>NC_141697.1:1027635396-1028835396 GCF_964263255.1 Lissotriton vulgaris
GTAGTAACTGTGAGCACTTTATTCCTATGATTACGTTATTAAATAAACAAAGACCCTTATGCCCTTTTACTCCTATGCCCAATGTTGAACAGAGGTAAAAAGTATTTTAGTTAGTACAAATATAGAAAACTTCTTTTTTCTGCTGTTAACTTTCTATATGCCGGTTTTTTTTCAAATCACTCAAAACCGCCACAGGAATTTTTGGTACGAGGTTTCAAAATTTGCCTTCGTAGGAATTCCTCTTTATGGGCAGTGTTTCATTTCCGTAATTAGCAGACATATTTATTTTTATGATGAGCGAAAAGAAATGAGATCATATCCCATGAAAATAATGCGACAAGGAAATGACCCAGGGTTAACTGAATAAGTTGGTATCTTAGGAACATTATTAAGTAGTTTCATATTGAGGACTTTTTGTTAGAACATTGTGTCTAACACATAAAGCAGAAAGACTAAAGGCAGGGCTATCTTTCTCCTCAGGTGCAAGGCATATCTGTTCCATTCTAACAACATCAATATCATCGAGGTAGCAATATGAAACATTCCTTTTTTGGACCACTTGACCTCCATGCTGAACCCATCTTACAGCTGGGCCAATATGAAATGTATGCTTTCAGTTGTTGACCAAAGACCATTAAGAGTATTTACATTATCACCTGCTGTAGCCTCTGCCTACAACAGAAGGGTCTGTTCTTCACCATCTCATGTTAACTCACAAGGTTTTGTGTTTTCACAATTGTTTTGAACGATGAGGGTCTAAATGCATCATAGTATTTTGTTTTGGCAAAGCCTTCTCTGAGAGGATCTACCAACGCAAAAATCCTTAAATTAAATGTACTAAAATGATGGTCAGGAAATATATGTATAAAATGCATTGCAAACATTGCATGGTAAGGGGGGCTGCAAAGGGATGATTTCCATCTCTTGAAACCTGCAATGAAAAAGATTAATGATCTATGACTACTATAGTTATGCAAAAACCACAGTTGATGGACAGAATGCAGAACAATGTCATACATTCACCCCAGTACAGAGATCTGGGCCTAATTCCATCATTTTTTTGCACTCCACACCACCCCAGTTAAGACATGGCCATATGCTTCCGAGGACCAGTTTCTGGCATTCCAGCCTTCTTCAGCCCGGCTTGCTTGAATCCAGTGGTGTGGAGAGCATGGGACTCACGTCTGAGCATACCCATCCCACTCGGGGTGACAAATGCAAAAACCACAGTTGATGGATTCCGGTCCAGGAAAGACATGGCTTGGCAGTTCGGGCTGGACTGTACCCATGAGGTACAGGGTCAAGGCTGATTTGCATATGGCCATGTCTGAACTGGGGTGGTGTGGAGTGCAAAAGAACGATGGATTTAGGCCCAGATCTCTGTACTGGGGTGAATGTATGACATTGTTCTGCATTCTGTCCATCAACTGTTATTTTTGCATTTACTATAGTTATGCAACACAGTGAATGCCGCAAATGGCAACCAGCAACTCTTCGCAAAGTGGAAATTGCCCATAAGAGACTTGGGTATAGATGCATCAAAGGAAAAACCGGTCGCAAAACGGGCAGATTCTCAGAATCTGCCCCTTTGCGACCAGTATTTTTGCATTTGGGATGCATCATGAAGAGAGTTTTGTCCGTTTGCCACCTTGCGGCAAACGCATTGAGAACCTGGGGGGATTGCTATTGCTGCCCCAAGACGGCAGATAAGAATGAGGGAGGCCGCCGCCCCCAAAACTTGTGCTGCCCACCACTCAGCCCCGCCCCTAGCTTCGGTACTTGTCTCCAGACTGTTGCATGCTCCTCTGATGCCACTTTCAAGATGTGACATACCTACGTTACCACACCCCCTTTCTGTCCCCAACCCTATATGAGCATCATTTTCCAACATATTTGAATGACATCCTGCCACAGAAATATTAATGAGTTATGTTATCTGAAAATCCTTGGGAATAACTCATTTCTGTGGGCCCGATTCACAGAACTAACTTAAGACAAAATCCTAAACTTACTACTTTTGGTATTCACAGAAGTTAAGATTTTGTCTTACGTTTGTCTTAGAACAGACTTAAGACAGACTTAAGACAAAATCCTAACTTAAGTCTGTCTTAAGTCTGTCTTAAGACAAACTTAAGACAAAATCCTAACTTCTGTGAATACCAAAAGTAGTAAATTTAGGATTTTGTCTTAAGTTAGTTCTGTGAATCGGGCCCACTGTGCTTATTCCTACACATATCAAGGTGGCCATGTGAAAATATTTCCATGATAAGCTTGCACATTTATTGTGAAGTGTTTTTTTCCCATTCCCTTTAACTATGTCTGCTGGCATAACATTAACAGCTTCATCAATGTGATTTTAGGACAGAGAAGAAACACTGCCGTCATATATCATAAAGAAATGTTAGCTTTCTGAAGTAATGGCAACACTGTGTTCTTTTCTCGGTACCGTGTTCATTACTGTTTCAGATTTGCTTTAATAATATTGTTTCAAATAAAGGCAGGTTTAAAGACTAGCAGCCTCATTACAAGTGACTCAAAAAATCCAGTCTCAAACCAGGCTCGAAAAATGCTATAAATATCTTTTGGGCAGTGTGTGGGCACCCGAATGAAAGTTTTAGCTTTTACAGTCATGTATTTATGGACGAGAACATTTTAACAGCTATTTTTGTGCCTCTTCTACTCCACTGCAAAAGGCACTTTTCTGCTACACAGAAGAAATGTTCTCCCCAATCCTCAGATTTTCTATACTGCATATACAAATACTTAATGGCTGATTCACAAAGGTAACACTCTTTTGAGAAATGTACACTTTTGAGTATGTTTCCTACTTTTTGCTTACATTTTGCGTATTCACTGAATTCGAGTACAAGTTACTGCTAAAAAAACAGTAGTCAGCTGAGCTCCATACTTGGCCAACAACTGGTACTGCAACACCCTCCAAAGAAAATAATGAAAGTAGGGAATTAAAATAATACGCCATAGGAAATAATATTAAATGAATTTATTGGAAATAGTTAAAAATATCAAATAAATATTAAAAAATATGATATAGGTAGATTTTTTTAAGCAGATATTTATTATTTAATTATAAAATATTAAACAATTGAATAAAAAAATATTGTAACAATATTTATAATTAAAATATAACAAAATGGATTTTAATTAATAAAGCAGTGTTTCCCAAACTATGAGTTGTGACAAGCTGATTTTTGGTGAGTCGGGAAAGTCAGAGCAATAAATAAAGATGCCTTTAAATTCTGGGCCTGATTCACAAAGGGCCTCTGCACTCATGGCAGAAGCCCTGCAGTTGTGCGAGAGTCCGCACTACAGTTGCCCATTGTGGGGCCCCACCACTGCTGCAGGGTGGTCAATTTGGGGTCACCAGGGGTCACAGCTGCTACCCCTGGTTTGCCCTCTGTGACCCCTGGCAGAGCCCTTGTGACCCCTGGGGTTGGATTTGATATGCACAGCAAGACCAGAAAATGAACAAGGCTGCTTTCCATAGAGGAACAGTGCATTTAAGCAAATCAGTGAATGGGTTTATACATTTGGCACCCGCGATCGAGCAGCCCGTGAAGCACACACATCCGGTCATTGCACCGTGAATTCCTGAACGACCCTAACTTCTGCCTCCATTGTGGCTCCCCTGGCAATCCCCTGATGTACTTGAGCTAACAGCTCTTTTAATAGCTTCCTCGACCCTCCTGGAGGCTCTGAACTCTCTCCCCCGAAGTACCTCACCTCCAGACTTACAGCTGCCCCGACACAGGCTTGCTCATACTGAATCTCCTTGTGCTTGCCCACACAGCAGCCTTGATTCCCTTGGCTTTCATACGGCAAATGAGGCTAAGTCACTATTAGGCATTTATTTCTTGTCCTGATGATGATCCGCATAATGTGTTAAACGGATCGAAACGCCGTTGACAACTATGTGCACCTTAAACACATGAAAAATCCAATTGTCCTTTAAATGTGTATAGGTGCCAGTATTGTTCTGTTCTATAACTGTGCAATTGACAAAGTTAACAGAACGCTAAACCTTTGCCTATAACCCCTTTTGTATGTTTTCGCTCTCCCCCCCCCCCCCCCCCCCCCCTTCCCTGTTGTTCAAGTGTTTAATAAGCTGGGTACAGGCTTGTGCCCCGCCTTGTGTATTGTTTATGGATTTTGCTTTATCATTGTTTGAAAAGTAAATACCAGACATCTGCCCTGCTGGGCATGTCACTTACAATATAGAAACGTTTGCGTCTATATTCATTGTTTTTGTATTCAATGCTTGTAAGGGACCGTTGTTGCCTTAATAAGATTGACTCCCAAGGTCCCTTGCTGACTTCTTTGGGTTCCCTTGTTGTCCCTAATCAATTAATATAGAGAACAACACACTGAAAATTAACATGATAGTGCCAAAAGAGAGTTGTGCATGCATCTTTTTCAGTGGCTTCCTGACAGAAATGAAACCCAAAATATTTGGAGGGGGTCACATACATAGAAGAAGAAATCCATATTATACAATTCAAGGAAACTTTCCATAATCACTTTTCTTAAATCTCAAAGTGTTTTTTAATGTTTTTAAATTCCTTTGGACAAAGATATCTACCTCTCTCAAACACAAATCTAACTCCCTTTGTGCAAAACGAATGTATCAAATTTATACATGACTTAGAAACTGATGAAATTGACTCAGGAAATGCCCTTCCTATCTCCAAGACATGCTTCCCATGCACCTTTTATTCAATTCATAGTTCTAGAAATGTGTAATGGGTCAGCATGTTGAATTGAGTGCTGGTGGCAGAACCCTGAGTAGAATGTGCTGTTCCAAGTAATATTTATAAACTCAACCTCAATCTGCATTTATAATCTGAAAGCCAAATGATTATATTTATCATAGAATTTCAGCTCTATGCATAAGCTACACAAATCAGTGATTAACGTAATCATATTTCCAGCAAAGGCAGTTTCTTGAGCATTCCCTCAGTTGTTAGGGGTGGAACACAGACACATTTATGTAGCTTGTGTGCAGATTAGCTCTGATCAGGAAAACTGCACGTGCACCATCCAGGCTAGTCTCTAAATGATGATGGTGGTTTTATATGGTTGTGCCTGAGCATGTGGAGGTTGTCCCTAGGGTATTTGAGTATACACTTGGCAATACTGTGGATGTGCCTGGCTGTACGGTAGCTGTTGTGTTGGTCTGAGAGAGATGTACCCTTGCCTACCTTGGTTTTAACACTGGAATATGATGATTGCACAGCTGATTTATCATAGCAACACCTCAGCTAAGATATGTGTGGTAACTTAGTTTTTTACTGTGGTATATTTGCTATTATTTCAATAGTCTTTTGTTGTAGGCCTTAAAATGTGTCACTTCTTGTAAGGCCACCAGGTTCAAAGGTCACATTACACAACTTCTTGTGATGTCATGAGGGGTGGGTCAAGGAATTATGTCACTTCAGCTACCCCTGGCATTTTGGTGAATTGACGTCCATACCTCTGCCCCAAGTGTGGAGGCCTTTTGTGAATAGGCCCCTATGTGTTTAACTTTTCACACTTTCCAGTGATTCAACAAATGAGGTGAAATATCAGGCCGCTTCATTCTTTAAATATGAGGATTAGTGTTTCCTTTTCTTTCACCGACTTTCAAAGTGAAGGGAGTTTTTGAAGTGAATTGTGTGACAATGTAGGATGTTGTTTTTGGGAATACACAACAAAATGTAAATGCCTGTAAATGAACTGTATTCATCCGCAGTTAGAAAAGCAAACCTTAACCCCTATTTTATACTTCTTAAGTGTGCTTTTATCAAAATAAATTAAGACCCTTACTCTGTGATACACAAATAATAAATTTTCACAGAAACCCAATTACCACACATTATCATTTGTGCGCTGTATAATTTTATCAGTAGAACTGTATGTCTCTGCAAAGTTTGTGGCCATTCAATGGAAAATGTGTTGTCTGTAAATGACAAAACCCTACCACATGATGCTTAATTACATTAAAAAAATTGGCCCACCTCATGTGCATTAAAAGTATATGGGTTGCATGAGTTTGTTGTTCTAAAAAGTGGGTTGTGGTTCTAAAAAGTTTGTGAACCACTGAATCAAACACAGATTAAAAGAATTAAGTTAATATTGCTGTAGCATTTTTTGTTCTACAATTAATTAACATATATAGAATTAATTTACATTTAAATTTAACATAACATTATTTGTAATTTTGTTTGTGCTAAATAAACAGAAGCATCTCTGCATGGTACAATATAGGGAAAAATAACAAAGTTTATTTGACTCAAAAATAAATATTGTAAATAGAGGAAATTACTCAATATGTAAGTTCCTTTTGTAAATCAGGTTCAGAACAAAATTAAGAATGAGATGTACACTAGAGCCACTGTGGCCAGTAGCTTAGACTATGTCCACAACCCCTTTACTAGAGACTGCTCAAATGTACAAGAAGAGAAGGCCCAGGCGTTAGAATGCTACTGCTGTCAGAAAATTCAACCATGGATATATTGGCTATATTTTGTGTAGCTATAGAAACTTGTAAAGAAAACATAGAAGCATATTGTTAGCTCTTGCAGTTATATAACACACCATCAATTGGCTCATTGTACCATCTTTGTTTTTGTACATTTGCCAGCCTTGTTTCTACACAGCCAATAGTTACAGATGCCATTGGGCAGAAAACTCAGGGTCCTCAGCTACGAGAGCTCAATATGCCAACTTCTGGAGTTTCTAATCACAAGCATTGCCTTTGCATCATGCAAGATTTAGCAAGTGGTTAAGTGACATTTACAAAGCCAGGCAAATGTATTTTTATTTGGCTGTGCGTTAATTTTAACCTGCAAAGTAACACAAGACAACGCATTGCGCTGCCTTGCGCTAGCCTACGTCAGGGAGGTGTTACATGAGTAGAGCATGGGTGTTTCCATGCAGGTGTGTGGTGCCAGCATAGGTGTAATACAATAGTTATGCAGTTTTTATAAAGTATCACTCTCCAGCCAGTGTTGGGGGACAGTTCTACACTTTAATCATATATAATAAAAGTATCTTAACTATATTTACATCAGTGATGAAACGGTTGGAAATACAGAAAATAAAAGGAAAAGCACAATGTCAGATGTAATACAGTAATCACCCAATGAAACTTGTAATCTTCAATGATAACTGTAATCTCACAAAGAAACCAGCAATGAATCTCAAATGAAATAAGATAATCACAATATGGCAAAGCAACCAGGACCAATGGTTATGTATACACTGTTCACAAATACCACGGAACCAATCTACAGAACCATTTTCCACCCACCGTGTTTAGAGGCCACACATTTCAATATTTACTCATCCAAGAAATCCACAAAAATCATTGCAGACACAAAATCTGGCACAAACGGAAATAAAACGCAGCTGGATATTGCATAAGGGGTGGGAAATGGGCATAAGAAGGCAAGGTTGGGCTTGTAAGTTTGGGAATATCCAAAAATGCATACATTTGAGGGTACCTCCAAAATCCTAACTGACCCTTTCCCTTCCTGGAAATGGTTGGAGGAGTACAGGTTAGGAAGGGGACTGAGTGATCCCCAGACTTAGTGGGGTTGTCATTAAAGAGTTGTCACCATAGGGAAAAATGGCGCTGTAGCAAGGGTGCCTCTGGCCCTCATGCAAGTAAGGAAAATGCCCTCCCTGTACTCTGAGTCAGCAGCAAGACAGTTGACATACGGGCGCAGTGTGTCACTCACACCCCTGTTACTGCACTTGCTGCGCTGGTAGCTACAGGTCCAGTGTTCCTCTTTTGTCTGATCTTTCCCTCTGTCCTCTCTATCTCCACCCCCTCTCATTTATATTCTCCTTTCACCCGCTCTCCTCCATAGATCTCTCTCTTCCCCTTCTGTCTCTCAATCATCCTTAACTCCTTCCTCCTTTTCTCTCACTTGTTTATTTATTTATTTATTTATTTATTGACATTTGTAGAGCGCGGCGAATACCCGTGGGCGTCTCAGCGCTAGTTAAGGGATGGATCAGCAACTGGGGTAAAGAAGATATACAAGGCTATTGGTTAGCTGTTTGCGGAATGTGAACAGGGAGGGACTTGCTCGGATATGTGCAGGAAGGGTGTTCCAGAGTCTAGGGGCGGCAACCAGGAAACGCCTGTCGCCCCAGGTGACTGTTCTAGTGCAAGGCACAGCCAAGAAGTTCTGAATAGAGGAACGAAGAGATCGGGTTGGGACATGATGGAGAAGATTCTGTTTGAGAAAGTGGGGACCTTGATTATTGAGTGACTTGTAAACAATACACAGCGATTTGAATTTGATACGGCTGCGTATCGGGAGCCAATGGAGATCCCTAATGATGTTTGTAACTGGTGCGAACTTGGGGATCCCAGCCAGCATTCGTGCGGCTGCATTTTGGATTGACTGCATCTTATTTGTCACTCGGACTTGGGCATTTAAGAATAGAGCGTTACAATAGTCCAAGGAGGACAGGACTAGTGAGCTGACCAGTGTTTTCCCGGCCGTGTTCGGTAGGAAAGGTAGTATTTTCCTAATCATTCTCAATTTCATATGAGCTGAAGCCGCAGTTTTATTCGCATGTGCCATAAAATTGAGGCCAGCATCGAAGATGACGCCTAGATTTCTCACTTTGCTAGCTGGACTCGGCGGGGGACCGAAAGATGGTGGCCACCAGACAGGTGACCAGCCCGGGGAGAGGTGACCGAAGATGACCACTTCAGTTTTTTCTGAATTGAGTTTCAGACAATTCGTGGCCATCCAGTCACCTATTGCCATCATTCCTCTCGTGAATCGATTGGCCACTTCCTCCCCGTCCCCTTTGATAGCCAGAACCAATTGGGAGTCATCGGCGTAGGAGGTCAGGCTCATCCCAAATGCTTTGATGACATTTGCAAGGTCCGACACGTAGATTTTAAATAGTGTCGGACTCAGGGATGAGCCTTGAGGGACCCCACACGGCAGAGACACCTTCGATGATTGGTAGGGTCCTAGAGATACTGCTTGTGATCTATTGGCCAGAAACGATACAAGCAGGTCCAGAGCAGTTTTCTGGACCCCCAGTCGTTCGACACGGTCGACTAAGATCTTGTGGTCGACCGTGTCGAAGGCTGCCGAAAGATCCAGCAGTACCAGGGGTGCTGTCCCCCCCTGGTCTCGTATGGCTCTGATCTCTCCTCGCTCCCCTTAAGGCCTCTCCCTTCTTTCTCTTCACCGTGCATCTCTACCCCAATCCTCCTGTATCCTCTCCTATCTGTTTCCTGACTTCCTCTCTCCAACTATCCCCCCTTATTTATCTGTTCTCTTTCTCTTTCTTCCCCTGCTCTTATATTTAGATCTTTTCTCTTTTTCTTCTATTCTCTCAGTATCTGTCCCCTTTCAGTCCCACATCTATACTCCTAGGTCATCTTTATTTCTTTCTGCCTTTCCGTCACTTTTTCCTCTTATTGCTCATCTTTTCCTTTACAATCCTTCCTTCCCTCTATCCTGTCCATTTCTACTGTTTACTCTATGATCTTCTAACTACTCTTTCCAACCCACAGCTCTGGGTAAACACAGTGCCAGGCCCAAGACAGGTTCTGTGCTGAAGCCATTCAGAGTGGTGATTTAATGCACTGTACTCCACACACAGCACATAACTCCAGCTACAGCAACCACATCATTGTATGTCATCAGGGGGTACATGCAATCCCCTGAACCCCAACTGCAACTACCTGGCCCTCTCCTCACCCATCCACAGGTTTGTTCTGGGAGTTCTGCACCTTTACACACTCCAGTCTTAGTAAACCACTACAATGTGGTCATAACCACTCATACTTTACAGTGAATATGCCTTTACCATGCATGCCTGATTTCAGAGTAAAGACATTAGTGGTAAAGGCATATTCACAGTAAATGTTACATGGTAACTGACATGCGTGGTAAAGGCATGTTCGTAGTACAGGATGGGTGGTAGTAGTCATATGTGGTTAGGAACATGTTGTAATGGTTGCTTCCATTCTAGAGTACAACCTACACCTTAACAGTCTTTTTATGCTAAAGGCAAAACAGATAAGATAGTTGAAATAGAATCACTCAGAAAGACTGTTTTTAAATGTTTTCTCAAGTGGACTGTGAGAAGAGATACTCCTTAAGTTTAAATGAAATTTGTTCCGGAGGCGAGGCAGAATAATGTAGGAGGCTTTACCTCGTATGTTGTTTTCTTAAAAGAAGTTTGAGTAAGTAATGTAGCAGAAGAACATCAAAGAACTTGTTGAGATCGATAAATACAATAGCAATGTACACCCTGATGTATGCACATATAGCGGAAGCAGCACCAATACATGGAATATCGATGGACTCTGTAAGCTATGCATGCATAATGATGTCAATACTATTAAATGCATTATCGATCTATGCTGTAAATTATGCACGCGCAAGGATGTCAATACCAGTAAATGCAATGTTGATGTATGATGTAACAACTGTACATATAATAATGAGAATGTCAGTAAATATGATATCAGTGATTGCCATGTTACATGAGTCCGCACTCACAAACTCATATCATTGCTGTTGAATTCATCCAAGATGTCCTGCCCATCAAGTCTGAGTCAGACATATGTGGTCAGACAGGCCCTGAGATCCACATCCAAGCCTACCGATTGACAGGTCACTGATGGGGTTACACTTAGCCCAAAGACAAATGCACACACAGGTCAAACCCTGAACGCTCCCACAGCTACGTAGTTACACCACAAGCAAAACAGCGGAGATTGATCCCAATACAACATGTATGGCCAATGGCCCACGTTCCCAAAATACCACAAAGTTAGATGCCACATGTAGTTAGCAACACTCAGCCAATCAGGACACGACATTTACACCACACAGGGTGATCAAGCGCTCATCCCACCGGACATCTGGACATGCACACACTGGCTCACACTAGGTCTCCCCGAGGTTGGAAGCCTTTTGTGACTCAGATGGTTGTACTTGTTGTTTATGACTATGATGCTTTTCAAATAATGACAAAGGCCCAGATGTAGGTAAATCTGATTTACCGACTCTAGAATACCGAATTTTACCGATTCGGTATTCTAGATTCGGTAAATCAGATGTAGGTAAAAATTCGGTAATTTTTATCGAATCTGTATGATTCGGTAATTACCGAATCGGTATTTACCGATTCGGTAATTGACATTGATTCCTATGGGCCTACAGGCCCATAGGAATCAATGTCAATTACCGAATCGGTAAATACCGATTCGGTAAAATTACCGATTTTGCAAGGGTGACAGGGTGTCACTTTGACACCCTGTTGCACCCCTGATTTTGCCTTGTGTGCCATGTGACACACATACATGCCCTTAGGGCATGTCTGTGTGCCACATGCCACAGGTTGACATGCACAGATGTGCATGTACACTGGAATTCGTTATTTACCATGTAATAGTATGACATGGTAAATAACGAATCGGTAATGGCATGTGGCACTGTTTTCAGTGCCACCTACATCTGTATTTACCGATTCGGTAAATGTACCGATTCAGTATTTTACAGAATCGGTAAATTTACTGATTCGGTAAATATACCGATCCTGTAAATTAAACCTACCTACATGTCAAATCCCAAATACCGGTCGGCAACGGCCGAAATCGGCCGTTACTGACCGGTAATTGGCGACCTACATCGGGCCGAAAGTGTTTTATTTTGCCCTCAGAAACGATATATGTGTGGCCAAAACTTCTGTACACCGAATCTGTCTTCAGACGAGCCTCTGTCGATACTCTTCTGGCCACTGAGTTTAATTAAATCAACTTTCTCCTGTTTTGCCAAACACCTCTTGTTTCATTCATTTAAGGTTAATTCATATTTGAGCACAAGCAGTAGAGGGGCATATATTCTCTGAATGTGGATTTTAGAAAATCTGGAGCCTCGCCATACAAAGATTTATTGACTTAAGATAAAATCTAGAAAGTGATTTTCAGATAAAAGCAACCATTTTGCTTGAGGCTGGCAGTGTGTCATGATTTCATGTGTACCATACAGTGCAAGTTTGTTTGATATATGACATGTTTGGTCAATGTCATTGTATCACAACAGATTCAGGTGATGAGATTATGACACTGAAATCAATTATTTTTACTCAGACCTCTATCCAAGAATTAAAAGTGTTGGGCAGAAGCTAATTGTAGGTGTATTGATCCTGCCCAATAGAGGGCAGGAGTAAGGGTGGGGGTAGGATCCTTTAAAAAATGTCAGCAATAAATACATTGGAGGAGAAATTCAAGGGTTCATTTGGTATACCCTGCATTGTGCCAGAACAGAGATGGAAAGGTTTTGACATAGACCTCTTGGTAAGAACTGGTTAGGGTGACATGCAGTACTGGGCATTTATAATTAATTGTAACTGACTCTCAATTCTGAAAGAAAATAGGGTACCACCAACATACTTCCAACTCTCCCAGTTGAATGCCTTTCCAGCATCCAATGGCAAAATAATATCATCCAGGTTCAGTGCTTTTCTGCAATATTAACAAGTAATTCAACAGATTCAGGAAAATGACACCCCAGTGCAAATCCAGTCTGGTCAATGTAAACTGAATTAGGTCTAATCTCAATGCTAAACATTTGGCATAATCTTCAGCACTGAGATTAATGAAAATATTGGCCTGCACAAGGGACCCTTGTTTGCTTCCCTGTATTCCATGTGATATAATACAGTGATATGTTCATCACAACTTTATATCAGGAAAAGAAACCACCCAGTGTCAAGGTTTCAACTAAAGGAAATTTAAATCTGGGGGAAAGAATGTTCATAATATGGCAATAAATGCTAATCAGAAGACTGTTGTGGCCAGTTGCTGTTGCTTACATACATCCTTTATGAGTGGTCAATGCCTTCGTTCATATCGGAAGAATTCAATGGGCAATGATGATGGGGAGTGGAAATTGATGTTTGTTGATAAAATTAGCCTGAAACAGTCTGAAACATGAGTCTGAAACAGTAGATCAATCATCTGTTCAAGATGAGCCAATCTAATTACATTTCTCTCTTTATTTCAGAGAAATATGCTAGAAGCAAAAAAGGTTGTTTGAATGTTGTGAGAAGATTTTTTGCCTTAGGTAATCTACCTCTTATGGACAGTCCCTCTTCTTTTCTAACTGTGCCAGAGTCTAAGACAAACATTTTTTTGTTCTGTTGCAAGGTCTTCAGTGTAATTTAACAGATTATAAACACTTTTAGTCCCCCCTGCCAAATTTCCAGACATACACATAATTCCAAAAATTCTTAATAACATCCACTTCAACATTTCTAGAATGGTCTTGTGTGTAATTGATAAAGCAGTATTTTTCTTTCAGGTTTAATACTGTCTATGAAACCTAAGTAGTTACACAGCTTGAAAATGAGCCTTCATATTGTAGATTGGCAGGGGCAATTGAAACATTGATTTCTATCTCTACTGGAGTGAGATTAGAGAAAGAGGTAGTAAATATTTGTTAATATAAGTTGGTATTTCAGAATCTGTTAAGAACAAACTACAGATCTAAATAGAAGTACATGTATGGAGGAACAGTAGAAAATTAAATTGTCTTTTTGTAGGTTGGCTAGAGTGTCCATACATCAGAGAGATCAAATCCTTGTGTTAGGCCACGTGTGGTCTTTGCAGGTTTTATCCTGTGATCACGATTTCTCATCACCTTTGAGGTGAAGAGAAACATTAAATTCTCCTACTCTCATTTTGCCTTGCTTGAGAAAATGAGCTAAATTATTCATCACTTAGGTCATCTTCCACAGGACCATAGACTCCAGTGCTTTTTAAGTATTCCCTGCATGACATAAAATCTGTTTCCAATATTTGTTAAAATAGGAAGCACTGGATTGGGAGATGCTAAGCTAATCGGACAGGTACCAGATTTTGGTAGACAACTGTGAGCTAACATACTGGATCACGCATCATCACAGTAGTTTTGTGGCCTCTAACTCTTCAAGATATATCTCTAGTAGAATGGAGCTTTCTACAGATGATTCTAATTGGTGTGTCTGTGTTTTTTATCTTTTAATCGGGTTGCCCAGCCCTTCAACAATCAGAGTAAAGAGTTTAATTCTGTTTATGGAGCAATATACAAAATAAAGAATACATTCAGAAATCTGAGACCATTTGCTATGATTGGCTCAGGCTATCTCCTAGCCATAGCAAGCATCACTTCTGCCAGCCAATATATTTATGGCTATTTTTTGTTGTTTTTCAAATTGAGTAACTGGTATTCTTGCATTCATAGGGCAATGAGTCAACAGTGGATTATACGTTTCAAGGCAAGACTGATAAATGAATTCAGATCTGATGCATTTAATTCCCTGCCATGTTCACATTTGTAGTTGTTTATGCTGGAGGAATGATGTGCCTTATGCTAATGCTGTGGGAAATTAGCTTGAAAAGGATATGTAGAATGTCTTTGTTTGACATGGATAGAAGTCTGCTCACCTACAGTGAGTGTGTGGCAAAGACCTGTAGGAGAATTAATGTGTTTTGTCGTTGAAGGGGCTATGAAAAGCATGCTGCAGAGTCACCTGCCACAAAGTTAGCATAAACATTTTGCATGACTATGGGAGGATAGAAAGTGCAAAGAAACTTCCCTGTTCAATCTATCAGAAAGTAGACTTGTGTAAGAATTCTCACCTTTACCTAGGCATGTCAAAATTGTTTGTGAGCCAGGGCCAAGATTTTCACAAGCCCTTTCTTTGGTAAACAATTAGGCTAGGGAAAGGCAAAACACAGTAGGTGGTCCCCCTAGTGGAATTGTGCAGTGCCTGCATCAAGAAGGAACAGATAGGTTGTCTGTTATCAGCAGGCTGGAGTGTCAAAAGGAGGAGGAAATGGGGCAAACGACCATTATTTACCAACCTTGTGTCAGCCCTGCATCTACCAGTTTATTAGGTTTAAGACAGAACCCAATGACATGACCGATGGTCCAATGAAACTCTCTGGGCTGTAAGTCCTAGTCATGTGAGGCATGATGGCATCTGCTCAGTCTGCTTGCCAATACATGACTGATTATCTCCAAACAGCCAGCAAAAAGGAGGGATGGGACCCTATACCAAGTCTCCTTCGCAAGGCCAGAGAGCCCAGTGCATTGAAACAGGTGGAAGCTGTTTCTATAAGTAAAATAATGCAAAGATGTTATTGCTTTAAATCCAAACTACATCTCAGGTACTAATACCAAAGGTCAAGTATGCTCATGGACAGCCTTCCTCTGACCATAGGTTCTAGTCATAGCCCCAAACCAAACTCGGGTGTGATGGATACCTGAGACCCTGAAATGAACCTGACCCTGACCCTGAAATGAATCTCGCTTAAGCAGCTTAATGTTCAAATGTAATCTTACCACGTTTGGGAACATGACTTGGAAGGGGATGTGTGGTGGTTGCTTATATGAAGGTCCCAAAGGTAAAAAAAACTAGGAGTGGGCGAAACTCACAGAGTTTCACCCACTGACATTCTGCTGCGTTACATGAAAACTGCTAGAATCCACAGAGTTCCGCAAACGGGCAGAAATCTGCATGTCGCACTGCACACACTGATTTTAGCACTAGGCGCTCGTTCTGTGCTAAAAAATCTGCGGGACTAGCACCACACGGCATGCCAGAGGGTGCTGCTTTTCGAGTTGGTTTTGATGCAACGCAAGTAGGTTTTCTACTCAGGTGGCAGCTATCTCACCGCGAACTGTCGCGAACGCCCGCATTGGGAAAATCTAGCCGAGTGCCTTCCTAGCACCTCAAAACCAGTCTAGGCCAATTTTCGCTTGAGCTCGCCAACGTACCATTGTGGAACCACACGCGAGAAAAAACTCAGCCATGTAGCAGTTGGTTGAGTTTGGCCCGAACTCCGCATTACAAGCACAACAGGGAGTGGGTGAATCGCCGCAAACTCCGCTGGTAGAGCGGAATTTATCATCCACCCCCTTAAACAAACTGCAGTTCCCTCTTTGTAATAAAGGGAAGTGAAATACAAAAGACATGCTCTCCGCTATGATGGATACCCTATGAAGAGGCAGAACTGCTGTGTGTGTGCAGGTGTACACGTAGGACCACACAATAAATCAGAGAGCCTTGAGGCACTGCAGATGAGTCTTAGTTTGTTTAACAGACAGCAACAACAAACCTAATGAAACATAGACCAGGTGACTGAAAGTTTTCATCATACTTATGAAAGTAGACATTGCACTTTGGACCTGACTGTGGTTTATAAGGTGTAGGAACGTTCAGATCAGCTCTTCACAAGAAAGATTTGTCAATATGCATTGCTATATAAGCACTGGTATGACACCATATGAGGGCCCAACAACATGATTTAATGAGCAGATATGTATTAGGTAATTTAAAATTCAGAGTTTTGCTCTGTGGGTGCATCTGCTACCAACTCATTCCAATATGTTAGGTCACCCACCACATATTTTCTGCCTCCTACCATAGCATTGGAACATGGCTGGATTAGTGCCCTAATTTGCGATGAAGATGGCAAAGCTGCTTCACATATATTTTTTAGATATGCAGTGGAACTGTTCCATTGACATGCTACATGAACCTTATCCTAGTGGCCAACAGCAGTCAGTTTAGCCTGCATTTTGGGTGAGATTATGCCATTTATGTATGAAGGTATGCAAGTTTGTGATTAGAGAAGCCAATTGGATTTATAAAGTAAAGGCAGCGACTGTTCAAGAGGAGTATTAAGACATTGCGTAGGAAAAGAACTGGGGAGCAAGAGGGTAAGAAAAATAGAAAGAAGAGGATAGCCACTCAAAAGGGGGGTTAGGAGGAAAAACAAAGTTGCATTTGCTTAAGGGATGTGACTGGTTAGTGGAGGAAGGGCAAGAAACTGGCGCTACATTACTGTAGGTGCTGCAATGGGCGTGGCTAAGGCTACAAATGAGGAGTTGTTCTGCGAGGTTAGGTGTAAGGGGCAAGAGAGGAAAGACTGGTGAGGCAGGATGGGAAGGTAGAGGAACCATTAGAAGACACTGATAACCATGTGGTTTTTAGGTGATGAGATATTATTGAGGAGCAGGATTAGGCGAGGGTGTTAGCATTCGAAATTGGGAAACAAATTAGGCATTTAGCAACTGCTCTAGGTTCAATATTATTAACCCTTTAAAGCAACTCCATAAATTGTGCACTCTGGTCCTCAAACACCACAGTGATCTACCATAAAAGGTAGATGCTTTTTTAATGTATCCTATAAGAACTCTATAACTTGTTACTGTCTGGATACTGTGCAGAGGTTACCATTGGTGTTCATATTTTCCCTGCTGTGGTTAGCCTTCCTACCCTTCCATTTAAATGAAAATCTCTATCCAATGCAAAGCCTGAGAGAGGGCTACAATGAATAGAACCATCACAATTTCCATTTGGGGATTTGGGGACTGTGAGCACATCCATGTCAGTGAAACCCCTCTCTCCCTATATTTCTAAAGACTTCAGAATTGGATCTGTCGCCTGCAATATCTCTGGAAAACTTCTGTGTGGTCGGCTCGTGGTCTAGTGGCTTACCCAGTAGCGGTGAACCAGGATTACGAAAAGTACACGCGCAGAGCTAGAGATCAAATACCCGGCGCCTTGTGAATTTGGCAGCTTGCTCTCTTGGCTCATGGATGACATCTTGGGCTAAATATTCTGAGTTCACATCCTTCCCGCAACCACTAATGACACCCTTCTTGTAGAAAGAATTCATAATGAACAAGCAGGCCTAGATTATGGTACAATTTCTTAATAGTAGCAATGAATGCATCTGAAAAACCAATGTCATTTGCAACCACTCGGCTTTGAAAAATGAATGTTTTAAGTTTGCATATGCATTTTTTCCTGGTAAAGAATAGACATTGTGTAAATCTGAGTTTGAATCGGAGTTCGTTTACTAGGCCAGGATCTGACCACGGGCGCCGTGGTGGGGAGAAACATGTCGCTGAATTAAAACCCCAGTAGACAGTGACCATGAAATTAGGTCATTGTTGCTAATACCGCTCTTTTTTCAATCAACATGAGCTATTGCAAAAAATAATACATCAAGTTGAAATGGAATAGTCATTCGAACTAAATGAACCTTAGGAAAATGTCATCTTTTGCAAGCTTTTTATTTTCCTTGTACAGAAGAATGCAGGAAATGGATTCTCCAGAAACACAGCAGGGAATGCTATGCTGAAAGGCTAGCTTCAACTTGGGAGAGACAAGAACCAGCCAAATATAAAGTTCATTTTAACAAATGTGTCTTTGGATAGTGAGCGGAACAAGAACACTTTGTACTGCAGTTGTTTAAATAATGCAGTCTTTGCTGGAGGGAAGGTGTGTTGGGCTATGTTTTAATTCACTATACTAATTTAGTTTCCAAAAAATCAATGGAAATGCAAAAACATTTACAAAGAGACAGTGTGTGCACACATTATATAATCAGGATGTCTAAAATTAGTTCACTATACTCACATCCATGCCTTATTTTCAGCATAAAAACTGAATATGTAAATGATTCACATTTGGAATCGTGTGTTTCTTCCTTGTGTTCTAGTGCATTTAGCATTTTTGTATGTGGAAAATCGATTTGGAATGACTTTCTATTGATCACATTTACAAAATTGTGAACCCTTATGTCCCATGGTTTTGAAGTCACATTTTTTAATTTACATAGAAGTAATCTGTGGCATAATGTATTTAAGCCTCATTCCAACTGAGATATGCTATATTCAACATTTGCAATAAAAAGCCTCTAATCAAGGAGAGACCACCACTGGCAACCTGCCCAGCAAATCTAACAATGAAACAGTGTGTATAATAAAACCCTCTAAAAGAGTCTGTAATGCTGCCAGGACAAATATTATGCTTAAATATCTTCTCTCAGTTTGAGTGCTGGCAAACTATAAGGGCTGACTTCTTGAACTTGGCCTCTGTGTGGAGAGATTGAATCTTACTCGAATCTGTAGGTTAGCGGATTAGCGGCCATGTGATTTTATTGCTTCTGAATTTAAAACTTCGAGTTACATAAATCGGCTTAAAAGGTAAACAAAATTTGGCACTAGAACAACAGAGCGCGCCCGTGGGTGAACTAATCAACTGTTTTTAAGGCTCTTCTGAATCTGATAAAATGGACCTTGCATCTACTAGACTTTCCCACTTCTTTTGTGTGGGCTTGAAAAACAATTGAATTACCCTTGCACGTAGAATTGTTTTTCTCTTGAATGAGTTATTCTACTAGGAGTGTATGGTTATGAATGCAGAAAATATAGACACGCAGAATGTGGCGTGGCTAGTCCAGTCAGTCTAATCCCCTATATACTCCTCGCACAGGCTGTACTTCATATGCAGAGTTAACTTGCCACAATCCTGTCCATGTTGTCATTCATTGTATCTATATACAAATCCTGCAAATTATGCGACTCTCTTCTTGGCTCTGTCTGAAATAATGTGCCATGCAGCCAGCTCATATTGGGGATGTCTCCACTGTGTTTGTGCATATTGCATTTAAAAATGAATGCTCCAGGTGAGGTTTCACCACTGATATATTTTTAGGTCGAGCTGGCGTCGGCTGCGCACATGCGCAGTCGAGCTCGCGAGATTTAATGTTTCAGAGGTAGTTTCACTAGCGAGGGTTAAGCCCCGCCCCTCTTTTCCATTGGCTGGTGTCACCGTTCACGCTAAACGGTGGCCAGCCATTGGAAAAGAGGTCCCCGTGACTTACTCTTTTCTCTTTTAGCCCCATCCTTTTCAGTCTGGCTTCCTTGACTTACTGCTGTGGTAAAAGGTTTGTTATCTTCTTTATGGGGCGAAACAGATGGCCCCTTAAAGAAGATAAGAAACCTTTTATGCCAGCACCTCTCTCTTTAATCTCCGTGTCACCACTCTCATTTCTATTCCCCCTCCATGGTCTGCATCCCTCCCCCTCGCCTCGGCCGTGAGCAACGTGTTGCGGCAGGGGGTCTTGGCGAGGGCAAGAGATCCCAGCTGGGCCGGTGGGGCTGCTTCATATCATCCTTCAGAGGTAAATTATTATCAGAATCTTTAAATGAGTAGATAAAGTAGGCAATCATTGCATTGTACAGGCAGACATACTGTAAAATCGCGGTATGGGAGACTCTGGCGCACTGGAAGAAAGAGGGCGGGTGTGAACATCATCAAGAAATAAATCACAACTGCTGCTCTGGGATCCCTGCAGCGCACCTGACAAAGTGCTAAACCTGCTAAACTCTTGTTTCCTTATCGCTGGCAAGTACGGCGGTTCCCTAACATGGCCCCTTCCCCCGCCGTTTCTGGCACTCACTTGACAAGAGATGACCGGCTCTGCGTCCTGCTGATCATGTTGCATGGGGGCACCGGTCACCTCTGTGAGAAGTGGCTAAAGAGGCAGGCGGGAAAGAGGCAGTGGAAAGCCCACGGTCCTGAGTAACTCTTAGTGACAGCCCTTTACATCAGCACATAACTGTTTGCTCTGTGAATTCTGCCAAGGTGTCCTCCCCCTCCCGTGACTTTGCCTGGTATGTGCACATCCCCCACCCCCCAGCAGGTAGGGCCGCCCCTGTCCCCGGAAGGTTCTCGCACCTGATGCCCCAGGGTCGGTCTCTCCCTGCAGGTGCCACCCTGGCGGGTCTCCCCCCCCCTCGCGCCCTCCCCTTCAAAATCAACCCCCCTCACACTTAACTTCCTAAACTCCTGCGCACTGTCGGGCCAGGGTCACAAGTTTAAACAGGGAAATGAAATACAGAAATCAAAGCCTCCCTCCCCCGTAGCTGCGGCACACCTCTTTTCAAGCTGAGTGCACGGACATGACCCCATACAGAGCCCAGAGCCCTCTGTGGCACCCCTTGCCAGCCTCACTGTCCATAGGAGCTGACCAGACACAGCCAATGACTGCCTGTAGCACCTTTTGTCAGCCTCACTGTCCTAAAGTGCTGCCCACACCAGCCCAGGACTGTCTGTATTTCTTCTCTTTTCAGCCTCACTGTCCTAAAGTGCTGCCCTCACTAGACCATGACTGTCTGTACTTCTTCTATGTTCAGCCTCACTGCCCTGAAGTGCTGTCCATAATGATTGTGGCAACTCTCGGACTTGCCCAACTGTCCAAAAACGCCCCCCTCTCCACACCCAGGCTATGACTATTTGCGGCACCTCTTGGGTCAGTTTGACTGTCCTCAAGTGCCCCCACCCAGTCCGTGACTGCCCGCGATCAGGTCAAATCACTCTGTGGCCCAGCAGTCACATACAGAGACAGCCCAGCAGTCACACACAGAGACAGCCTTACTGACAGGTGTCTGCGGGGAGGTAGTAGCTCATGAGAGAGACTGCCTAGTAGTCACACACAGAGACAGCCCAGCAGCCAGACACAGAGACAGTCCTACTGGCAGGTGTCTGAGTGGAGATCGTAGCTCATGAGAAAGCCAGCCCAGCAGCCACACACAGAGACAGCCCAGCCTTCACACACATAGACAACCTTACTGACAGGTGTCTGCTGTGAGGTAGTGGTATCTCATGAGAGAGACAGCCCAGCCTTCACAAACAGAGACAGCCCTACTGACTGGTGTCCGCAGGGAGATGGTAGCTCACGAGCGAGACAGCCCGGTTCACAAGTGACTGCAGGAAAATCCTAGCTCGCGAGAGAGCTCTGCTCACAGTTCTCTGCAGCAGGAGCCTATCTCAGGAAGAGAGGGGTCAGGACTTCCAGTTCCTCAACCAACCCACGTCCTCTGGTGTTCGCCAGGCGCAAGTTTAGATCTAAATATGCATTCATCTAACAGTTATGTCTGTCTAAAGCAAGCAGGTGTACTGTAGGACTTCAAGGAGCTGTACTAATCTGGGTCTAGTCTGAGGTGTAACTTCTTCCAATGCTCTTTTGAGATCCTGAGGCCTGTCCTGGTCTCTGTCTCCATCTATCTGTTCTCCTGGTGCACACCAGCGGCCTCATTTGAACCTCTCATCCCCCTCTATATTACACACTCTACTACACACTACTACTCTCTACTACACACTCTCTATTACACACACTCTATTACACACTCTCTATTACACACTCTCTACTACACACTCTCTACTACACACTCTCTACTACACACTCTTACTCATTCTGTACTACACATTCTCTGCTACTCACTCTCTACTACTCTACTACTCTCTACTACTCACTGTCTACTACTCTACTACACACTGTCTACTACTCTTCTACACACTCTCTACTACATACTCTACTACACACTACTACTCTCTACTACTCACTCTCTACTACTCTACTACACACTCTCTACTATCTACTCACTCTCTGCTACACCCTCTACTCTTTACCACTCTCTACTCTCTACTACACACTCCTACACACTATACTACACAGTCTACTACACTCTCTGCACTACACTCTCTACACTACACTCTCTACTACTCACTCTCTACTACTCGCTCTCTACTACACACACTCTACTACACACACTCTAGTACACACACTCTAGTACACACACTCTACTACACACACTACCACACACTCTACTACACACTCTACTGCTCACTTTCTACTACTCACGCTCTACTACTCACTATCTACTACACACACTCTACTACTCTATTACTCACTCTCTACTACTCACTCTACTACTCTCTACTACACACTCTACTACTCACTCTCTAGTATCCACTCTACTACTCTCTACTACACACCCTACTATTCTCTAATACTCACTCTATACTGCACACTCTCTACTACACACACTACCACACACTCTACTACACACTCTCTAATACTACTCTCTACAACACACACTCTACTAAACACATGCTATTACTCTACTACTTACTTTACTACACACTCTACTACTCACTCTCTACTACACCTACACACACTCTACTACACACACTCTACTACACACTCTACTACACACTCTCTACTACACACAATACCACACACTGTACTACACACTCTCTAATTCTACTCTCTACAACACACACTCTACTAAACACATGCTACTACTCTACTACTCACTCTACTACACACTCTACTACTCACTCTCTACTACTCACTCTCTACTACATCTACACACACTCTACTACACACACTCTACTACACACACTACTACTCACTCTCTACTACTCACTCTACTATTCTCTACTACTCACTCTCTACTACATACACTCTACTACACACACGCTACTACAGACACTCTACTACACACACTCTACTACAGCACTTTCTACTACTCACTTTCCATTACTCACTCTCTACTACTCTACTACTCACTATTCTTTACTACACACTCTCAACTACACACTCTCTAATACACACTCTACTACACACTCTACTACACACTCTACTACTCACTTTACTACTCACTCTCTGCTACACACACTCTACTACACACTCTACTACACACTCTACTACACACTCTCTGGTTCTCTACCTCTCTCTACTACACACTCTACTCCACACTCTCTACTACACTCTCTACTACATATTCTACTACACACTCTACTACACACTCTCTACTACACTCTCTACTACACTATCTACTACTATCTACCACTCACTCTCTACTACTCACTCTACTACTCACTCTACTACTCACTCTCTACTACTCACTCTACTACTCACTCTCTACTACACACTCTCTACTACTCTACTACATACTATCTACTGCGCTACACTACACACTCTACCACACGCTCTACTACACACACTCTACTACTCTCTTTCTACTCTCTATTCTCTACCTCTCTCTCTACCTCTCTCTATACTACTCTCTTCCTCTACCTCTCTACCTCTCTCTACCTCTCTCTATGTGCACACATATGCGGTTATAGGCAGACACACCAGGATTCTTTCACTCACCTCGTTGGGGGTTCTCAGCAGCCACACCGATTTAACATTGTATGTTTGTGCTACTTTAAAATTTTAAATTCCTGTGCTCTCTATCATTAGTTCTTTCTTGCACCATAAAACGCTTACCTTGCATGCGGTTGGGAGCAGTCTCCCTGCTCTTAGAAGTCCTGCCTCGTACCCCGCTCCACAGCGGTTGTTACTGTTTGTTGTGAAGGGTGCACGAAGCTCCATTGCTCCTCGGCCGGGTCACAGGGGGTGGAGACAGCTGGGTTAGCCCTCTAGTGCGCGAAACCTATAAAAACAGCATGCCCTGCCAGCCGCACAGCGGGCGCACCACCGGCGCACCAAAGGCCCGCCAAATGCAAGCCCGTCTGTGCCCGTCCACGCCAAGTCCCCACCAGACCCCAGGGATGCTGGTTCTTCGCTGCCTGATGGAAGTGCCGCTTTGAGGTAATCCAGAGAGGAACTATTGGGTATCTTTAAGGCTACAGTCCATTGCACGCAGTCCATGGACCCCGATACTCTAGCTAACAAATTATCCCCCTCTTATGTACACTGTGACTTCAGAACTACAGGAGGAGGAGAGAAGAGCCCAGTTATCAACAAGGCCATGGTGAAGGTAGTCGTGGGGTTCCTGATAAACGTTAGATCCCTGATTAAAAACCATGTTGCCTTCAAAGATTTTGTTTTACAACAGAATCCTGATTGGGTATTCATAACGGAAACATGGGCTAATGATTTCTCAGGCCCTGATCTGATAGAGGAAATCTCTGACGGATATTGCCTCACAAGATTTGATAGAGTAGGCAGACACAGTCGGGATTGGGCATTCTGTGCAGGGACTTTTTTACCTGTCGCTCCGTACCAGTCAAATCCCCGGCCGATCAATATCACGCCTTATACTTCTCTATTAATACCCATCCCATCGAAAGTTTTTCCGGAGTGCTTTGTTATCGGCAAGCGGGATCTAGGGCTTCTTTTCCTCAGGATCTCTGTAAGCTTTTGGAGCCTTATTTAGATAGAAGTAGTTTCACCCTTCTTGGTAATTTTAATTTTCACTTAGAGAACTCTGCAAATTATGATACCCTATCCCTTTTGGAAAATATGAATGATTGTGGCTTTTCTCAACTAGTCACTCTTCCTTTCCATGTGGCGGGCCACACCCTGGATGGGATTGTTTCCAACGATCACCAAATTTGGGTAGGAGAGCCCATTCCGTTGGCATTGTCAGATCACTTTGCCATCCCTTTTAATCAGAAGGTTTTGGCCTCTGGGTTCATGCAACCAGATAACAAGAAAAAGCTGGAAAAACAGAATCTGAAGTTGATTAGTAATGAGGATGTAGTTACCGCCTTGGTAAATTTTCATATTCCAGGTCATTTAAGTGCCAATTTAGCGGCTATTGAGCTTTCCAAAAAGCTAGTAGAAGTACTGGATAGTTTAGCCCCCTTAAAAAACCATTACTCAGCAAGGAAAAGACCCTCCGCCCCGTGGTTTTCTGATATAATACGCAAGCTGAGACAGGAGTGTAGAATAGCCCTGGGCGAAGAACTACGCTCCGTTCGCGGAGTTTGCGGAGTTTCGGCAACTCCGCGCTCCGCGGAGAACGCGAAGTTGTCGAATACTCCGCAAACTGCTGCGTAGCGTAGTTCTCGCGCGCTCAATAGCATTTTCGCGTGCACGAGGATGCTTGTCGGTAAGATCGAGTTGCCGAACACGCAGAAACTGCAATCTGGCACAGAATAACTCGCGAACACGTTAGTAGTGACCGGAAATAAGGGGACGCGAGCGGGCGGGACAAACCTCATGGGTAACTTCGCGCGCTACACATCCCGAGCATGCAGGAAATCAATCAATCAATCAATCAGGATATTTGTATAGCGCGCTACTCACCCAGAGGGTCTCAAGGCGCTTGGGGGAGGGGGTCCGCTACTGCTCGAACAGCCATGTCTTGAGTTGCTTCCTGAAGCGGAGGTGGTCTTGGGTCAGGCGGAGGTGGATGGGGAGGGAGTTCCAAGTCTTGGCTGCCAGGTAGGAGAAGGATCTTCCTCCCATGGTGGATCTTCGGATGCGTGGCACGGCAGCGAGGGCGTGGCTGGTCGATCGTAGCTGGCGGGTGGGAGTGTAGAAGGTCAGGCGGTTGTTGAGGTACCTGGGGCCCAGGTCGTGGAGGGCCTTGTGTGCGTGGGTGAGGAGTTGGAACGTGATTCTCTTGCTGACGGGGAGCCAGTGAAGGTCTCTCAGGTGTCCGGAGATGTGGCTGTGTCGGGGGATGTCCAAGATGAGTCGTGCGGAGGCGTTCTGGATGTGTTAGAGTCTTTTCTGGAGTTTGGCTGTGGTTCCGGTATAGAGGGTGTTTCCGTAGTCCAGTCGGCTGGTGACGAGTGCCTGTGTGACCGTCTTCCTGGTTTCGGTGGCGAGCCATCGGAAGATCTTTCGGAGCATGCGTAGGATGTTGAAGCATGATGATGAGACGGCGTTGACTTGTCTGGTCATCGAGAGGGAGGAGTCCAGGATGAAGCCCAGGTTGCGTGCGTGGTCCGTTGGTTTGGGTGCGCTGCCCAGGGCAGGGGGCCACCAGGAGTTGTCCCAGGCGGAGGGTGATGATCCAAGGATGAGGACTTCCGTCTTGTCTGAGTTCAGTTTCAGGCGGCTGTTCCTCATCCACTCGACTACGTCTTTCATCCCTTCGTGTAGGTTGGTTCTGGCGGTTCCTGGGTCGTTGGTGAGGGAGAGGATCAGCTGGGTGTCGTCGGCGTAGGAGATGATGTTGAGGTTGTGTTGGCGTACGATGGCTGCGAGGGGGCTCATGTAGACGTTGAAGAGGGTGGGGCTGAGTGATGATCCTTGTGGTACGCCGCATATGACTTCGGTGGCCTTGGATCTGTATGGGGGAGGCGGACTCTCTGGGTTCTTCCGGTAAGGAAAGAGATGATCCACTCCAGTGCCTTCTCTTGGATTCCGATGTTGCTGAGGCGCTGCACTAGGGTGCGGTGGCAGACCGTATCGAATGCTGCGGAGAGGTCCAGGAGGATGAGGGCCGCTGTTTCCGAGTTGTCGAGCAGGTCTTGGATGTCGTCAGTGGCTGCTATGAGGGCAGTCTCGGTGCTGTGGTGGGCGCGAAAGCTGGACTGCGAGTGGTCGAGGGATCCGTTCGTCTCGAGGAAGGCAGCAAGCTGTCTGTTGACGGTCTTCTCAATGACTTTGGCAGGAAAGTGGAGGAGCGAGATGAGGCGGTAGTTCTTGAGGTCGGCGGGGTCCGCTGATGGTTTCTTCAGGAGGGCGCTGAGTTCGGCATGCTTCCAGCTCGCCGGGAAGGTGGCGGTGCTGAAGGAGCAGTTGATGATGTCCCGGAGTTGGGGTGTGATGACGGAGTCGGCCTTGTTGAAGACGTGGTGGGGGCATGGGTCGGTTGGTGATCCGGAGTGGATGGTGTTCATCGTGTGGATGGTGTCTTCGGTGCTGACCGGGGTCCAGTCGCGGAGGGTGGTCGTGGGGGGTGTCGGTTCGGTGGTCTTGCGAGGGAGTGATGTCGTTGTTTCCGGCGCTGGGGTTGGAGAGCTCTTTGACGATGCTGAAGAGTTTCTTGCTGTTGTGTGCATTGTTGTCGAGACGTTCCTTGAATGCTGTCTTCTTGGTGGTGTGGATCAGCTGGTGGTGTTAGCGGGTGGCGTGCTTGAGGGCGGTCATGTTGTCTGTAGTTAGGTTTTTTCGCCAGGCTTTCTCGAGGGTATGGCAGTTCTTGGAGTTCTTGAGGTCGTCGTTGAACCAGGAGGCTTTCTTGCTGCCGGGCCTGCTGGGATGGTTTTTCAGAAGTGCAAGGTCATCAGCGCAGTTGGTGATCCACTGTGTGAGGTTGTTGGCTGTTTGGTTGGGGTCCGTTGAGCTGGCGGGAGGGTTCTGGCTCAGTGAAGTGGTGAGCTGGTCGGTGGTGATCTTGTTCCAGCTCCTGCGGGGAACCTGTTGCGGGTGGTGGTGAGTCGTGGTCTTTCTGAAGCTGAAGTGGACGCAGCTGTGGTCTGTCCAGTGGAGTCCGGTGGAGTGGCTGAAGGAGATGTACTTGCTGGAGGAGAAGACTGGGTCAAGCGTGTGTCCGGCGTAGTGGGTGGGGGTGTTCCCCAGTTGCTTGAGTCCGTGGTTGGCGAGGTTGTCCAGCAGGGTGGTGGTGTTGTTGTCGTTGTTGTTCTCCAGGTGGAAGTTGAGGTCCCATAGGAGGATGTAGTCAGCGGAGGCGAGGGCGTGCGGGCTGATGAAGTCTGCGATGTCTTCGCTGAATTGTGTGCGAGGTCCTGGGGGTCTGTAGATGAGGGTGCCTCTGAGTGTGGTCTTGGGGTCAGTGTGCATCTGGAAGTGCAGATGTTCGGCGGCTGTGAGGGTGTCGTCTGAGTTGGTCGTGATGCGGATGGTGTTCTTGTGGACGATGGCGATGCCTCCTCCTGTCTGGTTGACGCGGTCTCTCCGGGTGATCTTGTTCTTGTATCCGTCCGGGATGGCGACGGCGATGTCGGGCGCTGAGGAGGCGTTCATCCATGTTTCCGTGAGGAAGGCGACGTCTGGAGATGTGGTGTCGAGCAGGTTCCAGAGTTCCACGGCGCTCCCGAAGACAAAAAACGGCTCGCGAACAGGTTAAGCAAGCTACTACGCATGTTCGCGGAGTTATGCGTAGTTCGCGGAGTGCAAGTGCATCTTCGCGTAGCTCCGCGGAGTGCGGCTACGCGAACTACGCCCAGGCTTAGTGTAGAAGGCTGGAAAGAACATGGGGCACTGAACCTACAGCTTTAGGCAGAAACCTGCATAAACATTGTCTGAAGGTATATAAGGCGGCCATTTTGGAAGAGGAGGGAAGGTTCTTTGTTAAGGTCTCTGAGTCTATTAAATCTTCTAAAGAGCTCTTTAATATGGTAAACTCCCTGATTACTCCTACAAATACCGACTCTGGTGAGGTGTCACAGGAGCTCTGTGACAGGTTCTCAGCTTTCTTTCGGTCAAAGATCCAAGAGATCTACACTCAGTTGGAAGCCCAAAATGTTAACCTGGATTCAGACACTCAGTATGAAAGTGGTATGGAGGAAAGCTCTAGTAACATTGAGCTCCCCAGCTTACTCTCCTTCCCAAGTCTGTCTTTGGAGAGCACAGACTGTTTGTTAGAGGGAACTAAGTCTGCCTCGCCAATGGACTCCTGTCCCCTGAGAGTTTTAAAGAGTGCAAAAGATGCAATTTTACCGCACCTCACCACTGTCCTTAATCTGGCTATTTCGGAGGGGCAATACCCCTTGGCCTGGAAGACGGCAGTAGTTAGGCCTCTTAAAAAAGCCATCACTGGACTCGCTGGAATTGAAGAATTAGCAACCCATCTCTCTCTTGCCAGCCCCAGCTAAAATTCTAGAATCCCACCTTAATCATCATTCGAGTGCCTATCTGAGAGACCACCAAAATCTTGATGGGTCTCAACATGGCTTTAGAAATGACCATAGCACCGAAACTGAGCTCACCACGGTGCTTGATAACATTCGCACTCAGGTGGATGCAGGCCATACTAATCTGCTGATTCTACTGGACCTTACCGCAGCTTTTGAGACCCTTTCTCCACGTTGGATGCTCGGCTCTAAGTCTTCTCGCCTCCTTTCTTAGTGATCGGACCCTCTCAGTGCAATTTTTCAATTTCTACTCTGACCCAACCCCCTTGCTAAGCGGGGTGCCTCAGGGCTCTTCGCTGAGCCCTACATTTTTTAATATCTAGGTTGCCCCGCTAGCAAGGGTGGTGAAATCCTTTGGTCTGGAAGTGTTATCATATGCCGATGACACGCAGATCATGGTGTCCATCACTCATAACATCAGTGATGCTGCCTGCAATTTTAAAAGCTGTATGAAGGCAGTATCATCATGAATGGTTAAAAACTATCTCAAATTGAATGGCGAGAAGACACAGGTTCTCATTTTTGGGGACAAGGTAAACATCTTATCCGGGGAGTGGTGGCCCGAATCTTTGGGTACTTGCCCCAGCCCTGTGTCCCACGGTAAGAACCTGGGATTCCTGTTGGACAAGTCTTTGTCCCCTAATCTACAGATCAGTAGGACGGTGGCTACTTGTTTCGGGCTTATAAGGATCATAAAGAAGGTCGCACAGTGCCTTTCACTCGCTGCCCGCAAACACGTTTTTGTTGCTTTAATACTCTCCAGACTAGATTACTGCAACGCCTTTATTTGGGTATTAATAAGGGACAGCTGCAGCGTCGGCAGTTGGTGCAAAACGCTGCGGTTAGGCTGGTGACGGAAGTGCCTAAATATCATTCAGTCTCATCCTCCCTTCGGTCTCTGCCTTTGCTCCCAATTGACCGTAGGGTCACGTTTACAGCTCTTTGCCTTACTCACAATGCCTACTATGGCCGGGCCCCAGACGGTATTAAAGCTTTTTTTCCTCATTACGTCCCTACAAGGAACCTCAGGTCAGTCAGTAAGCATCTTCTTACGGTGCCTAGATTTAAGCAGCTGAGATTGGGTGGGAGATCCTTCTCAGCGATTGCCGCTAAGTTGTGAAATTCTCTTTCCGACGAAATTGCGGGACAATGTTTACACACTGTGTTTCGTAAAATGTTAAAAACCTGTCTGTTTCCTCTGACGTTGGTGTAGGGGTGCCTTGGCTGTCTGCATTTATCTTCTGCTGTTAGCGCCTTGACACCCTTTGGCAAAGTTAGCGCTTTACAAGTTTTATATTCATTCATTCACATATATATATATATATATATATATATATATATATATATATATATATATATATATATATATATATATATATATATATATATATATATATATATATATATATATATATATATATATATATACATATGCATTTATATATATGTATATGTGTGTGTATATATATATATATTCACTGAACAAACCATAGGTTATAGACCATATATAGTTAGGAATTAGCATTTACAAAACCTTATTTTACTCACACAAAACCATTGAAATTCGCATACATAGTTAGTTGCACTAACTATATATCGCGCACCCGCAATCCACTGCTGATGATGTCACAAATTACATCATTCATGACATGGTCAGTGACATCAATGAATGAATGTGGGGTTTTCTTTGGATGCGCGATGAAAGCACATTATGCTTGTGCCTTTCAGTTCGCTTTCACCACTTGACCTCTATGTTTGTTTGTTTTTTAATGACTTTTCCAGTAACTCACGCGTAGACTGAAGAAAGGCTAAGCAACCTTTGTTACTAACTTCTAACCGGAGTCATTTACTGAATTAACCACAAGGCATTTGACCTGAGGTAAGGTGGAAAATTTCCCCATCCCTCCACAATAATTAGCATTTTCATCGATTTAGCTTCCGTCAACCTAAATTACTTCCTCACCCCCCCCCCCATTTTTTCCTTTCCGCCCCGGTGTTTCTTTTCTGTTACCTACCCAGGTACACTAACAGCAACGCACAGATAAGATCAAGAACCGTGCGTGCTCACTTGGTCCTGAGCGGGGCCGGGTTGGAAGTATAACCGGCCTAGCGGTGATTCTCGACTGTGCTTCTTACAAATAATCCCCTATGGTCATCGTTATATGATGAAATCCAACGTAACTTCCACTTTTGGAATACTGTGTTGAATGTAACGGTTGTTTCCAATTTTTAAACACTGTTTTCCTCCTTTGTTCCTTCCTTTTATTTTTGAACCCCTACAGACCTAGAGCGCTACACCTCAACCTTTTCAGCTAAAACGCACATCTTTTAATAGTATAAGGAGAGAATAATCAGATTAAGGATGATTGAGGATACAGCACACCCAAACGGAAAGTCGCTGTTCCACCAACTTTCTCCACCCTCCCCTCTTGTGTCTCCACTTTACTCACTGGGTCTCTTTTTATAACGCTGAATTGCTCTTTCAACTTGGTCTCAATCTGAAACTCGGTTCTAGGCACCGCTCTTTTCGATCACCGATTCTCGAATTGTATGTCGGTTTGTAAAATATGCACCTTCTTCCACACACTACCGCCCACATTGGTATGTGGGGACCTGTCTTAGTCTCCACTAGCGAATTGCCCTATGTCACATTTTTTCAGAATTTTGCAATAACACGGGATAACCACCAAGTCACTTTACATATACAACGAAATTGTGGTTTTTTTTGTATTACTGTATGCTCCATATATATTGTTTGTATCCTTCCAGCCCTAATGAGTCGTGGAATTATTACATTCCCGTGGCTAAACACGTGTCGGCTGGCAATCGAGATTATTAAATGAAGATTTAACCACAAGGACATCGGTGTTTCTCTAACAGCTATAATCTGGTTTTGTGTGTGTCTATTAGGGCAGAAATTCTACACTATACAATAGGCATCCAATTGGTAACCCTTTGAAACACTCTGGGGTCCTGGGTGTAAGAGGAAGTTGAAGGTCCAGTTCTTCTTCTCCAGGCAAGAGGGCAGCAGGCCAGCACAACTGGGCAGCACTTCCTTTATAGCAGCAGTCCAACAAAGTGGCTGTCCTTCCTGGCAGAACATCCACAGATTCAGAAGTGTACTGAAGAGCTGGTGTCTGAGGCCCTTATTTTATACACAGTTGTGCATTTGAAGTGGGAAGAATCTTCTAGAGGCATGTCTCTGAAATGAACAGATGCCCTGCCTTCCTTGCCCTGGCTCCAAACTAACTACAAGAGATGTGCAGCCTTTTGTGTGAAAACAGGACACAGCCTATTTAAGTGTAGGTAGGCATGTGCCCAGTTACACCTAAGCTTCTCATGGTGTGAGGAATACAGAAAGCTCACCTGTCAGCAACACCCAGAAACAGGCTGCAAGCACCAAAAGAATAAGGCAAGAAAATGCCAACTCTCTAAAAGTGGCATTTTCAGCATTGCAGACATCACCATGAAATAGGATTCGCAATTGGATTCCAGAGACACCAAGCATGAACTGGTTATCTCTTCCCATTTGGAAATTACACTTATAGGCCCACATGCATCAAGCTATTTAGGAATCGCAAACGGTGCGATTCGGTAAAATTGGCCGTTTGCGATTCCTAAATAGGTTCTGGGATGCATCAAGCATTTTTGGTGAAATCGCTATTTTTAGCGAATTCCAAAAATGCGATTGCTTTTAAGGAATCGCAAAATTGCGATTCCTTAAAAGCAATGCATGATTAATTTTAAAATTGCGAATTCGCAAATCTGGGGTGCGAATTACCACGAGGTTGAACCTCGTGGTAATTTGCGAAAAAGTGTTAAAATGCTCTAATTTGCATTTTAAAACACTGTCATGTTACAGACACACATGTCCTTAGGACATGTGTGTTTGAAACATGCACTTCAAAATACATTTCAGGGGTGCAGGGGGGGTCCAAAGGACCCCCCCTGCACCCATGGAATGCATCAACATTTTGCGAATTCTAATTTGCGAATTCGCAATTCCCAATGATTCCTAAGGGCCTTTTGGCCCATAGGAATCAATGGGAATTGCGAAATCGCAAATTGGAATTTGCATAATATTTGCGATTCGGTAAAAATTGCGATTTTTACCGAATCGCAAATTGTATTCAATTTTAATCATGCATCCCGTTTTGCGATTCCTTATTTGCGATTCGGTAAAAATCGCAAATTAGGAATCGCAAAAATGGACTTTGATGCATGTGGCCGATAAAGCGTTATAAGACAATTCTAATGTTATCCTATTAGAGAGATAGGCTTGCCATTAGTGAAAAACGAATTCAAGAGAATTTCACTAACAGGACATGTAAAACTTAAAGGTGCATGTCTTGCCTTTTCAACACATTGCACCGTGCCCTCTGGGCTGCCAAGAAACTACCCAAGGGGTGACTTAAATGTATTAAAAAGGAAGGGTTGGGCCTGATAAAAGGTTTATTTTGCCAGGTCGAAATGGCAGTTTCAAAAACTGCCAACATAGGCTGAAATGGCAGCCCAAATACATGTGGCACAATCAGTGCTGCACACCCATTAGTAGCATTTAATTCACAGACCCTGAGCACATTTAGTGCCACTTTACTAGGGACTTATGAAAAATTAAATATGTCAATTGGGTATAGGTCAAGTTTTAAGAAGAGAGCACAAGCACTTTAGCCCTCGTTAGCAGTGGTAAAGTGCACTGAGTCTTAGGTCTATTTCACTTACACACAATGCGAGCAGATAAAAGAAATGTAATCCAAACCACCACAGTTTATCTTACAATTTCTTACCCTTGTTTTTATTCATTATTTTATGTGCATTATTACAAAGTTTTTAATTAATCATGCAAATAAAATCACTCCTACTCTAAAGCCAACAAAAACGAACTCAGCCAAAGGTTTAGGTCTGAAGGCAAAGGGTTTGAGGAAGACCCTGCAGAAAGTCCAACAACATTCTACACAAGATTTGTTTTTATATCATACGTTTAGATATGTTTCTGTTACAGATAGAGATGTACTTGCTTTTCAATACGACTTAAACATGCTGTATTATAAAAAACTATAGTACACAGATTTGCTGAGAAATAAGATAAGAAAAAAATATAATACAGATAAGAAACAATAAATCTGTGGAAGAAGACGAAAGAACGAATGGATGGAGGATCAGTAAGAAATGGGAAGTGAGTAGGAAGTGGTATGGTTTGAGTGTTCCTGCCAACTTTTAGGACTCTCTCAAGGGCTCTCAACGCTCATAGGGGACTGAATGGGCTGTTTCCTAAAGCTGATATAAGTGTTCATTTTCCCCCAAATGTTGATTTTTGAAATGCATTGGTGTACAAAATAGTTTAAGGTGTTGTCTGTCCCTCATGTGACCCCAGTCCAAGCCTACCAAGTGTGGATAGAGTTGTGAGAAATATTTCCATTCTGAGAGAATAAAGTTGGTTCCTATTGTTAAGAGAACACCAAGGAGGAATATGTCTTTGAGATTTAGATTTGTGTTGATTTCTGGTGGGAAGGCTCCCAGGGTTATTAGAGTGAGTGCTGGGGTCCATTTTATGTTACACATGTTAAGGATAGGAATGAACGTCATTCAAGAACCTTTTGACCAAGTGACAGTGTAGGAGCTTAAGTTCTAGGTTACGTCCGTGAGTTTTGCAAGTCTAACATTTGTCCGTTAGTTAACCCTAGTCTACGGGGTTTGTATGGGGTCCAGTGTACCATATGGATAATCCAGTATTCAATCAGGTGGCTTACATAGCGTGACTTCTCACCAGTAAGGGTCTCAAGGCGTGGGGGGCTACTGGTCCATCGAAGGCGATGTGGTTCAGTTGAAGAGCCAGGTCTTGAGGTCCTTCCTGAATTGAGGCAGTGACAGTGATTGCCTGAAGTGGAGAGGCAGGGTGTTCCAGGTCTTTGCTGTGGGGTAGGAGAAGGATCTTCCTGCGGCTGTGGTCTTGTGGACATGTGGGACTAAAGCCACGGCCAGATGGGCGGACCGGAGGTCTCTAGTGGATACGTGGAATGCGCAGTCGTGGTTGAGGTACCCAGGTCACAACTTGTGTAGGGCTTTGTAGGCATGTGTGAGAGGTTGAAGATGATTCTTTTGTTGACTGGGAGCAAGTGGAGGTCTCTCAGGTGGCCGGTGATATGGGGGATGTTGAGGATGAGTCTAGCGGAGGTGTTTTTAATGTTCTGCTGTTTCTTGAGGAGTTTTCGGGTGATGACAGCATAGAGTGTTGCGTAGTCGATTTTGCTGCTGATGAGTGCGTGGGTGACCATCTTTCTGGGCTCGGTGGGGATCCATTTGAAGATCTTTTGGAGCAGGCATAACATGTGGAAGCAGGATGATGAAATGGTGTTGATCGAGCGGTTCATGGTGAGCGAGGGGTCCTGGGTGATGCATAGGTTTTGTGCGCGGTCAGTGGGTGTTGGGGGTTCCAAGTGCTGCGGGCCACAAGTAGGCGTCCCAGGCAGAGGGTGTGGAGATAAGGATGAGGACTTTGCTCTTCTCTGAGTTGAGCTTGAGGCAGCTGTTATTCATCCAGGTGGTGACAGCCTTCATCCCATCGTGGAAGTTGTTCTTGGCGGCTGTGGGTTCTTTGGTGGAGGGGAGAATCTGTGTCGTCTGTGTAGGAGCCGATGTTGAGTCTATGGTTCCCTACGATAGCTGCGAGTGGAGCAGCCATAATTTATTCTGTGATTCATTCATCTGCTGTGCAGCAACATTTCGAATGTTGTAAGACAATGCATTTTATATCTAAAAACACAGCAGGGACTTTGCCCGATGGATAACCACAGATGCGTCAAACTCCTTTTTAAGACCATTTATAGCCATCTTCAGTCCGTTCCATTCCACATCAAACCCTTCCTGCTAACATTAGATCTCATGACGTTGTTGCATTGGCAAAGCCAATTAGTTTGGCTTTAAAGCGCTAAGCATTATTAGTCATTTTAACAGAGTAAAAATAATGCTCACTGATAAGTAAACATTTATTGATCAAGGATAAAACCTGCAGAAACAGCCTTTAACAACTTGTCAAAGCGTTTGAGTTTACGTGAGATTTCAGAAATGTGTATACATCTGAATTAATGGCAGGCGCAAAAAGAGCATCCTTTTAGAAATGCTGATTATTATTTGTAGAATAAACCCATTCTGAATCCTTACAGACTCTCCTTTCCTTCCTCTACGATGTTGTTACTGTTGTGGCAACATAGATGTCACTTAAGGGTATCCAGGGGTCACTATTGCGACCCCAGGGATATCCATGCTAACGCCGTCCCTGCCTGTGAGATCCTGGCCTCAGAAGATAGGTTTGTTGCAGAAAAAAAATAACATTAGCATCATGTATGTATTTTTGCTGCAATAAAGCAGGTGCTCCAGGCTAGGGTTGGGCACAGCTGAAACTTGCTAGTGTTTCAACTTGTCCAATCTGCCAAGCTGTTGCCTCGCAACACACCCTCGAAGGCCTCCAGGCTACACCAAGCACGAGTATGCTTGGATTTTGGTGTTTTTTTTCTGAACTGTTCTGATCCGCTTTTGAAAAGGAAGTAGGACTTGCATCTTCATCAGGCTGGCCTGGTTTTTTAGTTCTTTCGGACACTGGCTGTTTTGGGTCTATGGGCCTATGGGTCGAGCTGCAGAAGTTCTGGGATGGAGTATGTTTGTAGGTTGCCAGACGTCGCAACCTTGACAGCCACAGTAAGTGCTTTCTTTTGACTTTTTCTAGCTCTACCAGTTATTTTATTGTTGCTCCTGCAACACTACATAGCTGTCAATGTTTCACTTTGCTGATCTGTTATCAGCACGTGTATGTGTGAGGTTTCAATACCTTATATGCAGGGTCTTGTGAAATATGAGGCAATGGAGGGCAAGCTTAAGTAGCAAAATATAGAACAAGAAAAGGCAAATTTTGCTGCATGATGTGAGTGATTTTGTCTGATTAGGAATATGCTATTTTTACTTTTTAAAAGTTCAATATTATCTGGGCAAATGTTTGACCTCATTATTCTAGGTATAACTATTGAACACAGCATTCTATACCTCAAGGGAACCAGTACCAGTTTGCAAAAAGTCTGCCATGGCGCAGCAATGAGTGTTCCACTTTTTTAGTACAATTTGATCCGTTTTTTTCGAAAATCAGCAAATTATACAGCAGATGATGAAGTATGAAGCTAGTCAACCAAATCCATAATCCTGCCGAAAACACCAGGGCCCTGAAAATCCCACAATTCCAGTGACCAGGCTTATTTCTGAAACTTTGACGATGGTCGTCATTTAGGGGTCACAAGGTGTCCCAATTGCTACCCTTTTTTAGCCCAATGCTAACCCTGGCCTTGAAAGATATTTTTGTGGCAGAAAATCAAATAGATTCTGGATCATTTTCCTCTTGTTTCTGCAATAAAGCAGGTGATCCAGGCGGGGGACAGCACTGCTGAAACTTGACACTGTTTCAACTTGTCCCATCGGCCAAGGTGTTGCTAAGCAACACACCCCTGAAGGATTCCAGGTTTCGTGTATGCTTGGGTCTTAGTGGTTTTCTGGACTGTCTGATCTCCTTTCGAAAAGGAATTAGAAGGACTTGTAGCAACTGTCCTCATTGTCCAGCTCTGCTGTTCATGTGGGCCCCTGGGTTTGTCTGTTGAGCTGCAAAAGTTCTTTAATGAAGCATTTTTGCAAACTGCCAGCCGTTTACAACCTTGAATATAGCTACAGTAAGGGCTTTCCTTTTACTTTGTCCAGTTCTACAATTATTTTAAGGTTGATCCTGCGGTACTATATAGCTGTCTTATTGTTCCACTTTTCTAATCAGCTTTCTGTGTGGTTATGTGTGACATTCCAATGCTTTATTTGCAGGGTCTTGTGAATTATGAGTAAGGCTCCCTGGGCCCGATTCACATAACTAATTTACTACTTTTGGTATTCACAGAAGTTAGGATTTCGTCTTAAGTTTGTCTTAAGACAGACTTAAGATAGACTTAAGGCAAAATCCTAACTGAAGTCTGTTTTAAGACAAATTTAAGACAAAATCCTAACTTCTGTGAATACCAAAAGTAGTAAGTTTAGGATTTTGTCTTAAATTAGTTCTGTGAATCGGGCCCCCTGTTTTCCGTTTCTACTGAATTTTACAGATAAGTACAGACAGAAAGTCATTCCTTTTCCTGTCTGTATTTATTCCTAAATGTGGATAAAAACGGAAATCAGGCTCTTTTCTGAGAACTTCATAATACTGTCAGTCACGACTGTTAGGTCGATAACTGTGCAGATTGACAGGTAAGTAGTCTAAAAAATAAAAATATTTTAATAATGATGCTGGAAGAGCACTATACATGCATTCGATTAATACTAAAAGTTTAATATATTCTTTAATGTGTATTGGTTTCTCATCTACGCGTCTTTCATTGAAAACTGATAGACATTCAAATAAGAATGCACATATTTTTGGTTAGATATTGAAATATGCTAGTTACAGCTTAATTTTGCCACAAAACTTCAAATAAATACAGATAAGATTAGCAAAAATAAATATGGATAAATACAGAAGGAAATAGAAAGAAAATGCTATAAAACCAGGAGCCTTAATTATGAGGCAACATAGGACTAAGTTATGTGGCGTGGTTGGAAACATTATGGAGCAAGAAAAAAGACAAATTATGTTTCAGAAGACTGTGGCTGATTCTGCTGCAACCTCATTATGCTGTTTCTACTTTTAAATCCTTCAATACTGTCTTGGCAAATGTTTGACTTCATTAGTGTAGGTGTGACTCTTGAATAGAGCGTTCTATACATTAAAGGGAACCAGTTAACCAGTTTGCAAAAAGTCTGCCACTGCGCAGGACCACGTGTTTCGATCGTTCAGTACAGTTTGAAGTTCTGTTTTTTGTTAAATCAAATTATGCAGCAGGTGGCAGATTATTAAGTAAGTCTGGCAAATCCATAATTATGTGAAAAACTATAGAGGCACAACAATCTCGGTTCCATGGTCCCTCCTTGAAGGTGGCGCTTTGAGTGACACTTTGCGTCACTAAGAGTGTGAAGAGTGTAAAAATGAGCATCTCCCCAGGATTATTATTATTATTATAATTGCATTTATTGAGCGCGCAGCTACCCGGAGGTTTCCCGGCGCTAAAGAAAAACAGAAAGTGAGTTAAGTTGAGAGGGAATAAACACGCATATTAAGTATTAAAAAGCCAGGTCTTAATTCCTTTACGAATGTCAAGTAATAGATTTCCGAACGCAAGGATTGGGGCATTGAATTCCATAAGGAGGGTGCCAGTAGAGCAAACGAGCAGCCGCCCATTTTGGCTCTGTTGACCCGAGGGATCAGAAACTTGTTTTGTGTGGAAGATCTCAGCGTACGGGAGGGAACATAATGCTGGACTAAAGAGGATAGGTATTTAGGAGCTTTACCCATTTTAATATGGTGCATAATGCAGAGAGCTTTAAATTTTACTTGGCTCTCAATGCGCAACCAATGCAGCTTGCGGAGATGGATGGAGGCCGATGACCTGGCAGGCAAGTTACAGAGAAGGCGGACTGCCATATTCTGAACCACCTGAAATTTCTTTGTTACCTCCTTACAGACACCCAGAAGCAGAATGTTCCCATAGTCCATGCGTGAGGTGACAAGGACCTGGACCACTGTCCTCAGGGTGTCAGCAGGAAGCATCCACGTGATTTTTCTCAGCCACCTTATGATGGTAGTGCAGGTGGCAGAGACTTTTACAGCATGTTGCTTAAATGACAGCTGGTTGTCAAAAAGGGCCCCGAGGTTGCGAACTGAGGCTGAAGGGGTAGGAGTAGGGGCAATCTGAAGAGGCCAATGTTGAGGACCCCAGAGCGAGGTGTGAGGGCCGAATAGGAGTAGCTCTGTTTTATCGCCATTCAGTTTTAGTTTATGACTGTGCATCCAGGTGGCGATTTGTTCTAACCAGGACTGCAGGGAGGACGTGGGGAGATGTTTATTGGTGGATAGAGAATAGACGATTTGTGTATCGTCTGCGTAAGAATAGATCGTGAGGCCTGCTTGCTCTGCCAGGAAGGCAAGAGGTCTCACATAAAGATTAAAAAAAAGAGGGCTAAGAATAGACCCCTGGGGCACACCGTGAGGGGAGGAAAAGATAGAAGAAACAGACGAGGGAGAAAAGACTTGGAAAGTGCGATTAGAAAGAAAACTAGCAATCCAGGCCAGGGCGGGACCATCAATACCCACAGATTTCAAGGTGGACAGCAAGATGGAATGGGAGATGGTGTCGAAAGCGGCACTCAAGTCTAGCAGAATGAGTGCCACTGTCTCCCCGCTGTCCACCTGTCTTCTAATGGTCTCAGACACACCGAGGAGCGTGGTCTCAGTAGAGAAGCCGGCCCTGAACCCAGATTGAGAACAGTGAAGAAGATTAGAAGATTCAACATAAGCAGTGAGAAGAGAGTTAACGTGTTTTTCAAGAACCTTAGAGTAGCAAGAGAGCAAAGAAATAGGACGGAAGTTGGAAGGGTTATTTGGGTCCGCGTTAGCCTTTTTTATCAATGGAACCACCATCGCATGTTTCCATTCGTTAGGGACTGTAGCTTCAACCAATGAAGCATTTAAAAGATTCAGAATGATCTGAAGTATGGTTGGATCCAAGGTTCGCAATATTTGTGGAGGCATAGGATCAAGGGGAGAACCAGTTTTTATTTCATTAAGATATTTTTGAAAAAGTGAGAGCAAAATCGGCTCCCAGGAGTGAAGTAGGGGGGCAGTGGGGGTTGGATTAGATGCATCGATGGAACCAGAAATGGGTATATGAGACATGGAAGTGGAAGAGACAGTGGGAGTGGCGTTAAAAGTAGCATAGATTTTATCTATTTTCTCCAGAATTTTTTTTGCCAGGGCATTACATTGGGTTGTGTCCAGACAGGGGTCTTTAGGTACAGAAGACATGCCTGAAAGATCTTTTACCACTTTAAACAAGGCCTTAGGTCTATTTTGGGCATTGAGTATGGTAGTGTCAGCATGATTCGCTCTGGCGGTATCACAGGCAGAATGATAGGCCCGCAAAGCGACCTTATATCTAGTTTTATTAGTCTTACAGATCACATCACTGTTTTGAAATATTGCTAACTTCGTCCCTTGGGAAGCTAGTGAGGGGATTTTAAAAAGCAAAAGGGAAGAAAAAGAAGTCATCCACCACATTAGTAGTATTTTATGGTCTCTCATGGCAGTGGGCAGGTTTCTACTACCACTCGTCCACCAAGCTTTTCTGTTTCCCTGCAGCCGGAAGTTTCAATGTAATGAGCAAGACTTCGGACGGCCAGGATTACCCAACAAGCTTCTGTAGTACACTGGTTTATGTACCTACTGCCTCAAGGGGTAACAACAGACCTGAGCCACAGTGAGTAAAATACTCTTGCTGGCCACCAGTTCCTGCAGACGGATGTCTCAGCTATGAAATTAAATTGCAATTTATAAAGCTCTCTACTACCCGTGGGTGTCTATCCCAATACATAGCTGCCACATTTCCTAGGTCCATGCATGATGAGCTACTCTAGTGCAGGGTTTTTTTCCCTTTGAATTCTGACTTGTAGTCCAGTTTTCATAATTGAATCAACAAGATAACAAATCTCTGAATTCAAAGAAAAATCCAGGCCTGGAGAATCTAGTCACACTTGGCAGGGCTGTGCAATAAAACATGACTTTCACCTCTCATAGGAATCTCTGATTCCTTTTTGCCAGTTCATTTACAGCCCAAATAATCATCTGAAAATCCCTAAATAATATAGTATTGTATAGTGATCTAATTTACGTAGAGCTCATATGCCTGATGAAGCACCAGCGGACAGACGGCATACTACACTGCGGTCAAGCCCTTGGTTGGAGGAGAGGTGGATTCCATGGGGGTATTTGTTGGTATCATGCATGAGAGAACAGGGACGCCCATATTTTGTCCAAGGTCGCTGCAATAAAGCAAAGCGAGAAGACTACATGCAGATAATATGGTCCAGGTCAGATGGGGGGAGAGCGGCCCTTTAAGATCAGGGGTGGAGTCAGGCAAGGGTGCGTTTTGGCACCCACTCTGTTTTCACTGTTCATTGATGGAGTAGTGGGTTATCTTGACAGGGATGGGTGTGATGCTCCAAAAGTCAGCGTGAGAAGGGCTAATGTCCTTCTCTTCGCTGGCGACAGTCTACTGATATCAAAATCTCCCCAAGTGCTCCAAGAGCTACTGAATGATTTTAACTCCTTTTGTGATGAGCGAGGGCTGGAATGAAATGATAAAAAGACAAAGTATATTGTTTTCTCCAATGGTGTTTTGAAGCTATTTAAGAGCCGTATGGTAGTTGGGGGCAACCCCATCAAACTGCTTCCTGTGGCATCCTGATGCTGTTGCTAGGAGCCCTGGAATGTCATGTGCACCAGCAGAGAATGTTATGTTTGGAAAGACTTCAGTTGGAGCTTGTTGGATGTACTGTGAAGAGCATACTTGTGGATGGGATCCTTTCTACTTGAATAAATCCATCATTATTTCATCTTATTCTTCTGCACTTCTTTACACTCCCCACATTTGATTATTTTGAAATCTGGCTCACCCCAAATTTGCGTTGGGCTACACACCTTGAGAAAGCTCATCTTTCACTCATTCAGCAAACTTCGCATCATATACCCAAGATACATAGAAGAACTATGTCAATAAAAGTGGCCCCAGCACACAAGATTTACGACACCAAAGCCCTAGGCTCAGTCTTGCTCAGAGCAGAATTGTGGGGATGTGGGAAAACTGACAGCCTATCAGTGATTGAGCATCATTTTATAAGCATCTTTACTCAATCTTCCCACAAGTACTGCTTTAACCCCATCTTTCTTAGACTTGGCTCGAAGGAAGCTTGTCCACAAGATAGAGTGCAGGCTCTTAATGTTGTGGCATTGGGTATGGTCTACTGAAGCACTTGCCTCCTATTGTGTGGGCCTCATGGATCTCAGTCCCCTTGTGCTAGCAAAATTTCCTGGTTGCGTTCCCTTAGGGCACTCCTGAGGAAATTAGGGTGCTAAATGTTTTGGACAGACCTGGAGAAGATGGCCCAGATTTCCAGAGACTGGATCAAAGAAATTTGTAGGACCACTCACTTTCGCATTCACAGATTTTAAACCCTATCCCTCTGCAACTCCATCGCGGATTTTTTTATGGACAAAGTCACTTCTATCTTTTCAGCTTTTCTTCACGAACCTTCTTCAACCATCATAGCTAAACAATCTCCAGCCATCAACGTTCCCTCTTTCTGTAACTTCAAATCAGTCTCTGAGGAACAAGTCTCTCGTCTAATCTCCAGCACCAAATCAGGATCACCCCTGGACCCATGTCCACCTTCCATCCTTAACCTCATCCCTGACGCCATCTCCCCCGCCTTGACCAATATTTGTAATACTATGTTCACTACCGGCTTATATCCCACAGTCTGGAAAAAGGCCATCATCAAGCCACTCTTGAAAAAACCCACCTTTGATCCAGCTTCCCCATCCAGCTACAGAACCATTGCATGTCTTCCTTTCCCTGCAAAAATATTTGAAAAATTAATGAATATACAGGTCTCCAAATTCATTGATGAAAATAACTTACTGGACGACACTCAATTTGGATTTAGGCAGGGACACGGAACCGAGACAGCCTTAATAAAAGCAGCTGACGAAATAAGAATGACGTTAGACAAAGGCGGCGCGCCAGTATTAATACTGCTTGATCTATCTGCGGCTTTCGACACGGTCGATCATGCCACTCTGATCGACCGTGTCTCAGCAATCGGCATCCAGAACAATGCCAAAGAACTTCTCGCCTCCTTTCTGGGCCCTTTCTTCTCCCACACGTTCTCCCTTCATGCGGAGTACCACAGGGCTCCTCGCTAAGTCCGACCTTGTTTAATATCTATGTTTCGGACTTAGCGAGGGTGATTAAGTCCTACAGCATTAATCTCACAACCTATGCCGACAACACCCAGCTGGTTCTATCTGTACATAAAGATGGACCGACAGTTGCAGCAAACTTTCAAGAGGGAATGCTCGCCATCCGCTCCTGGATGTCTTCAAACTGTCTAAAATTGAACTCTGAACAGACAGAGGTTATGACATTCGGGAAATTGGAACCTGCCTGGTCCCCCCTATAGTGGCCCAATGAGATGGGACCTCCACCAGAACCTGTCACTAAGGTCCGCAACCTCGGAGTCATGTTCGATGACAGACTGCTCTTCCACCACCATGTCAACTCGGTAGTCTCCACCTCCTTCTTCACTCTGAAGAAGATCAAGAAGCTTCTTCCCTACCTCCCCACTTCAGCTGGTAAAACTCTGATCAGCACCCTCGTTTTTGCCTGAACGGACTATTGTAATGCCCTCCTTCTCAATGCACAGGAAAAAGTTCTTAATAGGCTTCAGTTAGTGCAAAATGCCTCAGCCAGAATCTTACTGGGCATTCCCAAGTTTACCTCCATCACTTCTTACATCCGACAGCTTCATTGGCTTCCTGTCAGGAGCCGTACAAAATTTAAGGCACTGTGCATTGCCTACAAAGCCATCAACAACTCAGGCCCGCAGTTTCTCAAAGATGGCCTCCGTCCTCTCGAAAACCCCAGAACTCTTCGCTCATCCTCAGCTCATCTGCTCAATGTCCAACGCACAAGGAAAGCTAGTTTGGTTCAATAATGACCTCAAAATTGAGGATCATCTAAAAAAACTTACAGGGGTCTGTTTTTCCACACTCAAAACACTACGCAGATTTTTTCCTCTTCCGAGAGAGGCCAAAGAGACCGTCATCCGCGCCCTTATACTATCTAGATTAGATTATGCGAATGGCCTCTTCTGTGGCCTTCTGGCCTATCTGATACATCGCCTCCAGGTTATTCAAAATGCCGCTGTACGGCTTTTGTTTAACATACCCAAAAGCTCTAGTGTCCGCCACCCTCTCCGTGCCCTCCATTGGCTCCCAGTCGGTCATAGGATTTTGTTTAAAATCCTTGTCCTCTCTTACCGCGCTGTCCATCAAACTGGTCCAGTTTATTTGAGAAAAAGATTTTCCCTCTACGTTCCCAACCGACCCCTTAGGTCGGCCAATTTATGCCAAATGACGGTACCTAAATTCAAATACAGCAGACTTGGTGGCCAATCCATCTCAGTCAGAGCTGCGAGAGCCTGGAACACTCTTCCTCTCCACCTGAAAACAGCCCCTACCATCACTGTTTTCAAGAAAGGATTGAAGACCCACCTTTTCAACATCACTGTGTAGGGTTCTCCCTCCTTTCCTTTCACTGGAACCTTTCTGCTTTGCCCTCTCTCCCTTCCGCGCCAGGATACTATTTTCTTAGTAATTGAGCGCACTACAAAAGCCTTTATAATAATAATAACTGGGGTGACAGATGCTTTGTGATCTCCACAGCCAGACTATTGAATTCACTCCCTCTTACCATCAAAACTGCCCCAACCCTCCTTAACTTTAGGAAGAAATTAAAAACCTGGCTGTTCCCACATTAAGATCTGCTATAGCCATCATCTGATCAGTTAAGCGCCGAGACACCCCTGGGTATTTGCGCGCTTTAAAAATTGCCAAAACATAAACATAAACATCCCCAATACGAACACACTATTAATGATATTGACCCAGCTATGGCTCAATTTAGATACAAGACACTTCCTACCAAGGTGCTCTACAGCAGATGACAATCCCAAACATCACTTGATGGTCAGTGCCCAGCATGCAAAGTAGGACCTGAATCCCAGGTTCATTTATTATTTGTTTGCCCTCACTACAAAAAATTGTGATCTAAGTGGATTAATACCCTATGCAGGTGTATTGGTTCTAGACACCACCTTGTGGTGCTTCAAATTCTCAGCACTGACACTAGGAGAGTTGTAGTATTCGGCTTACCAACATTTCTGATGGCCCTTTGGATTAGATGCTTGAAGTGTAATGTGTGACTTTTTTACTTTATTCAATTGTGTATGATGGTTTTTGTACCATTTCATTCTTAGAGCTATATGTTCTTAGGCCCCTTGTTTTAATATGTATGTATGGATTGGGTCATCAACTATGTTTTAAATTTTATAATTCAAAAACAAATGGTATGTGTGTTGCTCCAGGAACCACTGTGCACATACGGGTCTTAAGACAATTAGAAAGGGTAACATCCCATTTAGCAACACTATTGTGAAAAATGCCATTTGCCCCTGTCCTCTTTAAGGAATCATTGCTGTGTTTCACTGTACTTTACTGCTCTTTCAACCTTTTTGAGATAATGATTGCTATGTTTGTAATTATCCTATGAAATGCACTTTATAAAATCTAAGTGATAGAAAATACATTTTTTGATGATGAGGATGATCAATAGGGCAAGAAATGATGGCAAAAAGGAGTGACAGATGGAACGAATGCAATAAAAGGACAGCCCATACTGTGCACTGGATGCAGGCAGCGATGGCAGATGTGTTATATAATCCCCTGAAGTTCCAGGTATGTGGCCATAGTAGACAATCTTAATATGAGAGTCCATACAGAAGCAATGAGGAATCACTCACAGGATTGCACTGATGTGGCCCAGATAAAGTAAATGCTCACTACTTGGGTGACAGAGAAGTGATCCACAAAAGATGCCGCCAGAGTAAAAGCTCTGTAGGGACCACCCAGATTTCAAAGGAATGCAACCAATGGGCATGTATGGGCTACTGGCAGCTCACATAAATGAGGTATAGGATCCATTCAGGAGCAATAGAGGAGAAACACTTTACATTGAACTGCCATAAATGACCCAGTCAGCTAACATAAATTATCCAAAGAGTCTGCTTTTGAAGTGTCGAAGACTAACCTCCATGAGCACACTGGAATACCGAAGGATACACAGGTCATTGTACCGGCTCAGGAGTACTCGCATCATTGTTGCGTGACTCACAGCCTCTTTCATATATTTCCAAATTGGATTGTTTGCCACTATTCATGTAAATAGGTTACAGAGCCTCTCCATACCAGTACCATCAATTGGGAATTGCCCCAATCCCACCCTACCTCCTTTGCTATGTGCCAAGACGCTCGAGTGATCTAACGTACCTCTGTGCGACCGCAGTAATCCCTTCCTGGCATTATCGCAACTGTCTCATTGCTTGCCCCCTGCTATTAAGCTTGGTTAAAATTCCCTCAGGCATGTCATTTTTACGTCCTGATGATCAACCCAATATTGTTTCTACAGGATCGAAACATCGTCGCCTTATATGCACCGTAAATGCAATTGAATTACTTTCTGATGTATAACCGTGTCTCTACATATTGTTTGCTTGTTGCACTTCTTTATACAAGTTACTTTACTGGGAGTGGATCCAAGCAAGAGATTTGAAAAATCCAAAGGGGGGCCTTTTAACCAACCAGTTCTTGGACCACAAGCCAGAGAGGAAGCTAGAACCCTTTCTTGATTTCATTGGAAACCCGAGGGACAGAACATTGTTTTTGAAATTGAGGTATGGAACCCTACCCCTGAATGCCTTTAAAAGAAGCTGGAGTGACTTCTCTCACCATCAAGCTACCTGCCCGGAATGTGCTTATCCTATTGAGTCCCTAGCTCATTTTTTGTTTGCCTGCAGAGCTTACAGGGGACCCAGGAGAAGATGGTTAAGACCAGTTTGTAGAGAAATAGGAACAAGGCAATATTCAGTGGCTCTCCGCATTCTAACAACAGATACCACATCCATGATGGTAATCTGCGGAGTTGCGAAATTCCTGGGGAAAGCATGGCAAATACGAACAAAGCTTACTCAACTGCGAGTGGGATAGGACACCAAGTGGTATAATTGTGTTATTATATCAACTAGCACTTTATTATTTAACACTTTCTAGGCCTGGAACAAACCAAACTGGGCCCATTTTTATCACTGATGTGTATTTTAACTCGTTTTTTAACTTGTTTCCTCACTTTGTACTTCGAAATGTGTTTTTATAAAATGTACCTTTCTTGATGAAATTGTATTTACTTTTATGATACCTTGTTATCGAATAAAGTATTACAATGACAAGTTACAAGCATTTCTTGTCCTGCCTGAGCCTTTTTCTGAATTAGTGAATTTCTGTTCATTTGTATCTCTGCTATATATGTTGTGTTGGACGCAGGATAGTGTCCCACTTTATTATTGTGTTTTCTGTGACTTGATACATTATTACATTTTCTGTCCGGCATGACACCTTTAATATGGCTCTGATTTCAGGCCTATATTCATTGTTTTTTGTGTGAATCTCCCCTGTCAGGGACTATTTTGGAATTGTAACGAAGACTAACCTCCTGGCATACACAGGGGAAATGCAGATATTGAATCCTCTTTGAAGTTTACCCAGGGTTGATTGAGGAAGAATATGTAGGCATGTGGTGGTTACAGGAAGCGAGGATTCCAAGATTACAATCAAATGAGCTGGCCCAAAACTGATAATCAATACAAAATGAGACAACCATATTTTGGAAGTTACAAGTTAAATATATGCCCTTATGCTCATCTTGTAACTGACATCAAGCCCCTACTCCTCAAGAATATCTGGATCAGGAAATGGGGCAAAGCTGATATGCCGTCCTTCTGCTCATCCTTGGCCGAGACCAGCCCTGACCTCTCAGGCCTCACAACCCCAGTTCAGCTGGCAACCATTAACAACTGGCTGACCCAATCGGGCGACGAATTCGCCCCCCTGAGACGGATTACGGTTAAAAGGGCCCATGCAGCTAATAGATGGTTTAACTCAGACCTCAAGGCGAAAAAGCTAGCTGCACGGAGAGCTGAGCGAGCTTGGAGCAGAGCTTACTGCCCTGTACTGAAAACTGCATATCTTTCTGCCCTCCAGGCCTATAAAAAAGGCATTCTCGAGGCCAAGACTGATTGTTACTCCAACAGGATATTAGCGGCAGAGTCCCAGTCCAAAGAAATTTTCGCCACTGTCCACGAATTAGCCTCATCCGACAGAGCCACGGCAACGATCCCCCCTTCCCAGCATTTATGCAACTCGCTCAATGAATTCTTCATTGAGAAGGTTGCAAAGATCAAAATCAACATACCCCTCCCTTCACCAACATTCGTTAACCCCTCTCCCCCACCCACTGCTTCTAAACTGACCAGTATTCCTCTGTTGACCATGGACTCACTTCCTCCGTTGCTTCAACGGGTAAAGTCGGGCTCCCCCCTGGACTTCGGCCCTGCCCACGTCCTCAGAGAAATTTTCCTGGCTTGCCCTACCCCTCCCCTCACACTCCTTAACGACTCGCTCAGCAATGGAGTCGTCCTCAACTTTCACAAAGCAGCGGTTGTTATCCCAATCTTAAAAAAACCTGGCGCCGATCCCTCATCCCCTTCCAATTATCGTCCCATTTCCCTGCTGCCCTACTTGGGAAAGGTTTTGGAAACCCATGTCACCAGCACCCTGAGCACCCATGTGGAGGCAAATCACTGCCTCTCTCCCCCCAGGCGGGCTTTCGACCTCTACACTCCACGGAGAAGGTAGTGATTTCGGTAATGGATGAACTTCGCGAGGGCATTGACACCAATCTCCCGCAGGCCCTTATCCTCCTGGACCTGTCCGCCGCCTTTGACACGGTGGACCATTCCATCCTCCTCACCCGTGTCAAGGCGGCGGGCATAGAGGGCTTAGCCCTCTCATGGCTTGAGTCCTTCCTGTGCGACAGGGCTCAAGCGGTCCACCTTGCTGGCTTCACTGCCGCCTCCCATAAGGTGGAGTGTGGCGTCCCTCAGGGTTCTTCACTTCCCCCCTTCTGTTTAATTTATACATCTACCCCCTCATTTCTATGTTACAGCAGCTGAAGGTCACGGTGTTCAATTACGCCGATGACCTCCAGCTAATCTTCAATCTTTCCCACTCCCCCTCGTCCGCTCAGAATGTTCAAACTGTTATGTTATTCATTCAGGACTGGATGAACTGCAACCACCTCAAGCTTAATCCAGACAAGACTGAGCGGGTCTTGACTGGAGGTGGTTGCAGTCCATGGTCCCCATCTTTTTGGCCCTCCTCACTTGGTGCCCCCCCCACTCCCTGTCCCTAAAGTCAAAACCCTTGGGATTCTGCTTAACTCTCAACTTTCTGTGCACTCCCAAGTCAGTTCGGTGGTATCCTCCTGCTTCTTCTCTCAGGATAATCAGGAAAATATCCAGTTTTTTCTCCCTTCCGGCGCTAAAGGTTATTGTAATGGCTATGGTGCTCTCGCGCCTTGATTATGGAAACATAATCTTCAACGGCGCGCCGGCCTACGCCATACACCGCTTGCAGCTAGTGCAGAATCAGGCTGCCCGCCTGATTCATGGACTGCCCAAATTCCATCGAGCCACCCCATTGCTGAAGGTACTGCACTGGCTGCCCGTGAGAGAACGGTCCTTATTCAAACTAGGCTGCCTCACCTTCCAGGCCAGGATGGGCACTGCTCCTGAGTTTACTTGCTCAGCTGTCAGGCCCTATTTACCGGGCAGAGAACTCCGCTCTACTCACATGGCACTCCTGGCCATACCCCGTACTAAGAAAAAGAAAGCTGGCGGGGCGAAATTCGCGGCCCTTGCACCTGTGTTCTGGAACTCCCTCCCCCTGGCGCTCCGAACTGAAGGACTGGGTTCTGTAGGACCCAGCGGTGCCAGGGCACAACACCTGAAACCTTCGTGGGTAACCTGCTCCGGCGTACGAATCACAGAGACACGGGACACTTCCTTCGGCGTCAAAGATTCAAGGTTTATTTACTGCAGGGAATACAGTAATCACGACAAGCAACACATGTGCAACTTGGGGAGACTGCTTCAAATTGGTTCTGTAGATCGCTCCTTTTATACAGTTTTTACCCATAAGACAACATGGCACACAAAAGTTTACAACCCGGTTCCCACCATCATCCCCCAGAGGGGTCGCTTTGGTCACTTTAAAACACACAAAGTCCGGATCATAAGTGCGAAAACATTTGGCGGTTCCCAACTGTAAAAACCCATCTTCCCAACATTAGTGCATTCCAATCAGTAATAAAACAGATCGAAATAGGAACAAAGACAGGTGCAGAGGAAGACGGAGACAGTGGGGAAATCGGAAAGGGTGTAAAAGGGGAGGTATCGGGAAACACGAGATACAGGCATCAAAGAGACGTGCCTAATGAGATGCACGGCTGAGACAATAAGTCCGTGCGGCAAGATGAGCCTCGAGCGGCGCCATCTGCCTTACAGTAACATCCCCCTTGTCATAAAGACACTTACAAAGGACACGTGTCTTCCGCAAATATCTTGGGAGCCCCAGGGTCGCGAAGCGGACAACGTCCGTTCGCTGGCTACTTGAGGGCAAGAGACAAAATGGATGCCATATCTAAGATGGAACCCGTGGGTACAGATAGAAATACCCACGTAACCAGACGAACGGTTTAGGTTAGCGCAGCGGAACTGCGCACACCCATTAAACTCGTCATTTGCGGTTCATAGATACCAGACTCGACCATATTCGTACGAGTCGAAAACACCACTTACAATTGTCACGGAACCTCAGACGCTCCTTTTGCCCTCATGTAGGCAAGCACTAGTCGGAATCATATTCGATGTTCATCAGACCATCGAGATGTTGCTGTAGCATAGCTCTGTCCAATCGAGTCCCCTTGGTAACAGGTGGCTGTCTCATACACGTTGTAGCACAGAGGCCACATAAGGCAGGACCACACTGCACACAAAGGCAACACGTGAACAGGAACACCACAACGACTCCGATGATCATCAGAATCTTCCAACCCCAAGTCGACATCAGGCCCCAAAACCATCCAAGCAACGTCCAACCCCTACCTCCATGTGTATGGATTCGGAGATCTTATGTAACCTAGAGATGGCTTGATAGACAGTCGGAGCGTTATCCGGAATGAAAATGCAGCAGCTCGAATGGATCACCTTACATACCCCACCTCGATCTGCTAGGATGACATCTAAAACCATACGGTTTTGTAACGTCATAAGTCTCTCCGCCTGAAGTTCAGTGGTGATATTACCAAGGGCACTGGCAGTAATATTAGCTGTCGATTCTACCACTCGAGTCAATTGTCTCAGGTTCCTACTATTAACCATAGGTCCCCAAAACGGGAGGAAACCCTTGAAAAAGTCTCCTGCCTCTTGACCGGCAGTATCCTCTTCGCTAATTACGCCTCGCACAACTCTAGTCTTATGATAATCGGCATCTACAGTGAACGTCGGAGGCAACAGATTTGCAATGAAGCATGAGCCCATGAAGTCAGCGGGCAACCATGCATATGCACGATCATAGCAGATAAAGTATGTACCCTTGGCGGCCAGAAACACAGGGGACGAGAACATTGGCAGAATGTAATTTTCAGTGCAAGCACTTGCTCCAAGTCGGGCTTGTGATCTTCGACCACGACCCATGAGACAAAAATTACCAGTGTGGGGTACGACCCATATTGGAGGCGAGCTTTTAAGCTGCTTTTCGCTAGTGAACGCACTATATTCACCTCTACTTAGGACCCTATAGGCTTGTACCTCTTCTTCAGGAATAAGCGAGGGATCATAGATATCGCTATCTAAATCCTCTATTGCTATTGACAAAGGTTTTTGATACGAAGTAGGACCAGAGTAGGGGGAACGTGGTTCTCGAATGGGGTGGAAACCCAGTGCGCTTCGAAACATTGTCTGAAATGCTCGAGCAGACCCTTGGGAGCTATATGGTAACACCAGATATGGAATTCCCTTATCCGTAGTATGTGGCATCAATCCACACACCCAACAATTAGTAGTGTTAACCACTAACTGATGCTGATGAAGAAGCTGAATAAAGGAATTGTTGCGGAATTCTACACGTCTAGCCTGCTCATGTTCCGGTAACATATGAAAGGAATGAGGAGAAACAGTAGAGGTAAGGTTAGGGTCAGAAGTAGGAGTAGGTGTAGCAGAAAGTAAGAAGTAAGACATCGTGTAATACACCCCACCCGCCAAAAGTGCAGAAGCAGTCAAAAACAATACAAACAGTTGGAATATAAAACATTTGGTACGACTGAGTTGCTGCAGCTTGAATCTATGAGCTTGTGCTCCTTCAAAATCGTTCAGCTTCGAGAATGCCATTCCCTACGACCGTCCGCAACGTTTCTTGACGCACTTCGTTCTGTGTAGCAATAGTCAATCCCTAGGAGTTCCCAGGAACCGACGGCCTTTAACCTAGCGTCAAGACCTACTATCCAGAAGGAAGTACGCGCGCGGCCCTACGGCCTTCAATGCACAATATGTATATATATATATATGCAAAAACAAAGTCTCTCAGCTGTGGAAGCAAAAAGTATAAGGAATGAAGCTTAATATATATATATAGGAATAATTTACAGTAATATGAATGTTCAAAACTGATCACGGAAAACGGGATAATGCAGTTGTCAATACAACAAAGCAGGATCTTTTATTAGTTCTTAGTACGAGATCGTAGAAAGTATCGGGTTTTCCCAGGACGTGTCTGCTCGTCGAACAAAGGATCCGTTGAAGAGACAGCGTCCTGCTGATCAGTCGAGTGTTCTGGTCTTGAGTCCTTTGATGACAATTGTTCAACAGAGTCTTTCTGCTGCGCTGAGGATTCTCCAACAAGCTGCGCGTCGCTGAAAGGTACAAACGCTGGCAATGCTTCGGTTTCAATTGATGCAATGCCTTTCCTTACCCACGGGTCTGCCGACAAAGGGATAGGGACCTTTTTGGTATGGGTGGCATGCACCCAATTCTTACGTCCCTCGAGACGAACGGCAGTCCTCGTGGCCAGGAGCACCTGGTAGGGTCCAGTAAACCTCGGGTCCAGGTTATTCTTGCGTGAAAAATTTCTTGTCACCACCCAATCTCCGGGCTGGAGCTGGTGGCCTGGACCCTCCGTCTGCGTTGGCAATGCGTCGTAAACCTGTTGGTGAATTAACCTCAGTTTAGCAGTCAAGTCATGTAGATAATCGATCAACATTGGGTACTCAAGATCAGAGAACATTCCTGGCCTAGGAACCCCCCACACATTCGCAGGACGGCCGAACACTATCTCATAGGGACTAAGCCCTACTCGGGAGTGTACAGTCGCCCTAGTTGACAGTAATGCTAAAGGTAAAGCGTCAGGCCACGAAAGACCAGTCGTAGCCTGAATCTTCGCTAGCTTTAGTTTAAGGGTGCCGTTGTACCCTTCAACCAAACCAGCTGACTGGGGATGATTGGCGCTATGGAATTTCTGATTAATTCCAAGGCCCTTACACACACTCTTCATCACACTACCCACAAACTCACTTCCGTTATCTGACCACACGACTCTAGGCATTCCGTACCGAGGAAAGTATTCCTTCAGTAGGATTTTCGCAGTAGACAAAGCAGTATTGTCTTTGAGAGGATAGGCCTCGATCCATCGGGAGAATGCGCAAACCACGACTAAAACGTATTTCAGGTTATTGCATCGCTCCATATGGACGAAGTCCAATTGAATCACCTCAAAGGGACATGAAGGGGGAGCAAAACTGCCAGGAGGAGTTGGGGTTCCTTTGCCAGGATTGTACATCATACACACCATACAATTCTTCACCAGACGTTCAGCACATTTCATGATACCATCATTCTTCCACACAGGAGACAGCAACTTACAAATACCTTTCGCGCTATTATGTGCTAGCCCATGTGCCATTGTCACAACGGCCAGCACATACGCATCGGGCAACAACCATCTTTTCTGATCCGACAAATCAATCCAGCAACCATTCACATCCAACTTTCCCGTGCTTTCTTTCCACTTCGCCTTTTCAGTCTCGGTGGCCTCATTCTGAATTTCTTTCACACTCTCAATAGTGTCTTCACACATGCTCGATTCTGTAGGCCACCTAACCGAACTCGTCACATACATTGGAGTGCTAAGGTTCCGGGCAGTCTCCTTAGCAATCTCGTCTGCAAACGCATTACCACGACCAACATCATCCGTCACCTTACGATGCGCACTACATTTAACAACCGCTACTTGCTTAGGCAACGTCAGTGCATCCAAAAGATCATTCACAAGTTGTCCATGCTGAATCTTCGTACCATGTGACGTCAAGAAACCTCTCTCTCTCCACAATCGTCCAAAACTGTGTGCGACGCCAAATGCGTATTGGCTGTCGGTAAACACATTCACACGTTTCCCTTTTGCTAACATACATGCTCTAGTGAGAGCAATCAATTCTGCAGCTTGGGCAGAATTCTGATTCAACCTTGCAGTCTCAACAACAGTATTCAACGTTACAATAGCATAAGCAGTAGTCACATCACCATTCGGCAACTTAAAACATGACCCATCCACATACAGTGTACCATCCGGATCTTCCAATGGGGTGTTTTTAAGGTCCACTCGACCTTTTGTTTCTTCTTCAGTCCTCAAGTAGCAATCATGTTCTGCTACTTCATCTGACTCTGTGCTAATTGGTAACAAAGTTGCCGGGTTCAGAACATTACAACGTTTTATCTGAATGTGGCTTGCCAACAACGTCAACTCGTACCCAGACAACCTCGCACTCGTCAAGTGCTGAGTTTTCGTACGATTCAAAAGAGTATCGACCGCATGCGGAACCATCACCGTAAGCATATTATCCATGACCAATCCTGCTGATTGTCGGATGGAGACCGCAGCTGCCGCTGTTGCTCGTAAACAACTCGGCAATGCTCTAGCTACTGGGTCCAAGGTCGAGGAAAAATATGCGCATGGACGTTGCTTACCACCAAAAGGTTGTGTTAAGACACTCAAAGCACAACCTTCCCTCTCGTGAATATATAATGTAAACGGTTTGCTGTAGTCAGGAGTACCTAACACAGGAGCCGAACACAATGAATCACGTAATTCAGAAAAACTTTTCTGACATTCTTCCGTCCATGGTAAAGGAGTTGTAACATCCTTACACGTAAGAGCCACCAATGGTTTCGCTAGCAATGAAAAATTAGGAATCCATTGCCTGCAGTACGACGTGATACCTAGAAAGGCACGCACATCTCTTTGGGTTTGTGGCACAGCCATTCGCGCAATCGCTGCAATCCTCTCTGGGGTCAACCTCCTTCCCTCCTTTGACAATAAGTGACCTAGATAGGTTACTTCTTGACAACAATATTGGAGTTTAGAAGGTGACACCTTGTGATTCAACTCACAGAGATGTTGCAGCAACGACACTGTAGCAATTTTGCAAATGTCCTGAGTGTCGGCAGCCACCAATAAGTCGTCGACGTATTGTATTAAGGCTGCACCAACCGGCAACCGAAACGCATCCAGTTGACCCTTCAAGGCTTGACTGTAAATCGATGGACTTTCACAGTAGCCCTGAGGAGCGCGCTTGAACCGGAAGCTGCGTCCACCGAGAGAGAAACCGAAAAGGTCCCTGCTCTCTTCGGCAATCGGGATGCTGAAAAACGCATTTTTCAAGTCAATCACCGAAAACCACGATGCAGAAGCTGGAATCAGAGTCAGTAGCGCCGTGATGTCAGGCACAACAGGGAATTGAGGAACCACAATTTTATTCACTTCCCGTAAATCGATAACAAAACGATAAACAGGCGGTTTGGAAGGATCCGTACGTTTAAGAATAGGCAGCACAGGGCTGTTGCACACGTTCCCCCGAGTCTCTTCAATAACATCCTTCTCGATCAGATCATAAATGATCGCTAACAATGCTCGTTCACCATCAAGAGAGATACGATACTGGGGAATACGTGGCAAACGCACATTAGATTTCAACTGAACAACATAGGGCGAGATATCAAGTAGACCCACGTCATTCGGACCCGTTGCCCACAAAGACGCAGGAAGAGAATTCAATTCCGGTGGGAGCTTGTCAAGAGACAAGTACATGGGAGAGACAACCCTTTCTCCTAACGTAAGCTTTACACCCGCAGGAGAACAATACAAAGTTGCATACAAACGTTTAAGCAAATCCAGGCCCAAAAGATTTTCGCCACAACCAGTAGTCAAAATTAACGGAGCCTGAAGCTCACGTGGCCCAATTGTAAGGGGCAAAGGGCACGAAACTGGATTGCTAACGGGGGCGCCAGAGAATCCAACGGAAACATTTGTTAAGCCAGACAAAGGTGCGCCAGGGAGTTTCGAATGTTGAATGGAACTTTTCGCCGCACCAGTGTCCAACAGAAAAGGCTCAACGACGCCCGATGTAGCAACTGCGACGTAAGGCCCTCTCTGATCAACCGGAACTGATACCACTCCCTTTCCTTGTCTTTGGCTATCCTAGTAATTACTGTCGTCAGTTCCCTGATCGACGTAATAATCATCTACATTATATTGTGCAGATCGTCCTTGCGATGGTCCACGTTGATCGAAACAATTATTATTATTAGAGGAGTTATCAGAACGATCATTCTGAGCACCGCGACCTCTACCACGTGGTGCCTGCTGCGAACCACCACGACCTCCTCTAGATGAGTTACCACTATTACGTTCATTCAAAACAGGGCAATTAAATTTAATATGTCCCTCCTGTCTACAATAAGCACATTGATTGTACCCTAACGACGACCTTTGGGAGGAGGAATCATTACGTGTTTGTGATCGGTTTGATTGCGACTGTGATCTATTCTGTTGAGATGCATTCTGATTTGAACGCGGAGGATATGCTTGTTGAAGCAACACTTTAGTTTTTAATTCTTTCGTCTTTTTATCAGCACGGTCATTCTCTTCTTTCTCTCTGTTCTCATAATATTGTGCTGTGGCCAATATCTGAGCTGAAGTAGAAACGGCCCATGCACTTTCCGAATTCTTTAATTTATTGCTCAAATCAGGCAATAAGTTTGAAACAAATTTATCCACAAACAATCGCTGACCACCCTCGGTACCCATATCCTGTCCACTATGGTCAATGAATGCTTCCTCGAACCTCGTAAAGAAGTCGGAAACACTCTCGTCCTTTTTTTGCTTACAAGCTGACAATTTATCCCAATTTACCCTCATGGCTGGCATAAGAGTTTTCATTAACGTTATTATTCGCTGAGGAAGAGCAGTAATCATCTGCTCAGGTTTAGCCCCACCAGTTTGTAACCCATCCGCCGCCACAATGGCTGCCCAATCACCACCTAATTCATTCGGATGATTTTCCTGCCGAATCTTAGCCCAAACAGGTTGCGGTACGACATTGCCGAACAACATATCAATATCGGCAAGATTCATTATCGTAGCGTCTACAAGCTGCGATAATTCTTTGTAATACCCTGTAGGATTTTTGCGAGGGTCAGGCAAAGATTGCTTCACCTGTAGTACTTCCGAGCGTTTCCATGGGAGATGTATCCATACTCTCTGGAAATGCGGGGGAATAACAGGATTAGCTGTAGCATCACCTGGCATCCACACCGGTGGCACTTCACGCATGGGAAACTGACCAGACTCATCTGGCAGTCTTTCAATATCCTCGATAAACAATGCATGAGGGATCGGAGCGGGGCGAAAAGATAGCAACCGCTCAATAGCACGTCGAACATTAGTATCCACTATCAGTCCATTTGAGAACTGAAGTTGAAGATCAGACAAAGCGGCCAGCACCTCGTCAGGCGCATCAGCCGATATCTGATCGCGAAGAAACTTACACATTTCATCAAACACGTATCTTTGGGTTGGTATATTGAATTGACAAAACGTTTCGAGTACAACACGTGGCGGGTTTCTAAGAGGGTTTACCATCCAACCCATCGCCATATTATATAGTGCAACGCGTTCTCTGTTTCCAGGAAGCTGACTATGTCTCTGTGGACCATCGGAGCTAGCGGACCCATGAACAGGCCCGAGTGAATGAAAGAAACTAGCTGCAAGAGGAGAATTACGAGAACGAGTAGAGGGAGAAGTATAAGATACAGGACTAACAAGTGAAGGAGTAGAAACAGTAGCAACAGCAGGAGTCAACAAAACAGGAGCAGCAGCGGGAGCAGGAGTATGTGGAAGTGGAGGAGCAGTAGGGATAGAAACAGGCAAAGGAGCAGGAACAGTCGGAAGAGCGGGTGCAGGCTGAGGAACAGGCGGAGGAAGAATAGGCGGAAGAATAGGTACGACAGGAACCACAGGAGCTGCAGTTGCGGTACCCTGTACGTATGGAGGTGGCGACTTCATGAGATAAGACATTAAAGGATCCTCAACTGGCTCTTCCTTCTTTTCTGACTCCGTAGGCAAAGCGGGATAACATTTATCTATGGTCATACGCTGTAGTCTGTCAAATACTTCCTTATCCTTATCCTCCTTATCGCGCTGAAATTGCTCTGCTTTCTTCACTATGGTAGCAACATTATCTCGCTGATTACGTTTATTCTGTCTGATTTCCTTCTGTCGGGCTTCTTTGCGCCACAACCGAAAGGCATCAAACATGGCCGGCCTTGATTTTTTTTCAAACAATTTAATCTCTAAATTATCTAAGATCAGGGCCTCGAAGCTACCATGAGGTGGCCAACGAAGGTCACCGTCCTTCTTCGTGTATCTAATCCAATAATCATTAAAGGTAATCGGACCTAGTCCATGTTTACTATATAGTTCATAAGTGGGAGTTCCAACCGGAGGTATCGGACACGAGTCCTCCAGTCGGGAATCCGTACCACAAGGTCTGAAACAACTAAACAAAGTACTGCGACCAGGCATCTTGCACACTAGCCGAGTTTCACAAACTTCAAGGGTTACGGGATTTACCAAGTCCCAGCAAAGAACAAAACCCTCGGTTTTTGGCGGCTGCAGTCGTCAAACAACACAACAAAGTACGCTAGCAAAGTGTCACCGACAAAAACACTCACACAGCGTTAACAACAAAAACACTCGCTAAAGTGTCAACAACCAAGAACTCTGGGAGCGACCCACAAATACTTAACTCAAAGATCAATGGCGTCACCAGGAAGGCCCGTCTATCGTCTCGCTCTACCAAGGTCTACGCCAGGCGCCAAAACAGGTCTACAGTCAGGGCAGCAGTCCGTCGCAGCCGTCAGGAGGCGGGAATCTTCGCGGGAAAAGTCTTCGGGCCACTTATTTCGACAACAGGATCGATGAAGCGGGGTGCACCTTCCCTCGGAGATTTCACACGAAGTTCCTCACGATCGTCGGGCTTGGACCGGTACCACTGATGCAGCCCTACGTTGGGCGCCAACTGAAGGACTGGGTTCTGTAGGACCCAGCGGTGCCAGGGCACAACACCTGAAACCTTCGTGGGTAACCTGCTCCGGCGTACGAATCACAGAGACACGGGACACTTCCTTCGGCGTCAAAGATTCAAGGTTTATTTACTGCAGGGAATACAGTTATCACGACAAGCAACACATGTGCAACTTGGGGAGACTGCTTCAAATTGGTTCTGTAGATCGCTCCTTTTATACAGTTTTTACCCATAAGACAACATGGCACACAAAAGTTTACAACCCGGTTCCCACCATCATCCCCCAGAGGGGTCGCTTTGGTCACTTTAAAACACACAAAGTCCGGATCATAAGTGCGAAAACATTTGGCGGTTCCCAACTGTAAAAACCCATCTTCCCAACATTAGTGCATTCCAATCAGTAATAAAACAGATCGAAATAGGAACAAAGACAGGTGCAGAGGAAGACGGAGACAGTGGGGAGATCGGAAAGGGTGTAAAAGGGGAGGTATCGGGAAACACGAGATACAGGCATCAAAGAGACGTGCCTAATGAGATGCACGGCTGAGACAATAAGTCCGTGCGGCAAGATGAGCCTCGAGCGGCGCCATCTGCCTTACAGTAACATCCCCCTTGTCATAAAGACACTTACAAAGGACACGTGTCTTCCGCAAATATCTTGGGAGCCCCAGGGTCGCGAAGCGGACAACGTCCGTTCGCTGGCTACTTGAGGGCAAGAGACAAAATGGATGCCATATCTAAGATGGAACCCGTGGGTACAGATAGAAATACCCACGTAACCAGACGAACGGTTTAGGTTAGCGCAGCGGAACTGCGCACACCCATTAAACTCGTCATTTGCAGTTCATAGATACCAGACTCGACCATATTCGTACGAGTCGAAAACACCACTTACAATTGTCACGGAACCTCAGAACTTCATCCTCTTATTTAGAGTTCCGGAAAAACTTGAAAACTTTTCTTTTTTCTAGTGCTTTTTCCACCTAGTATGTCCTCTCCTGCTGCTGTTTGCTGGTCGTAATCTCCAAAGCGCCATGAAACCGCTTGGTATAAGAGCGCTCAATAAATGTTTTTAAATTCAAATTTAAATACATCTATCCCTTTGATGTCAGAAGTTGGCTGTGTCATCCAGATTTCAGATTTTGCTAGCTGGGCCGACCTAGAGAGATAAAACTGTAACCCATGGCGTGTACTGTTTACTGTTAACCAGGATAAATGCCTTATATGGTTCTCTTATGAATGCCAGAGGAGCAGCAAAAGGCACATACAGGTTAGGAGAAATGCCCCTTTCAGTCCTCTAGAAGTGACACCGAAGCAGTCTGCAGGGGGTACTGGTCGCAAGCAGCCAGGATAAATTATATATCTACCCAAAAGCAGCAGGTGAGCCTACCAGGGCACTGAAGCTCTAGCCTTCAGCTTGGCACACCTATGCTCTTTGGGATTTAAAATCTGGTAATATGGCTTTGTTTTATCATTGCTAGGATTCTGCTGGTCAGGATGAATGTGTAATGATAATCCCTGTGTGAAGTGGTGTTGCCTTCTGCAAGAGGGTGTGAGCTCAGGTGCTTGCAGCGAGTCCCACTTCTTCCACTGTTTGAAGTGGACTAAAATGCTCCAGCAAGGTATGAGGGCCTACAGACTTCGGATGGATAGGTCACTAGATGATATTGTCGCCAAGGATTTACTTTTACAACATAATATATTCTGGGTGTTGAAGTCCAGGTTCACATCATTTTAATTCAATTGAACTGTTAGAAATGGGATTTCTGGTTGGCTAGGGCTTGCGCCAAAGCCAGGCAGAAACCACCATTCCTAAGGTAGGGTAAGGAAGTCACCCGCCAAGACAACCCCTGCTCACCCTCTTGGTAGCTTGGCACGAGCAGTTAGGCTTATCTCAGAGGCGATGTGTAAAGCATTTGCGCACGCACCCACCAACAACAACATCCAAGATCCAAGGCCCCCCACAAAAGGAACTCCACACAAGGTATATGTAAAAATAGCCTTTGTATTGAAAAACACATTAGAGTCATAATCACAGGTTGTACATTGTGCCAACTGGCACGGGCAATATTTACAAGGGATTATATGTACACAGGACAGGGCCACATGGGCCACTGTCAGGAATAAGCTCTTGGTAAAGAAATAGCACTTTTTAGAACTTAGAATACAATACTTGTAGGCCTAGAACTTAGAACATAGAGCCTATCGGACAGTACCTTCCGCCCTGGTTTGCGCGGGATAATGTGAGTGATCTCCTTAGTAGGCTTAAGCGGGCGGCTGGCTAGCTACAAGAGTTTGTCTGGGGCGACCAATGTGTGCGGCTTAGAGGAGGAGGGGGGCAGGATGTGGGCGGCCCAGCGAAGCGGCGCGACTCAGGGGAGAGCGGCGCGGCTCGAGGCTTGAGCGGGCGGCCGGGCACGAGCTGCCGAGGGGAGTGAGCGAGGCACACTTCAGGCGAGGCCCCAGTGGCCCAAGGAGATCAGACAAGTCCCAGCAATTTGTCAGGGAAGGCACAATAGAGTCCACTGGTCCTGGGACTCTAGTCAGGGGCGAGCTCAGTATCAAGCCCTTGGGGATAGTTAAACACCAAATAATCATGTAGCACACAACCAGTAACTACTGGTACCAGGTAAGCACCAGCCACGCAACCCTAACCACCTTAGGAGAGTATTAAACAGGGAGCCTGGGCTTCGCTAGCAACACCTGTACAAGCAAGAAAACAACCACCTAAGTATCACAATACCTGTAGGGGTATAGGCATATCACACATGATGTATCACAACACATTCAGAGGTGTAGGGAAGGAAAACACATGATGCAGAACCTACATTCAGCGGTGTGAGAACAAGGCACATGACGCATGAGAACACATTCAGAGGTGCAGCACAGGAAAACACATGTTGCATAAAACATTCAGCGGTGTAAGAACCAGCTACTACGTAGAAATCACGTAAGCCACAACCTGTGGCAGTCCCAAATGTCAGGGTCCTAAAACGGAGCAACTGCCCACTAAGTGCTGGGCAGCTGTAAGGAGGCTGGGGCAAACATGGTGGAGCCTCGCAGGCTCTGGCCCAAGGAAATGCCTCCTGGAGACTATATGGGCTCTCAAAACAAATGTGGCGCTTCTGAGCCTCTTGGGGCTCTGGAAACAAATAGGGCGCCTTGAGCCTCTTCTGGGCTCTCAATACAACAAAGGGGTTGGGAGCCTCTCTGGGCTCTTAGCAAGAATGCCCCCAGAGCCTCCCTGGGCTCTACACAACTGCTGCATCGTTGGAGTCCCCCTCCTGGGGACTCTAGAACCAGGAAATGCCGCTTCGAGCCTCGCAGGCTCGTAAATACCATGGCGCGCTGAGCCTCTCGGGGCTCAAAAGAAAGGAATGCCCAACTCGTTGGAGTCCCTATCGGGGGACTCGGCATCAGGGGAGGCCCCATGGGCCTCCGAGCACCCAGGCATTCGCGCTGGAGGGGAGGGGCGGGCACCGGCAATGTGCCCCGACGCCCCTCCTCTCCTTCACTGCACTCACCGGGTCTGGGGACGCACCGGTTTCTTCCTCTTTGCCGGCCTCCTCTCGCTCTCTGGGGCTCTCCCTTGCTCCTGGGAGCCCCGGGCGGGGGGCGGCTTCTGGAGGGAAAGGCAGGAGCGCGGAGTAGCCTCCCGCCGCTCCCTGCCTCGTCGCGCTTCGGGGGCCGGACTCCATCACTCCTCGGGCCGGCAGCCAATCACGGCGCGGCCCGGGGACAACGTCACAAGGGACTCCCGGGCCGGCAGCCAATCCTAGCGCGGCCCAGGAAGGACGTCACGAGGGGTCCCGGGCCAGCGGCGGTGAACTCGGGGGGATGATGAGGGGTAGGCTCCCTCGAGAATAAGGACAATAAGAAGTAAAGCAAGGTAGGCACTCGCTGGGGGTCCAAGAGATCTTCACGTGACGGGCAAATGCCGGGTGGGCACCGGCTTGCCAAACAAAGCGCTCTCAGTTCTAGGGCAGAATTGAAGCGCTCCCAAGCACTAGAAGCATAAAAAAAAAGAGCTCCCAGCGTTATAAGCAACCAAAGGTCACCAGTCCAGCAAGAGTACAAGTAAAGCGCTCGTCAGGCGCTAGTGCCCTAAAAGTCTTCCACAAAGTCCTTCAGGGGTACAGGGGCTGCAGTAGTCCAGGGGCTGGGCAGGGCCCAGGGAGGCAAGCCTTCCCCCGGGCCCCAGCAGCAGCATGCCCCTGGTAGGATTCAAGTTGGGAACAAGAACATTTTAGAAGAGATCACAGCCTCTTTTTATACAGAGAAATCCTTTCTCTAAAGGTGCAGGGTGGGGGAAGAACCAGTCGCAGCTGGTTTGGGAACACTCTTGTTGTGCTCAGCCCCTCACTCTATTCACTGGCAGGGCTAGGGTCGTTAGATGTACCACAAGGGGCGGAGCCAGCATTGTGTGGGAAAAGCCCAGCCCTATTCAGGACCCAGGTGCACTCATCCCCAGCCATCAGCATGCTAATCTCACACTCACCACCGGGCAGACCCATCATGACTCATAGAGCCTGGCTCACCAGCCAGCTCCAGCCAATCACAAGCCAGACACAAATTACACAAACAGGCACACTTCTAGAAGTGGCACTTCTCCATTAGACACAATCATGCCGCATATATCATTGCGCAGCATTCAATCACACGAGTCCACACATACCAACCAACCTCGAGCCTGCACACCCCACGCATCAGGAATTACCAGGAACACATACATTCCCCATGCATTCCTATGGGAGGGCAGGCCAACCTCACTACACGCACTCAGAGTGCACACGCACTTTCCACTGGGACACAGTGAAAGTGCGCAGAAACCAAGTCATCACTATTATTTAATAACACCAGGCAAAAAGTTCAGGGGTGAACCTGCCAGAAGGGCCAAGTCCAACGCAACCCCCTTCCAGCCAAAACGCAGGGTAGGCCAATCACCACTGTGATGGACTTCCCTGCTTTGGGCGATAGAACACGGACGCGGGCCCGCACTGCAGGGACACCCTCCGGTTCTACGCCATGTTGATCCATAAGACAAGCACATACTTAAAAAAAACAGGCCCAACTAGGCTACCCCACTGGTACTCCTTAGTTGTCCACGGCTAGGACCAGGCCCTAGGCCACCCAGATACCACTGGTCCCTGCCAATCCACAGAGAGGGGGGTGGTAACCCTGGCCTATAATAGACATTCTCCACTCCTTTTTCTCAGTGTAGTTCCAAACTACCACTGATCCTTCAACCTAGGGTCCGCTACCTCAGGCTGACCAGAGGTCACGGGCAAGAGTGCCCCACCCTACCTCTACTTCTGGGGTTGCGCACTCTCCCAGGAGAAGCACCCTCCAGAACACAACTCTCCCACCAGTTCAGGAACTCTCTCCCTCCACTGGTCTACTACCTGGGATCCAAATTCACCGGATGCACAGGGGGTCAGACTTCCTCTGACCCCCTTCCAGAGATCTGCACCCTCCCACTGTAGAACAGGGTCCCTCCACTTAAGGTGACCCCCACCTGCTCTCAGGGTAGTACCACAACACTCAGCCAAGAACCCTAAAGATCCATGCTAGGCCTGTACCACCCCTTCTGGGAAACACAGGGTCTCTTCACTTAAGATGAGCCCGACCTGTGTTCACAGGGGTACCCCTAGAAGACAAACCAGCCAGGACACAGGTTACAGTCACCCTGCCGTCCAGGACAGGCAAACACCTGAACCTGGCTCCCCAACCTAGGGACGCTACCCTTTGGTTAGATGCCTGGCGCACCAGGACTTCTACAAGTTGAAAACAAAAATCTAAGACTTTTTCTCCTCCTTCAGCAGCAATGCAACCACTGCAGGTCAATCCCCCATACAGATTACCCGGTTCCTTCTCTTCAGACAGGAGTTCCTTTTTGTAACCTCAGGACACTACGTACAGTTGCCCTGACGTCCAGATCCGGAAACACCGGCTACTGGCTCCCCAACCTAGGGACACTACCCTTTGGTCAGATGCCTGGCGCACCAGGACTTCCTTGAGGGTGACACATAACTAATGTGTCGTGTACAAGTCTGCCTAACACTCAGGACAGAAGTGGCATCACCCTGGTCGCTCCTTGGCGACACAACCCTTCTGGCTGGCCCCTGACCCACTGGTTACTCTACTGGGGAACCTATCCCCCTCGCACCCCTCTATCTGGACTTCTGCACCCTCCCAACTGGAGCGGTACTGCCAGATAACAGAAATACTAGAGCCCTGCTTATAGGCGCTCCACGTTCTCTCCACACTGCGAGATATCCCTAAAAGGACGATTCATACGGACATGCTAGGCTCCCTCGCCTGGTGTTCCCAAAAAAAACAGACTACGGAGACCAGGCTTGTGCTCCTCTGAGCCACTTCCGCCACACTGGGCTGGAAGACCAGAACTTTCCCTAGGGTTACTCCCCAACAAATAACACAATGGCACAGGGACAGGGGAAACTCCCTTGAGCTTCAGGCCCACCCATGAAATCCAACACATCCATTTATCCACACACACCCCCCACAGACTGGTAAGGCAGTTTCTACCACCCCTGATTTCTCAACCTACCTGACCACACTTGACACAGGTACCATTACACCAGGAAAGGGACAGGGAACACACACACTGGACACATTTTTGCTGCCACCACTGGATCCCACCCTTCTGGTGAATCCAGAACACATTTCAACAGAAATGACATTTTTAGCAAACTTAAAAAAGATAATCCCCTTTCATGTGACTATCTAAAAATGCTGAGTTTTGTAGTGGGGCCAGCCGTCGCTGTGGTACTCCGGAAACACTGGCTTCTGGCTCCCCAACCTAGGGACGCTACCCTTTGGTCAGATGCCTGGCGCACCAGGACTTCCTTGAGGGTGACACATAACTAATGTGTTGTGTACAAGTCAGCCTAACACTCAGGACAGAAGTGGCATCACCCTGGTCGCTCCTTGGCGACACAACCCTTCTGGCTGGCCCCTAACCCACTGGTTACTCCACTGGGGAACCTATCCCCCTCGCACCCCTCTATCTGGACTTCTGCACCCTCCCAACTGGAGCGGTACTGCCAGATAACAGAAATACTAGAGCCCTGCTTAAAGGCGCTCCACGTTCTCTCCACACTGGGAGATCTCCCTAAAAGGACACCTCATACGGACATGCTAGGCTCCCTCACCTGGTGTTCCCAAAAAAAAACAGACTACGGAGACCAGGCTTGTGCTCCTCTGAGCCACTTCCGCCACACTGGGCTGGAAGACCAGAACTTTCCCTAGGGTTACTCCTCAACAAATAACACAATGGCACAGGGGCAGGGGAAACTCCCTTGAGCTTCAGGCCCACCCATGAAATCCAACACATCCATTTATCCACACACACACCCCCACAGACTGGTAAGGCAGTTTTCTACCACCCCAGATTTCTCAACCTGACCACACTTGACACAGGTACCATTACTCCAGGAAAGGGACAGGGAACACACACACTGGACACATTTTCGCTGCCACCACTGGATCCCACCCTTCTGGTGCATCCAGAACACATTTCAACAGAAATGACATTTTTAGCAAACTTAAAAACAATAATCCCCTTTCATGTGACTATCTAAAAATGCAGAGTTTTGTGGTGGGGCCAACAGTCGCTTTGGTACTGCGCAAACACAAGTCCAAATCCCACCGCTAGCCACCAGTGTTAGAAATGGGATTACTGGTTGGCTAGGGCTTGCGCCAAAGCCAGGCAGAAACCACCATTCCTAAGGTAGGGTAAGGAAGTCACCCGCCAAGACAACCCCTGCTCACCCTCTTGGTAGCTTGGCACGAGCCGTCAGGCTTATCTCAGAGGCGATGTGTAAAGCATTTGCGCACGCACCCACCAGCAACAACATCCAAGGCCCCCCACAAAAGGAACTCCAGACAAGGTATATGTAAAAATAGCCTTTGTATTGAAAAACACATTAGAGTCATAATCACAGGTTGTACATTGTGCCAACTGGCACGGGCAATATTTACAAGGGATTATATGTACACAGGGCAGGGCCACATGGGCCACTGTCAGGAATAAGCACTTGGTAAAGAAATAGCACTTTTTAGAACTTAGAATACAATACTTGTAGGCCTAGAACTTAGAACATAGAGCCTATCGGACAGTACCTTCCGCCCTGGTTTGCGCGGGATAATGTGAGTGATCTCCTTAGTAGGCTTAAGCGGGCGGCTGGCTAGCTACAAGAGTTTGTCTGGGGCGACCAATGTGTGCGGCTCAGAGGAGGAGGGGGGCAGGATGCGGGCGGCCCAGCGAAGCGGCGCGACTCAGGGGAGAGCGGCGTGGCTCGAGGCTTGAGCGGGCGGCCGGGCACGAGCTGCCGAGGGGAGTGAGCGAGGCACACGTCAGGCGAGGCCCCAGTGGCCCAAGGAGATCAGACAAGTCCCAGCAATTTGTCAGGGAAGGCACAATAGAGTCCACTGGTCCTGGGACTCTGGTCAGGGGTGAGCTCAGTATCAAGCCCTTGGGGATAGTTAAACACCAAATAATCATGTAGCACACAACCAGTAACTACTGGTACCGGGTAAGCACCACCTACGCAACCCTAACCACCTTAGGAGAGTATTACACAGGGAACCTGGGCTTCGCTAGCAACACCTGTACTAGCAAGAAAACAACCGCCTAAGTATCACAATACCTGTAGGGGTATAGGCATATCACACATGATGTATCACAACACATTCAGAGGTGCAGCACAGGAAAACATATGATGCATAAAACATTCAGCGGTGTGAGAACCAGCTACTACGTAGAAATCACGTAAGCCACAACCTGTGGCAGTCCCAAATGTCAGGGTCCTAAAACGGAGCAACTGCCCACTAAGTGCTGGACAGCTGAAAGGCCAACACAGTGGAGCCTCGTAGGCTCTGGCCCAAGGAAATGCCTCCTGGAGCCTCTCTGGGCTCTCAAAACAAATGTGGCTCTTCTGAGCCTCTCAGGGCTCTGGAAACAAATAGGACGCCTTGAGCCTCTTCTGGGCTCTCAATACAACAAAGGGGTTGGGAGCCTCTCTGGGCTCTTAGCAAGAATGCCCCAGAGCCTCTCTGGGCTCTACACAACTGCCGTGTCGTTGGATTCCCCCTCCTGGGGACTCTAGAACCAGAAAATGACATTTCGAGCCTCGCAGGCTTGTAAATACCATGGCGCTGAGCCTCTCGGGGCTCAAAAGAAAGGAATGCCCAACTCATTGGAGTCCCCATCGGGCCGCCGGCATCAGGGGAGGCCCCACGGGCCGCCGAGCACCCACGCATTCGCGGTGGAGGGGAGGGGCGGGCACCGGCAATGTGCCCCGATGCCCCTCCTCTCCTTCACTCCACTCACCGGGTCTGGGGACGCGCCGGTCTCTTCCTCTTCGCCGGCCTCCTCTCGCTCTCTGGGGCTCTCCCTTGCTCCTGGGAGCCCCGGGGGGGGGGGGGGGCGGAGGCTTCTGGGGGAAAAGGCAGGAGCGCGGAGTAGGCTCCCGCCGCTCCCTACCTCGTCGCGCTTTGGGGCCGGACTCCATCACTCCCCGGGCCGGCAGCCAATCACGGCGCGTCCCGGGGACAACGTCACAAGGGAATCCCGGGCCGGCAGCCAATCCTAGCGCAGCCCGGGAAGGACGTCACGAGGGGTCCCGGGCCAGCGGCGGTGAACTCGGGGGGATGACTAGGAGTAGGCTCCCTCAAGAATAAGGACAATAAGAAATAAAGCGAGGTAGGCACTTGCTGGGGGTCCAAGAGATCTTCACGTGATGGGCAAATGCCGGGTGGGCACCGGCTTGACCAACAAAGCGCTCTCGGCGCTAGGGCAGAATAGAAGCGCTCCCAAGCACTAGAAGGAGAAAATAAAGCGCTCCCAGCGCTATAGGCAACCAAAGGTCACCAGTCCAGCAAGAGTACAAGTAAAGCGCTCCTCAGGCGCTAGTGCCCCAAAAGTCTTCCACAAAGTCCTTCAGGGGTCCAGGGGCTGCAGTAGTCCAGGGGCTGGGCAGGGCCCAGGGAGGCAAGCCTTCCCCCGGGCCCCAGCAGCAGCATGCCCCGGTAGGATTCAAGTTGGGAACAAGAACATTTTAGAAGAGGTCACAGCCTCTTTTTACACAGAGAAATCCTTTTTCTAAAGGTGCAAGGTGGGGGAAGAACCAGTCGCAGCTGGTTTGGGAGCACTCTTGATTCACTGGCAGGGCTAGGGTCATTAGACGCACCACAGGGGGCGGAGCCAGCATTGTGTGGGGAAAGCCCAGCCCTATTCAGGACCCAGGTGCACTCATCCCCAGCCATCAGCATGCTAATCTCACACTCATAGAGCCTGGCTCACCAGCCAGCTCCAGCCAATCACAAGCCAGACACAAATTACACAAACAGGCACACTTCTAGAAGTGGCACTTCCCCATTAGACACAATCATGCCGCATATATCATTGGGCAGCCTTGAATCACACGAGTCCGCACATACCAAACTCGAGCATGCACACCCAACGCATCAGGAACTACCAGGGACACATACATTCCCCATGCATTCCTGTGGGAGGGCAGGCCAACCTCACTACACGCACTCAGAGTGCGCACGCACTTTCCACTGGGACACAGTGAAAGTGTGCAGAAATCAAGACATCACTATAATTATTTAATAACACCAGGCAAAAAGTTCAGGGGTGAACCTGCCAGAAGGGCCAAGTCCAACATGAACTAAAAAATTTTGAAACATATATCGATTTATAAAAGAAAGTCAAGGAAGGAATATAGCATTATTGGAAACATTAATTCTTCTGGCATCTTTGGGTATGAGCGGTGAGGTGTATATTTTTTCAAGAAAGGAGGCAACCCTGCTCCTCAGTCACTATGGGAGTGTGTTGGGACTACAACTACACATAGGTATGGGTAACTGCCACAGCCTTGCTAACTAGCCACTCCCATCTTTTCCATTTATCCACACCTCTCTCCCCCTCCAGGCTGGGGTAAATTTGGAATTGCATCTGAAGTAGAAGAATAGAGGGCCTCCAGGGGAAAACACCAGTAAAAAATCAGGTTTGGGTGTCTTATCTCCACATGTTTCACATTTATTTTTCCGGTAAGCTCCATTGGATATGTCTCCAAAAGACTTGCCATCCACAGTTGGCCTATAAATGCAATTGTTGTTGTTGTAGCCCAGGACAGGCATTTCCCCTTTTAGACATCAGTGAGTACCGGGGATAGGGGGTGTGTATTCCTGTACTTATGCAATGACTTCTAATTTGATTTCATGGCAGCCACCAGCAAGCTACACCATGTAAGGTGTGTGATTAGAAGGTTGTTCTCTTTGTTCTTTTATCCTATTTGGGAAGTGTTTTCTCCTGGGTGCAAATGTGGTGTTATGGGACCCAGCGATAAGCAGACTGGTGGAAATAGATTCATAGTTTTTAGTTTTCAGTAGGCTAGCAGCTTTGAGAAGCTCTACAGGTCTCTTTATGAGACTTTGTATGATCATATTAGCTGGACTCTGCACTGGGTTATCCAACCTAATGGTTTAAAGTTTGTGGTCCTGAGCTGAATGTTTGGAGGAATAAATTGTTACAAAGCAATGCTGGGATATTACTATCATCTGACAGCAGAATGTCATTGCAAGATGTGAAGAAGCAGTCTCATTGTGTAGACGTTCACTAAAAACACTCAGGCCCCACAAGATGGTGGAAATTCATTGGCGTATACATTGCAGTTGTGAGGAGACAGCCATTTATAAATAAGAGGACAACATTACATACATGAAGATGAATAGAGGTTTGCTGCCTCTATTATCTCCATGTGACCTCTGACCACAAAAGTCCTATGTGTATTTTTTTAATCCCTTTCTTATGAGGGCCAGAACACGTCCCCAGTTTAAAGAAACACTTAGGGGTCTAGTACAATGTCGGGCAGATTGCCACCGCCCGCATGACGGTGGCGATCCGCCCGACATTAACCCCCGCCCGCCTCCCATTTCCACTGCCATATTATGATGGCGCGGGGGTGTACCGCGGCAGACGGGAAGAGCGTCCGCCGCTTTTCCACCCAGTCGACTCATTGACTGGGCGGAAAAGGGTTGAATATGGTGGTGGTATCTGCTCGACACCCCCATCCATATTACTATGCATGCGGGATTCAGCCTTTCCGTGGCAGCAATACCGCCACAGAAAGGCTTGCGGATTTCGCAGTTGGGGGCCCGTTAGGGGTGTGGGAGGGCAAAGAAGGGGGTACCTATGGTACCCCCTGCATTTGCATGCACAACGTGGCAGGCACAGCAAGGTGCATGCAAATGCACAGTGTGCAGCCACAGCATTGTGGTGGGCGGTGCTGTATGCACTGCCCGCCACAATGATGTGGATGGGGGATGCCACCGTGGCGGTGGCATCCTAATTGGTGGTGCGGGATCACTGCACCACTGGTGGCCTGTCCCAGCACGGCTAGGGTGGCGGGGGACTTACGTTCGCCTGCCATCCTTATAGGCTCCTTAATCTTGAATGGTTTACAATACTGCACACTTTTTTACGAAATTGTGATTATATTTGTTGGGCATTTCTAAATGTAATGTCATCATATCAGATCATGCATGCTGTGTCTACATTGCATTTATTGTGGCATGTATGTAATTAGTCTTTTAAAATGTTGTTATATATGTTAATTGCACAAAACATAAGGTTATGTAGATGTTGTTTTGAAGTAAAATCACTCAAATCAGAGAAAAATGATCTCCCTTCCTATATATGTCATGTTTTCCAACTCATGTAAAGTGATGGTTTAGAAATCCATATGGAAAAAAGAGATATGTGGAAACCCAGTGGTTAAAGAAAAGTATAATTTAAATAAAGAATATAAGGTCTTCATTGACAATCATTATACGACTGATTGTGAATCGTGTTAGGAATCAGATTAAGATGTGTGGTATAGGGGGTACACTCTTTTTCATTACACTTTTCGAAAGTTGGCATTTTTTTGTCCTAACTAGTTGGTGCCTGCTGCCAGTGTTCTGGGTCACATGACCCTACTGTTTGTGTAGTAATCCCAGACAGTAAGACAAAAGATCTTAGGTGTGGGCAGGATGGGCCATCCTGATAGGATGCGGAGCACACACAAAGAAACCTAATCCGGCGTTAACAATTATAAAAGCCAGATACATTTTCTGGGATGTCCTTATCATAATATGATTGACTCTAAGCCTGGAACGATATTCTGCTTTGTCCTTGGGAGATTTGGTAAAACGCCATCTACGCTCAAGGCATTTACAGACCGATTTCTCTTGATACAAATTCTCCAGAAACCACAGAGCTTGACTTCTAGCAGAGGCAGATGAACATTTTTTTGAGGGTGCGATGCTATCAAAAACACTGGTCAGGGAGTCATGGTAAACAGACAAAGCTGTGTCCACATCTAAGTGAGATAAAAGCAGGGGAGCAAAGCCAGCCTCCATGAAGGTGACAGGGGTAACTGTTTTCCAGTTGCATAGATATCTAGATACAGGTTTCTTAGGGTTTCCAGGAACAGTTTTACGCAGGATGGAAAACCTGATTTAAGTAATGTCTGACCAGGTGACAGGTAGAGGTGAGTCACAGGAGACTTAATAAACATTAGTTAAGATAAGGTCCAACTTGGGTCCTGTCTTATGTGTGGGGCCGGACACTACGTGTTTAAGCTCCAGCGATTCCAAATCTCACAGTGATTCCAAAGAGTTTCAGTTTTCGCAATGATAGTTAAAATCAGCCAATAGAAGGGACTTTGCAGAGGCCAAGGCATAGGGTGCAATAAAATTCATTGAACTCCTGTTTCGTACAAGGTATAATTGCACCCCTTTCCACGTTTCAGTGGCAGATACAACTAGCGGCGGGCAGATTTTTACCTACTTCGCGTTCCACTGAGAACGCGAAGTGTAGGCAAAACTCCTACTCCACAGCGGAGCGGAGTTCTGAGTCCCGGACTCCACCTTTCACTCCCTGCCTCCACATCCTCTAATAAATATTTGAAAAAAAGAAATAAATAAGACTTTAAAAAAATACCCTTACTGCGCGCCGCAGTCCTACCACGATGTGCGTATGACGTACGCATGACATAGGGGTTTGCAGAGACCATGGCGAGGAGGAGGAGGGCAGCCCAGAGCGCCCCGTGTAAAGGTAAGTGTATTTAAAAAAAATCCTATTTATTTTTAAAAATATTTATTAGGGGGTGATGGAGGCACGGAGTGGAGTTCCACAGAGTTTCTGTCCAAGTCAGCTCCGCCCGGGACTGGATAAACCTATCTTAATCTCTTCCATGCTCATGACAGCCCCGGCCATCGTGAGTAACGGTGGGCGTGTGCGCCCGACGGCCGTGGGCCGTCCGAGCCACGCCCAGGATTAGAATGTCCCAGCACAGTGGCAAAATTCACTCCGCAGCATAGCGGTTAAAAATCCATATCTCTAACTAGCTGGTGCAAAGTGTGTCAATCAACTCAACCTTCAGGGGGTTGCGAAAAGCAATAGCAGTACACCCTCCTGGACGATCCCTCCATTCAGGTCTAATAAGAGAGGAGTGTTCAGGGATGGCTAGAGGAATGCAAGGGACAGCGAAGTTACAGAGCCAGGTCTCAGTGAAAAAAAACAAAGCTCAGGATTGGATGTTGGGATGAGTTCCCAGATTTCTAAAGCTTGCTAGGACATAGCTCAAATATTACAGTACAGCCCAGCAATTTTCCTAGTCGAATCTACCTTGATATTGTCAATGCTAATTAAAAAACTGATGTCATTGGTCTGATTGGAAATGATTCCAGACAGCCGGGGGTGCGATACTAACAATGGCAAATTATTCACAGGCTCAGACACTACTGAGGGGGAGGAACATTAAAATATACATGCCCTTCAGGAGGTGGGGCCCTCATGAGATGGAAAAAGTCTGTCAGTAAATCCAAAAGGAGTCATAGGCAGTGGCGCTAACCAACCCCATATGCTTGAGTTCCTTAGAAGAATATTTCCTTGACATAGGGAATAGAAAAAGGCGGGAACCTGAAAATCAAAAAGTGAAATTGGAAACAAGCAGCAGTCCTAGCGTCGTCCAGGCTCGGACGGGAGCAGACAGGCTTGCCTTCGGCACACCGCGCCCTGCAGCTGCTTTTATGCTTGCCGGCACAAATGAGCGCTGAGTCTAGCCCGCCCTTCAGTCCAAGATGGCGGCTGTCCAGTGGCTCACTGAAAGAAAGGATGGCCAGCTAGATTATTCAAATGTATTAACACCACACCTAGCCAAAAAAATATTAAGCGGGCACACATTTCATTTAGTACTTTTTACTTATTACATGATTTTTCAAAAGGCATTTAAATATATCCAACCATAAAGAATACTCAAATAGCGATATTCACATGTAACACCATACTAAAAATAAACATTTCACAAACAATATAAATGAAAAACATTCATATAAACACCATATACAAACGAGGGAAAAGAAAAGATGCCTCTACTCATTCAGTTCATAGGGCACTAGTCCTGATAACAAAACAACAGACAAGCGGCCGTTTACTCCTTTTTGTGAACCTGCTTGTTTGACTGTGCGGGAAACTCTTAGTTACAAGGGTCTAATATCAGGTGGACTATGTCCTAAATTGCAATCCTGAAACACCCTTCCTGAATCCTGTTCCAGCACAGGGTCAACGCGTTTCGAACCCAGTCACTGTTTAGGGGTTCTCCTCAGGACATGTTATGTTATGTTATGTTATGTTACGTAACGCTTATATAGCGCATGGCTACCCCAACAACGAGGCATCCCAGCGCTTGCAGACAGGTCCAATCACATAACAGCCGGAGGAATGCGGCAGGATATCTATTCACCGCGGAACCCTAAATAGAAGAAAACAGCCAAGTTTTTACTTGTTTTCGAAAATGTAGGTGATTTGTGATGGAACGTACACCTAAAGGAATAGAGTTCCAGAGTTTTGGGGCCCGAAACCTAAAAGAACGGCCACCAACTCTGCACCTCCGAATCTTGATGGTACAAGCAAGGAAGAGGTCCGCAGACCGGAGTGCACGCTGTGGAACATAGAAGGAACAGATTCCTTGCAAGATTTTAGGACCTAGACAGTGTAACATTCTATGCATAACACACAAGGTTTTAAATTGAATGCGTTGTTTAACGGGCAGCCAATGGAGCCTTCGCAAAACCTGAGAGGTATGGCAACGTTTTGGTAAGCCGAACAGGGTACGAGCTGCCGCGTTCTGAGCTTTCTGTAGTCTATTGATGACTGTCAGATTGGACCCAAGCATTAATACATTGCAGTAGTCTAGATGGGATAAGACCATAGCCTGGACAATTGTCTGATGGATGGAAGGTTCAAAGAAGCCAAGAATAGGTTTCAGAGAGCGCAGGCGGCCATAGCAAGTACCAGCTATCCTCTTTGCATGGGAATCCAGGGTGAGAGCATCATCTAAGATCACACCCAGATTCTTAACTTCCTTCTTAGGCATAGGCGGTGAGCCCAATGTAGGGGGCCACCACCGCTCGTCCCACTTTTGGGTGTCCGGGCCAACCAGGAGGACTTCAGTCTTAGATGAATTTAACTGAAGACAGTTCTCCGTAAGCCAACTGGAAATGGCCATGATATCCTCTTGGAATTTGGCTTGATCACCCTTGATGTTATTAGAAAAGGTGAAGATCAGCTGTGTATCGTCCGCATAAGATATTAGTTCGATGTTACGTTCCCTGGCCAATGTGGCCAGGGGGCGGACATACACATTAAACAGCGTGGGGCTGAGGGCAGAGCCCTGTGGAACACCACAGCCTAATGGAAAACTGCCAGATGAGTACGGGGGAGCATGAACCTGGAAGGAACGGTCAGATAGAAATGACACGAACCAGTCCAGAGCATCATCTCTGACACCTATCTCCCATAGCCTCCTAACTAGGATCCCATGGGAGACGGTGTCAAACGCCGCACTCAAATCTAGCAGCACCACAGCTGAGGTGTCACCCCTGTCTTGTGCCACCCTTAGATGTTCTGTGACGGCCAATAAGGCTGACTCCGTGCTATGTTTGGCACGGAATCCGTTCTGAGACTCCTCCAAGATCCCATTAGTCTCCAGAAAACCCGTCAGAATAGAATTGACATGTGCCTTCATTACTTTGGCCAAGTAAGGAAGCGTGGACTGGAAAGTGGCCTGTACTGTGGGGCATACAAATAAATTAATAATTGGTGTGAGAAAAGACTCTAAAGATTGTACTAATTGTGACTCACACACCCTTTAACTCCAACCGTGTGTACCTGTAAATCTTGAAGTCTTCCCAGGGCAGCTGTATTGATTCATGGGGAAGCAGTGGTATTCTGCAAGTGTTTGTAAAAACAACAACAAAAACAAAAACAAACTCAGTGTTGTCTTTTGGGGCATTGACAGACATGACTAGATATATGCATGCAGTTCACTGGTTCCTACATCGCAGTAATTTTCGTGACTTGACCGCGGTGCACTGTGGCTTGTATGATTCCCGCTCCTATGAGCAATCATTGATAATAAATTTAGTCACCCATTCCGTGTATATTTACAAAGCTCTACTGCGCTCCAAACCGGGAAGTCTGTATCAAAACATACCTTTTGGTGGAATGTATCCGAATGCACTAGTGATTGCGGCAGGGATTTCACTTTTGGTTCTTTAGTCTGGGTCTGTAATAGATATATCACTGGCGTTACGATGCTGGCCTTCCTTGCATACTACTATGGGAGATCGAGTGTTTTATATGAGCTTTTTTGCTTACTTGTACTCCGTTTGTTCTCACTCGATTCACAGGCCGGCTGGCAGCTTCCGCCTAGAACGTCAGTGCGCGTCTCGTTGGCGTGTGCGCGCTGGCAATCTTTAAAGGAGCCTTCGCTCCCGTCAATTCGCTAAGGCACTTGGTACTAATAGTGCGCGCCACGGTGCTGCCCGAAAGTTATGAGGCTGGATGTCTCGGCTCACATCGGGTGTGCATTTGTGTCTGTATAAAGTTTGACGCCTTTTATCTGTGTGTAGACATTTCTAGGGCCATCATTACAGCCCGAAAAAATGCAATTACCTTAAGTTACTTAGTTCGGAAATTTCGTTCAGTCCATTCAGTGCTGTATTGAGTTTTATGATCAAAAAGGCCTCCTTCTGGGACAGCTGTAGATCAGGGTCACCTCCGGCACCTGCAGCAATTTTTATTGATGATGATATAGAAGACTCTCTCCACAACAAAGGGCACACAACCACGGCGGAATGGAGAGCGGTGAGGGCAAGTAAGGACACAAAAATGAAAGGAGGTGCATGAGCAAGACCATACTGCACACCATCACAGAATAAGGAAAGGAATGGTTAAAAGGAAACCTTAGAATGAATTAAAAATCTGGCCCACCCGCAAAGAACAAACAGATGTCCCCAGCCACGTATGACGCAAGGCAGCCAGGTAAATTATAAACAGCCATAACGTAGCGGGGTACGTTTTAAACATACCCTCGAGTAGCGTTACATGTGCACGCCCTGCAGCTGTCTTTATGCTTGCCGGCACAAATGAGCCCTGAGTCTAGACCACCAACCTGTCCAAGATGGCGGCAGTCCAGTGGCTAGCTAAAAGAAAGATCAGCCCAACACCCAAGACGCTCCCCGCAACAAACAGCACACAGTTGTGACAGAACGAAAGTGGAGAGGGCAAGTAAGGACACCAAAATGAAAGGAGGCGTGTGAGCAAGACCACACTGCACACTATCATAAAATAAGGGAAGGAATGGTAAAAGGAAACCTAAAAATGCATTAAAAACCTGGCCCACCTGCAAAAAACAAAGAGATATCCCCACGTCTGTATTCAAAAGCTCTTTCCAACTATAGACCTATTCCGCTATTACCAGTTAGATGGGGAATTTTTAGATAAAATCCCTGGATGCAAACATTTGGGATTGTCACTAAATGATAAAAAGGAGTGGGGTGCTCAAATCAAGAAGGTTTGTTTTAAACTGGCTCAAACATCAGGGGGCTAGCGAAACAGCAGAGGAAGTGTGTACATAAGATGTTTGGGCCTGTGCTGGAAATATATAGGCACAAGCCAGAGGAGCTGCCTTATATGGATCGGAAATTTCGGGTCATCAGCCACCTGAACAACTTGCTAAGATCGAGAACTCATTTCTTAGACAACTGATGGGACTTCCCAAAACCACACCACTCACACCACTTTGAATGAATCTTTGGATTTAGCCCAATTGCACCGGAGGTCGCCCTCAGACACTTGCTGTACGGGCGCCCCCTATGGAGCACTCCAGGGCTGTCTATAGAGAGGAACTGAGGGAAGTGGCAAACCTTAACGGAGCAAGCAAAATATCTTGACTAACATTAAGAACTCTCTGATAGCCACTGGAATGGTCGACCTATGGGATAGTGCTGAAGCAAGATGTCCGTTAACTCCTAGGAAGGATTTGATAATGAATTTCAAGGATTATAATCTCAGCCTACTACTGAGGCGTCCCAGGATAGGTACACTTACAGCATCTTTCCTAGAAGTTAAACTGCAATACAGCTTAGAACTTATTATAGACGATATACAGCCGTCCCTGGCCAAAAAACTATATTTGCAGTTTAGGCATGGTACACTTCCCCTACGTGCTGTCACTTATAAGTGGGGAGGCAGTTCCACAAAAGATTGTCTGACTTGTAATAACTGTACGGAGACTGACCTACATGTACTGTTTTTTTGCCCAGCATACAAGGAAGTAAGACACCACTGGTTACAACAGCTGTTAGGAATCTTGGAACTTCCCACTGTTCACAGGCTTTTAGGATCCTAAAATATGATAGTTGTATACCTATTGCACATTCAGTGTCCCGCTATCTGTTTTCAATGTGGTGTGTACGCCGAGCAGTTTTAAAGAAAGAACAAGCTTAATCAACTCATCTTACTTCCTCATTATGACCCGAGGTTCCGCCTTTTTAATATATGACTTTGTATATCATGGCTGAGATACTTGTATTTTTTTAGGATATTTATTATACCTTACAACTTTTGTATTGATCAAATATTTTAATGTGTATGATCATTTTTAATGTTGGAAAAGCTGTACTGATTGTACTGTATGTTTAAATGTTTTATTTGTTCTTTTATGGTCTTTTTAGGCCGCAATAAAGTATCTCTTGACTTGACTTGATTACCTGTACTTGCAAAAACCTTAGAAAGGTTTATTACTAAACAACTTTCTGCCTTTATGGAAGCTCACCGCATCCTGGATATCTCCCCCTCTGGTTTGAGAGAGCTTCACAGCACTGAGACCATGCTATTGGCTGTGTCAGATAATATCAGGCTCTCCCTCAATGTGGGAACTCCGGTCATGTTGGTACTGTTGGATTTATCAACATCATTTGACACGCTCTCCCACTCTATTCTTACCCTCGTCTTCACGAGGCAGGGTTATATGGAAGAGTGCAACATTGGCTCATAGACTTCCTTGCCCACCGAACACAACAAGTCCGCTTGGAGTCTTTCAAGTTGTGATTGATATATATGGACAAAGGCGTCCTCCAGTGACAGTGCCTGAAGCTCACTTTGTTTAACATCTATATGGTGCCATTAGCTCGAATCGTTAGAGCCTGCGGTGCAGAGATTGTGTCATATGCAGATGTCACGCAACTACTGTTTTCCTTTAGTCCTGATCCTGACAAGGTGAAGAGTGTAAATGTAAATGTAAATGTAAATGTATTGGCATTTATATAGCGCACTACTTACCCGTAGGGTCCCAAGGCGCTTCGACCGCTGCGAAACCCTTCCTGGCTTCCCTGAGAGATGGTCCCTTAATGGGTATCTCCAGGGTGAGACCAGGCATCCCCGGCGGTCTGGTGGGGCCGTTAGTGAAGATGAGGCAAGCTAGTGCCCAGAGTTGCCGAGTGTGATCGCTGATCAGAGTGGGCACAGAGGCGAGAGAATTATCGAGTCCGCTGACCCTGGTCCAGAAACCTGCCGCGCCGGGAATCGAACCCTGGTCCCGGGCCGTCCTCTGCTCTCGGGTCTGCCGCCTCTAACCAGTGAGCCACACTACTTCACTCAGAGTAAATTCACAAACTGCATGACGGAAGTCGCTGTCTGTATGAGTAACAACTGTCTACAATTAACCAGAAACAAGACAGAGATCATGCTTTTTGGTAAGGCCACCAAGATATGGTCAGCTGATAGGTGGCCCGCACATCTTGTTAGAGTTCCTGCACCTACGCAGGTAGTAACAAATCTTGGCATGAGGCTGGATTACTCACTCTCCATGAAAGATCAAGTCAGCTTCACCTGCGGCACATGTTTTGCTACCTTGAGGGTTCTAAAAAAGCCCTGTGCTGGCTTCCTGACACCGCTAGGAAGACTCTTGTTCAGGCTGTTATCACTAGTCACCTGGACTATGGGAATGCCTTGCTGACCTCAGTAAATGATACCCTGCTGTCAAAACTGCAAGTGGTCCATAATACAGCCCCACGGCTAATCTGTAAACTTCTTTCGTGCTCTCCTTCTTCTTCGATCCTTAGAAAGCTTCATTGGTTACCTATTAAGATCTAAGGCCCACATGCATCATTGTTACATTTTGCACTTCCTAATTTGCGAAAAATAAGGAATCGCAAATTAAGAATTGCAAAATGCTATGCATCATTGTTTTCGGTATTCATTTGGGATTCGGTAAAAATCGCAATTTTTACCGAATCCCAAATGAATACCGAATTCTTAAGTGCATTTTCGCAATTCCTATTGATTCCTATGGGCCAAAAGGCCCATAGGAGTCAATGGGAAGGCATCAGCAAATTGCGAGTGGCACTTTGAAAATGTCATGGGTGCAGGGGGGGGTCCAAAGGACCCCCCTATGCACCCCTGAAATGTATTTTTTGCATCATGTTTTACACACACATGTCCTAAGGACATGTGTGTGTGAAACATGAATGTAGAAAAAAAAACATTTGCAGCATTTTAAACACTTTTTCCAAATTTACCGAGTGGTTCAACCACTCGGTAAATTTGGCACCCTAATTGCGACTTTGCACTTGTGAAAGTAATGATGCATTGCTTTTAAGAAATCGCATATCTGCGACTTCTTAAAAGCACCCGCAATTTTAGAACTCGCAACAATGTTACGAATTCTAAAATTGCTTCATGCATCCCAAAAAGCACTTTTGCATTCGCAAATGGCCGATTTTAAGTAATCGCACCGTTTGCGACTACAAAAATGCTTGATGCATGTGGGCCTATGTCCTCTTTAAAGCTGTTTGACACACAAGGCTCTCTAAATCGCGGCCAGCTTATCTGTTCCCGCTAAATCCTTATCCTTCTTCTAGATGTCTGAGCTCGTAGGACAAGGCATTTTTGGTGATTCCTCGCATCCACACCTGAAGATATGGGGGCAGATCGTTTTCTTCATTGCCCACTACCATTGGGACAAACTTCCTTTTGGCCTTTGCTCCAGCCCTGACTTCCCTTCTTTCGAGAAGGGGCTTAAGACTTAGCTATTTTTTTTTAACATTTTTGGAAGACCTTTATTGATAGAAAAATGCAAATACAGCTCAGCAAGGAGCCCGAGGGCTCACACATACAGTACAGTGCAGCATAGTAAAAGCGCAAAGGATCTGTTACAGGAAGACTGAGGTCTAGTTTTAAAAGTTTTTTCCTGGAGGATAGACAGAAGCAGGATATCATAGCACAACAAGTCGGTTTCGGTGGTGTACAATAAGGATAGACAAGCACACACCGGAGGAAACCACCGGAGTCGCTGCGCATCACCCAGACGAGAAACGTCTAAACCCAAAGGAAGAAAAAAGAAAAAGAATAGAAGGCCCATAGAACCAAAAATAAAAACAAACCCCCCCCCGTCCACCCCCCACCCTGCACCCCTGCAGCTGGCTACGGCCTACCCCCCCCTAGCAGTGTGCCTGTCGCCCAATAAAAGGAGTCCCGAAATATAGAGAGTAAGAAAAGGATCCTATCCTAAAACTCTCATAAAATAAAGAAAGGCGGGGAGGAGCTCACCACCCGTCCCCCGGCTCCGCTCTCCCATGAGGCCAGTAGCAACACAAAGCATAACGCCCAATAATATAACATACATGATACGCAGAAGAAACTGGCAGCACATAAGCAGCGCACAATGAAAGCAAGGTAGCAACACCCAACCCATATGTCCAGGGCAACAACTAGGAAATCCCCAAACCATGAGCGCAATCGTATGCCCCGGACCCATTCTTTCTGCTCCAGCAATGCTTACCCCAGACACCCAAAGGAAACTGTCCCCCGGCTGCACCCTCCCACAAGAGCAATGCAAGAACAGGAGTTGGACACAGAATATAGCACAGAGTCAACCCATCACACCATCAGTAATAACAGCATTCCCCTTAGCTGCCACAATCAATAACGAGGAATCCGCCAGTCTGAGAGGAGAAGTGTCTATCCCTGTCCCATTTTCTCCTTACCACCGCAAACCAGTGTAATCGATGCAGGTGTAGTCGGCAGTCCAAAAGTGTCCCCGTGGTGTGAGCGACTCGATGTGTCCGGAACAAGCAAATCCAGTAGTCCCAGGGAAGGTACAAAGTACGCCATCTTCAACTTGTAGGGCGCAGCCGGGACAGGGAGGGAGATCTTTGTGTCCAGCACCTCCCGAGGTGGGTCTCGGGGAACTGCGAGCATGACACGGGGGGGAGGCTCACGCCGTGACAGAAACCCTGAAGGAGCATACGGTCTCGGGAGATGACCTCCCGCGGCGGAAGTCATTGGGAGGCTTGGGATCACGAAGGCGCCACTGTCGCCAGAGGCCGCCATCTTACCCCAGGCGGAGGTGGAACAAAGAGTGATGCCGAGACCTTGCGAGTCGGCCATTTTGGAACGGCCTGATACACTGAGCATGCCATCCATCTTGTCCAGCAGGACGCAGCCAGAATGTATCACATCAGAGCGGAGGGAAAGGACCGCTGCTAGTAAGACACCATAGCCTTGAGTGGTAGCACAAACTGTTTCAAACATGTCTCCCCGCTCAATGCGTCCAGATACACAAGTCACATCCGACTTTTCAGGATGCATCACGTTATGCCCACCACAGCATCAGGCAGAGAAACTCCGAGTCGGAGCAGGCTGCGCACCTTAGAATATCAGATTGCCGCGGTGCGAGGAACAGATGACTGAGCCAGGATGTAGACAGAAGCACATTCAGCCCAATATGTCGTACCGCTCGGTTCCGAGTACTCGGCCAGGCCGGGAGCCTCCCGCCAGTAGCGGGCCGATGTGCAGGAAAAAGTCACACAAACAGCAGTCCGGGTGCCCATAACATCACAATGACAGCCAACAGGTTCCAGGCTCGCTCGTCTCAGCACCAGCGGTGCAGCGGGACGTAGGTCGCAGGGTCAGCTGCCCTTCGGTAAACACCGACCAACACTCCACAGTCGCCAAGCCCGATGACGAGAGCCTGGCGGCCGGCCTCAACGTCCACGTGAGGTCCCGGCCTCCGTGCCAATGCGGGCCGCAAACTGTACCCGAGCGTTTCTTCCACTTGCAGGAAAGCAAAAGCCCCCAGGATTTCGCGGCGGGTCGTCGGAGCGCGTCCGCTATCTAAATCAGCTACTGCAATACAGGATCTCCGGCAGGATAGTCTCAAAGGAGGAGATGGTCCACGGAGCCGAGGGACTACACGTCCGATCCCAACGCCATCTTGGCTCCTGAGGCCGACTTAGCTATTTTTGATTTTCTCCTTCTCTCATGCAGCACGGCGTCGGGATGCTACTTTGTGAGTGATTTGTGCATGATACAAAGTGACTAAATAAATAACACTAGTCTTTTGTGAACCTATGCTTCTTGGAGCCTTGACAGGGGAAGAAGGCACTTTCCTGAAACAGATGAGGGGGTGCCCTAGAAGTTTCTCCCATGTCAAAGGTTGGCACAAAGTATAATTATCGGCCCCTCAGACAAATTCTTCAGTTCACTCCTGGACCTGCGGAGGACTTCAGAACCCCCAGAGTACAGCACTGGTGCTTGAGGCCTGCCTTGTACCTCAGAGAACTGCCCTGCTACTACAGAGAGGACTGCTCTCTTGCTTAAGGCTTGCCTTGCTGCTTAAAGATGGGACTAACAGAGTGACTCCAAAGGCCAGTTGGTCGGCCACTGTGTGAGCTACAGTGAAATAACAACTCCAGAGACCTTGAACTATGCACCTAGCCTCTGCTGGAGTGAGTCCTGACCTCCCTAGTGGTGCCTATATTGTCCTGGACCCTTGGAAGGGGTGTTGAAGGTGCTACTCCTTGCTAACCGTAAAAGTTGGGACTTAGAACATTTTTCACCAAAAAGGCACAGATGAACCAAGAGGAGTCTGGGACCTACCTGCTACACGATTCACCCAAGGTGCATTACCGGTCAGCCTGCCTTCGCAGTAGCTCCCAATACGTTTTCTCAGCAGCAGCAAATCCTGCTCAGCGGAATCTCAAACAATGGTGTCCAGCCTCAGTAAGCCCACTTTGGACACAGCTTGCAGCTTGTCCTGCTGGAGTTTTTCGACTTCCAAAATGTTGTCAAAGTTCGAAGGTAAAAATCTTGAGTGATCCCAACGACAACAGGCTTCCCATCAATGATGACAACCTCCTTGTCCCAAGAATCCTTCTTGGAGCTTTTTCACACCGTTGTCGATAGCTTCTCTGAGATTTCATCCCACCTCCCCTAAATTGATTGCTCCTCCTCGGCCACAGCATATTGCCATGTCCCCCTGAACTCTACCTTCTCCTGGACTTTCCCAGAAATGTAATCCAAAAGTAAGCTGATAACAGAGCCAATCCACTTGTGTATCTAAACTGTGCTCCATCGCAATCGGCCTTAACTTTCGACTTGCGCAACCAGATACCTGGGGTTGGCATTTTGATCTTTCAGGTGCTGGATTTTGCTAAAGTGATTTGGTGTAATTGTGTTCATTAAAATGTATATTGAGATTTTTATTGTGTTGTGTTTTCACTTTATTACTGTTTGAATGCTGCATAAATATTAACACAGTGCCTCTAAATTAATCCTGACTCCTTTTGTGCCGAGCTACCAGTGGGCTAAGCACAGATTAATTTAGTGATTTATGTGGTTCACCCTGTTGATCATTGTGGCTGTTGCTCGGGAAAGGTTTCCATCCGCCTCAACCAATAACCCAATTTCTTACGATAGTTCTTTAAAATATACTTAGAGAAACTTTGACTCATCTAATTGAGTACCACTCATGCTAATGGCTGTTTGCCATAGGTTCCAGGTTCCAGGGAATGAATCCATGGGAATGTATATGGGACTATTTCTGTATGAAAAGTATGTTCACTCTGTTTTTCACATTCTACTCTTTTTCTCAAGTATGCTGAAAGAAATCTTGTTGCATATTTTCCCCTGCATTTGGCAAAGCATTTGTGCATGCAATGCATGTAAACAACATTTGTGAATGTCTGTGTTTACATGCGCTGGCAAATTAAAGCCAAACATTTTGGGTTTGCCAAAGTTTGCAATTTCAATTACATGCAGGCCCTTAACTATTAATATTTATATATTATATATTTACTTATTATATGTATATTTTTGTTTATCCAAAACAGGTAGTCAAGCTTAAGACGGCATCATGAAAGAATACGTGTTTTTGCTCTTCTTGGTTTTGTGCTCTGCTAGTCCATTTAAAAAGTCCTCACAATTCCCAGCAAAGAGCTCAAAATTCGTAGTAATGAACGATATGATGCTAAATGATGAGGACGACGACGATGATGACAATGAGGACAACGATGACAATAATTCTCTCTTTCCGATTAAAAGAACAGTAACCATGCGTCCTACAAAACCTTCTAGAGATATGCTTCCGGAGTGTCCCTTTGGATGTCAGTGCTACCTCAGAGTCGTCCAATGCTCAGATCTAGGTAAGACATAACACAAAATGTTCTACTTGAAACACTTTTGTAAAATAATCTAGCTCTGAAAGCTGAGCACACAATATAATAATGAAAATAATTGTTTTTCTTGTAACACTACACACCGGCCGTGTGTCTTCCATAAGCACTACTGATAAAAAGGGTACACTACAGGCATGCACAGGATATGGAAAGTGCTCTATAAACACAAAACCAATACAATAATATTACCTATTTTATTGGTCCCCTTGCACTCTGTATACATTTACATAGCAAGTTATGTTCTATGTCAGACCCCGTTCGGTGGACCACGGGTAGGTCCGGGACTACTGGGTCATAGCTGGGGCGGGTTAGGGTAACAGGTTCCATTTTACTATGGCTCTGCAAACTTGACCAAGTAAAACCATTTCAGGACTTGAGTCTCAGTGGTAGTGATGGCGAGCAGTCACAGACCTCTCAGGGAGGTTAGTGTCTGGGTACTCGGGCTCAGTGCTCAACACTACACCCAGCAACTCAAAAAGAGGATTGATCAACCTGATGCTTCCATTTAGAAGCACCAAAAAGCACAATACTACAGACTACAGTCATATTAGATACTTAATATGCAGGTAAAGATCCATGCATTTCAAAGTGGGATTCCCATCTAGGCACTCTACCTATCTCTTATCTATCCCTCTGTAACTGAGGTCTGAGTGTTTTGTGACATGATCTCTATATTTAGGTGCAATGCTTCCTCCACCTCTCTTAGCGCAAAGTCTCTCTGTTGGGCTCTTGGCCCAGATATTATCTAACCCGTTTCTTCTGGTGCAGCACTGGGCAATGCTGGGTCCTTCCACTGTGGTGAGCAGAACTTGTAGACTTACTATGCAGCAGTCCCGTTCAAGGTATGTGGCTTATAGCCATACAGTGAGCCCCTGGTGGGCCATGGCAGGAACAGAGACTTTTGACATTGGTACTCTTCCGTGCTCCAGAAGTCAGTCATTACAGGTGTCTTTCGTTACTCCGGTGAGTGTTTATCAGTCTTTCTAGGGCTTCACTGGAGAGAGGTGGCTGGCAGTCAGTCCTTTTTTCAAAGTGTGGTGCTCCTGCAGCACTAATGCACCTCTTGTTGCTATGCTGCGGCATGCTGGCAGAATTCAATTGGGCACTGAGTTCTTTGTTACCACACCTGCCAAGTGCTAACTTTAGTATAAGATGCCTTCGAGACACTGCTGTAGCTGTTCGAGTAGAAATCTCCCCAGGGACTCTTGAGGGTAGTACCAGATATGGATGTATGATGGTACAACATGTACCGTTTCAACGCGTGCCTTTACAACGCGTCTTTAACAACGCAGTCGTTACAACGACTTGCATTGTTGGGCGCGGATAGTAAATAGTATAATTTACTATTCTAACACCAGTCCCCTTGGATAGTAGGGAAGTTGTTGGAATAGTAAATATACTATTCTTTATCCTTTAGCGCCCTCCAGTGCAAGTCGTGGTTACGACTTGCGTTGTAAAGGACACTTCGTAAAAGCACTGCGGGGTAACATCCGCGTTGAAAAGGATGCTCCCCACCAGATATGCTACTTACAAGGAGAACCTTGGTGAGTATAACAGGATTGCAGTCTTTACTTCTTCAGTGGTGATGACACCACAGCAGTCTCTTTCCTGGCTTTAGTCAGACTGGACAATAGTACCTTGGTGGCAACGATGGAGTAACTTGGGGAGGATACCCAGCTCACTTCTAACTTCTGAAAGTGTTGTGTCTCCTCCATCTGGAGCGACGTTAGATCAATGATCCTGAATTCCTGATCACACAAATTACAAAGCTCATCCTGCAGGGTCGATGCACTAATTTCCTCTCACTAAGGCAAGACTCCTTGGCTCCGTGGACAAAAGAGACTCCAGGTGATATCCCTTAACCCCTGGGAAGCTGCTTGTTAGGCAGAGTCGAGCCTTAATTGCAGAGTAATTCTCTGGGTATTCTGAGGAGCACCCTATCCTCAGTTGGAGAGAACTTGGAACTGGAACATTATGTGGTTTAGCAGCTCCTACTTGTAGGCAGAGTTAGCAGACAGGAGATTTTTATTTTTTGTACACATTTGCCGAACCAGGTTGGATCAATTTCCCTTTCATGTGTTCTTCTCAGACTGTTGTCCCGACTCAGTATGTGTCTTGAGTGATGCTCTTCACAGCAGGGCTAGCTCAAGTGTGGAGCACCCATCACAGAGGCATAAAGAGGTGTGAGAAGATTTATCTTGACTATCAAGAGCCACGTTTGATAGTGATCAGCAAAAGAGGCAAAATGCTGATCCCATTCTTATGGACACTTCATACCTTGACACAGATACTGTAGTGCGACCATCCACCCCTGTCATCTATCAAATTACAGTCTAGACTAATTGGCAGCCCTCTGTATCAGAAATGACCTAATCAACTTTCTAAGCCTGTCTCTTCATTCCCCACTCCAGTTTCTGAGTTTTCTCACTCCAGTCTCAGGTACGTCAGCAATACGCTTCCACTGTCTGGGAAAGCAACCTCACCTCCATCTTGTGCACATGAACAGCCCAGGGGCTTCCAGAATAGAACCAACAGTCATATGTCACTGTGGTTTACTTAGGCACTCTTGCACTGCATACCAACTCCATTAGCATGCATTTATATGTCCAGGTGCACAGGATCGCAGTACTGGGTTTCTGGATTCATGTTAGCAGCAGAACATTGGGTGAATGAGCCAGTAGGCTTACATTCCCATGATTCAGGTAAAAAAGCCAGGTCAGACTATGCTTACTACAAGAAACAGTATGCTGCCACCACTGCTCTACATGTGTGAAACCTGTGACAGGGATAGTAGTCCTGCTGTCACTGAGAAGGTTTGCTTGGTGTTTCCCTCTGGGTCCAGGACAAGTACAAACCCATTGTAAGCAAGTATAGGTATAGACCTTCGCGCACACGCTGGATAAGAGGGGCAGTTTGGGCCTGCAGTACAGGGTCTTGATGGCATACTATGGTCGGGACCTTTCCATCCCAAGACTCTCTATGATTTGTCTTCATCATACCTCTTCTGAAAGGCTTTAGAAATAGGGATCTTTCTATGGATAAATCTATAATCCTGTGAATTGACAAACTAAAGTTCTTGAATGTCTGCCAAATACCATTTTGTACTGTGCTTTTACAGGCAAAGGTCTAACTCAACATATCTAAAGACTGTCTCGTCTGTTCTGTCAGTCTATTTAAGAGGCAGCTAATATGTAAGGGTGGGCAGAGTACGCCGAGTGGCACTCTGCGGAGTCCCACAGATTTTTTTTTTAAACTCAGTGGAACTACGCTACGCTCCGCTTTGCTCCACTCCTTCTTACCCTCCAAAGTCCCACTCCCAATTTCTTAAAAATAAGAAAAAAAACACTTACCTGCTTTCTGACTTCTTCGGCTGCCCTCCTCCTCACCGTGGTCTCTTCTCCTTGCCGCAATCCCCACTGGTCAGAGTCAATCGCAGAAAAGTAAAATGATATTAAAACAATAATATCATGTTCATTTTCTGTGATGGGCTCTGGCTTACAGTGTGTTTGTGTGTTGCGAGGGCGGGCCATAACAGGCAGGAGTGGTGGGCACTTAGAAGTGCAAATCCAAGTTTGGCCAACGGTCTCAGGCCGGCCAAACAGACATGCGCCCTTCGATTTCTCCAACTCAGCTGTGCCCACAGCCGAATTGGAGAAAAGCTGCAGGCTCCCAGGCAGTAAAGCTGTTCATACCAATCCCGGTGCTGCTCTCGTAGCATGAGAGCAGCATCTGGAGTGGATGAGGAGCCTGTACCTTCTCAGAGACTGTTGGGAGTCAAGCACCAAGGTGGCCATCTGGCCAGTGAATGGTAAGTTTTTTTAAATATTTGTTTTCCCTCAATTCCCCTGTCCTTCCCCCGAGCCCCACCCCCACCCCCACCACCCCACTTTCGTTGTGCGGCGGCCACCACTATTTCTGCTGCTGGCAATATGAACCTCATAGTTGCAAAACAATACCTCCCGGTGCATGGAACAAGAGGCTCTTTTTACAATATGACAAAGCACTTACTTGTCTTAACAGAATCAATGCACCAAACTTACGCAAATGAAGGAAAACACTCACATCACTCTTTTGTGGTGGCATAAAATTGAAAGCTCTATGAAACTTCATGCCTTCCAGCCCACTCTTATAATAACAATGAAGTAGTAAACTCTTAGTGGGCTTACACCACTACTATGTATGACTACATGACTACATTGAGAAAGGCACCAGGTAGAAATCCCCCAAAATTATTTGCCTTTGGTATTGTAAACACAGCTTTCACTATACTTCAAGCGCCTGGCAGTAATGAGTTATGTGTGTGATCATGTGTTATTTGATATATATATACATTCTGAATAAATTTGAGATTTTGAAATCTTTTTTGATCGAATTGCAGTTTAGAATTACAAGCTCACGTTTTGTTTCCCAAACACCTGACAGATTTGATCTCTATTCCAAGCAAAATACCAGCTGATACCCGACTATTAGATCTGCAAAACAACAAAATCAGAGAAATAAAGGAAAATGACCTCAAAGGACTCACTTCTCTTTATGTAAGTTCAGTTTTGTTTATAGAGTAGTTTTCTGACAATTAAATCATTTCACCAGACACTTGTTAATATTACCTCTTCTAGATCAATAAACATTGCATAATGCTGCTGAGTTTTAACAGCTCTAACCCTGTTAGCTTCTTTCGCTTTCAAACACTACCTATTTCCTGTCTCGTTTTTAGTTCTGATACATACTACTTACTGGTCAAATATTTGAAATGATTTAAAATATTTACAGGTGCGGCTGTTTAAGTCAGTGAAATTGGTGATAATGTCTAAAAAGGACACCGAAAGAAGGGGAGGGTAGAGTTAACTTGTACGCTAATAAAAGTTATGTTTTGCTTTGAAAATTTAAATGCAATATGGTATAGTGGTGGGGCACTATTGGGTGTGGAGATCCTAAGTTCATAAACGAAAATCTCCATTAGTGATTTGGTCTTCTAGAATCGTCTTGAAAAATTTAGAGCTGGTACCACACATAGCTGAAATATTAATTAGCAAGCTGAATTTCACATTGCAGTTTTTCTACACTTCTAGATACTTGTTTCGTCATGAAATGTAATTGAGAGGTGTATATACATATATATATGTATACATATATATATGTGCAGATATATATATATATATTATATATATATATATATATATATATATATATATATATATATATATATATATATATATATATATATATATATACATATATATATATATATATATATATATATATATATATATATATTATTTTTTTTTTTTTTTTTTTTTTTTTGGGGACATGCAAACGTCCAATATTACGAGGAGAGAATGGGAGGCAGTAAAGTCCCTGAAAAATGATAAAACCATCGAAATCAAACCCTCGGACAAGGGGGGAAATATTGTGATTTTTAATAAGGAACAGTATCAACAGGAGGCACTGAGACATCTAAAGGACAAAGAGTGCTATACCATCATACAAAGAACGGAATATGCCAAAAGCAAAGCAGAATACCAATCAATGCTGACGAAATGGAAGGAGGATGGCATGCTCAACATGGATGAGTTCCTTTTCCTACAATGTGAATCACCAATTTTACCCACCTTTTACCACCTTTCCAAAATACATAAAAATGCCAAAAGACCACCAGGGCGCCCGATCGTGTTTTCGTTCGGGAGTCTTTTGGAAAACTCATCACGCTTCATTGACTCGTAACTTGCTCCAATTGTAAGGGACTTACCGTCATACGTGAGGGATACACAAGACTTCCTTCGTATTATGGACAATATCTCGTGGGACTCGGATATGCTTTTAATAACATTAGATGTGGTGAAGTTATACACCTGTATAGCCCATGAGAACGGCTTGATGGCAACTAAGTGGTTTCTTGATAGAAAACCAGAGCGATACAGGTCACATAGTGACATGTTGTTTAGCATGTTGTTTGTACCACAACATTTTCCTTTTTTCTGGCCAATTATTCAAACAAACCAGGGGTACCTCTATGGGATCGTGCTTCTCCCCCTGCTACGCAAACTTGTTCGTGGGCTGATGGGAGAAGCACGAGGCATGGGGTGAGACCAATGAGGCATGGACAGACAAAATTTTAATGTGGACTAGGTACATAGATTACCTTTTTATTGTGTGGCGTGGTGATCGGACCTCGGCTGAGGAATATATCACCGTCCTCAACAATAATATTTGGAATTTGAAATTTACCAGCACTATAAGTGCAACCAGTATATGCTACTTGGACTTGGAAGTTTTTATAGAGAACAACACTCTCCAAACGAGACTCTATAGAAAACCCACGGCGGGGAATGCCGTGTTACACGCGGCTAGCTATCACCCGAGAAGTCTAATTAAAAACGTTCCCTATGGCGAACTACTGCACTTAAAAAGAAACTGCTCAGTAAATACTGATTTTCAACATGCTGAAGCGACTGCCAGTGAGAGATTTCAAAATAGAGGATACTCCAAGAGCATATTACAACTGGCTTCTAATAAGGCGTCTATTGTCAACAGGAGGGACCTCCTGGTGGCAAAGAAAGCACCAAAGGTGCAAGATGAGGTGAGAATGATCACCAAATTTAACACCAAATCTGGAGACTAAGTCTACATTTTTAAGAAAAATTGGCACATTTTGACTACTGACAGTGTTTTGAAAGGACATCTTCCTCAGCAGCCTTTAATAACTTACCGACGCTGTCAGTCACTATCTGACCACTTAGTCCATAGCCAATTTTCCTCAAAGGCTCAGCCCACTGACCTTACTAACATCAAAGGGTTCTTCCTGTGTTTGCGCTGTAAAGCCTGTAAAGGCAGTAAGAAAGTGTTAGAGTATGCGGGCAGAACAGGAGAGAATAGACCCAATAGGAAAATATAGAAACTCCTAAATTGCAATTCAGACCACTCTATTTACTGTCTAGAGTGCCCGTGTAAAAGAAGATGCATTGGGAGCACTATTAACCTAACCAAACTCAGGATCCTAGAACACATGCGAGCGATCGCAAACAAGGATAAATCCTATCCAGTTGCTCGCCATTTCACTGAATGTCATCAGAGCGATAGGGATCTTCTGACCTTTTACTGTATAAATCAGGTAAAACGTTTAGAACGAGGAGGGGACAGAGAAAAGGCACTCCGGGTCTTAGTATCTAGATATATTATTGATCTTAAGACCATGACCCCTTGGGGCCTTAATAATGATGAATAATTGTGGGTCCACCTCTGAATAGGCACATGGGATCATGTGTATAAATACTCTTAGATGCCCTAACTCTACCTTTAACAATAAAGATGCTGTCTGCCAACAACCATATATCTATAAAGTGACATCACTGCATATTGGATGATAGAATAAGACACTTAGGCCCATACAGGGCGATAAAACAACAAAAAAATAATAAAGAACAAAAGGGTAAACGTTCTGGTCCCTGGCCTGAATAGCGTAATACAATTGGGGATACACCCCTATAAGAAAGGACAGTAAGAAAATATAATATTGTATTGTGGCCATTTGGGACTTGATTATGTAATCCTTTGTATTTCAATGGGAGTATGTACTTGCAACATGAACTGTTTGATGTGAAAATGTTTTTTAAAATTTGCACTAGCACTTTATCTTTCGCCTTGACAAACACTTGTGACATATGTAGTAGAATATGTTTAAAGATGGCCACCGTTTTCAACAGAAATTACCATCATTTATGTCGATGAATGAAATAATGACCGGTGGGTTTAAAATGGCGATTATGGTTTTACACAAACTGACACTGACGATATATATATATCACTCTTCCGTGGCATTTTCACACAAAAAAAGCAAATGTTAAGAGTTGGCTATAATTGTGAAGTTTAAGGGCTGTATATGGAGCATGGCAATTCAGTAATTCAGTACATCCACAAAAATAAGTGGTGGATTTACCGTGTGTCATATTTAGAGTATCAGTGACATTAATGAGCTCTTAAGAGAGTGAGGGGAACTGGCTGGGTATAGCATATGAACCACAGACAGGAATCCACATAATATTATGGTTGAGTGAAACAATCTTCGAAACATCACCATTTTACTTTTAGACATTTTGGCACAATCCTACAATAATAACATACTTAAAGCTTTTTAAAAGCTTTACCTACTTCTGGTACTTTTAAACATTGAAATTCTGACAATTGTCTTAATAGATATAATGCATTTTCTGTGTTGGAAAGGGACATAAACTCAAGTTTAATGCTACCAGGAATCATGCCAGCCGGCCTTATGCTGTTCAACTTTCCTTCTACATCTGTATAAAAGGTGTTCTGGATTAAGATTGTACAGGGAAAAAACATAGGTATTTTAGAGTATGAATGGAATATATTGAGCCTGTTTTATAAAAGTCTGCTGGCAAATCTATCAAATTCTACTAGCAAAACACAAAGGGTCTCAGGTGGGTTAATCGCGATCAACTAAGACCTCACATAATGTATGGCCATGCATGCACATAGGTGTCTATAAAGAACTAGATCACAGCCGTAAAGCAAAGTAGTCCTGCACAAGAGCCAGCAGAAAGTTGCAGAATAGTGTGGGTATAAATAGTGGAGCTCTCTTTAGCTGGCATACATGGGAGGGGCAGAAGCTCCTGTTACAGAGGAAGTGTTCATGGAAGAGGAATGTCTTCAGCTTCCTGTGAGAATGACGAAGTAAGGAGCTGTTTTAGGATCTGTGACAGGGATTCCAGATTCTTATAGAACAACAAGACAAGGCTTCCTTTCTGTGATACACCTTTTGTTACGTAGGTCACTGGCTATTATTAAAGGGGGAAAGGGTTCACTAAAAGTAGAAAGTAGAATCCTGTTGTATCCCACACGTATGCATTTCCAAACGAGGCTCAGGCAAGGAATCAACCAGATAGATGGTTAAAATGATAAGGGAACCAATGCAGCCCCAGGGTGCACACGTCATTTGACTGTAGATAGCCGGCACACTGATGAGACAGCTATTCCACAAAAAGAAAACGCCATTGCTTCAGATTTGAGAAAAAATAATCATCTATTTGAGTTAAAGAGGGATGTGTGCATCTGGGGCCGTATTACAGAAGGTGCCCCCAGGGCACTTTTGTGATAAAGAAGGCACCCGCGGTCGGTAGTGAGATGACCTGCAGGGCGGTGACGTGGGGAGGCGAGGGGCAGGGTGGGGGGTAGTAATGTATGGATTACGGAGTTTTACAGGTAAGTAAACATATAAATAAATAAAACAAATTTTGTTGCGTGCACTGCATCACCAAATGCGATGCAGTGCGCGCAACGAAATTTGTTTTATTTATTTATATGTTTGCTTACCTGTAAAACTCCGCAATCCATACATTACTACCCGCCACCCTGCCCCTCCCCACGTCACCGCCCTGCAGGTCATCCCACTACCGACTGCGGCTGAAAGAAGGGGGGACTCAGACGCTTTTGCGTCCCCTTCTATAATACCAATTGCGCTGGTGCAGTTAATGTGCCAGCACTACCTTCAGACGGTTATCCCTCATTTGCATAGGGGCGGGCCCTATGCAAATGAGAGAATTCCTTTGACTCTGCACCTGCACCATATTACAGACGTGGGTGCAGAGTCAAAGAAGTCCACAGGAGGTGCACTGACAGTGCACCATTTAAAAGGTGGTGCACTGTCAGTGCGCCCCCGACAGCAGCCCTCTGCAGGGGATAAAGGGGGTCGCCTGCAAGGGGATCTCTAATCCCCTTTGTAAGTGCAGGCGGGTGCCTCCTGCACAGTGAAAACACGGAGCTGCTCCGTGTTTACACATGAATACGCTGCCCCAAGGACAGCACACGTTTGCGACTGCCCTGGGAGCAGCATACGCACCATAATAGGGCGCATTATCATTGTTTTTTGAAAGGTGTGCAGAGGGCAAACAATGATAATGTGTAATACAGCCCCAGGAGTTCCACAGGTTAACTGGTTAATGCTCATCGGTGCCATGTTTTGAATGACACTGGACTGTCTATACTCTTTCCAACACAAGCAACTCTTTGCAGTGGGGCCTCTGGACAATACCTTGTGTGATGTTAGTATTCCTCTACACATGATGAGACAGATATGTCAAATTAGAGGTTGAGGCATTCCTGTGCTAGTTTGAAGAAAAGGTGTTTCGCGCAACTATGATAAATAAAGAGTTTATTGGTCACTTACAATGAAACTCTTAGCAACTTAAGAGTCTGCAAGGAGCTCTGCAGTTCTTTGTCAGCCCTTTGGAACTGCTGCTGGAGTCTCAGACACACAGCAGCCTGGGTGAAACAGAGAAGGATGATGAACGGATGTGAGAACTACGCCCCCCGCAGGCTGAATTGAGAGATATGTGAAAGAAGGGCTATAATCCTCCATAGTCATCCATCCAAGTGAAGAGAGTGAAAGTTGTAGAGCAAAGGAGCCTTCATTATACAAAGGTCAGATAAAACTGAAGACTTCATTATAGCTATGCTATAGACTTGCTGTCATAGAAACAGAACCAGAACTAAAGTGAAGGCTTCCTGACTCTCCTACCTTCCTTTCACATAGAAGATTGGATAGCAGTAGAGCCTTCACTGCATTTCAGCTTTGCTTTTTATGTGGAACGAAGATCGAACGGTAAGGGAGCCTTTATCATAGTCCTTATTTTTTCATATAATAGAATCAAAAGCAAGTCTATGATGAAAGCTCCCTGGCCCTAAAAGCAAACAAAAACAATTACAACCATGGCAACTATACAAAGAAGAGTGAAAGAATACTCAACTCTATTGGCAGTGAATAGAAGCTGATGAGAGATAAATAAAGCAGCTATCACATTAGTCTTTGAGATACCATCTGGTGGTATGATCAACCCAATGGGAACAGAAGACAGACCTGGCCCCTGTTTGTCCATCTGGTGTTAACATAATGCTTCTTATCTTAGCCCTTAGAAAAGCTTTTTCATTGCTTGAGATTCAAGGCAATAATAGGGGCTCCTAGTCACAGGACTTCGTTAGAAGTGGGGGAGCAGCTGAAAGCTCCAGCCAGATGCCTGGCTCTCCTCGAGCTCCTCTTGGACGCTTGAGTCCAAAAAGAGTTGAGCTTCAATGTGGCTTCCGCTTGCCCGTGTTCTAACCTATGGAAATAGGAATTAAAAACAATATCAATCTTTGATGTAAAATAGGAGAGGGAAACAGCTACCCATCTAGTGGGTTAATATTACTATATGAAATCTGAAAACCTAGGATTTTTCCATGCATAATCAAATTGCGTGATGCTAGGTAAATATTTTATTTCACTGTGTTTCATTTTGCTTGATTGTATTTGAACGCACTTTGAAATACGTGCGTTCAGGGTGAGTGCTATATGGCCACCTCCATCGTATCTGATTTAAATTGACTATAATGTTGCTCGATGTAAGAATTTAGGCCAGGTACATGGTACACATGACTACTGACTTGCCTCATATTTCACTAATGGCATTGGTGCCATGGTGGTAGATGCGGAGACACATGAATATTTTTAAGTTGATTTTTAGAACTGTAATTTTTAACAAATGCTTCTCCATAAAGTTATATAATCTCATGTATTAAGTTAAAAAAACATTTACGGATGTTGAAGTAAAAGTTTTGTTTTTCACAGTTCATGTGCAAAACATTTTCAAGCCTCTGCTTGTGTTTGGGCTCTTAGAGCCCAATCAGCCCCTTGGCTCAGCTTTCCCCGTTAATTTGTTGGCCCGCCCACCTCTTCACAAAACCGAAGGACATTCTTTCATTTGCCAAATATCAGGTTTTGAAAGTTAAAAACCTGACTTCCAATCTGAGAGACATTACAGGTCATAAATGTCACAGGAACTCCCAGTGTCCACATTGGAACTTCTTGTGAATCAATATGAAAAGGGGGCATGAAATGAGTACCCTATTCTTAGCAATACACAACAGGATGTGTCAATGGTTTGTCACCGCAATTACATTTGCATAGCATTGATGGTTTACCAATACTTGGAAATGGGTGGTATTCATTTGCAAAGAGGAAGTTGTCCTTGAAGGACAGCAATAGATTTGTAAATGTGACTTTGGACACTGGGGGAGTACACAGCAATCCATACTTTCCACAGGCACAGAGGCTGGTATTTTCAATATCGAAGTCTCAAAAATCCAATCCTTTAATGGCCGGCTTATCTATCGTCCACCAGGGACCGAAGTGCAATTTGTAGATGATATCACCCAAGTGCTGGAATCATATTTACTGAAAATTATTGTACAGTCATGGGGACTTCAATTTCCATCTGGAAAATCAGTTTGATACTGAAACAGAGCACCTAACAGATACACTGTCAGGTTTGGGTCTGGTCCAGATTGTTGAAGGACCTACTCATACTGCCGGCCATTTGTTGGATGGAATTTTTACTAATAATTCCAACATTCATTTTACTCGCACCTTGCCATTTACTTGGACAGATCATTTCTCTGTAATGTGAGATGTAAAATGTCACCACATCTCTCCCCCAGGATACAGAAAATCCACCAGATGTCTCGGAAGTGGAACAAAATTCAAGCCTTATATCTTGACTTCTTACTTTCTCACTTACTTATCAGTATGGAAACCAGTCCTGACCAGATGGCAGAGGATTATCACAACTGGCTTCTTTCAGCCCTAAATGTTATTGCTCCTGCTAGAAGCTCAAAAACTAATCATGGAAAGCTTTCACAGTCATGATTTATTGATTTGCTCCTCAAAGTAATCAAACAAGAATGCCGGAGACAAGAGTGCAAATGGTGTTCTAAATATAGCAGTGAGGAGTGAGAGCCTGTCTCAGCAGCTACAAACAATCAATTTTGAAGGCCATAACTAAATACCATACAGCCCAAATAAAGTTAGCTAATAATTCCTCTAAAAGCCGTTTTCAAACCATAAAATAATTGAGCACTCCGAGCGGAGCAGATCCAGCAACCACTAACCTAGAGTTCTGCAATTCTCTAGCCATTACTTTTCAGTTGAAAGTTCTAAATATGTTCAACAATATTAATAATGGTGGCTCATCATCTATTTCTACAAACTCAAGCCCTAAGCCAGCTAGCTTTAGGCATTTTACTTTTCCTTCTGCAGCAAAGATTGACGAATGTATCCTTAAGATCAAAGCAGGATCCCCTGATGACCCGTGCCTCACCCAGGGTTGTTCACATGGTTCCTGTCATAGTAGGTCATCTTGCAGTTATCTTGTCTACCATGCTAAAAACTGGCATTTTACCCATCATCTGGAAGGCTGCGTCAGTCCTTCTTCTCTTAAAGAAACCCCACTCTCGATTCCCTTGATCCCAATAACTATCGACCAATTGCAAGACTTCCCTTTCTGGCTAAATTATCACAAAAAATTATGAAGATCCAACTCTCCTCCTTTTTGGAGGTCAATCATCTTCTAGATGATACGCAGTTCGGCTTTCGAGAAAATCTCAGCACTGAGTCTGCTCTGCTTACAGCCACTGAGCAAATTAGATCATCCCTTGATAAGTGGTGATCCTTCTGGATCTTTCAGCAGCGTTTGATGTGGTCAATCATGAATTACTAGTCCACCGTCTGCAGGATCTAGGGATTAGCAATTCAGCACTGGTGCTGCCTAAATCCTTCCTCTCAGGATGCCAACATGTGGTGTCACTTGGGATTTTTAACTCAGGAACTTTCTGCATGCCTTATGGGATACCTCAGGGATCTTTTCTGTTCTCAACTCTATTCAATCTTTACGTCACACTGCTTGCCGCTCTGATCAGATCTTTGGGACGATCCTTGGCGTTGTATGCTAATGATACATACATCATAGTATCAATGGCTAAAAATGAAATGGGGCTGGTGACACGTTTAACAAATGTATGAGTGCAGTAAGTAGATGGATGGCCAACAATTGCCTGAAGTGTAACTCCTCCAAAACAGAAGTCATTCAGTTTGGCAATAATCCAGCCATTAGGTTCTCCCCACTGGTGGCCGTCCAAAGTATAAAATCTGGGGTTTACACTGGACAGTGAACTAAAGTTTAATGAACAAGTTAACCTGATTACTTCCCCCTCTTTCTAATGGCTCAGAATTGTTAGGAAAATTGAAACATTTCTGCTGGCTGACCTATTGAAAGCTGTGGTCATTGCCTCATTTTCTTGTGACTGGACTATTGTAATAGTCTCAATATCAGCCTCTCTAAAGGTCCACTTAAAAATCTCCAGCCCATTCAAAATGCAGCCGCACTGTTTCTCTTAAGAATCCCCAGACATCAGTCAGCTAGGGCCTCTATCAGACAATTGCAGTAGCTCCTGATCTGCATTATATCTCTTTTAAGGCTCTCTCCCTATCTTACAAGAAAAGCTCCTGCCTATCTGAAAACAAATCTGGTGCGCTACATCCCAGCAGAACTCTTGGGTCTGCCTCAGCAAACTTGCTGAGAGTTGCTTCATTCAAACGTGCCACTTGGGGGGTAGAAGCTTTTTTAGAACCACAGCTCTTCTCTGGAACCGTTTGCCTCTTGAGCTGAAATTAGCACCCACTCTTTAGGCGTTTAGGAAGAGCCTCAAAACTTGGGGGAATATTACCAAGCAATAGCGATAATTATCACTATTGCTTGGTTAGCGTGAAAAAATTATCGCCGAGCTGCGGCAATTTTTATCGCTGATAAACCTTGGTATTACCAAGGTTTATCGCAAATACGATAAAAATCGGCCGCAATGCATGAATATCGCTGAAAAGTCAGCGATATTCATGCATTAGCGAGCTAATGCTCTTAGCCATGTTATCCACCTCCCATTGGATAACATGGCTAAGAACTGCTCAGGGCAGGTGTTAAATTTTGGAGATATTCGCGCTTAGCGCGAATATCTCCAAAAGTTGGTAATAGGAGATAGCGATGTTAGCGACTGTTTCCAGTCGCTAACATCTTGGCACGCCAACTTTGCATGTCATTAGCGATAAATATCACTGACATGCAAAGTGGGGCCCAAGATGGTTGCTATCTCCTACTATCTGTCGCTAACTGGTGTTAGCGACAGCTAGGTAATAGGGAGATAATTTTATCTCCGCTTTCTTGGCTTTTAAAGCCAAAAAAGCAGAGATAACCCCCCTTGATAATATGCCCCTTGGTTATTTAACCACTGATCCCCATGTACTTGCCGCTCATCTGCTCTCTTCTGATCTTTACAGCGCCAAGACGCCTCCTTGTATTTGTGCTCTTTATAAGATTTTTTATTCATTCATTCTTTCATAATACCCTTTACATCATGCAAGTATTTTTATTGCAGTCTAATTAATATTAATGACGCAGGACTTTTCCGCAAATTGTACTGAATGTCAGATTTTGCTGTGTGACTCATTAGGACATCTGTGTAATGCCAAACAATTATGGGGTAGTACAAATAATCATAACCAGCAACTCTGCAACAACAGCTTTGCACCCCGTAATTATACATTGGGCACTATAAGCACCTATTTCCATTGGAGAGGTAGTGTAAACAGGTTTTAGAAAAACTACAGCCCTCTTAACACATGCACCTGGCTACAGTGCGTATACATAGTACTCAAGCTAATGCTACCTATTTAAATGTAAGTATGGGCACCGCTTCATTTTCAGATTTAACCACTAAGTAGCTGGGCATACCTTTTCAAAGTACTCTTACTGCTTGCTTATGTAAGATTGAACCTGAAGGTATAGATGAAAACACTGTTTTCTTTTCACTTTTGATACCCAAGAATGGCCTTGTCTGTCACATGGCGGTTTCTAAGCTCATTTTGCAGGTATTGCTCCAAATGTGAGAGGAGAAGGCTTTTTCTGCAAGCTGAGTGTAGCATCCTGTGTGTGCCCATTTACTGTATGTCTGAGCTGGTGTCTGGTATGCAGAGAGTGAATAATGAATTGAAAAAATGGTGCAGTGTTGAAGCTGGGAGATAATTATAGTTGTAGGGAAAATTGCGCCCTAACAGGACAGGACCTACCTGGATGTGGCTGTATCCTAAGGGCTCAACGTGAAATAAAGAGCTTACCTCTTCCTGAATGGCTCCAGACAATTGTTTGAAGACCCAACCCTCATACTACAACACTCATGGTTAGAATGGATCTTCCAGGCAGCCTTCACCTAATTGGATACAAATTAGGGATGAGTTACAACAATATTAAATATGTAATTTCAAGTATAAAAACCATTTAGTATGATTATGGAAGGCAACACGAAGTTGCAAGCCCTTAAGCAGCCTAAATTTCCCAGAGGTCAAAGGTGCCAGTTTCCCAGGGTTTAACAATCAAAAACTTTCAAGAGAGGCTGTACTGGGAGAAAGATGGTATTCCTAAAGAGGTAACTGGAATCGGTTGAGGAGTCGAGTGGCCACATTAGGGTTGATCTCTAGTGGTAAAAGTTGGGTGACTCGAATAACTACTAGACAAATATCATCTGCATGATCTGATTATTTAATGTGCTGTTTTATACTTCTCGGGCAATAGAGTATCTTGGTTAATTAAATGAGAAAAAACAATAAAATCAGATTAGAGTCATGGACCCGTAGAAGCCCTACAGATATGGCAAGTGAAATTTTTAAGTACGTGTATCATAGGAGAATATTGTTTAACACAGTATATAACATGCAATCCATCGTGCCAAAAGAAGTTGAAAAGGTCCGGCAATGTGCTGCCAACTTGAAACCCTAACCTATCAACATTTGAAAGTGAATTTAACATTGTACATAAGCCGTCATGCCCGAAATGACAATAAAGGCTCTGACTGTCATATTAATATGATGTTTAGATGACGATGAATCGGGTCCTATCTTGGGGTAAAAATTACGTCTAAAATACGAGAAATGAATCATATTAACTAAAATGAGTTAATTAAATCCACCACGCTGTTATTAAAAAAATGACTTCCCCTGAACTTAATTGGCAGAATTAACCTAATTAAAATGAAGGTCTGCCCAAATTTCTCTACCTGTTTCGCTCAATCCCTTTAGCCCGGAATAATTCTTTTTTTAAGCAATTAGATGGAATCTTTAGCAGCTTTATTTGGGGGTTCCGTAAGGCTCGCAGATCTTTGGCACTGCTAAAAAATAATTTGGACAAGGGCGGCCTTAACTTCCCAGACGCTAAATTATATTTCTGGGCTTCGTTTGTTAAGCGTCTCCGGTCTCTACTTAATAGTGATGATCAATTCTTTTTCCATTCATTTATGTTAAAATCTCACTCAAACATGTTTTTTCTACGAGTCAGTGACCCCAATTACTTTAAGAGGGTGAAATTCAAGACCGCTAGAGACACAATCAAAATTGGCTTTAACATACTAGCATTCGGTAAGACCACCTTTTACCATCCGAAATTACAACTTTGGGGGAACCCGGGTTTACCCGGGATTTTTAACGACGATATGGCTCTTAGATGGTCTGCTCAGGGCATCAATCTGTTAGGGGACCTATACGGTGCAGTAGGGTTCTTGGATTTTCACACATTAAAAGTGCTGTACGACTTGCCAGAAACAATGAGATTTAAGTATGTACAAATACACGATTTTCTGATACTGAAAAACAAAATTTTTAAAATCTCTGACTGTGATATTTGGAACTGCCAACAACAAGTCGATTATAAGTGAAGCCTATAGATGTCTTTGCACCTTTAAAACGGATGATTGTTTAAAACAAGCGGAAAAATGGAGTGATAAATTGGGTTTAAATATAGCATCTAGCCAGATAGCTAATTCTTTCTCCAAGATTAACAACGGTGTCCGATCCTCAGTTTTAGGCTGCAACAGTTTAGAACTACTTGTATGTTGTACTATACACCGGAAAGAATTTCTAAATGGTCCCCTAATAATATTTCTGGTGAACGTACTAAGTGCCCTAAATGCCAAACTGTTGCAGCAGATTTGGTTCACATGCTGTTTTCCTGCCCTGTTCTAAAGGAATTTTGGGTTGAAATACAGAACGTTTTAGTAACTAAGGCGATTTCCTTACCATCTATTACTGCTCCAATAGCACTACTGGATATACATCCCGTTTTGGTGTCCTGATCAACACTAGTCATGATTCTTCTTTCTTGTGCAAAATTAACTCTAGCGAGAGCATGGATTTCGCCAAAGCCCCCTAATATCGGAGACTGGTGGTCATTAGTAATTGAAGTCCACTCCATGGAGTTCGCTTTAGCTAAACTCAGAGGGATTCGGTCAATAAGAAAATTTAGAAACATTTGTGGTAACTTTATTCAATGAATTTTGAATTTTCTTTTCATAATGGGTCACTGATTAGTAATAGTAACACGCAACATACCTGACGGCGTGCTTTGCTTTCACTTCTGCCTGAATAATCTTTTTTTTGTTTCTTTATTATTTTTTGCTTTTCCTGTGTACTAAGTGGAATAGAGATAAAAACTTGTAAGGGAATTTAGCGAATTTTATTTTGTAAAAATGTTGAGCTTTTTGTATTGTATGGTATGTTTTCCTCATCAATTTGTCAATAAAAAAAAAAAAGATGAATCGGGTTCCTGTCCATTCATTATATTATTTTGAATTTGCTAGGATTATGGAACCCTTTTTAGCTCATCATGATGTAAAATCCTTTTTTTCTTTTTTCCATGATGAAAGCCATTTTATATTAAACTCATTTTAAAGCTGTATGTTAGATTTTGAGTTTTTCACTGGGTTGTTTAGGCGAAAATTTGAAAGAACCAAACCTATTGAATTATTTTTAGGGATAGACCCTGCCATTTTGTTCTATGTAAATGTATTGTAGTAAATGCCTGGTTATTTGGGTTCTAAAAAGAAGCACATGGAAAGAGTGATAACAGAGTTTAGTCACAATGTAAATCATTTGCTTGTAGGGCCTTAATTAATTTGTGAATTGTGGTGAGTTCTAAGTCAATTTCACCCCCTGTGAAAAAAAGCTGATTGTCAAAGGAGGCTTGATGAACAATGACTGTGAGAGAATAATTTTCTCATAGAAATTATGGTAAGTGCTTCAGAAGCTAAAATGAGGCCACATTTTCTATAAATTCACAAATATCTTCCCTAGCCATTTGAGAAAAAAATCTGCTTTACAGACAAAAATGTACACTCATGACACAAGTCATTTGCTTCCCCAGAGTTCTATAGCAGGCTTACCATAGAGTTAAAATAAAAAAGTAGACATCTAACAAGCAATCTTTGCGACTAATGTGAGGCACGTCTGAATGCTATGTTGCTGGAACAGGGGTTGTCAGGTTTTCCTTCTCTACCTCCCCAGATGCTTTTGGTTTAAATGAGGCCTCAGAGCGTCCCCTAGGGCAAGGCGTAGTTGTAACAGCTGAAGGGGCAGCATGGTAAGAAAAGGCAGTTTGTGGTACAAGGCATTTTGACCCAGGGTGATTGTTATGAATGTGGTGTGGGACAGCAAGAATGCTGAGCGTGGCTGCCAAATTGGGCAGGTCCTTAAAATAAAAGGGAGCCGGAAAACAACCTTTACAACGCAGTCATTACATCGCACTACCTTTACATAGCAGTCATTACAACGCAGCCATTACATTGCATGTCTCTACAACGCATGTCATTACAACGCATGTCACTACAATGCAAGCATTACATTGCAAGTCATTACAATGCATACTGTTACAATGCATAGTACCCTTACCCTATCCAACACTCACCCTACTGTTGCACTCACTGGAGTTAGCATAGTAATTTTTATCCCTACAGTATCCAACACGTACCCTACTATTGCCCTCACTGGAGTTAGAACACTATCCAACACTTACCTTAAATGGGATGTATTGGTATGCATTGTAATGGTATGCGTTGTAAAGGTGTAATGCAATGTAATGGAAAGCGTTGTAAAGGTAGTTTCTGAAAATGCGATGTTACGGCATACAATGTAAAACAATGCGTTGTAAAGGATGTTGCGATGTAAAAGCTGCGCTGTAAAGGCATGCATTGTAAATGTATGCGTTGTAACATCATACATTCAAAGGAGCCTGGCCTTGATGAATGCTTATAGTGTGTAGAAAAGTTGTTCAGGAATCCTCTTAGAGGAATCTGTTGGTGGATGCTTCTTCCTAGTTCTCTCCGTTCAGACAGTTGCTCCTTTTTGAGTAATGTGTTGTTTCCGAGAATAACAGTGGGCCAGACAGGAGCGAAGGAGCTAAAATCCTTTCCTATGGAGGAGGCTGCAGTAAATGAACAAATATGGGTCGGGTTCATCTTGTCAGAGAAATTATGACTGCTGCTGTAGAAAGCTAAAATGAGGACACATTTTGTACATTCTCAAATTTCTTCCTCATCCAAGTCACAAAACATAGATAGCATGCTGAGTGCAACATATACTTTCAACAGCAGGAGCTCCAGGAGTGCTCCACTGTAGATACACTTTTTTTGCTATGAAAATTTACAATGCTCTAAATTCAGTGAAAGTAGGGTCCATGATAGCGAAATCAAGGACTGATCCAGTGGTAAAAAATTAAGGAGTGGCGCCACATTTTCCCCCAGGAAGATATTAGATATCTATGCATCCTTTCCTGTCCAAGAAACAGACTCTCCCCCAAGTGATACGTCAAGTCGACCTGGTGTTCTTAAAGGAGCTCTTCCTGTTTTTCTACGAATAGCAGATGAAGGCATTCCATGCATGGCTGGCAGGGTCAAATCAGGCTCTCAATGAAATCTGCCCACCCCCTCATATTCCTAACCACGCTGTAGCAATCATACATCTTGTACTAAAGGAGATTTCGATCCATTCCCTGTCTATTGGCGTGATGTCTAAGGCGTGGAAACAATCTGTGGTCAAACTTCTGCTAAAAAAACTTTCCTTGGATCATCTACAATCGCAAAACTATAGGGCAGTCTCCATCTTTCCCTTCCAGGGAAGGTTTTAGAGAAAGACATCAATAAGCGATTGTCTGATCTTTTGGAGAAGTGGCCTCCTTTATACTTTTCCGACAAAATGTTTCCCCGCCCACATTACCACATTACTGAGTCAGCGCTTTTGGCTGAGGACCTTAAATATACATTGGATCAAGGCAGGACCACAACTTTAATATTGTTGGAGCTTAGTGTCAAATTCCCCACTTTCCCACAAAATTCTGCTTGAGTGTTTACTAAATCAGGGGTGACACAACTGTCATGGAAATGGCTTGCTTCTTTTCTCAAAGATCGGAGTTTTCAGATCTGAGACAAGCCGTTTTACTGACTCTGAAGTGCAGAGTACCCCAGGTATCCACTTTGAGTCCTACCCTGTTTAATGTCTATGTTCATCCTCTAGCTAATATATTTTAGTTTTGTGGTCTTACTTTGGCACCATATGCTGATGACATTCAGCTGCTCATTTCCTTAGCCCCAGAACAGCTTTTGAAAACAGCCCAGTTAAAGGCATGCATGACAGCAGTTGCCAAGTGAATGGCCAAATGCTACCTCAAACTTAATGGTGGAAAAACAGAGGTCATAATAGTAGGACACATTCCAAACTATTGGACTTCTGAGCCAGACAGTCTTGGACCCAAGCCTCAGCCTAAAAGAGTCACAAGCAATCTAAGAATCTGGCTTGACGACAAGGTGTGATTCAAAGCTCAGGTAAGAAAGCTTGCTGCAGGCTGTTTTGGGATTTTAAGAACTATTAGAAAAGTGGTGGGAGTTTGGCCAAGGGCTACCCAGATAACCGTAGTCCAGGTTTTAGTTACATGTTACCTTGACTATAGAAATGTATTTTATCTGGTTATCGGACCTGACATCCTTGACATGGTTTTCTCCCTAACTGTTGCCTTCAATCCTCTTGTTTGCCTACTTCGATTTTGATGGCTTTAGGACTCTCCACTGTTACCAGTGCTAATCAGTGCTAAAGTGCTTGTGCTCTCTTCTTAAAACATGGTAGAATTGGCTTGCACCCAATTGGTCTACTTAATATACTTGTAAGTCCCCAATAAATTGGTATTACATATACCCAGGACCTATAAATTAAAGGATATTAGTGGCCATGCAGCACTTATTGTGCCACCCACTTAAGTAGCACTTTAATCATGTCCAGATCTGCCATTGCTTGTGTCTGTGTGCATTTTGAAATGCCATTTTGACCTGCAAAAAAACCCTTTTGGCAGGCCCAAACCTTCGGTTTTAATTCATGTAAGATACCCCTAAGGTCAGAGGGCAGAGTGCAGCCTATTTAAAAAGTTGGAAATGCACTTTCCAGTTTTACATGTCCTGTTAGTGAAAAACTCCTAAATTTGTTCCATACTACAAGGCTTACCACTCCCATAGGCTAACACTGGAATTACCTTAGTGATAATTTTCATATAGGAGCAGGTAAGAAGCTCTTGTTTGATTGTTTTGGAATTGTAATGAAAAATCCTAACTTATGGTGAAGTCAGATTTTAAATTACAATTCTGAAAATGCCACTCTCTGACAGGTGGCATTTTCCTAACTTAGCCATTTAGTTTTTGCAGCCTGTCTCTGGGTCCCTACTTACACTTGAATAGGCTGAGTCCTGCGTCCATACAAATGGATTCATACTCCCTTTAGTTAGTCTGCAGCCAGGACATGGAAGGCAGGTGATCTAGACGCTGCCCCTCACTTCTAAGTAATAACTAGGTATAAATATTGGATGCCAGACACCAACTCTGCAGTATACTTCTGGACCTGTGAATATCTTGCCAGAAAGGACTGCTGTGCTGCTGAATGGACTGCTGCTCTGAAGGACTACTATTCTGCTGGGCTGATCACCTGCCTGCCGCTCTCTTTCCTGGGTAAGAAGGACTGGGTGTGCACCTGTTGAACCGAGGACACCAGAGTGACTCCAGGGCTAGTTTTCTGACCTCCTGACAGGAAACTCAGAGACAGAAGGTTCTGAAAACCTTGAACCCAGCACCTGAACTCCTGCCATCCTACCTTTCCAAGTGGCGACACCTCTGTTCTGGACCCTTGGAAGTGGGCCTGAAGGTGCTCTTCCAGCCCATCAGTGGATCCGGCTTAACCAACTCATCATCTTTACTGTGCAGAGCAATCCCCAGCAGAACCAATGAATTGCCTTTGCTGCAAGGGTTTTCCCAGCACAAGGATTCCGCATCAACCTTGCAGCCCACATCGGAACCACTGCTATCTGAAGCTTTACTGATGTCAGCCCCTGCAAAAGAATCTTTTGTTGAAGACAGCCTCGACGACGACGCTGGTTCTCGCATCACAGCTTAGCAGCTCTTCGGAACTGATGCATCGCCTTGGCTGTGCAATGCATTCTTGACACAGGGCTTAGCACTGCAAGTCCTCATCAAGGGTATCCTCAACGACGACACAGGACTTCACATTACAGCCCGTCAGCTCCTCCTAACCAATGCATCACCTTGGCTGCAACAACGCATCCTTGACTTTGGACCTCGCAATGATCTGCAAACAGGATTTAAGTTAACTTTTGTTCAGTGGCCTGGCTGGGTCCCTGTAGCTGGCCCACACCCCACTGCAGTTGGCCTGAACTGGTCCAGCACAACCAGATATCCACAGTTGGAGCTTTGTGCTTTCTGGCACTATTTTCACTGAGATGTTTAAACTTGATTATTTTTGGTTCTACTGATTGAATTTTTTGTAGTTTTGGTCTTGTTTTATTTATTAACATCTGCTGTATTTTTATAACTTGGTGTGGGATATTTCGTATGTTGTGTTGTCATTTTATTACTGTTTAAAGTGCTGCATAAATACTTTACACATTGCCTTTAAGTAACTCCTGACTGCTCTGTGCCAAGTTACCAGAGGTTTGAGCACAGGGTAAATTGGGGGTTTGCTTGTGCCTGACAATGATTGTTGTGGCTGATTGAGTAGGGTTCCCCCCTCAACTAGTACCCCAATTTATCACATTGGTGATCAGCGGTAAGGATTGGGACCTGTGTTTGGGCAGTGCAATACAGGATTTTTGTGTTACACTAAAAATCCCAGATAAATAATCAGCGATCAATTTGAGTTTTAAATTCTCCTTTTTGACAATTTATATTTTTCCAAATTCACACTTACTATGCCCGACTGTTGGTGTATGTGGATTCATGTGCAAAGATGGAATTTGTGCTCCTCAATCTGGAGAGCTACACTGTGGCTGTGCTCAAGGAGTTGTGCAAGGAGAGGGGACTGCCTGCCAAAAGGAGCACCAAGAAGGCAGAGCTCCAAAGTGCTTTGAGAACATGGGCAGAGGCCTACAAGTTGTCAGTCACCACAGAGGACCAATTGTATTGTATTGTATTGTATAAAAACGTATATAGCGCAAACTGTCACCCTGCAGGTATCCAATAGGGAGAGGATGATGTAGAGGGCCAGGAGATGCAGCAGTCAGCTGAGGGCGATGACTTTACATGTGAGTTGGACCTTCCTGCCACAGCAGAGAGCAGTGTGTCCTCTCAAGGTCTGTCCTTAGAGGAGCTGGCAGACAGGAAGTAGGAGAGGGAGTTTAGGCTGCAGATGGCCCAGTTGAGGATGGAGAAAATACACGGGCCATGGAGCCATAGGAAAGAAAAATGGCTCATGATAGGAGCCCCATAGAGCTGGACATAAGAGGAAGGCAAGCAGAGTCCAGCAATTATAGTGGCAGTTTTCCTGCAGTGCCCTCTGAAGACAAGAGGATCCATATTCCTAAACATTGTTGTGGGGAATAACATAGACAATTGGTTTGAACCTTATGAGGTGGCTGAACAGATGCATAGGATCCCTGAGGAGTATTGGGGCCAGCCTCTGGAAACATATATCTAGCAAGGGGAGGGTATCCTATTAGCTGGAGAAGAGGGAGAGGATGAGGTATCCCCCATGACCAGAAACCTTTGTAAGTAAGTATGGTCTCATCCCTGAGAAGTACAGGCAAAGGTTCAGGTACAGTCAGAAGCTGCCCCAACAGTCCTGTTGGGATTGTGTAGATTCCTTTTTCAAGGCACTGGTTGGTAGAGTGAAAGACAGTGAAGCAAAGGATTACCAAGGGCTGTACGGTTATTTAATTGTTTTTCTGCAAGAGTGCATATGTTCAGTCTTTGTTTTGAATCTGCACCAACACCTTATGATAGTAAGCTCACTGAACCCAGGGACCTTGCGAAGGAAGTGGATGGATGGCTCAGAACCAGGATCCACAAGAAGGTGTCTGGGGAGGTGGTTCACCACAAGAAGTAGTGGGAGACAAACATACAACAAGAAGTTCGCTAAAGGTCCCTAAACAAGTTCTAAGGGTCAGGACTCTAATAGTAATTCAGACAAACCATGCGCTACATAACATGCAAAATAATCATCATTAATTCCGTCTGAAGAAAGACAATTATGGAAATAATGATAAAATAATGATAAATGATTGTTTTGCATATTATGTGCCTCATGATGGTTCGTTTTATGACATGATAATTATTGTTAAGTAACTATTAATAATTACTTTTTACATATGCCTAATTGTTTTCCTTCTTGATCAGCTCTGCTTTAATAATACTTTGGTTCATTAGTGTGCACCGTATTACTGAATCCTGATTCCACCTAGTGGGCAATTAAAAATACTGAATTAATGATTTGGTTTTGTAATAGTGATCTCCTTGCTAGCCCTTTACTTTAGCTTTGATTAACAAAGGAAGCAAAAGGGCAGAGGCACTGCTATACACAGGATTCATAAAGGAAGCCAAACACAAACTAAGGCACCTGGGTCAGTCCACCAACAAACCCCACACAAACCAAAATGGGGTTGAAGACAGGGCAGTCAGTCAGAGGGAACATCAGCAAGACCATGCATGGCAAGCACTGGGGACGTCCAATCAAAAACCCCAAACCCTATGAATAAGAAAATAGGTCGGGCAATCAGACAATCTGGCATGGGAGAGACCAAGCAATGACACACGGCTCAGAAGCCCCGAACCCAGTGGAGGCACACATGAGTGAACAAGTTCAGATCTCTTCTAATGTCAAAAATTTTAAAATCAAGGGTCATTTTTCCACATGTGGTTGGACTGACTTACTGGTGTTGCTGGTGGGGGAGGATGGAGAAGATTTTGTGTATCCCTATACTACCACTTGGAGCAAATTATTGAGTCTTCTACTGCTAGCAGCTAGGCTCCCGATCACAAACACTTGAAGGAACCCGCTCCCTCCAAGCCTTACACTGTGGTGTTCTAAGGTCTTGCATATCTTTGACATGGAGAGGCTGACAGCCATGATAACAGATAAAATGTATAAAATCAATAGAATCTGCATACTGTTTAAAACCCATGCCAATGAGGGAACAGGATAACATGGCCAGATACCTCACAAAGGTCCCATCTGTGTGGAGTTGCAACATCTGAAAGTGATGTAGAAGATGTGGTGATAATGTCCCAGCATAAACCAAACTATACCCCAAGGCTATCATCAATTGATAACTAACTGTTCCTTTGTAATACTGCCTTTGGTGCAACACATTTTATTATGCCCTGGTAACAATCCTGTGTCTTTATTATGTAATCAACCTGAAATATAAAAACTTAAATTAAAATGTTTAGAAAAAAAAGTGTCAAATCTATCCCAGCCTAAAGCCCATTAGGGAGGCAGGGACCGACAGGCCACACAAGCAGAATCCACACCGCACTGCCCTCTAGCCAGCTTCATGAGGAGGCGGGCAAAGTCATACACAGGACAGAGATACGAGGTACATATTTCACAAGGCCTACACCCATCAGGGAGTATTGGTGGAAACAAGACCAGCCTATACCCTAGCAACAAAAAAAAGGCAAAGCACATAAATGTCCACTAACAAGGGAGCCTCTGATTGAGCAGCAAATACACAATTTTCCAAGGGAGCCAGTGAAAGGCATGCTAAACATCAGAACCAGTACCGCCGAGCCTCCAAAAGCCCAGCAAGAAGGCAGGGATGCACGCAGCACCAAATCAAGGAAACAGGGTACACATTCCAAAAGCCCCCAGGCCAGCAGGGAGCACACGAGGAAGGACTCACACCTAAAACCCCCACCCAGACTCTAGTCCCCAGGGTGAAAAAATCCATATTTATCTAGCCCCCAAATTTGGCAAATCTAAATCCATAGACATGCAGAGGACAACAGCATCACATTAGAGAACAGTGAAGAGCAGGCCAAGCATCAAAAGAACACCTCAGAGTCATGAACTGGCAGGAGGGCTTGGGCACACAAGTACCAACATCAGATGATGACACAAGTAGACAGGAAAACACCACACAAGTCCCAAGACCAGCAGAGAGCATAGTGGGAAGGCCATGCACAGCTCACGCCCCAGGCAGAGAAAGGTGGCCCATTCCTCTGTCTTTTAGCAGAGGGCACTACAGCACCACGCAGTAAACAAGTACACTCCAGGTCCATAAAACCAGCATGGGAATACACAGCGGACGGTCCACCCACCCCCATTATCTTGAGAGAGTTGGGTGGAAATCCTCATCCTTTGAGGGAGACTGACAACAACATCCAGAAAAACAACCACAACCCTAGACCCAAGCGCAGCAGAGATCTAGGGAACATCATGATAAACACGGGAACAGGCACTGCACAACCCCAAACAGGCCCTGGAGAGAGGAGTGAGGGCATACAAAGCCAACAGAAGCCAGGCCACAAACTCAAGAGGGGCCCAGGAGGTCATCATCAAAATCAGAGTCACAACCCATGGCAATCAGCAAAACCTCAACAGGGCCCAAAAGATATGCAGCATACAGAGAAAGGGTGACTGTCTTCCAAAGAAGACAGATAAAATGGGAGGTTTCATAATCAAGATGCACGTTTATAAACTGGGGTGGAAGGAGAATTGTTTTTATTTTTGGTAGTCAGGAAGATACCTGTCTGAAGCGTGGGGACACCCCTGATGATGTAGAAAAGGAAATGAAAAGATAATCTGACTTTTACAACATTCTGTACCCCGATGCTACAACTCTCAAAAGTTAAAGTGACACATGGGTTACCTACCTAAAATAAAGGTCTGAGTTTATTCAACTGTGCAGACCCATTTCCAGTATACTGAACTTTTGCATATTCAGGCTTCAACGATAAAGCCGATATATTTCTATTATAGTAGGTACAACATGTTTGTGTATAGTTAGTTATCTTACCAGCAAATACTAATTTTGTCCTCTACTATAAGTGCCACAGGGTGCCCAATGATTTGAGTTCAAAAGCACTGCTAAATAAGGTAACTTTAATTTCATACATCAGTTTGCACCATCTCTTTTGATGCATTAGCAACCTCCACAGCCCTTGCTTTACTGTGTTTACTCATGTCTGATAGTTTATGTCCTAGTATTAGCGATACAACAAAAACCACAGATGTGGAACCAAACTTAGTATTGCACTCATTAAAAAAAATGTTAACATACAATTTTTTAGGAAAATATAGAACATATCATTCCAGAACATTCCTAGACCTTTGTTTCCACCATGCTATGTTATATGCGATTTTATAGCGCCATGCTACCCGTGAGGTACCTTAGTGCTTTTTAGGTCAGTGAGAGCCAGCCTTGAGGTCCTCACTCGAAGAGCCAGGATTTAGCAAAGAGAAGGTCCTGATATGGTTTGGGAGGTCGTTCCATGCTTTAGGAGTGATATGAGAGAAGGCGTGACCTGCTGCTCTTTACAACCTGCAGTCTTTTTGTGAGTTGGTTAGCGATAGCTTTGTAGAGGGTATCCCTGTAGACCAGACTGCTGATGATGAGGGCTTGGATGACTGTTCTTGGGTAGTCATTTGAATATTGCTTCTATTACTAATAAGATGTGGCTATATCGTGATAGTACAAGACATTCTTAGATAGTGTATAGTAACAGGTAGCATGCTTATTAGAAGAATCAAATGATTTATGCCCTACAATGAATTTCTCATACAAACCAGAAAGTATCTTTAGTGGAAATTATTTCATGCTAGTATTAAAGGAAAATCGGGAAGGCATCCATTATATAGCTTTGACCAGCACTGATTACAGCCAGGATTCAAGCCCATGCTTACAGATGATATTCCCTGACATGTCAGGAGGCTGCAGATGCTTGCAGCAGCATGCTCATTATACGACAGCTGATTTGCCCTTGATGGAATGGGCTGTCTAGCAAGGAATATCAAATTAGAAACAGCTGTATGATGGGAAACTATTTGGTTTAAAGAAAATTTAGTTAGTAGATAGAACAGTAGAAAATACCCGTAAAAGAATGTGTGCTTATTCCTTCCTTAATCATGCTGGTTAATGGCTGCCAGTGGTGGGCATTGACACTAATATTCGAGAATCTGGATTGAGGGCCTGCATTAGGGTTTGGCAGATACCCGTCTGTTTAATTACAAGTGCATTCTATTCTATGCCACTTGTGATAACGGGCTATCTATCACATTTCTCACATAGTGCCAGTCTGTCAAACTCAGGCTCTCATTTTCCACCATCAGCCCTCAATCCAGACCAAAAGAAGATAGGTGGAAAAGGGGGGGTAGGAAAAGAGTGACAATGGGAAAACCAGGGATTAAAATGAACCTTCAAGCATGAAATAAAGAGACAGAAAGTGTAGGGCGGTGACAAATAGACGTGTTATATTGATTCAAGACTTGGCTGCATCCTCAGCATTTGACACTGCTGGTGGCAGACTCCTAAGGGAAGCATTGCCAATTTCCGTTTTTTTTTAAATTATAAATTAAGTTCTATAGACATGACATCAGCAGATTAAAGGGTAATGAATCAGTGAAGCGGGGATGTGTGCCAATCCCTGTCCCCTGTTATTCAATTGATACATTCCGAATTTGAGGGCAATTTTGAGGGGTTCAAAACTTTTCTCCGAAATTCGTAGAGCAACACATTCATACTCTCCGCTACACAGCAAACAGAGGTTTATAGTCACTTACAATGTCCCCATGTTCCTTAACCACAGCGAAACTAAGGTTTTGATGTTTAGCTGCTGTTAAACTATGAGGGTATGGTATCTGAGCTCTAAGCATCTAGGTACAGGAGAGTATCCCAAAATGCGCCTTCCCCATGCAATTTTCCCATAGGGATTTTAGACATGACTAGAGAACAAACCGCTGGACAGAATTACATCAAATTTGGCAGAAAGCTATCTCTTGGTTCAGAGAGACACATTTTTGTGATTTAGTGTAAATCGGTTCAATAGTTTTTGAGTTATTAAAGAAAAAACAAATTTGTATATCAAGGGACGCAGATCCTTCGCAGATTCAACAGATTTTATGCTGAGACCTCATTGTCTGCCAACACTTCAACCAGGAAGTGTTGGCAGCCATTTTGGGACTGAGACTCAGCAAAGTACCCCCCCCCACAAAAAAGGAAAAGAAAATGAGAAGGGGGTAGGGTAGGAATACCCTGACCTCCTAAGTCTGGTGTTGGGGTCCCCCAGGGACCTCGCCAGGGCCATAAAGTATTTTTTAAAGATTTTAGAGTGAAAATTGCAGCAGAGCTGCGAATGAGGGCAACAAGGTTAAAAAAAAACAAGCATGGTCTCCAGCGCTTATAACCGCAGGTCCCGGGGGCAGTTTCAAATAATCATAGTGGAGAGGCGGGTGCATTGGTCATTAATGGTCATTAAGTGGGCGGGGGCCGTGCCCCCCGCTCAAGGCTGTTTAAAGCCTTGGGACCGCCACCTTCCTGGGGCCAGGGTTATCTTTCACAGGGAAGGGGGCAGCACAGTTACCCCTCCCGGCCCCTTTTCATCCAAGGGACCACCACCTCCTTGGGGCTAGACTGTTGTTTGCATTGGGAAGCGGGGCTGTGAAAACTCCTTCATGGGCCTTGTTATAGACTCTTCCCTCCTCTATCCCTCCTTTGACTCAGCACGAACCTCAGTTTACTACTATGATCTCCCAAATAACACTTTCTAGACTCTTCCTTTCTCTATCTTTCCTTTATCCTATTCAATCCAACTAACAGACTCATATGTCCACCACTCAAATTACCAACTTAGATTTCCCTATACTAATCCACCACTAATCCACTTTGAGGTCTGGAGTAGTGTGGTACTCGTCAAAAAAAGCTTCAAAACCTCATCAGGGTAGTAAGCACTATATAAATACAATTACACTTACAATAACAATTTAAAAAACTAACCACCCTATTCCCCTATAATACAATCTGTTACTAAATTATAAATTACTAATTACTTTTAAGAAAATGTTAACTACACATTAAAGCTTACAAATTGTATTAAAAAATATAAAATAATTATTATACTAACACCTAAATTATCATAATAACTATTGTATATAAAAATGTATTTAACACACTTTTTAATACAACTATATACAAGTAAACAATTATATATACAATGATATTTTGAAAAATTATATTAAGCCCATAAACAAATATTCTTATCTTCAGTAGTCTGTTCTTCAATATTTTTACCATGATTACATTTTTGACACAATATTCCTGTCATTCACGTGTAGGGCATTGACCCTATTAGGAATTCCACTCTCGGTATCCCCATGTTATGCAGACTGAAGGAAATCCAGGCATGAATAAACGAATCGGATTTAACTATCCATTTCAGGTGTAAAGGAATGTTTTCCACTTAATTGTGATATTATTGATGGAAGACTTGTCTTCATGTTGTAGAGAAAAGAAAGAGAAGGAAGCCTTCATTTAACAGTAAAGTAAGGTATGTAGATGTAGAAAACGGCACGTTGTCTCTTTCTTTATTCTTCCAAAGTCTTTGGGGCCTATTAGGATGTCGAGCGGACTTTGTCCACCCGTCATCTTAGCGGGGATTGGGACCGCCCACCATAAGGGCGGGGGTCCCGTGGTGGGTATTAGGATGTGCCCGCCACAGTGGCGGGCACATCCTGCATTTTTAGCATTGTGGCGGGCGGTGCTCCAAGCACCGCCCTCCACAATGCTAAAAATGCATTTCAGCATTTGCATAAACAAAGCGGCAGGCACCGTGCAGTGCCTGCCGCTTTGATTATGCAAATGAAGGGGGGTACCACCCGCCACGGAAAGCCATGTCTGAAAGTCCATGCTAATATGGCTGGCGGTGTCTAATAGACACCGCCACCATATTAATCATTTTCCGCAAGGCGACCGGGGGAGAAAAGCGGCAGACGGTCTTTCCATCCGCCACGGTCCCCCCGCCATTCTAATATTGCGGGGGGGGGAAGTTCTGGAGAGGATGTCGGGCGGATTGTCCCCGCCAGGCCCGCGGTGGCTACCGCCAGCCTGGCGGGGGCATTCCGCCCAACATCATAATGGGCCCCTTTGTTTCTCCGTACTTGCCTAACTGTAAAATGTATCACATGTATAACATGAAAGACATGAAAGTGATTGCAATAAGTCTAAACACTGTCAATAGCTCAGGGTGGCACTCCAACCAATCGTTCTTCTGACCACCATGCCACCTCGGTTGGGAGCTCGCCATTTACAAATCAGTCACCTTCTATGTGTTTCATGTACCGCCTGGCAAGGGTATGCCCAGATATGGGTGCCATACACACAGTGTCACTGGGACTCAGCTGTACCCGACTGATGAACCCATGAATAGGCCGAAAGCGGTCCTGGGTTGCTTGTGTTCCAGTTCAGGGAGGACCCGGCTTGGCAGTTCGGGCTGGACTGTTCACATGTGAACAGGGTCAAGACTGATTTGCATGTGGCTGGCTCTAAACTGAGTTGGCTTGGTGGACAAAAATGATGGACTGGGATGCGGCCCAGAGTGATTTTCAGTGGCTTAGATTATTTTGAAAATACCATGCATCACCGTGTTTTCAGTGGCGACCGCCACAAATAAAAGTGGTGCGGCGGGTGGAGGGGGCATGGGGGTAATGCGGGAGAAGGAGCATGGGGATTAATAATAAAAAAATTTAAAGGAATTTACCTGAAGCTGCTCCCTCAGTGTTCTTCCTGATCCCAGCAGACACTGGGACAGTGTCATAGACTCCCTGTGCAATCCCCGCGCTGCTCAGTGGGGATTGGCCTGAGCAGGTTGGTTTGACGCTCCGCTCAGGACACAGAGTCTGTGGTGTTTGTCCAGCCTGGCTGTTCAGTACAGTTCAGTTGGACAAACCTAAGTGCGTATATGGGTTTGACCAGGCTAAAACGAACGGTCAAACACACATGGGCACTAGGAAGTGCACAAACCAGTCGTCCTCCTCCCCCCTACCATGGCCTCAGCCCTATCCCTCCCTACGCATGCTGACTCAGCCAGCAGGTGCAAAAAAAAGGATAGAATATTGTTTTATTTTTCACCAGATGGCTCTCAGCAAGTGGGGCGACGTGCCATTGCACAGGAGCCGCGCCTGATTGTTTTGCATTTGCCGCCTTAAGTGTGCCGGGTATACTCAGACATGGGTCCAGGGCTCACTGTGCCACCGGAACCAACATATGGCTGGGTCTAAACTGAGATGGCATGGTGGGCAAAAATGATGGATTGGGATGCAGCCTAGAGTGTTTGCTAGTGCCTGAGATTATTTGAGCATTCCATCCATCACTTTGTTGTTTTTGCATTTGTCGCTTTCTAACATGGCATCAATACTTTGTAAATCAAAACCTGTATTTTCATGATATTTTCTATGATTAGCATGTCCTTTAGTAATAAGACATTGATATTGCCACCTTATAGACTTAATTGAGTCCGACAAAACGTTTGATCTACCCCCGGTCTCTGATCCTTGAATATCAAAGAGGCATTTCAATGTGGAAACACTTACATCTAAATTAGGTCAGACTGTCACAGTCTACAGTATGTCAATCTTGCATTTCCTGCAGTTAATGTGTGTTTTCCCTGCATGTTTATATACATAGTTAATTAATTATGAACTTCAGTGCAATCATGTAACTCATACCATACTTGACTTTCGGTAATTATTTTCATCTCTATTTTGGGCAGGCCTTGTATTTGAACAACAACAGAATTGCAAAGGTTCACCCAAAAGCTTTTCAGCAAACCAAGAAGTTAAAAAGATTGTACCTTTCCCACAACCATCTCACAGAGATTCCAGCTAAACTCCCGAAGTCCTTGGCGGAGCTGAGAATTCACGATAACAGAGTGAATAAGATTCGGAAGGAGGCCTTCAAAGGAATGCATTCTTTGCATGTTCTAGGTATGGTGGGTTTCTCGGGAATTTGAAGTATTTGCTTTTTCCTGAACAGCTAAGTATTGCAACAGATACATTTAACTGACTCGCCAGGAGCATGCACACAAATGGCTCGACTCACAGACCTATGTTCGTCCATAAGTGTTCTGCCGCGACCTTTTGGGGCCACCAGTGGCCTTGGTGACTTGGTGCCCTTGCGCGGGGCTGGCAACGCCGCGGCAGCAAGGAGACTCGGACACAGGGTCACTGTCGGAAGTGCCGTGCTCGAGCGCACGCCTTCCTTTTATTCTACGCCGCAGGCCACGCCTGGCCTGCGGGTGCATGGATGCGTGTGCGTAAAATAAGCTAGAGCGTTACAGGACACTACATCCCTATCCAACTTGCAAATGTTTTTCAAAACAGATAACGATAGAACAGATTCAGTCTTATAACATGTAAGATGGAAGTGCCTGAGTACTTGCGTGTCCATTGGTGTGGAGCTCAGGACATCAGTCGGCAGGCATAGTCTTTGAGCATCTGGCTCGGTGGGGGATTAGGCCTCAGATTGTATTTTCGGGCGTTGCCTCTACCACCTTCATTAGTCTGGTAAGTGTCTCTGCTTGCAGCCGCCGGTGTTTGGGGTGTTGCAGCAGAGTCACGTTCTTCCACTCGACATTCCGGGGCATTGACGTTTTCTTCGCTGGTCGTTGCCACTCCAGTGGGTCGGGCTTCCTCTCCTGCCGCTTCCGGTTGCTGACTGGATTCCTGCGGAAGCGACTTGAACCATGACGTATTCCGTGATATTTCCTCTCCTCCTCTTTTGGCGGCGACCATGGTACCTTTGGTGGACGTGACGGTCCACGGACCTGGTCCGTATCTGGTTTGGAACTTTCCACCAGGACGTCTGTTGCGAATGATCACTCGGGTCCCCGGGCTGAGACTCCTCGGCTGGACCCTCCTGTACGTGCTGGCACGTCGGTTCTCTTGTCGCCTCCGTGACTGGGCCTCTTCCATGTCAGCCGGGGGTGGCGCCCATCCTGGCGCAGTCGGGAGGAGGTCCCTTCGTGGCCCTTGGAACATCAGGGTCCATGGGCTTCTTTGTGTCGCACAGTGGGGTGTGCCTCTGTATTCCCTCAGGAATTCGTGTAGTCTCTGCTCGGGATCAGCTTGTTCCACCAGAGCAATGCGGAATACCTTATTGAGAGTCCGCATAAACCTCTCCACATCTCCGTTTGCTTGTGGCCACTGAGGGGTGATGCGGCGGTATTGAATTCCCCTGGTCGTGAGGAACGTGGCGAATTCTGCCCCCTGGAACGGTGGCCCATTGTCGCTGCGGATTTCTGATGGGTAGCCGAAAATGGAAAAAATCTTTTCTAGTGCCGGTCCCATGTGAGCGAATGCCGTGGAGGCAACTCTCTCCACTACTGGATACTTAGAGTAAGAGTCAATGGCGACCAGTGTGTGTCCTTCTCCCGGAAAACTTCCAAAGTCTATACTGATTTTGGTCCAAGGGGAGGTGCAGGCTTCTTCTGTGATGATGGGCACAGGTCTCTCCAGGTCACTGGTCAGCTGACAGGCCATGCACCCACATACGTATTCCTCCACCCTGGTCTCCAAGTCTGGAAACCAGACCTTCTCTCTCATGCGCGCCTTCATTTTCGTCGAGCCTTGATGTCCTCCGTGGGCCAATTGTATTGCCCGGTGTCTCAGGCTGTGGGGTATGACTAGTCGTGAGCCCCTCAGTAGCACTCCGTCTTCCGTGGCACTCAACTCATGCCGGATCCGCCAGAACCTTGTGAGTGATTCTTTGTCTTCCGCGCCCCAGGATGTGGGCGGGCGCAGGTATTCTGTCCACGAGCCATCCTGGACTGCCTGGATCGTCCTTCGGTACACGTTGTCGTCTGCCGCGGCTTCTTTTATCTCATCTATGGTCATGCTGTTCGGGCATGACGCAAGGGCCACCCACTGAGCATACTCCTCACGGTCATCCTCCTTTGACTTCTGTTCCTGTGGGGAGGGGTGGCGTGACAGATAGTCCGCGGGATTCTTGGCTCCCCGGCGATAGGTGACTTCCATCTCGTAGGACTGTAGTTGTATCACCCACCGTTCAATGCGAGGTGGGGGGTGTGGAGCGGTTCCTTTGAAAAGGGGCACGAGTGGTTGGTGGTCTGTGACCATTACAAACGGGTGTCCTTGTAAGTAAAGGTGGAAGTGGCAGCAGGCCCACTTGATGGCAAGAGCCTCCCTCTTGATTTGGGCATACCTGGTCTCCGTCGGGGTCAGTGCTTTGCTGGCAAACGCTAACGCTGTCCATTGGGCCGGTTCATGTTCTTGGGTCAGGACCGCGCCGAGTCCCACCGGGCTGGCGTCACGATCACCTCTGTGCGCTTCTTGGGGTCGAAGTAGGATAACGTGGCCTTTTCCAAGAGCGCTTCTTTGATCCCCCGGAAAGCCTCTTCTTCCCTCGGGCCCCACTGCCACGAGACATCCGTCTTCGTTAGCGCTTGCAGCGGTTCACTCCTGGTGGCTAAGCCCGGTATGAACCGGCCACAGTATGTGGCCATACCAAGGAAGCTTCTCACCTCCGTCGGGGATCTTGGCGCAAGGGCGTCTTTGATGGCCTTGGATTTCTTTGGATCAATCTGAATGCCCTCCTGATTGAACACGTAGCCGAAGAATTCTATCGAGGGCTGAAAGAATTGGCATTTCTCTTTATGAAGTGTTGCTCCATAGGCGCTGAGTCTTTTCAGGACGTCTCTCAGGTGCTTGTGGTGTTCGGAGGCGGTGGCCGAGTGTATCAGGATGTCATCGCTGACGTTGATGACTCCTGGTAACCTTGAGAGGAGTTCACGAATGGTATTTTGGAATACCTCCGCCGCTGACGAAATGCCGAAGTTTAGTCGTTTGTAACGCCGGAGTCCCAGGTGAGTGCTGAAGGTGGTTATGAAGCGACTCTCCTCCGCTAGGGGCAGTTGGTGGTATCCAGCGTTTAGATCTATCTTCGAGAACCACTTCGACCCATTTACGTCAGCGACTATGTCGTCCATAGTTGGGGTCAGATGTCTCTCTCTCCGGATGGCAGCGTTTGGCAATCGCATATCGATACACAGGCGGATGGCGCCAGGTTGCTTGGGTTTTTCAACAATCACCATGGGTGACACCCATGGTGTGGGCCCCGTGACTTTCTCGATGACCCCGAGAGTCTCTAGTTTCTCCAGTTCTTTTTCCACCAGTGGGCGCTGATGAAAAGGCACTCAGCGGTGTCGCAAGGCGGTGGGAGAGACAGATTTATCTATGTGCAGTTTGATAGGCTCGCATTTGATACAGCCTAGGCCCTGGAACAGCTCAGGAAACCGCGCCAAAAGTTCATCCACCTGGTGCGATCTTATCCGGTTGGCGAAGGCGATGAGCTTCAGATCTTCTGCTGTGTGACTGCTGATCAAGGTGTCGGCTTCACGGTTGATGATGTGGATTGTTGCCATTACTCGTGTCTCATCGGCCTGAATTGGTATTGTTATCTTTCCTTTTAGAGGCAGAGGAGTATCCGCCCCATAAGCAAAAATCCTGGTCTTGGACGGTAATATGTCGGGCCGTGGGTGTAGTTTGTTGAATTGTTGCAAACCCATTACGTTTACAGTAGCTCCAGTGTCAATTATGGCCTTAACTTCGTTTCCCGCCATGTGCACAATGCACGTGGGCTGAGGCCGTCGTCTCTGTTTTAGCTCTCGTGCGAACGACACTATGTACGCCTCTTCGTCCTCCGACTCCGAGTCATCGTACCGTGGAAGGTGTTTCTCTGCTCTGGCCGGTGCTGCCCCTTCCAACGACAGTTGACGGACGGCTTTTGTGGGTGCCCGTGGCCTCCGAGGTGGTTTCGTCGTGTTCCTTTTGCGGCACACCGAGGCGAAATGATTTGGTATCCCGCAGTTCGCGCAAGTTTTACCTTGAGCCGGGCAGTCTTTTGCCCCATGAGGTTCATGTCCGCAGTACCCACATCGCGTCCGCGGTGGGTCTCTCCGGTATTCCCTTTGTGGTGGTCCCCTTGGCTGGGGTCGTACTGCATCCGCCCGTTCTACTTTGATGGCCTCTGCTTTGACCTGTGGTGGGTGGAGTGCATGTTCCATGGCGGAGGCCCTGACGCTCGAGAGTTCATGGGATCTAGCAAGGATCAAGATGTCTTCTAGCGTTATGCCTGGCTTGCGTAGGATCGATCCTCTCAGTGTTTTGTCCCGGCATCCCTGGATGATCTGCCGTCGTATGGCCCTTGGTTGGTCTTCATCGGTGGAGCTAGCCAGCTCCCTGACACGGGTATGGAATTGGTCCATCGTCTCACCTTCTCTTTGACGCGCTTGGCCCAGTTTGAAGACCTCGAAGTCTACGTTTAGCTGGGGGTCGAAATGGGCGTTCAGCGCGGCGACCGCCGTGTCATAATCATCTCCCGTATTGGGCAGGTGTTTGAACAATCGGAATATCTCATCGCCTGCATAGTGTAGTAGAAGTGACCACTTCACCGCTTTATCTGATTCCCTTGTGACGACGAAGTAATTTTCCAATCGTTCTAGCCATATCTTCCATCTTGGGGAGGCCGTAGACGGGTCCGCCGCCTCGCTAAATGGTGGAAGTACCCCTGTCGCAGCCTGCTGGAATGGGATGTTGATAACCGGCCTCGGTGCGTCTTCGTCCGCCATGGTGTGGGAACCCCGGAGTTGCTAGTAAGTCTCTCTTGCTATTATCCTCCCTTACGCACACCCTGTGACGTTGCGCCGCTCACCTCCGTGTTGCCGTCGAGGTGGTAGGCCTCGGGGCGCCTCGTGATGACCCAGCCGTAGGGCGTGTCTCTCCCTTGATGACGAAGAGCTCGAAGAGCACACAGGGTATGGCGCCGGTACCACAGCTGCACTGCAGCTGGACACAGTAGGGGTCACTCAGGGACGGGGTAGGTACGCCCTCCGCAGGAGTCCTCAATCCTCTGGCACCACTGACCTTGGTCCCAGGCTGTTGCAGGCTTCACACGCTCAATGCGTGGGGAAACGGGGCACCAGCCGATTCACGTCTCACGCGAAATGCGTGAGAAACAGCATGCTGTCGCACCAGGCGGGCTGGCTCCGCACCCAGAAGTCGCGCTTGATACCCCTCGCTGCAGGGGGGGTCCTCCGCCCCAGGTGGTCTACGCACAGAGTCCAGAGGGGTGGGCAGGCCTGATTTGAACACCCAGACAGGCACACAGGTCTTTAGCGCGGCCCGCAGCAGAAGGCCGCAGGAGCGCGGTCGGCACTGCGGGAAGGAGCGAGCCGGCTCCGAGGTGTCGCGTGTGCGCGAGCGAGGGTTGGGCCCCCTCCGCTCGTCGCCAGTGTTCTGCCCCGACCTTTTGGGGCCACCAGTGGCCTTGGTGACTTGGTGCCCTTGCGCGGGGCTGGCAACGCCGCGGCAGCAAGGAGACTCGGACACAGGGTCACTGTCGGAAGTGCCGTGCTCAAGCGCACGCCTTCCTTTTATTCTACGCCGCAGGCCACGCCTGGCCTGCGGGTGCATGGATGCGTGTGCGTAAGATAAGCTAGAGCGTTACAGGACACTACATCAAGCACGTTTACTGCCTAACAGAGGTAGGCGAGCAAACACAGATAACAGGAAGAGCCGAGGCAGAACCAAGCCAAGGGTCTCCCTTAGGTTTAAGAGCCCATTCTCGAGCCTAGCCATGAACATATAAGGCACATACATTTTGCGACTAATTTCATGTAAATAATATGATCAAGTCGATTCAGACTTCACAAAAGTGTATTATTTTTATTATAGAAAGTGTTTCACGCTAGTGTATCAGTTCATAACACTGCATTGACAGGTATTTACTAAAAGTGAGTTTTTAAACATGGAATTATGAACATTCCTACACCCTCATCTTGACGCCAATGCCATTTTATGTTATGTTATGTTAAATTATATTTATAGAGCGCCCATCACCAGAAGGTCTCTAAGCGCTGTAACATAACTCAGAGGTCCAGAATCCTTCTCGCACAACTGTACTCCACACACAGCGGAGGAATCTTAGCCAAACGCCTCCCTAAACAGAAGGGTTTTAAGCTTCCTCCGGAACGGTAGTAACCTGATTTCCTTACGCATTCCGTCTGGTAGTATGTTCCAGATCTGGGGGACGGTAACTGAAAATGCCAGGCCCCTTGGAGTCATTCTATTGAAACGTGGACAGACTAGCAGGTAAGACTTTGCTGACCGAAGAGAGCGTCCGGGCACATAAGGCCTCATGCGATCTTTGATGCATTTGGTCGCCTCTCCGAACTGAGACTTGTGCGCAATGCACAACCCCTTGAATTTAACCTTTTGCTTGATGGGAAGCCAGTGTAACTGCTGGAGCAGAGGGGTGGCATGGACTCTTCTTGGCAGTTTATAGATCAACCTTGTTGTATCATTCATAACCACTTGGAGCTTCCTCAGGAGTTTTTTCAGGAAGCCCAGTGTAGACTGCATTACCATAGTCTAAGCGTGACAGGATTAATGCTGTCACAACCATCTATAAGGTGGAATAAGACAGCAAGGTCACCAATTTCCGAAGTTACCGCATCAGGCCATTAATGAACTAAAAGGCAAGTCGGTTGTCATGTGTACGCTATATGTAGCCTAGATTCTTAATGCAGATGTAGTAAGATTTAGCCACTTAAACAGAGGATTATGGGCAGCCCGTTCCTGAACTGATGTGCTTGAAGCTGCTCTCAAATTTTTTAATGAAGAAAAAGAAGGCTCAGTGAAATAAAATATTTGCCCACGATTGATCACACGATTTGGTCAAACGGGGAAGCTGTAAGTAATCGCATATATTCTGCTTTTTCATTGGGCAATTGAGCCACGGGATGGGTGTGTTGTTGGCTCTCCTTTTTTTACTTCAAAGATTAATGAATTGTTTTTTATTCTTGGCACCTGAGGTTAGAATGTGGGTGTCCGGCAACAGCCACACAAAAGCTCTGCTCAGTTTGAAATACTGAAACCAGACAGCCATAGAATGACTTAGGGCCTCATTTACAAAGAAATAATGCAGTGCTGCTCCGCAAGACATATTGCTGCGCTAAGCTATGTCATTGTCAAGCACAGGGATGTTTCCAATTAACAACAATACAATACATCTGAGTGATTTCCCCTGCCCTGGGGCACAATTATCTGTCATGCACCAATGCAGGCACCCTTGCGCTATGTTGCAAGGGTTCCTGGATCGCTGAGATAATTAATTTTGTGCAGGTAGGAACACCTTCCTGCACAAAAGCAATCACTGGTGGCATTTTCATCTTTCTATGCAAGCTGCAGAATGCAGCACACATAGAAAGAGGAAAAAACGAGGAGAAATAAAAGTATCTCTCCATGTTGAACGACTCCTATACCTCCCCTGAGGAGGTGTAGGATTCTGGCACATTCCCAGCTTTACAAAACTTTGAAAATCTGGGAATGTCAGGTTTCATAGATGTTGCGCTGGAACACCAACACCCATGGTACGCCCCTTTCATGCAGGGTAATGTATGAAAGGGGCCCATATTTACAAGGCCATGAAAATCCAGGCAGGGTGACTTGAGGTGGCCATGCAACTATGGGCGGGGACACTGCGCTGCAAGTGTGTCAAAATAAGCAACACACTGGCGGCGCATTGGGCGTGTAAATTAGGTCCTTAAAAAGGTCCAGAGCAAGAGGAAGATCTGTCTGCAAGCTAACAAGACTAGTGCAAAATGAGTTTAACAGCCTCAGACACTGCCACAAACAAAAGCAAACAAAGAGCCTCATATAAGGAGGATGCTACCACGCATCATTAATTAATTGTGGGTTTGTAATGCGCTAGAATCGACTCCCGAAGGAGTATCTCTGCGCAGTAGACCGCTGGGGAACCCGTCCTGGCTTTCCCTGTGAGATGGTCCCTACTGGGTATCTCCAAGGTGAAACCAGGCATCCCCAGCGTATGTGGGGGGCCGTTGTGGAGATGAGGCAAGCTAATGCCCAGAGTTGCCGAGTGTGATCCCTGGTTAGAGTAGGCACCGAGATGAGAATTATCGAGTCCGCTGATCCTGGTCCACGACCCTGCCTCGTCGGGAATTGAACCCTGGTCCCGGGCCGTCCTCTGCTCTCGGGTCTGCTGCCTCTAATCAGTGAGCCACACCTCACCACATCATGGTCCACATAGCTGGAAGATGAACAACATATTAACATGTTGCTAGCATGGAACAAGCTGCAATAAAAGAAGCATGGCATCTTTCTGTGAGTGGCACTATCAATGTATTCCCTCACCTAGTAGTTGTGGGAAGAGGGGGTAAAAGCCACATTCACCACACCCACACTTTTAAAATGTCCCAAAAGCGTGAAGGAGAGTTTGACGTATCCAATGGCCTTTGGGTGCCAACTTCTGATAAATGTCCTCCTCCAAGATAATCTGTCTGCTTCTGGAGAGTCCTCATAGCTACTCCCAAATTCTTCCCCTCCGAGGCCCAGGCTCCTTTAAATGTCCCCAACTTAATGGCCACAAACTGCATCGTTTTCGATTTTTAACTCCATTGTGCAGCAAGAGCTAGGTCCAAGATCCTTTTCGTCAATATCGCTCCAGTCCAAACTGGATTGGTAGCATTATTTGAACTCATCTCGGTTTCTCTGGTGTGCTGGCAGTCTACTTGCCTGCTTTGCTAAGAGCCATCACTTTAACAGACGTCAATCTGGAAATTGTTTGATTATTTTAGGCCCTGATACTGCAAGAAAGCATCCCTTTAGAGAAACTTTATATTCTAATTTTCCAAGCAATGATCTGGATTTTTAGTACAATGGTGCCCCTCGAACTGGCAAGAATAGATACATTTTTTAAAGCAGCGCAGGACTTGCTAAAAAAGAGTTATCTTATGCCATAATTGCGTCTTCTCTTAGCTGAAACTTTTTTATTAATTTTATGGAAGGTTTTTTAATTTACTTATATTCATTACCTTCATAATATATATGTGAAAGGGAAGATTGTAGAGTGAAAGCCTGTACACCAAGTGCCTCCTTTCTTTGGGCACAAAAGCCATTCATATTATACGGTTTTGACATGTAACTAGCATTTTATTTTGCTTCTGTACAATTATGTTTCTTTTTTTAAATCTTTTCTATTGTCATGGTTTTAAGTAATCTACACAATAAACTTTGTATTAACAGTAACAGTATTATAATTTTCTTTAAAACTAACTCATTTTTTCTCTATTCCAAATAAAAATTTATTTTGCAGAAATGAGTGCAAACCCGCTGAACAGCAGTGGAATTGAACCAGGGGCTTTTGAAGAGATGACCGTCTTCCACGTCAGACTAGCAGAAGCTAAATTAACAACTATTCCTAAAGGTATGTATACTAATTGATTATTTGTGACATCTGTACCCCTCTGTCTCTTCTACAGGGTGATCAATATGCTGGGCAATTTAGCACTTCGCCTGTGAGGAGGGGATGTGCATTTCAGCAAAAGGGCACAAAATGCACTCATGTCTTCAGATACAATATAGGCTAACCTCACAACAACACAACCAAATCAGAATATAAATAAAAGAATTATAAAAAACAATTACAGGAACGTACATGAAGCCCTATGTTGTGCTTAGTGTGGTAAGAAAAATATTTTTTAAATCCTAAGTAAATCCATCCATGAGAACGCGAAAAAAATCTATGCAACCGAAATGTATATTTCAGATGTAAAAGTTAAGTGAAGATTACCTAGCCAGTGCAATAGGCAGCATAATGAAAAGAAACACAGCTTCTTGTGTTTCAAATAAACAAGTTCAACAACACAACATGACGAAAGAGTCACATCTCTTGGAGGTTTCCTCAAAATTGTTAAGATTACCGAAGTAAAGTAGAAAATGGGCAGATGTCTCAGTTATGTGAAACATGTTGATGTGGATATATTTACAGGAAGACAATTTACCCTGAAAGGGAGGATCCTAAACTGATTACAAAAACTAGAAAAATAATGGCATAAATAGTTATTATATTTTTTGTTGTTATTGAGCAAAGCTCTCATGGTTCACTGGATGCAAAGTTCCTGTGTGTTATGTTATGTTATGTTAACTGCATTTATTTTGCGCACAGCTGCTCCAGCGAAGGAGCATCCTGGCGCATGGAAAAGGTGAACATAACACAACGCGGAAAAAAGTGAGAGTCAACATAAGAAGATTAAAACAAGTAGGTTTTCACGGCCCTACGAAATGCTAGTAGATCCTCTAAAAGGCGGATTTCCAAAGGGAGCGAATTCCAGAGAGCCGCAGCTCTCACACGGAAGGAGCGGCCGCCCATCCGGCTAAGCCTGAAACGCGGGGTAACCACAAGGGATTGCCCTAGGGATCTGAGGGAGCGAGTCGGGACATAAGGGGATATAAGGTTATTGAGGATCTCAGGTGCCGATCCTTTTAAAATTTTAAAAACAAGGCTGAGTACCTTAAAATGGATTCGGCTTTTCACTGGTAACCAGTGTAAGGACCTCAGAGTGTTGGACGTGGGACATGACCTCGGCAGGCCCACCACTGCTCTCGCAGCCGCGTTCTGGACGCGCTGCAGGCGGACGATCTCAGCTTGGTTAGCTCCCAGCAGGAGCGAGCTGGCATAGTCCAGCCGGGAGATGATCGTCGCTTGGATGACCAACTGTCTCGTCGGAGCATCGAAAAATTTAAGCACCGGCCTCAGTCCGCGCAGAACACCAAAGCAGCATGCTGCCACTCTCTTAGTGTGGGTGGTAAAACATAAGGTGTGGTCGAGCCATACTCCCAGGTTTCTGAGCTCCATCACCGGTATGGGGGCAGGCCCGAGCTCCTGTGGCCACCAATTGTCCCCCCAGCAGTCCGTTCCTCTTCCCACGATCATCACCTCGGTTTTTTTTGCGTTCAGCTGGAGACAGTTGTTATTCATCCAGCTGGCCACCTCTCTCAGCCCATCTCGGAACCTGGGGGCATCCAGTTCGGCGTCCCCGCTGATCGTGACCGCTAGCTGTGTGTCGTCGGCATATGAGACCATAGTAAGGCCCCACTGCCTGGCGACATCAGCCAGCGGCCGCACGTAGAGATTGAAAAGCGTGGGACTCAGCGAGGAGCCCTGGGGAACCCCCAGGTCCAACTGATGGAATTTGGACTGGAAAGGAGGGGTGGCAACGCAGAAGGTACGATCGCTGAGGAAGGAACGGAACCACTGCAGAGCGGGGCCACCAAGCCAATGTTCTCCAGGCGGTGTAGGAGGATGCGATGGGACACTGTGTCAAAGGCAGCGCTAAGATCTAATAAAATAAGCGCTGCCGTTTGACCTGCATCCAACACACTCCGCAGATGTTCCACCATTGCCAGAAGGGCGGTCTCCGTGCTGTGCCCAGCACGGAACCCATTCTGCGTAGGATCGAGAACATTGGCCAGGGCCAGATGCTCAGATAAGGCTAGGTTAACATGGGCCTCCATGACTTTGGCCGGCCAGGGAAGCAATGAGATCGGGCGATAGTTTTCCGGTTTTAGAGGATCCAAAGATGGTTTTTTCAGGATCGGGGAAACCACCGCCTGCTTCCACTTGGCAGGAACAGTGCCTGAAGTCAGGGAAAGATTGATTAATGAACACACTGCCGTGCGCCCCTGAAAAGACGGATCTCTGAAGAGAGCAGGTCTGAGTGGGTCCGCCGGGGAGCCGGACTTGACACGTTGTGCCAGCTTGACAAACCCATCCCAAGAGAGAGTAGGGAGAGAATGTATTACCAGACGACTGCAGAGGTCGTTCCGAGGAGAAAGTGGTAATGTCATGCTGGGAAATGACAAATAGATGTTCTTAACTTTCTCCAAAAAGAAAGCAGCCAAAATCTCACACTGTGAGGTGGAACCATCCACAGGCGGAGCCGCTCTCTTAGCCATCAAGTCTTTTAAGGCTTTAAAGATGGTCTTCGAGGGGTTATGGCTATTACGGAATTCCGTTGCGTAGAACGCCGCGCGGGCTCTACAGATAGCTCGATGGTAGAGCTTAACAGCGGCCAAGTACGCGGTTTTTTTAACGGCATCGTACGCCTTCCGCCACTCCCTTTCTGCCCGCCTACACGAGTTCTTCAGAGCGCGGAGAGCACTGTCGTACCAAGGGCTCGACTGCCTGGAGCTGGATTTACTTGCAATAACAGGCACCAATCTGTCAAGCGCCTTAGTAATCCAGCTGCAAAATTGGTCGTAGCCCAGACTAGCGTCAGACAGAGGGCCAAGTGGCTCTTCGGCCATGATACGATGAAGATCCTCAAGCCTGAGCCTGAGTGTGGTGCAGTTGAAGCATGGAATGAAGTGTCAATCATTCCGATAAAACATTAGACCTTGGTACTCATTTATAAGCGGTGGTCATGACAACAACAGTAAACTAGTCCTCGAAAATGATTTTCCAGATGAAACTTACAGACATGTCAAGGAATGTGGTGCATTCCTGCCTTTCTCCCTGTTCTGGCCTTGTTTTGGCTGCCTAGCGCCAAAGGACACACCGATGCACCATTTTAAATCTCTGAAAAATTTGCGGATCCAACCACGTATTTTTCCAAGATGTTTTAATTAAAAAATACTTTTTAGGCATGGTTGGGTGTCTGGGAGGACCCTTGGTCCCTTTTCTTTTTAAAATCTTTTTATGTGGGACCCGGCTTCAAAACGAGTCCCAAGACGGCTGCCAACACATCCTGGTTGAAGTGTGGTTAGCCACTCAACTTTTAGTAGGATCCGCGAGTCCCACTGCAAGGTTCACACCCCCAGATATCTATATTATTTTACCTTAAATATCTTTAAAACGACTGAGCGGATTTAGACCAAATCACAAAATGAGCACTTTCTGGATCAACATCTAGCTTTCTGCCATAGTCGTGAAATTTGGTTCAGCGGTTCGGGCTGTAGTCGTGTTCAAAAAATTAAAAATCTCCATAGACATAACATGGGGAAAACATGTTTTGAACCCCCTTTTTTTCTCAGCTCCCGTTTGATGGATCACCTCAAAACTTTCAACACTTTCGCTGAACCAAAAAGGGGACGTTCTTTGAAAATTTCTTGAAGATTGCCAAGTGGTGCCAAAGTGAAAAGAGGATCATATTCCCTCAATCATATATGCATGCAGTTCTACTAACCAGTACTTTTCTTCTCTGATTCTCCTCTTGAACTGGAGTTGGTTAAAGGTTTCACTCCTTCATGGCGTATGGTTTAGGCTATGCCTTGTCAGTAAGACCAATTGTGTTTTTCTTGCATTGTCTCTTCAAAAAGGTAAAAGGAGCAAAACTTCAGAAACGGCTTTCCCCTCTGTTTCTTCCTCTTTAAGGGAAGCCTTCCACATTTCTCAGAAGAGAACATCATGTCAACCTCACTAACCTGTAAAAGGGTAAAAAAGGAATATAATTGACCAACTAACCTCCTTTTCATGTTTCATATAACTCTGTGCCCTCCCTATTTATACTTATTTGGTTCTTTAGTCACATTCTCGGCATATTATGTTTGAAATTCTATTTTCGTGCAGTTCATGGGACAAGTAGTTTGCCTATTGCCTCCATTTGTAAATCCAATCCTTTTTTGGTATTGCCCCATGTTCCTGGATCTAGATCCAGCATCACAAATTCACCATGGGCCAACGTGGCTATTCATGAAGGTCACTTACACTTTTAAAAAATTTACATGTGTAACTTTGCACTTACATTTTTTAGTAACTTTACTATTTTTGTCTGTTCTCAAAATCTGAGAGTAAAGTTGCTCAAAAGCACATATTTACACATCTTCACCCCGGGAAAATGGGGATGAAGCCAAAAATGTGAGTATAAGTTAGTACAAAAAAAACGCCAACACGTCCACAACCAGACTTAGCCATCTACTGGTAGTACAACATCCTTCCATATGAAATAATGGAGTCAGGGATTTAAATGTAAACCCCATAGGAAATAATGTGAAATTAAATAATATAAAGCAGCTACAAATATAAATAAATATTATTTAATGTAAAAATAAATATACAAAAATATCACCAAATTTAAATGTAATGATAACATATTTTATCAACCTTTTTGCATATCCAAATAATGTAACTATATTTTTTATTGAAATATAATTCAATTCCTTTCAATAAATGATATGCATTACTTTTAATCATAAAGAAATGTAATGTGCTTATTTTAGATCAGAATTATGTATTTAATTCCAAGTTGGGAAAATATTTTTATGTAACTTAACATATTTACATAATGTAAAGATTTATTCAGAGTTTAGTAAATACTGCTGTAGCATTTTCCTAATGAATTCTGCATTTAAAATTAAAAAATGTCATTCATATTTAACATATATATCTTTTTACTAATGTTTAAGAACATTTAATAAACCTTTTAAATTGTTCCTATAACTTACCGTATGGAAAATACTTTCTTCACTGTGGAATCCTCCGTGGTAAAGTATAGGGAAAACTAAAAAAGTTTTTTGACTCAGAAAAGCAAAACTCTTCTATGCTAAATATTAATGTAAGTTATGTTTCTGTACTTATTTTAGATAAAGAATAAAATAAGAAAATGCTACAGCACTAGTATCTTAAATTTGAATAAAATCTTTGATTAATTTAAATATATATTCAATTAAATAGGAATATGTTTCTGAAGTTTAAATTATAAACAATTCCTATGTAATTTAATTATGTTACATTACAAATTAATAACACATTATTGATATATGTTCTAAAAAGGTTTAGATGTTTATAATTAATTAAATATGTTTTATTCTTAGATTTCTATTAACATCAAATAATATTTACATATATTCTTAACTATTTTAAATAACTTAATTTAATTTTGCATTATTTCCTATGGGTTTTTATTTTAAGTCCCTACCTCCAATATTTGCATTGAAAGGGTATTGCAGTGCCAGCCATTGGCCATGTATGGTGCTGGTCTCATTCCAGCTCTGAGTGGATTAATTTACTATTGTTTTGGGTCCTTTTTTTGGCTGTAGTTGTCAAGATCCAGATGCCGACCTAGAGGATGCTTACGGTGAGGAGACTGCAAGGCATCGGCCTTGCATGCTTTTTTTCTGCCAGAGATAAGGGCGACTCCATCAAGTAGCCAATATCTAGCTGATACTTGTAAGCGCTTAGCAGATAGTGCCTCTGATAGGAGCCTCAGATGGAGGAAAAAGCCCAAGTACCAAAAACCTCCAGCTGACAACAAGAATCTGGCAACAAACGAACCGTGCAACAGAACAGTGCGGAAATCAAGAAGCAGGAGAAGAAGCTGGAAGCGCAGGAATCAAATTCTCTAGGAAGAAACTAAAACCTCTAGACAGGAATCAGGAATGAAGACATACAGCTAACACTAGGAATCATTAAGACACAAAGGCGGATGGGTAGGCTTCCTTAGATACTCTGTAAAACAGGAAACTTAATTAAAAAAGGGCATCAGCATTTTAGATTGGGAAAAAACTGAGAGGTGAGGTAAGAAGGGAAGCCATCTTGGATTAGGCTGCATATATCCTGTAGAGGGAATTTTGGGACCCAGAATTCCCCAGGAAATGAAGTTGTACGAATGGCTAAACCCACCGCCCCCAGTAAGGCACCCCCAGAATGAAGAATGACGGCGAGGATGTTATACCTGCGTGACGGCCGCCTACAGGTAAGTTTAGGTAGGAAACGTGGTTACCAACCAACATCTCCATGATCTAAGCTTCACTTACACCGCTGAGTGCCCAGCCTGCCCGAGGCGGTCTTGCAAAGCCAGGTTGAACTGAACGTCAGCGGCACGATAATAGTAACTTTAAAAGTGCAGTGTGTGACTAGCAATTGGCCTACTCTTTTGTGATTGGATGTCCTTTCCTAAACTCCTCCCTAACCTTCCAAAACCCATCCTTATTCCTCCTTAAGACACTCCCATTTAGTAGCAAGTATGCCAATTTTCCAGCCACTCTCCCTGCCCCTCTCACATTTACTTCTAAGGGCCAGTTTAATATGTCCTTAGGAAGGCATTCCCACCGAATCGGGTTAGGAATGCTTTCCGAACAATTCGTATTTGGGGAGTCCTACTGACCGATTACCATGCGTCTGGATGCTTAGGGACTCAATTCGGTCAGATTTAAATTGACTGCAATGGGGTCCTGTGTTCCAAATGAGAATACAGCCTCACATTGGAAAAAGGGGTGGTTGGGAAAAACCTTGCACCCTGTGAGAGACACCCCATTTAGCCTGCCACATTGTGCGTGGGTGGTTTGAGGGGTCCCTTGGGTACCCCCACGGGTCACATTTGGTCACCTCTGGATGAAGGGGGCATGCAACTGACCCCCAAAGACCGATTCCGAAACCCATTTCATCTCGGTCAAACCAATTCAGAACAGCTCTCTGAATCAGTCACCGCACTTGCTCGTTCGGAGACCGTCTACATTGGGCTGTACGATTCAGCTCCGAATTACTTGGGTGCCTGAATCCCACTCGTAACTGATTCGGACAGCCAGGACGGCTCCCATGCATCCTACTTGGTCATCCAGATGGATGACCGATTCGGTTGGATATAGGGTTCTGAGTCGGATTCGACAATACAGAATACCATCAGGAGCCCTCCTTAACAACATCATAATCGGCCCCTAAGTAGTAAACTTACATGCATGAGGATCTTCCCATGGAAAAATGAGAAAGATAGAGGTGGAGATTTACACACATAGGTTTGCAAAGAGAATGTTGTAGTACTTTAGTAGTACTATTGTAATACTACTAAACTTACTACAAATATAAGGGGTGATTACGATGACGGTGAGCCCGCCAGAAGCAGGCTGCCAGTCGCGGGTTCACCAGCCTCGTAAGGCTTTTTCCGCCCGCTGTATCAGGATGGCGGGCGGTGTGCCTGGCGGACAGAAAGCCCGTCCGCCATGAGTCCGACAGAGCCAATCCATACAATTGCCTGTTGGACCCACCCCGCATCCACAAAATGGTGGCGGTGCCTAGCAGGCACCGACCACCAGATTTGGATGTTACATCCCCACCATTGACAATGGCGGTTCAACAGCCATTGAAAGGCTGGCAGGGATGTACTTTGAGGGCCAGTTGCGGGCCCCCCCTTGTGCCGGGAGAGTTTTGTTTAGCACTAGGGGGGCACCTATGGTCTCCCTACACTTCCCTGCACCAGGTGGCAGGCACCGAGTGGTGCCTGCCATGTAGTGCAGGGAAATGCAAACAGTGTATTTCAAACATTACGGCAGGTGCTGCAGCCAGCAGCCCCGCCCCAATGTTACAGATACAAGATGCGACTGCTACAGTGGCGGTTTCATTATAATCTCATGTGCAGGACACCTGCCTTACAGGCGGTCGGTCCCAATCCCCTCAACGATGGTGGACGGACTTAAGTCCGACCGCCATCGTAATCACTCCCATAGTTTGTGAATCGGCCCTCAAGTATTTACCTTTGGTCCAATTCATAGAGGTAAATGCAAGCACTTTGCCTCCTGCCATGAGTTTAAAGCTTTCCAGCTCATTTCATTCTGTTTTAAGTTCATCAGCCCTAACAAATGGCCCGCTACAACGCTGGTCCCTGAGTAGTATAAAGTCACCCATCAGAGACCCAAAATACTCTCCAGGTCGTTTGCAAAGGGAAGTTACACTTGTGTGCAATTTACATGTGTATATTTACATTACACTTTTAAGTAACTTTACTACCTTTGGCTAGTCACAAAATTGTGATGGGCTTTGGGGACGGTTACTTGATAGAAACCAAGGGAAGGAGTGCTGTAGTCAGGCTCTGTTTCACAGGTTTTCAACAGGCCATGTGTATCCCCAAATTTGTTTTCCAGTGTTTCTCCAAAGCAATCACTACCACTGATAGCTAAAGTACCATTATCACTAACTCCATTGTTATTTCCTAGGGTGGATAAATTGTAGCTGAGATTCTTAATTTGCAAATAGGTTCTCCAAAAAAGCTATGGCTGAGAAAAAGAAGAACACCAGGGAGTTTGAAAAGGTGAAGTTGATATTTACTTTCCAGGTACAAGAGGAAGGACAAAGGAGAGACAGGCACAATGGGCACATAAGCAGACAAAGAGGGAGCATTATGAAAAAGAAGGATGGAGGGAAAGTGAAGAAAATGAAAAAGAGAGAATTAGGGAAAGAGACGCTCAGAATGGCAGCATAAAAAGCTGCATTGGAAAAAGTGATTCCACTTCCAACTCTACTGGCATACCTGCCAACATTCCGAAACAGTTTGTGTATATGTATCTGGAGGGGCAACATATTTTGGAATGGTTTGTGAGTTCTTGCTTGTAGAGTTTAGGCTTTGGATGATGTGTCTAAGGTACTTACTTTAATGAGACTCTTGCTCATAGAACATAACGCAGTCATTAGAAGGATGCCTGTGGCTTGGAAAAATAATTTTTAGCAAATGAAGGAAGCTAATTAAATGGTTTGGGCTGAAGCCAGCTGAATACCTTCAAAGGTTTAAAGGCAGCAAGAGCGCAGATGGTGTTTCATTTCAAACCAAGATTTATGGTGGGGTGGGTGAGAGATGGAGGCCTAGGATTTTTATTCCTTTCACCAGTTTATGGTTATTGAAAGACAAACTAAGGAGTGTTCTACGGCATTTAGTCAATACCTGACAGAGAAAGATCAACAGACGCATGCAGTGTTAGCTGACGAGTAGTTAGCTAACAAGGATCACAAAGGGCTGGAGGCACACAGTTCTGATGGAAATTGAGAAAAGAACTCTCAGCAGGTTGGTTCCAAACCAGAGGGAAAGGGCCAGGGCAAATCCCAAGGATCCAAGGGAGAACACATGCAGAAAGGGGATTGGATTACAAATCATGGACAACATAAAGACAAGAGAGGACAGAAAGGTTCCTCCAAGCCCAAGGTGATTACTTGTTTTAGATATCACAAGGAAATGCATTTCAAGAAAGACCACCAAGTGAAACACTCTGTACCATCTGTACCCATGAAAGTAAGTTGATTAGCTGTGGGAGGAGGGCCCAGAGGTGTCCCTATTGCACTAAACCTGGTGATTATAAGTGGTCAGGACAGGGAGGATTGCAGCGACCTCAAAAAACATTTTTCAATATTGGACTGAGGTAGGCCCCTGTAGGATTTTCACCACTAGCCCCTACAAGAGCCATAGGGTCCCAGGAATCCTAACCTGCCCCCTATGTGGCATTTTTAAAAACATTTGCAGAGCATTGGGGCATTTTTTTTGATGGTGTGGCCCACCAATTAGAGACCTCTCTCCCGCTGGACTAATCTTGGCGGTGACTGATGGGAACAAGAGTTTTCTCAGCCTATCTCAACACTTGTTTTTTTTAACTCCCAGTTCTGCGGGACTCCCAAATAAACATTTGTCAATACAGATCTACATTTTAAATCTAATTTTTCCAAAATGAGTCTGGAAATTGCATCTGGAAATTGCGCTTTTGGATCCTCCCACTTTCTCTTGCCCCCGACAGATCACCCCAAAGCTTTTCAGGAAACAGCTGAGGTAGTTTAACTTTTGTTTGTACAGTTTTGTGAACCCCCCACCCCCCCCGCATGCAGTCCCCACACTGTGCATAGCCTTTCGCCCTGCATGCTGGGGGGGTTGGCCACAAAGCCTGGCCTGAGGCCAGGTCCTGTGGCCAACTACCACAAAGGCAGTCAACTCCACACTGCACACAGTCGTCTGCCATGCAAGGCAGTCAGTTAGCCACAGGGCCCGGCCCTGGGAAGCTCATTCCCCAGGAACTTTTTTTATTTGGGGAATGGGGCTGTGTGTCCCCCTCCCAAAACCTATTATTGCCCTGGACACCCCATTCCCAGGGCCATATATATTTCAAAGGGGAGTGGGCCGCACAGCTCCCCCTCATTGAGCCTCATTAGGCCCTGGGGCCCCCATCCCGCAGGGCCCTATTTCATTTATAGGGGGGCACCTGGCCCCTAATCCAGAGCCTTATTTGGACCCGGGGACCCCTTCCCCCAGGGCCACTACTCAAAATAAAGGGGAGGGGGTGTCTAGCCCCCTCCCTGAGCCATTATGGGCCCTAGGGACCCTACCTCAGTGCCCGCATTTCTTGGTTGGTGCCCATCCAGGGCACCCACCATATTTTCTTTGGTGGCCGCAGGGGATCCCAAAGGCCCCAGCCAGCTACCCCCTGCAGCAGGAGCCAGCATTGCTCCCACCCGCAAGGAGCATCTACTTATGCTGCTCCTTTTGATCTGTTTCCGTGCCTGCATCACTGCAGGGAGAGAAACAGATCTAGAGTCTGTTCCGAGCTGACGGGAGCATTTTCAAAGCTCCCATCAGTTGGGAGCAGACTTTGTGTTCTCTCCACTTGGCAAGAGTTTTGAAAATGCTCTTGCCAAGTTGAAGAAAACACAGGTTTCCCTGCCCGGTATGTCCCAGTGTGGGCTCCCTAGGACATAGCTAGTTAGGCAGCCCCGGGGGTTGGGATACCTGAGGTCATTAATGGATCACAGAAGAAGGTGCCTCACCCCCCTCCCTTTTCAAAAGGTTAGTGGCCCTAAGGATGAGGTACCTAAGACCTTTGGAGGCTTGAAGAGGGGGGCTGTGTGGCCTCCCTCACCTTTAAAAATACAGTAGGCCTGGGGACTGTGGTCTTAGGAGCCGAATGCAGCTAGTGGAGGGGGGCCGTTCACCCCTCCCAAAAATAATTTGGGCACTGGGGGATGGGGTCCCCGGGGTCAAATTGGCCAGAGAAGGGGGCTACGTCCACCCCTCGCCCAAAACAATAAACTCCTCATCCCCCGGACTCTGGCCCACCAATGGCACCTTTGTAATAAACAAGCAGAAAAGCCTACAATCCACCGCAAATTTATTGCAACATTTTTTTATAAAAAACTTTTTGGCCCCAGGTGGGGTCCCTTTGTGTTATGCCTATCCTGATCACTTATGCCCCTTTTACTTTTTTTAAGATTCAACACTGAGACCCGGGTCCTAAGATGGCTGTCACTACTTCCTTGTTGAGATGCTGGCAACCAATCAGATCTCAGCAGGAGATTTTTTGGATCTGCATATTCTCTGCACCCCTGATTATATATAACGTTTTTGAGCATCAATTGCCCAAAAACTACTGAACTGTTTTACACCTAATCATAAAAAGCACTCATTTTGTCCTGAGAGCTAACTTTCTGCTAAATTTGGTGTAAATCCGTTCAGTCGTTTAGGCTGTAGCTTTGTCTAAAGTTCCTGTGGAAAAAAGAATGGGGAAAACGTGTTTTAGGACCTCCCCTTATTTCCAGTCCCCGCTTGACGGATCACCCTGAAACTTTCCATGTGCAAACTAGTTGAGTTGCACTTTTTGTAAAGTTTTGTGGAGAGTTTAAAGTTATTAGTAACACAAAAAATGCATTTCCTATTGCAAAACGGTCTGACTATAACTTCCGAGTGGCGACCGCCATGGGGTAATATATATATAATTATTCAAAGGGGGGGACCAAGAGCTTTTGAGTAGGTCCTGCACAATGCTCTTAAACAGGTAAGTAAGTGAAATGGATGTGCAGTTCCTGAGGGGGGAGCGGGAGTGTACAGGTCTCTTATGGATTGCCCTCACACACCTCGAAGGATGTCATTCTTCATCATCGGGCTGTGCTCCTCATCGGGCCGGCGCTGCAATGCCCAACGCGCACCCGTTAGTCTAAATGGTCGACATGTTTATCGCCTTCTGCCCCTAATGGGTCAATCGGCAATTCTACAGGACTAGCTCCCAGAACAGGGTTAGGATGACCGCTAGTTGGCACCCCCCTATTAATCGAGCAATGAGGTGCACTTTTGGCAATCCCATCCGTACTTGACCTCATTACCAGGGGTCTCAACAAGTCCAGGCCCTTAGTCCTGGTACAGCTAAAGCAACGCTGGTGACAATACAGTACTCAGCACCAACTTTGCAGTAATGTTAGAGTTAGGATAATCATACTCCTTTTAGACACCGGTCCTGAAGAATTGCCGATTGACCCGTTAGGGGCAGAAGGCGAGAAACATGTTGACCAATTACATTAACTAGACCCTGTAGTTTCATTGGCTCCAGACAGGGCTTACACATTTTTAGTTAGGTTAGTACACCCCCAGAATAAAAATGTTGTTCCATACAGGGCAGTACTAAACCTATTTTGTAGTCCATGATTCACACTCAATTCACTACCCTGAAGATCTCCGGCAAAGAACCCTGTTGCAGCACCGGCCCGACAAGGAGCACAGCCCAATAATGAAGCATGACATTATTCGGGGTGTGTGAGGGCAATCCATAAGAGACCTGTACACTCCCTCTCCCCCCCTCACTGAAAAACCATAGGTTTCAGGGACGTATAAAACCAGAGAAATTCACCAGTTATAGTTAGTTGAGCAAACTATAACTCGTGCGCCCGCAATGCACTGGTGATGATGTCACATATTATATCACTCATGACATGGTCAGTGACATCACTGATGACATCTCACATGACATCACTGATGACATCATCCAGTGAATGTGTGTTTCTGTAAAGTTTAAATATTTTTCATATATATCTATGCCAAGGTGCATTGAAGAATGAGTGGATTTACAAGTACCTGAAGGGAATATTTAGTAGGTGTGTGACTGACTGTATAAGTGAGTGATTGAATGTGTCTTACTGAATGCATGGGTTAGTGACTAAACTGTGAGAAAGTCTGTATTAGTCTCTCAGGTGGTGTGTAAGCGGCAATGGATTGGTGAGTAGCTACATGCATGTCAATATGGGTTATTGAATTGTCTGAGTATCTGTATGGGTGCCTGAGTGTCTGTCTGGGTGGGTGGGGTGTGTGTGACTCTGTGCATAGATGTCTGAGTGGATGATTCACTGTTTGTATGAATTCAAAAGTGCATCTGGGAAGGGCTCTATGGGTGAGTTAGTGTGTGTATGGGTGTGTTGGTGAGTGAATGAATGTCTCAGTGGTATATGTGTGAGTAACTACTTATGTTTTAAGGCAGTATATGTGGGTGTTGGAGTATATAAATGACTATACGTGAGAGTAAGTTATTTGAAGAGTGGGTGTATAAATGAGTGTCTGTTTGTGTCAGTGATTGTATCAGACAGTAGGTATGTGTTAGTATCTGCATAAATAAGTGATGTGGAGTTGGTGTGTATAACTGTGGATGAGTGGCAGAGTGTGACTGTATAGGTGTATGAGTGCATTTTATAGTATTGTATTGATGAGCAACTGCATGTATAAGTGACTGGATGTGTGTGTAGACCTACAAAATAGTGGGTGGTATGTAGTATCTGGCATTGTTTTGTGTATGGTTTCAAAAATAGTAGTCTCTATTTTAGAGTGCGTGTATCAAAGTTTATATTAGGGCATCAGATTATCACGTGGATGATGTCATCAGTGATGTCATTTGAGATGTCATCAGTGAAGTCATCAATGATGTCACTGACCATGTCAAGAGAGATGTAAAATATCACCAGTGCATTGCGGGTGTGCGAGTTATAGTTAGCTCAAGCTATGGTTTTTTTAGTGCATTTCAAAGGATTTTTAAATGCTAATTCCTAACTCTAACGTCTGTAAAACCTATGGTTTTTTCAGTGAATTTCAATGGTTTTTTTAAATGTTAATTTCATATTTTAATATTTATAAAACCTATATTTTTTCAATTTTTTTGTAATATTTTGGAACTCTATTATCCTTTTTGTTTCACTTAAAAAATTATGTAATGTTTTATATCTTCCCCAAAAAATATGTATATTTTATTTATTTTTTGTTTGAGAAAGCTGGAGTCCCGTACCGGTAGTGTACCAAGCTCCATCAGTACCCGAATCCTATCCGCCATATTGCTAAACTCGTAAAGGATATGCATTTCGTATCCGACAGGTTCGCCGCAGCACGTCCCGCGTAACATCATATACGTATGAGGTCGCACTAGCTGCTACTTTGGTATACGACGGGTACGCAGTACCAAGCCGCGTGTTATGTCATGTTGCCCCACTGCGTGTTACGTATGCAACGGGTGCACGCTGCCAGGCCCTGTGTTAAGTCATAGATGTATGGTGTCACTCCGGGTACGCCATTCCCTCATTTTTAGGTTTCGCCTAGGCAGCACATGCGCTGTCTCGGTGAGAGATGCTGTATACAGTATTGTGGGGGAAGCTCTGCCCACTTTCTGCCCATGCTTTTGATTGGCTCAAATCTGAAATGCTGCATTCTCATAGGTTGCCGGCGTTGTAGTCCCACCTCCTTACTGCCATGACGTTATTTTTATCCTTCCATGGCTATCAGCCCCTTTACTTCAGCAACTCTTTTGTTCCCCTGCCTCCCCCTGTTTCCACCTAAAGTCTGTGACTTCTTTGCCCACCACCACGCCCCCACCCACTCCCGTTCCTGCCTTCGTCGGCGCCCGCATTTTTGTTTACAATGCAATAGGACTCGCGTAAATACACGTTCTATTGCATTTGTAAATGCTTTTTTTCATATGATTACCTGCCTGCATTAACACTTTCTTTTGCCTGACCTGTCAAGACTCTCGCATGTGTGCGATCTTTACATTGTGCACATGCGCACCGAAAGTGTTACGATGTAGTGCAGTGGCTGCCTCTGGCTCGGCACGCAGTGACTCGAACCACGCTCCGCTGGCTGGCTGCAGGATGCAGGCGTGTTTGCCTCACTTTTCTTCAGAGCGGGTGCCGAGGCCCTGTAAAAGAGCCCCTGTATAACCAGCCGTCCTTTGACACCAGACATTAGGCCCAACTGTGCAAACAGAGGTTTAATATCTCTCGCATGGGCAGAGGCCGCTGGTCACAGATAAGACATCTGAAAAGGTGGCTGTAGGGGTTAGTTTGGGGACAGCGGGCCCGGCTCTTGTGATAAGAGAGGTAAATAGGTCCAGTGAAAGGGGTCGCCTCTTCAAACAAGTGTTAGCAACCACCTCTTATTGGGTCTTCAGTTAAAGGACAGATCCCCACCTCTGAAAGAATAACAAAGTTAGCAGTCCCCTTATATTTATTTAAGTAATATCTTATGTAGCATCAACTCCACCCAGTGGGGCATCATAGCTAAGCATGGGCGAATTTTGCGAATCTGGCGTTCGCGAATTTTGCGAATTTGCGAACTCGCAATCCGCAAAATCCGGGAATTCTCGCGAATTTGCGGATTTTTTTTTTGTGTTCGCAAGGATTTCTGCCAGTTCGCAAGGATTTCTGCCAGTTCGCGAGGGTTTTGTACCAGTTCGCAATTGCGAACTTACATGTCGGCTCGCAACGGTCACGATTGTGTTGTTTCTAAGTCTGGTTCATCATCACAGGTTCCCAGCACCCTCTGTTTCACCCCTGCCACCCTCTGTTTCACCCATGCCACCCTCTGGTACATCAATTCCACCCTCTGGTTCATCATCACTGTAGATTATGAGGGGAAAAAGCAAGCACACCTGCCTGCTTCAACTGACATGAATTAATTTGGGGTTGATTTATTAATGTGTCACTGTTTTAAAATTCCATTCTGGCACTTGCTTCCTTATCTGTAATTTGCTTTCTGTTGCAGTGCAATTTTTTTTCCAGGACCTTTGTGGCCTTCTTGTAGCTATTCTATGAGCCTGCTGTGAGGGTCAGAGCAGGGTCATACAATTGTTGCAACTAGCAACTGAACTCTGGAGGGGCCCTTGTCAGGAAGCACTACAGGGAATGGTTACTAATGATGAGTTTGAACTTTTGAACCTGCTGAATGCTTTTTTTGTGTTCGCAAGGATTTCTGACAGTTCGCAAGGATTTCTGCCAGTTCGCGAGGGTTTTGTACCAGTTCCCAATTGCGAACTTACATGTTGGCTCGTAACGGTCACGATTATGTTGTTTCTACGTCTGGTTCATCATCACAGGTTCCCAGCACCCTCTGTTTCACCCCTGCCACCCTCTGTTTCACCCATGCCACCCTCTGGTACATCAATGCCACCCTCTGGTTCATCATCACTGTAGATTATGGTGGGGGAAAGCAAGCACACCTGCCTGCTTCGACTGACATGAATTAATTTGGGGTTGATTTATTAATGTGTCACTGTTTTAAAATTCCAGTCTGGCACCTGCTTCCTTATCTGTAATTTGCTTTCTGTTGTAGTGCAATTTTTTTTCCAGGACCTTTGTGGCCTACTTGTAGCTATTCTATGAGCCTGCTGTGAGGGTCAGAGCAGGGTCATACAATTGTTGCAACTACCAACTGAACTCTGGAGGGGCCCTTGTCAGGAAGCACTACAGGGAATGGCTACTAATGATGAGTTTGAACTTTTGAACCTGCTGAATGCTTTTTTTTTGTTCGCAAGGATTTCTGCCAGTTTGCAAGGATTTCTGCCAGTTCGCGAGGGTTTTGTACCAGTTCGCAATTGCGAACTTACACCGAATGCCGCAAAATTGTATCACCAAGAAAAAAAAATCTGCTGCGTGCGAATTTGCAGATTTTCGGTAAATTCGCGAGCGTTCGCGGATTGCGAATTTACCAAAAATCCGCAAAATCCGCGAGCGTAACGGATTTTCCGCCCATGCTTAATCATAGCGCAGTACGACACACTCTTAAAGACGGCCGGTCAACCATTTTTTGAATACTGTAAACACGCTCCTAATGCAGTTGAAATCAGTTTTGCCTTTTTTTTAAGAAATACTTCCTAAACGCTGACAGTGTGCTAGTTTTTTATGTCTCAAAACTATATCTAAATACCTTTAAAGTGTACATGAGAGCAAGCGATCATCTAAAATATTTTAAACATTTATATATTTCCGACTGTAATAAACCTATATTATGGTAAATATATTTTCTCAAAATCGCGTCGGGTGCGGTCTCCTTGCGCGCTGGGTGCACGATTGCCATGTGACCGTAAAAAAAAGCATTTGATTAGTTCATAACAATTCCCATTGTAGCAGTTGGAGAACGCCACCCATTTTGGTCATTCTGTCTAAGCATTTGATGATATTTACAAAAAGGGGTGGTGAGGGACAGAGTCTCTGAATTAAGCAGAAAGCTCTCACCCAGTCAAAAGATCAGGGCTAGATCCAACACCGTTTTTTAGCTCACTGCACCATCCCAGTTTCAGAACCTGGCTGTATGCAAATTAGTCTGTTCCTGTCCCAGTGCATGATGGGAACAGGACAAACCAAACTACAGAAGCCAATTCTTAAACTGGGAAGGAAACAAGCTCCCGGGGACCGGTTTCTGGCATTACAGCCGTCTTCGGCCCGGTTTGCTTGAATCCTGATGGTGCAATGAGCAAGGGTCTCACATCTGAGAATACCCTTCCACGCTTAGGGTGGACAAAAATATTTACAAAAAGGGGTGGTGAGGGACAGAGTCTCTGAATTAAGCAGAAAGCTCTCACCCAGTCAAAAGATCAGGGCTAGATCCAACACCGTTTTTTAGCTCACTGCACCATCCCAGTTTCAGAACCTGGCTGTATGCAAATTAGTCTGTTCCTGTCCCAGTGCATGATGGGAACAGGACAAACCAAACTACAGAAGCCAATTCTTACACTGGGAAGGAAACAAGCTCCCGGGGACCGGTTTCTGGCATTACAGCCGTCTTCGGCCCGGTTTGCTTGAATCCTGATGGTGCAATGAGCAAGGGTCTCACATCTGAGAATACCCTTCCACGCTTAGGGTGGACAAAAATATTTACAAAAAGGGGTGGTGAGGGACAGAGTCTCTGAATTAAGCAGAAAGCTCTCACCCAGTCAAAAGATCAGGGCTAGATCCAACACCGTTTTTTAGCTCACTGCACCATCCCAGTTTCAGAACCTGGCTGTATGCAAATTAGTCTGTTCCTGTCCCAGTGCATGATGGGAACAGGACAAACCAAACTACAGAAGCCAATTCTTACACTGGGAAGGAAACAAGCTCCCGGGGACCGGTTTCTGGCATTACAGACGTCTTCGGCCCGGTTTGCTTGAATCCTGATGGTGCAATGAGCAAGGGTCTCACATCTGAGAATACCCTTCCACGCTTAGGGTGGACAAAAATATTTACAAAAAGGGGTGGTGAGGGACAGAGTCTCTGAATTAAGCAGAAAGCTCTCACCCAGTCAAAAGATCAGGGCTAGATCCAACACCGTTTTTTAGCTCACTGCACCATCCCAGTTTCAGAACCTGGCTGTATGCAAATTAGTCTGTTCCTGTCCCAGTGCATGATGGGAACAGGACAAACCAAACTACAGAAGCCAATTCTTACACTGGGAAGGAAACAAGCTCCCGGGGCCGGTTTCTGGCATTACAGCCGTCTTCGGCCCGGTTTGCTTGAATCCTGATGGTGCAATGAGCAAGGGTCTCACATCTGATGGGGCAGTGAGATAAATAACGGTGATGGATCAAGCCCTGATCTTTGGACTGGGTAAGAGTGGTCTGCTCAATTCAGACACTCTGTTCATCACCACCCCCTTTTGTAAATCGATTTTGGCCACTATAGGTGTGGCAGGGTATACTCAGACATGAGTCCCTTTCTCACTGCTCCATCAGGATCCAAGCAAGCCGGGCCGAAGAGGCTGAAATGCCAGAAACCGGTCCCCGGTAGCTTGTCTCCTTTCTGGTAAAGAATTGGCTTGGTAGTTTAGTCTGCCCTGTTCCCATGATGCACTGGGCCAGGGACAGACTGATTTGCATATAGCCAGGTTCTGAGCTGGGATGGGGCAGTGAGATAAATAACGGTGATGGATCAAGCCCTGATCTTTGGACTGGGTAAGAGTGGTCTGCTCAATTCAGACACTCTGTTCATCACCACCCCCTTTTGTAAATCGATTTTGGCCACTATAGGTGTGGCAGGGTATACTCAGACATGAGTCCCTTTCTCACTGCTCCATCAGGATTCAAGCAAGCCGGGCCGAAGAGGCTGAAATGCCAGAAACCGGTCCCCGGTAGCTTGTCTCCTTTCTGGTAAAGAATTGGCTTGGTAGTTTAGTCTGCCCTGTTCCCATGATGCACTGGGCCAGGGACAGACTGATTTGCATATAGCCAGGTTCTGAGCTGGGATGGGGCAGTGAGATAAATAACGGTGATGGATCAAGCCCTGATCTTTGGACTGGGTAAGAGTGGTCTGCTCAATTCAGACACTCTGTTCATCACCACCCCCTTTTGTAAATCGATTTTGGCCACTATAGGTGTGGCAGGGTATACTCAGACATGAGTCCCTTTCTCACTGCTCCATCAGGATTCAAGCAAGCCGGGCCGAAGAGGCTGAAATGCCAGAAACCGGTCCCCGGTAGCTTGTCTCCTTTCTGGTAAAGAATTGGCTTGGTAGTTTAGTCTGCCCTGTTCCCATGATGCACTGGGCCAGGGACAGACTGATTTACATATAGCCAGGTTCTGTGCTGGGATGGGGCAGTGAGATAAATAACGGTGATGGATCAAGCCCTGATCTTTGGACTGGGTAAGAGTGGTCTGCTCAATTCAGACACTCTGTTCATCACCACCCCCTTTTGTAAATCGATTTTGGCCACTATAGGTGTGGCAGGGTATACTCAGACATGAGTCCCTTTCTCACTGCTCCATCAGGATTCAAGCAAGCCGGGCCGAAGAGGCTGAAATGCCAGAAACCGGTCCCCGGTAGCTTGTCTCCTTTCTGGTAAAGAATTGGCTTGGTAGTTTAGTCTGCCCTGTTCCCATGATGCACTGGGCCAGGGACAGACTGATTTGCATATAGCCAGGTTCTGAGCTGGGATGGGGCAGTGAGATAAATAACGGTGATGGATCAAGCCCTGATCTTTGGACTGGGTAAGAGTGGTCTGCTCAATTCAGACACTCTGTTCATCACCACCCCCTTTTGTAAATCGATTTTGGCCACTATAGGTGTGGCAGGGTATACTCAGACATGAGTCCCTTTCTCACTGCTCCATCAGGATTCAAGCAAGCCGGGCCGAAGAGGCTGAAATGCCAGAAACCGGTCCCCGGTAGCTTGTCTCCTTTCTGGTAAAGAATTGGCTTGGTAGTTTAGTCTGCCCTGTTCCCATGATGCACTGGGCCAGGGACAGACTGATTTGCATATAGCCAGGTTCTGAGCTGGGATGGGGCAGTGAGATAAATAACGGTGATGGATCAAGCCCTGATCTTTGGACTGGGTAAGAGTGGTCTGCTCAATTCAGACACTCTGTTCATCACCACCCCCTTTTGTAAATCGATTTTGGCCACTATAGGTGTGGCAGGGTATACTCAGACATGAGTCCCTTTCTCACTGCTCCATCAGGATTCAAGCAAGCCGGGCCGAAGAGGCTGAAATGCCAGAAACCGGTCCCCGGTAGCTTGTCTCCTTTCTGGTAAAGAATTGGCTTGGTAGTTTAGTCTGCCCTGTTCCCATGATGCACTGGGCCAGGAACAGACTGATTTGCATATAGCCAGGTTCTGAGCTGGGATGGGGCAGTGAGATAAATAACGGTGATGGATCAAGCCCTGATCTTTGGACTGGGTAAGAGTGGTCTGCTCAATTCAGACACTCTGTTCATCACCACCCCCTTTTGTAAATCGATTTTGGCCACTATAGGTGTGGCAGGGTATACTCAGACATGAGTCCCTTTCTCACTGCTCCATCAGGATTCAAGCAAGCCGGGCCGAAGAGGCTGAAATGCCAGAAACCGGTCCCCGGTAGCTTGTCTCCTTTCTGGTAAAGAATTGGCTTGGTAGTTTAGTCTGCCCTGTTCCCATGATGCACTGGGCCAGGGACAGACTGATTTGCATATAGCCAGGTTCTGAGCTGGGATGGGGCAGTGAGATAAATAACGGTGATGGATCAAGCCCTGATCTTTGGACTGGGTAAGAGTGGTCTGCTCAATTCAGACACTCTGTTCATCACCACCCCCTTTTGTAAATCGATTTAAGCATTTGATGAGACACACCTCTTCTGCTTTGAGAGCTTTTTTGAAAACGTTTTGCTATGTACACATATCTTGCACTACACACAACATGCAACCATCATCTTCATCAATATTCATGGTCTGTAAAGTAGCCATGCACCTAAAAGTTACATAACCGAAGTTTTCCCCACTGCCAGAGGTAACATGGTTGCATACGCTGTCCACAGCACAATGTAATGTGGTACGGCCCAGGGGCAGTATCATGCATGGATAATGCACACACGGACACAGATAGATAGTGGAAGTGGGTACGTGCACATGCGCTCAACTCTTTTTCATTACCAGGGTCACATATCCAGTGACGTCTGTGCTGGATTCGTGTGAGATGGGTGTAAACGAGCCCTCAGGGAATGGTTGCTGCTAGCATCAACTAAAACAGTGATCATTGGATCACACCCAGAGATTCAATAATAAAAGGGTCAATAGTTTGTGCTGCAGTAAGGTAAGGACAGTAGATGTGAAATAATACACAAAAGATTCTATCGTAAAAGAACCATAACTTGTGGTACACTGAGATACAGACAGTAGATCTGAAATAATACATAAAAGATTGTATCATAAATGGTCCATCAGTTCTAGTGCACTCAGATAGCCACATCAAAAGCATTCAGCATGTGCACAGCCAGCGATAATGCCTGCTGCAGGCGGGCAGGCCGTACTAGGAGCAATGTCTGTTGCCTACAGGACTGCATCATCTGCAATAGCGACTTGATCTGATTTGTGAACACTGCTGTCTGCAGTGTAGGCCAGAGTGATTGGTCAGCAAGGGCCCACAGCCATGTGGCGTTGACTTGAGCTGCCCAGTTTGTAATACACAAATCAACAAAAAGCGTGTGCGGAGCCTGCCATGATGCGTATGCACGGTGCGGACAGAGCGCACTGGAGCTGTCTTTTGCCTACAGCACTGCGTCATCTACAATAGTGACTCGATCTGAATTGTGAACACTGCTGTCTGTAGTGTAAGTTGAAGGCAGTAGTCAGCACAGACATCCATGAATACTTTTTCTCACTTCCTCTTCACAAAACATAAATTACAAAAACCTCTGCAATAAATAAATCAAAACAATTCGAATTGTGATCTCTGCTGTCCACAGTGTAGACTTTTATTCAGTGTTCTTTTCCACTACCAAGAAGAATTTGGTCATATTACTAAACCTATAACTCATCTAAAAAAAGTTCTTCAAGCAAGTACACAAAAAGGATATTATGTATATTTCAATAGACGTCTTAGTTAGTTGTCTACTGGATTCTGTAATTAAACAATCACCACTGGATCTGAATTGTGAGCCCTGCTGACCGCAGTGTAGGCCAGAGGCAGTGGTCATTAACGCCTCACAGCCACGTGCTGTTTGATTCCGAAGCATGGAGTTGGTTGCACCTGATCGGAGGTGGTAGACAGAAATCATCACACACTTTAACTTCTGACATCCTCAATCATAGAATCAAGACCCCATTTCACTGTTCGGACCTGCTGTACCGCAGTGTACTCCATGACTGCTGTCAACCTAGCACAATATTCATGTGCAGCAGTTAGCTACGGAAGCACAGAGTCTGATGCACCTCAACGGAGGGAGTTGTGTAAAACCAAGCAGCAAGTATTATCGGACATCGTTCATTGTGGGATCAAGACACCGTTCCACTGTTGGCACCTAGAGTTGGTTGCACCTGGTCGAAGGGAGTACCTTCATCTCCACTCTCAGATGCACTTCTAACATCGTCCATTGTGGGATCAAGACACCGTTCCACTGTTGGTACCTGTTGGACTACTGTGTTAGTAGTATACAGAGCACTCCACGGTGCTGGGCCTCAGGCTGGGCGCTGTGTGCCTGTGTTGCGGTAGCCAGCGTTGGTCTCAGGAGCCTTCCGAGCATGCAGACCTTGGCCCAGGAGCTTCCGACGGAACGTGGTGGGCCCTCTTTCACATGCACCGGTGTCAAAAGGTGAACTGTGGGGCATATGTGCGTCGCAGCACCCATGACGGATTCTCAGTACCAGCAGGCTGAGAGCATCATTCACACAGCCACCTTCGCTCATGGCATCAACCTTGTGGCGGTGTAAGTTGCGCAGACCTGGCAGACACATTCGCCATTCCGGAAGAGAACCACACCCAGAGAAACATGCCTTTTATTCATACCCCTACGCTAGCCTTCCGTATGCAGAGCCAGCCCACTACACTAAAGATTTGGGGGGGAGGGGGCACGCACTCGCTATGTTTCCGTAATCTTCCCTACTCACTGTACTATCATGGTTGTGTCCACTGTCCACTTCACTCAATAAACCAACAGTGTATGTTGACATGTACATGTCTGTGCTTTGCATACTCAAGTCTGTCTGGCACATCCCCTCAACACTTTGCATTGTATATTTTTATAATCGAGAATCACTTGCCACCTTCACACATACTTTGCTCCCATCTCTCCCCGCATTCTGTGGCACATGTGCCATGCCATGTTTGGTTTGTGTTCATGGCTAGTCACGGTTCCCACAGTACATAGTGTTGTTGTGTCTGCTAGGTGTACATGTTGTTTGTCATGTTGTATGTGATTATTCCCACCCACACAAAGTAACTCCCAAAGTTTAACTTGGCCTTCAATACCTACTTTGAAAACAGATTTCATTAAACTGAGCAAACTGAAAGCGCTTTTGTCTCAAACAGAAGTGTCCCTCAACTTCAAGTAAAATACAGTCCCTTTTAAATACGAACCTCCCATTATACTTTGTGAATTGCTAGACAAGGCTACAGGTCGAACGGGTGAAAAAAATTACCCAAAATGTGGCAGGGAGAAGGGTTACAGTGCTCCTACCCTCCTCTTTCCTACTTTTTTCACACTTTTCCCCCCTTACTCGCTTCAACAGAATTTTTAAATACGAACCTCCCATTACACTTTGTGAATTGTTAGACAAGGCTACACGTCAAACGGGTGAACTGAACTAACCCAAATTTGGCAGGGAGAAGAGTTACAGTGCTCCTACCCTCCTCTTTCCTACATTTTTCACCCTTTTTTTTCCCTTACTCGCTTCAACATAATCACAAAATGGTTGCCAACACTTCCTAGTTGCAACCGCTCGCACCTCTCGCAGCCAATAAGCAGCAAGCTTGTGCTCGTAAGGCCTCAGCCAATAAGATGGCAGAATTCCCAAATATCGATATCTGTAAATTTCGATATTTCTCCAAAACTACTGAACGGATTTACACCAACTAAACAAAAGCGTGCTTTCTGGACCAAGAGCCTTCTCCCAGCCACATTTGGGGTAATTCCATTCACCCGTTCTACCTGTAACCTTGTCTAAAGTTTCCTATGGAAATTAACATGGAGAAAACACGTTTTGGTAATCACCCCCAAACATTTTCAACATAGGAGCTGATATGAACAAAGAATTAGTTTGAAAAATGTCATGAAAATTCATCAAAGGACGCCAAAGTTATAAGCAAAACAAAAAATGCTCTTCCTATGGAAACTTGGTCCTAACAATATTACCTACTGGCGACCGCCAGTTGGATATATATATATATAAGGGTGCCTAGGGGACTGCGTGTTCTGATTGCCCCCTCATTTGAAAAACCGAATCCCTTAATGCTCAAGGAATTGGCCACTAATAATTTGGAGTGTTCAATGAATATGGTAATGATACTTGTGAAGTACGCCGAGATAGATAGAGTGGAAATTGCGGCGGAAATCGAGCTAATAATTGCTGAACTTGATGCACTTGATCAAAAAGATGCTGTAAAGAAAGGAAGAGAGGAGATACAAAGACGCCTTGACAAACACGAGAATATTATAATGAACCGTAATATAACTAAATTTGCGCGTGACAAACGCGATTACGAGACTGGACGTATTTTTACTTTCGCCAAGCGTTTTGATAATGTAAAAAAACTGGCGAGTAACAAGGTCCAACTACCATTAATCTCTGTGAATCAAGGGACCAACTTTGATGATGCATCAAGTTCAGGTGGAAGTTTATTATCTAGGAATGGGGAATCGATCCCAAATGAAACTGAGCTACATTTAAACATGCCGGAACCCCAAAGCTTCACCCCCTCGGAGGAATTGGGGTTCATAATAGAGGATCGACGTCAAACGCTCAGACCACGGGCACCCCAAGTACAGCCCCAAAGTGTTGCAGGCGCAACCACCAACGTAAAGAGAGGAGGAAAGCGCGGAGGCTTCAACAAAAGAAACTAAATACCCATGAGAGCCAGTCAGAGGATGCGGTTGTATCACTGTAAACACTGTTATAAATATGACTGAGCTCGAATTAAACACTGCAGAACTTCAGCTTTTGTCTTTGGGACTTTCTTTCTGCCCAAAAAGTAATTTTAAATATGTGCAATCTCGTATTGACATTTTTAAATTAATCAGGAAGTTAAAACTAATCAAGTTCCATAAATTAAAGAAAGCAAATGTTAAAGCAACATCTATTAATGTTAATAACCAGCCTAGTACTCGCTTTCAAGTAGCTGATGTTACTGCACTACGTACAGTTATTGTGTTAGCTGATGTGAATGAGGATGCTGTTTTGAATACACAAGAAGATCTTTTGGGTATGGGTATATCAACCTCTAGTGCTGCCCTTACTCCCTTTCGCCCGCCATCTACATTCATGCCGGTCATGGCAAGAGATGCCATTGATATCTTTGGTGATTGCGTGATTAGTGACCTTAAAACTCTTCATAAGAAATGCATTTCTATGAATAAAAAAGGTCAGTACAGGGAGCAACAATATTCCCGCCTAATGGATAAACTCAATAAAGAAAAGAATATTATAATTAATAAAGCAGACAAAGGTGGGAACATTGTTCTTTGGCCCCGTGATGCGTACCTTGAAGAGGCTAAAAAACAATTGAATGATGGAAATTGATATAAGCAGGTAGCCTTTCCCATCTTATTGAAAGTCAAGGATCAGATTTTTAAAGAACTATCGAAGTGGAAGAGGGAGAGCTTAATTGATAAGGATGAGTACAATTTCTTAAGAACAGAGCATCCCATCACTCCAACCTTATACCTACTCCCTAAGGTACATAAACAGATAACCCCAGTACCAGGACGTCCAATTATTTCGGCTCAAGGTAGCCTGCTAGAATCAATGTCCAAGTACATTGATTTCTTTCTTCATGATTATGTCGCTGATTTGCCCTCTTTTATTCGTGATACAGGCCACTTCTTAGAGAAACTTAAAGAAGTGATTTGGGAGGATGGCTATCACTTATTAGTGATGGACATCTGTTCCTTGTACACGAGCATAAATCATCAAGATGGCCTTAATGCTATTAAATTCTTCCTGGCCGACAGAAATATCTGTTATAATGAACACAATAAAATTTTGCTCCACATGACGGAATTATGTTTAATTAATAATTTCTTTATTTTTAATAAGGAACTGTTTCAGCAACTTAGAGGGGTGGCAATGGGGGAGTGCTTCTCTACCAGCTATGCGTGCTTGCATGTTGGCTGGTGGGAGAAGCACGTCCTCATGCAGACCCATTCAGATGATTTTTTGGAACACGTCATCAGATGGTGGAGATTCATCGATGACGTGTTCGTCGTGTGGAAGGGCTCAAAGGAGTCTGCATTGGAATTTGTCAGGAAGATCAATAGCAATTCCCTGAACTTGGAATTTACAGCACAAGTCAGTGATTGTAGGGTGGAATGTTTGGATCTAGAAGTGTTTGTGGATAAAATGAATATTTGTACAAAATTACATCGCAAAGCTACAGCGGGAAATTCCATCCTTCATGCTAGCAGTGCCCACCCAAGGCATCTCATAAAAAGTATTCCCGATGGGGAGTTCTTACGTATCAAGAGGATCTGTAGTAGAAAAGAGGATTTGGACACCTGTCTAAAGAATCTAAGGAGAGATTTTTAAATAGAGGATATAATGTAAAAGATCTACAATGGGCCCTTGACAAATTGAATATAGGTGTCCCAACAGATGATAGTGAAGAATTGGATGAGACTCCTGCCGAAATAACTGGTTCACCAACAGTAAGATTGCTCACTACCGTTAGCAGTCAGGAGCAGGCCATCAGGAAAATTGTTAGCAGACATTGGCCCATCTTACACACTGATATTACTTTGTCCCCGAAACTTTTAAATCAGCCTACTATCACTTTTAGAAGAGCCCCGTCAATGAGAGATGTTTTAGTTAAAACTAGCCCTGAGGTGATTGACAAAAAGAATTGGTTGACCGACAAAAAGGGTTTTGTAAAATGCATTTCTTGTCGGGCGTGTAAGTTTGGAACCAACAAACATTCTTTCGTGGATCCTTTTTCAGACATGTAAATGTAAATGCCCAATGCCCAATAAAATAAATGGTTAGTATACATGCAAAACTGAATGTGCGGTATATGTTTTGGAATGCACGTGCCGTCTCTCCTGGCCGAAGACGGCTGTAATGCCAGAAACCGGTCCCCGGGAGCTTGTTTCCTTCCCAGTGTAAGAATTGGCTTTTGTAGTTTGGTTTGCCCTGTTCCCATCATGCACTGGGACAGGAACAGACTAATTTGCATACAGCCAGGTTCTGAAACTGGGATGGTGCAGTGAGCTAAAAAACGGTGTTGGATCTAGCCCTGATCTCTTGACTGGGTGAGAGCTTTCTGCTTAATTCAGAGACTCTGTCCCTCACCACCCCTTGTTGTAAATATGTCTCTCCTTTGTCGGCAGTACCAAACTCCCTGTGTTTAATAGGATCCTCCAGCACTTGTGGGCAATCGTGAATTCAGATCCATCATATCCGGTTGCCCGTCATTTTAAACTAATGCATCGGAACAAATTGGAGGATTTGAAGTACTATGTAATTGACTCTGTTCCAAAATCAATATGTGGTAGAGACAGAGAGAAGAAGCTTCGCTAGTTAGAAAGTCAATACATAGTTAGACTTAACACCAAAACACCGAATGGTTTAAACACAGGGGAAGATTTGGTTCATTTCTTATAACATATTTATAATGTTGGTTCTGTTTAGATAAATGTATAGTTGATATTAGGCTTAATATCCGGTGTCTATCCCTCTTTTGAAAATCTTATTTTGAAAATCTTATTCTGATCTATAATTATGATATGTCTATTTATTATTAACTGTGGTCTTAAGTATAAGTTTTGTGTATATATATGAATTTAGGTTTTAAATTATTGGTATTATATTTATTGAAAATAATGGATTTTTAATGAAACCTTTTATTCTGTGATATTTTATTGGTTTTTCTAGTTTGTTCTAGTTTTACTGATGGACTTTCTGGCAGAGGGGTATTAATCCATTGTAAATGTTTGATGAATTGTAATGTACTTATTAATGATTCCACTATAATTGCCTAGTTTTATTCATATATTTATTTGTACACTATTAAGATTTGACCTTTTTGATTTTCAAATAAGAACCCATGTTATCAGTGATAAGCAGATGAATAATATCTTTCCCTATGTCCTGCAAAACTTGCTTGAAGATATTTGCATCCGCTCTTTTAAATTGTTTTATTAATGTATGGCTGTTAATTCAGCTACATTTCACTATTTGCACATTGGGTGTAATTACTAGGAGCATTATACGTTGTGTAATCTATGCAACACACTCTGGGTAGTCCTTTCAATGAAATAGGATTTGGGCACTTGGCCCGGAATTTTTTCCCTTTCTAGCAACAAAATGCTACACATGCATAGTTTAAAAGATAACCACTAATTCCCTTTTTCAGAGAAGAATTGTATTGTAGATGTGGGTAGAGTTTACTATACTTAATGAGACATTGGAGCATGAGTTATTCCTGGACTGGCAGGAGTCATCAGAGATCAAAGGGAGAACAGATAGAACCTCCTTTCCTGATCCAGAACGAACATCATCAGAAGTCATAGCTTGTCTCTTTATAATTTATTAATAAATTCACAAAGGTACAAAAGTGTTTCCGAGTACATCAATAGCTCTAGTTATGTAGGGTATAGTTTACTTTGTTCTGTAGAAACAAGGTATGCCGGTCTATGTGTTTAATTGAATATAAAATGAACAAGAAAATAACACGAAATAATAACTTGCTTCGGTATAGTATGCCATACTGAACTAATGCAGTTTTTAAAGGTTGTTAATACTCTTCTCCTGTCTGATGTGCTTTGCATCAAGCGAACACCTTTGCAAAATGTTACTAAATATCCCCACTTGAGGTGGGTTACCATCCTCCACAGCTAACACTCCACGTTCTCACATCTATCGTATTGCAGCATAAAGAGAACGGTGCATCTGAAAAGCAAGTCATGATAAGTCTTTCCGGTACCTGCCCATACGCATGTAAACAATATTAGTGACTTTAGTGACATCAACCAATTTTATATACAAAATTCCAAATGTTACGAGTTCTATGGGTTTCTCAAAAACACATCCTCACTTTTATGGATAATGACTGTGAGTTGAGCTTGATTTAAACATTCCTGGATAATTTTGGGTCCATTATTTAATTTTACTACTGCTCATAAATTACAGTGTCGAAATCACTCTTGAGAATGCCCAGGTGCTTTATTCTATACGTTGCCAAAACATACCAACCAAAGCACAAAAAAAGGTGCAAAAAGAAAAAGCAGTAGAAATAACTGAAGTACAAGACACTCATAAGCGTGAACAGTGCCTCGATAGAAATAAAATGTGTCACAAAAAGTCCTTGCACATGTACAGGTAAAGTTTCTATTTACACTTTAGTATAAAATAGAATATGAAGAAACTTCGTAGTGTGTTTACTATTTCTATTTTTTTTCATTTGTCTTTGCAGGGTTGCCTTCGACTATATATGAGCTTCATCTAGATCATAACAAAATTTCATCTGTAGAACTGGAAGATTTTATACGTTACAAAGATCTTCAAAGGTATCGTGTTTTCGTAGAACATTCTTCTTCTAAATATAGATCCCTGTACAATATATTTCCGTTGAATACTCAGTTATGATTTTTGCTTTTTCTTTTGCTTTTTTTTGGTATTTGACCTGGTATTCAATGAAACTGTTGTCAGTCCACTACAGACCGTGCTTGAAATGGACATGTACAGTCAGGTACTGCACATCTCAGCAGTAGCTTTAAAATGAGATTATCTACACATCTCAGCAGTAGCTTTAAAAGGAGAGCATCTGCACTTCTCAGTGGTAAACAGATAACTCTGAGGTAGTGAGCACCTGCACTTCTATATTTCGATTTGAAGCAGTGATCACAGAGGGGAAAATGGAAAAGAAACGACTATAGTCACCCACAAATTTGTAGTGTGGGCGTGGTGGCAGAAAGGTGGTGGAGTCAGGAAGTGTGTCAGCCATGAGATGCAAAGAAGTCAATGACAGCCAACCTATGGCAGGCTACTGTCTTTTGCAAACTGCTAACATGTATTATCCATCAAAAAGTAAGGAGTACAGAAGGATCGAACATGAGGCTGTCCCTGGCACCCCACTCCTGGCTCCAGACATCCAACTGGACGAAAGTGCACTCCATAGATCCAGCACTCATCCTGCTTGTGCCACTTTTAGGTACAGCCCCCCCCCCCTTCCACCTCCCCTAGCACTGTGTCTATCTCTGTGCAGGAATTTGTGGAAGTCCCACCCAGCATCTCCACCGACTTTTTCTCACCTGCACCCGTCTGAAAAAAGGGCTCCAGACAAAGGGCTCTCTCCTGTTTGGGCTTGTTGTGCCCTGGGCCCCACCGTGCTGCCACTGCAGTTTGCACCCACCCATTTCTGAATTACCTCACCAAACATCGCACTACTAATTATAGGGCGAGTACTCTTAAAACTGACACATGCTTAAGCCACATTACAAACAACCTCTGAAAATGTAAGTCAGCCACAAATGCTCCCAACTAACTGACTCTAACTGCTTCGAAGACCTGGCTCTACTTGCAGACATCACAATGTAAGATGCACATACAAACTGAATATGAGTCGATTAATGCAATGCATTCTTTCATCTCACTTCTCCCAATGACTCACGTTTCAACCGAATAGATTTAAAATGAATCATGTATAATCGATTTTTAGGAAATACTTGATCTTCATCTTTTTAAACACGTTTATTTGAGTACTGCTGGATTAGTAATTTTTTGTATTCAGGTTAGGATATTGCGATTTTACGGACTCAATTTAAACATTTTTACTTACTGTGATTTCGGTTCATATCTTGGAAAGTTTTCTCACGTCTAAAGGGCGAACTGCAACTTTTCCTACGTTTCCTAGCCTTAGAATTGTATCGTACTAAGCTGCACAGGATTATAACAGGCGTTTTCACGCACACCACATTCTATGTCTGTTTACGATTCTGAAAATATTTAACATATGTGTCTTATATGAATGAATGTGTCCATATTCAGAAGTAACTAACATATGCAGAGCTGGACTGGCCGTAGCGGGCACCGGATGTTTCCCCAGTGGGCCGCCACGGTGGGTGCTGGTTTTGGATTCCTGGTTGGGGGGGATTTTTGTGACCGAGGGCCGATTTTGAATAGGCCCAATGTAACAAAAGCAGCAGTGGTGATGAGACAGGAGATGGGCTTCCAATTGCACACACCCCACCCCCCTGTTTCCCAGGGCCGGTTTCGGTTCCCAGCCCAGCTGTGAACATATGGTCACAAACTAATCATCTGTGGCTCTTCTTAGCAACCCTGAGAATTATACATAAACCTAGGTGACAATTGCAAAATATTGTACAATCTACAGAAATCATCATCACTATTTTCACTAATCCTTTCAACACACTAGTGATCAGGACCGTCAGCCTAAGTCAACCTTTCCCTTCCCTGCCACATACACCAAACACACCTATCTTTCAGTATGTGACTGAGGGCAGTACACCAGATTAGTATGCCTCTGCACTGTATGTAAGCACAATGAATTACTGCCTCACCAAAGGGAGGATGTATGATGGATTTCAGAATGGCATCCCAACGAATGGCTTAACAACTGAATTTTTACAATGACAAAGCCAGTACAACAAATTCTTTTCAATTATGTTTTTTTCAACGAAGGCCTTTACCACAAATTTGTAAGTATTTTACAGGTAAGTGTAAACCTATATATATATATATATATATATATATATATATATATATATATATATATATATATATATATATATATATATATATATATATAACCTCACATTTCACTCATTAAAAAACATTGAAATTCAGCACATAAAGTTGTCTGAGTTAACTATAGCTTACGTCCCCGCAAGGCACTGCTTATGACTTCACACATTACATCACTCATGGAATGGTCAGTGACATCACTGATGACATCTCAAATGGCATCACTGATGACATCATCCAGTGATTGAAAGTGTTTTCTAAATGTTTCTGAGTGTTAAACATATATACTAAGTTACCACAAAAGTTAAATTACTATATTTTGTGTAGTACTAATGAGTGATTCCATTCTTAAAAATATATTATGTGAGTGGCTGTGGTACTGTGTGTATTTGTGTGTGAGTGGGTGTGTGAGTGACGGGGTGTATGAGTGGCTGCATGGGTGAATAAGTAGGTATGTGAGTAGCTGTATGGGTCTGTGACTGAGTATGTGAATGGCGATATGGGTGGGTGAGTGAGTGTTTGAGTGACTGTATGTGTGTCTGTGTGATTGTGTGAGTGATTGTATGGGTTAGTGACTGGGTGTTTAAGCGGTTGTTTGGATGAGTGAGTGGGTGTTTGAGTGGCTGTTTGGTTTACATCGTGTGTGGAAGTGGCTGTATTGGAGAATGAGTGGCTGTATAAACGAGTCACATTTTTTGTATCCTTCTTTTGTCCCTTCTTCCCTCCTAGTGTTGCTTTCCTCTCTGACTCAGCATCAAAGTCAAATAAATGCTGGTTCCTTAAAATGAGTGCAGGTGGTCCCACCTGCAACCACCGGTTCAAATTAAGCACAAGTGTGGCAACCTTTGGGCATCTGCCAGGTCTCAACTCGGAAAAAACTAAATACTAACTGTCCTTAAAGTTAGGCATTTTAGAGCTGGGCAAGGATGGCAGAAACTTACTCCATTCCACACCTCTGCCCATTTCCATGGAGGCTACTTTTTTGCATGCATATGCAAAATGTGCATGGGAACCAAAGCACATGCTCTGGTGCCATGCCTTACAAGAATAAAGGGAGAATCAAATAGTATTTCTCCATGAATCTTGTTTAGGTAAGAATTAGAAGAGGTTTTGAGAGGATAATCGCATTATATTATTGGCTGCTGAGTTAATTGCACTGTCTTAATCTTTAAAATGCCTTTGCATGACTGAATTATGACACATTGTAAATGATCAATTACATGGGGTTAGAGGCGGCTGCCCGGAAGCTGAGATCGGCCCTGGACCAGGGTTCAATTCCCCGCCCCGACGGGGGTTGGGCTCAATGATTCCACTGACTCGATAATTCTCACTCCGGTGCCTACTCGACTCACGGGTTCACACTCTGCGACTCTGGGCAATAGCTTGCTTAATCTCCACAACGGCCCCTCGTGGCGGGATGCCTGGCTTTCACCTTGTGGATACCCTGCTGGGGTATCTCACAGGGGAATACCAGGACGGGTTCCCTAAGCAAGCGCATAGATGCCTGCGATGTGGGCGATTTGCGCTATATAAATACATGTACATTTATAAATACATGTACATTTACATTTACATTTACATTGTGTACTCTCAGTGCTGAAAAGTGGCATGGCAAACTTGTCTTTATCTACCAAGTGACCATTTCCACGTTTTCTATCTTCAGTGAGTGGAGGCTTTTTAGCCAAGAGTATTTTAAATGCTGGTATTTTTGAGCCCATACTTTCAATGTTTGACTAAAAATACTAGTGCCAGAATGCAATATGCGCTTGGCTACAACTCAGGGCTGACTGAAGGTGTCACACATGACACTGAGCCACTTGTAATCTATGCTTGTCTTATGTGAAGGAACATTTACCTTAAGCCAGAGGACATGACTACAAAGAAAAGTAAATACCTGCTTATTTCGCTCCTGTGAAATTACTTACTGCCTAAGCTCACAAGAGTTTAAATGCCAGTTTCAAGATTGACCCTCTGTCAGCTCTTAATGTTTAGGTAGTGTTGTGCCTCTCATCGTACTGTTATCATCATTGTTGTTGCTCTTAGAGTGTTAGCTAGCATTAATTCTGTGTTCTCTTACCTGTATGTATTCCATGTTCCGCATTCTGATCCTGGCGGTTGCTGAGGCAGGATAGTTCATACTTGTACTGCTGTGCTTGTTTAATAAACCTACCTTATTCATGCTTCTGGACCACGACTCTTCACTTCATTTTGGCGACGATTTGGCCTTCCACGTCATTGAAGAGTCTCAGCTGTTCCTGGAAAGGTGTTGATCTACACGTCTTTCTTCAATGCCGGTTGGTTTTTCCCTGTTGGTTTCCGGTTAACCCTCGCTGTTGTTCGACCTGCCGTCCCTGTGTTGCAGAACCGGCACTCCCAAGGTACTGTTTCTTATATTTAGAGGATTTGCCGGCATTCCTGTGCTTCGATACGCACGAGCACACAGCGCGAGCAGCACACAGCGAGAACATTCTCGTGCGCATCCTAGCGCGAGAACACATCCGAGAGCCTTCCGCTTGTGCTGTCACAGACGCCGTATGCGCTCTGACGTCATCGCGCATAGCGTCTAGCGGCCATTTTGGATTTTCCTTCATCTTGCCAACCACGCATCTGTTTCTACCGGCAAACTGACTTTCATGAATAAAATATTGCAGTTTTGCCAACCACGTTTTTTCTTTTTACCGGCAAACAACTTTATTCAATTAAATTGTGCTTATTAAGCACTTCCTTTCTCGGCAAGCACATTTAAAGCACATTTTATTACAAGTGCTTTCAATATACATTTTAATACAAGTACATTCAAGTTCTTTTATTTTTTTTCTGTCACCTGCCTCAGCTTAAATCCGCAACAAGTACATACTGAAGCATATTTACATATTTACATGGCAACTACTGCTAATCATACGATTTCTCCTCCACCTGCCTTTCTCATTGAAGGTGAAATTCCGACCACTGAATGGGAAGAGTGGTTAGGATTCTTTGAAAATTATCTTGAAGCCATAGATGGTCTTAGGTTTCCTGCGACCAGAAAGAAGGCTATCTTATTAAACTCCTTAGGAAAAGCTGGACAGCAGGTTTTCAAATTTCTACCACAACTTCTAAATGCAGATGGTGAACCTATTGATAACCCCTACAATGAAGCAAAATTGAGGTTGGAAAAGTATTTTGGAAAGCAAATAAACATCGTCATGCAAAGACACAAATTTTACACTGCTCCACAGAAGGGCAAAGAGACAGTTGATCAAATGGTTGCTCGCTTGAGGGAGTTATCTCTAAAATGTGACTTTGGAGCTATGGCTGACCAGATGATTAGAGATCAATTGATAGTACAGTGTAAAAACAAGAGGATGCAGCAGAAACTTTGGGCAGCTAAAAACCCTACGTTGTTGGAAGCCATCACAATTGCGAAAGTTGTCGAGGAATCTGACAAATGCATGGAAGAGATGCGGCTTCTAGAAATAAAGAAGGAAGAGACTGTCAATGTCGTTAACAAGTCGGACAAAGAACCTGCTCCAAATATAGACAAATTTAACTCTAAACCAAAAGTTTTTCTTCCCAAATCTAGGTCTTTCTCTAATAATCCTGGTGGGAAGGTGAAATTTGTGGGATGTTTTCGTTGCGGTGACATGTCTCATGCTGCTGATTTTCAGGGTTGTTTTGCAAGAGATAAAACTTGCAAAAAATGTGGTAAGCGTGGCCACATCAGCAAGGTGTGCAAATCTCCTGCATTTAATAGAGTTAATTTTGTCGAAGACGACTTTGTTGCTCAAGAAATGTCCTTGTGTGTGGATGGTGACACTGATGACAATACTCATTTTGTCTTACAAAGGCCAAGGGCTTCCTTTATTCTCAACGATGTTCCTGTTACTCTTATGGTTGATCGTGGCTCAATGTTTTCTATTATACCATACAGTATGTATAAGGAGTATTGGCCATCAATTCCACTCTTACACAGTGACTTTATGCCGAAAGGTTATACAGGGAAAGTTAATAAATTGAAGGGAGTCATGGATACTTCTTTTCAATTTAAAGGGAGATCTGCTATTGGCAAAGTTTTTATTTCTGAAGAGGGCCCAGCTATTCTTGGGTGGTTACAACAGTATGATTTACACATCATTCTGGACCCAAGGTCTGATGATGTAGTACTTGCTGTTGAGGATTTCTACAATGTTGAGAATGTTCTTTCTAAATTTACTGATGTTTTCCGTCCTACTTTGGGTAAACTAAAATGTTATTTACATGAAATTAAGGTTAAAGAAAATGCTTCTCCAGTTAGACACTCTCTAAGAAGGATTCCCATTGCCGTTAGAAAGGAGGTAAAGGAAATGCTCGATGATATGCAAAAGCAGGACATAATTGAACCGGTGGAAGCTTCCGAGTGGCTTTCGCCTGTTGTGGTCACACAGAAAAAGGATGGTAAGCTTCGTTTTTGTGTTGACCTTCGTTCTCTAAACCAGAACATCATAGTTGACAAATTTCCCTTGCCCAACATTTCAGAAATGGTTCTCTTAATGGACAAGGTTAAATTCTTTAGCAAACTGGACCTAAGGTCCGCTTATCATCAAGTTGTGTTACACCCTGACTCCAAAAAATTTACTGCTTTTGTTACCATTGAGGGGGTGTTCCAGTTCAAAAGATTGCCTTTCGGCTTAGCCTCTGCGGCAAGCATTTTCCAACGCATGATGCATTCCCTATTCAAAGACTTAAAGCGTGTTCATTTCTTCCAAGATGACATCTTGATTACAGGTATAGATGAGCTTGAACACAATTGCAATTTGTCCAAAGTTTTACAAATTTTATCAACTGCTGGTCTCACCCTGAGAAAAGACAAATGTCAGTTCTTGTTAACCGAAATTGACTACTTGGGGTATACTATATCACAGAATGGTGTTAAGCCCAAAGAGGATCTTCTGAGAGCGATCAGGTGTGCCCCTATTCCTACTGACAAAGACCAACTAAAGTCTTTTCTTGGTTTAGTGGAGTACTACTCCAAATTTGTACCTAACTTCTCGCACAAAACTGAACCTTTACGAATGTTACTTAGGAAGGGTGTGCATTTCGAGTGGGGAACTCAACAATCTCAAGCATTTGAACTGGTTAAGAGTGATATTATTAATGCGGGCATTTTAACAACTTTTGAACCAGGTAGAGATACTTACGTTACGGTTGATGCAAGTGCTTATGGGATTGGTGTCGTGTTATCTCAGAGGTGTGGTGGGAGTGAGAAGACTGTAGCGTTCGCTTCTCGCTGTCTCAATTCCTCTGAGCGTAACTACGCTGTTATCGAGCGAGAAGCCCTAGCTGCCGTATGGGGCGTTTCTCACTTTCGCACCTATCTGTGGGGTATGCAGTTTTGTCTAAGGACTGACCATAAGCCCCTTCTTAAAATCCTGTCACCAGGTGGGGCTAATAACGGTTCTCCCCGCCTGATGAAGTTTGCTGCCAAGTTACAAGACTATACTTATAGATTAGAGCATATATCTGGTTGGAGAAACACACAAGCTGACTGTTTGTCACGTCTTCCTATTTCTTCTGAGAATGTTAGTGAGGATTTTGAAGACGAGAGTGTGTGTTTGATTGCTGCCTTCGAGGATGTTTGTTCTCCTGAGTTTCACTCCATTTCTAGAGAAGAATGGCATCAAGCTGTCTTAGAAGATTCTGACTTTGGTGAGCTGGTTGATGCTATTCGTTTAGGATGGAGAAGGGAAGGGGATGTTAAGCCTTCCTTGCGTTCCTTTGTTAAATTACAAGAAGAGCTGAGTTTGGGTGTTTCAGATGATTTGGTGTTGCGTGGTGAGAGGTTTGTTCCACCTTTCTCTCTCAGGAGGAAACTTTTTTGTTTAGCTCATGAAGGACATCTTGGGCAAAACATGACTCTTAAGAGGATTAAAAAAAACTTTTGGTGGCCCGGAGTTGACGATGATGTGCGTAGGTGGGTTGAGTCTTGTCTTTTGTGTAAAGAGAGTGAAAAGAGGTTGAAGATCTTTTCTCCTTCACAGGGTTCCATCGTTAGCACAAGTGATTTGCCTTGGGATAAGATCTGTTTAGATTTTATTGGTCCCATGGATTCCTTACCTTCTGATTGTCGATTTGCTTTAGTTCTTGTTGATGTGTCTTCTCGGTGGTTATGTGTAGAATTTATGAGGAATATTACCACTGACGCTGTTATTAAGCAATTGAGGTCTTTATTTTTAAAGGAAAGTTTTCCGAAAATTCTACTTACAGATAATGACACCCAACTTACGTCTTCCTCTATGCATTCTTTCCTAGCCAATCATGGAATTAAACACATTTGCACTTCCCTGTACAACCCCCAGGGTAATGGCTTGGTAGAACGAATGAATCGATTGGTCAAGGGTACTATACAGTTGTCTGTGCAAGGACAAAAGGATGTACGCAGGGTTGTAGAGGATATGGTGTGGTCTTACAATACCACTGCCCATGGAGTTACTGATCTAGTCCCTTTTGAATGCATGCGTGGAAGAATCCCCAGAACTAAACTGGTCCCGCAGTGGTTGTGGGAGGGAACTGTTGTTTCTAAGGTAGTTCCTGGAAAGGTTGGTAGAGTTGAAGTGGGTGACTTGGTCAAAATTAAGTTGGGCCGTAGAGAGTTTGGCATGAATAAGTTTTCCGATCCCATGAGGGTTAAGGAAGTTCATAAGTGGCATGTCGTGCTAGAGAATGGACAAAATTGGAATTTCCGCAGGATTGCCTTGTATGCCAAGAATGGTGTTTCGGATGGGGGTTTGGATGTGCAGTCTTCCAGGGATGTGTCCTTGAGGGGGCACTCTCATCTCAAGGGATCTCAGTCTGCTTCAGATCCTTCTCAGGGTACTTTTCAGTTACCTAATTCTTCCCTACCGACACCTAACTGTTCAAAGAAATTTTCCTCTGTACCAGAGTCACCAGGAGGAGTGACTCCTAATTTAGATCGGTCTTCCTATGGGAGAACTCATCGTGTTCCTAAGAAATTTGATGAATTTGTTAGATATTGATTTTCCACTGTGTTTTGCTTTGTTGTTTTTCCCTTTCCTTGTTGTTTTTCTTCCCTTTTTCTTGTTTTTTTTAGTGTTTTTTTTTCTCTCTTTAAGGGGAGGAGATATGTTGTGCCTCTCATCGTACTGTTATCATCATTGTTGTTGCTCTTAGAGTGTTAGCTAGCATTAATTCTGTGTTCTCTTACCTGTATGTATTCCATGTTCCGCATTCTGATCCTGGCGGTTGCTGAGGCAGGATAGTTCATACTTGTACTGCTGTGCTTGTTTAATAAACCTACCTTATTCATGCTTCTGGACCACGACTCTTCACTTCAGGCAGCAAAGCAAATTCCACGCCCAAACCAAAGTTACAAATTGTTCCCATGTCATGATGTAGCTTATTAGTAATAGCGCACATTTCATTCTGAGACTTTGTTTCATTTTCATCAATATAGGGTTTGGGCTCAAACATAGCAGCATGGCCAGTGCTGTTGGCTATACCAGCAGGACTGAAATGGGCTCGCTTGCCAGTTATGCGTCATTAGTGACTTCCTGGTGGACATGCCCAAGTGATGCATGTCAGAAGACGTTTCTGATCATTTCCTCTAACCTTATCAACCATTAGTGAATATATATATATTTATTTGCATAATTACTTAAAATCATTGCAAAATTACAATCCCATATCAAAATTACTGTATAAAAACGTGTCTCACACATTATAATACCTGCATCAAATCGTATATCAAATAAAAAATAGCATTTGAACACCGGTCTCAGACCATTTGTGAAATATGGGCTTTACCCTAAAATACATGACTTAAAATGTTGTTAAAAAAATGTCTGAGTCCCTTATATGTTCCTGTCAAAGAAAGCCACTTAAACCACGTGGACATTTTTCTGGAGGGGGAACCTCACCTTTCATCCCCTTCTGTAACAACAGGAGTATCCACAATTATGACTGCACAATTTTCATCTGTGCTGTTTTCAGTTAGGACTCTTTGTGTCATGCTCATGAATTTGCCAAATTTGGCCAGATCCGAGGGCTCTGTGCAGAAGTGAAGCAGGGCCACTGCGTCAATGCATTTTCGGAGCCCATGCCTTTAAAACATTGGTTTTAACAATTTGCGTCAGTGTTGCAGTAGAGCAGGGTAGCAAGATATTAGGTGCACCAATAATTCTGCACTGTAGTGGCACAGTCTGCATCTGATTATATTGATCAACGATTTCCAGCCTGGGTTCAGTTCTTTTGTTGGCAGAGTCAGTAGGCACGACCATTGAATTTCTTTCAAGCACTTCGTTCCTAGGGGGTTGTTCATGTATGGCTGAATTTTGTGCGACTCGTGCTTTATTTAGGCTGACCAACCCTCTGATGCCCTTGAGTCTGGCTATGTCTTCAATCCTTGATATCTGGGTGATTTGGTTATTTAGCTCCCTCTTTATTGCTGGATAATTTAGTTCCTCTTGGGACCAGGATGCTGTGATTAAGCTCAACTCAGCCGCTGTCTCCAGACAGCACTTCTGCCATGGGTTTGGTGCCCCTTCAACTATGGTTCTCAATCCCTCCTTAAGGGATCCTTTCTGGGCTATTACTGTCGTAAACCAGAATTTTACCATTGTGCTCCTGCATTCATATTTTTGTTGTACCAGGCCAAACTCAAGCTGGTTCAAGGCGATTTGTGTGTATTTGGGGAGCCTAAAAAGACTTTTATAACACAGGCACTGGGCTTTTTCCATCATCTTTTCCATCTTACCTGGGAATGTGTGTGCTACGTACCCAGCAACGGCGAGCAGTTTAGATTTTGTTACTCTCCTTACAGGCTGTGTGGTAGGGCTGTGCAATTTACCTTGTAGCTTGTGTCTTAAACTGGTGCAAGGTTGCCTTTCCTTAATCAGCCAATAGCATGTTGCAATTTGCGACTTGTAGTTTCACTTTTAAATTGACGAGCATTAGACTTGGGAGGGGAGGGAGGCTGTAGGGGGTTTGGGACTTAAATTACTCTTTGTCATTTTGAGAATTTATCATCCTGCCTGTTATGGGGAGTTCTTGAAATCATGCCATTATGCCATGTTGGGTAATTACACCCCCAATTATAGCAAAATTATATCGTGGGAGCACAGGAACAATGTGAAGAATCAGAATGTGGGCAGCTGTGGCCACAAAAATTGTGCTTTCCATGCTCTTTTAGCACAAAAGATGACGGATTTTGTGTTAAAATATGACACTAAATGGCGGGTTTACATTTTGTATAATTACACGTAATTTTGCGTAATTTTCCCAAATTTCTCATAATTACTTGAAAGCAATTAGGCGGATTTCTCACATCACGTCTATGAATTGGCCCAGCTTAAAAGCCAAACCACGTTTAGTTGACAATATAACACATTACATGAGTTCATGTAGAACCTATGACTAAATATAGAGACATTGAAAATGGAGTTGGGTAGGGAAGTTTAGTAGCATCTTTAGGAACTATGGTTCATAAACTGTTGCTCAAAACATAAAGCAAAGAACATCCCAGCAGGGGAAACTGGAGAGAAGACAACCACAGTCAATTAACTAGAACTGTGGTTCCAAAAGTGTGGTACGCAGACTCGCAGGGGTCCATGACACATTCCCAGGGGTCCGCAAACAGCAGTTTTAAAAGTACTGTAAAGTTCCTTGTATAATCCGCAGTTTTCAGTCAACAATAAAAGTGTCAGGATAACTCCTGTGATTAATGTACACGCTGGAGAGAGATGGGAGTTTTGTCCAGTGGCAGCTTTGACTCTTCTAAGGGAGCACAGAGGGTTAATATACCTGCTGCACAGAACGTGTATCATGCATTTCAAACAAGAGTATTTTATATGCATAGCTAAGTGGGAACTGCTTTTGTCATGGAGATTCTGTTGCTACTGCGCAGTTCTTAAGTTGCAATCGGAACCTAGCACTGTGAGCTATGCACTGCCATCATAGATCAGTATGGAAACTGCATGCTGCAAGGTTTTTTTTCCCAGTCTTTCATTATCTCGATGTTGCTAAAAAAGGTTTATTTGGGTAAAAATGAATTCTTATTATTAAAGTCACCACTAACCACTGTGATATGTTCTGAATCCTGAGTTTGTGCTTCTCTAGACCAAGCACTCTTAAAAAATGCCTTCCAGTATGGATGACGTGAATCCTACGCCTTGCAGTCCTCTTTGCCTTATGTAACATTTTATATACACTGATTGACACATGTATGATTCATTGTCTCTGTTTGTGTGTGATGTAAAGTGCTCGGACACCCTGCACTGGTATGAGAGGTGCTATAAAACAAATGAAATATATGTGAAAGAGGGGCTATGGAGATACGAGAGGCACTGTTGGAGGGTGATAGTGAGGGAATCATAGAAGAGCCCCAAAAAAAATTGGGGTGTTCTAGTGCAGTAAAGTCATCATTTACTGTGCTTTAAAAGCTGATACAATTCAATATATAATGGCAAATGTGTTGTAGATTGCCACATTTTTTCACAAACGTTTCTTGGGGAAGAGCCCCTAGAAGCCCCCTATGTAGTGGTTATGCTCATTTGCTGCACTTGGTGTGCACCGTACTGGGACTGGCCTGACAACATATGCCAGGGCTGCTTTGGATTTCCAGTCCAGCCCTAGCAAGAGCAGGAGCCTCAAACCACAGAATAAAAACAAATACTGAAAAGTTAGTCGCCGAGATGCAGCACCAACCTTCCCCCAATTTTTTTTTTTAGATTTTTGCTAGTTTTTTCAATATAAAAAAATGAAATCTTTAGTAATTCTAGTATTTATTTGATGTGCACTTGTTTGTGTATTTTGTGCGAATTACTCTTTTAAAGTTTGAAATTTAAATAGTACAAATTGCTTAGGTGTCCCCGCCTTCCAGTAGTGATTCAATGAGGATCGTCAGGAGTCAAATGTTTGGGAACCAGTGAAGTAGAAGATGCCAGGGACACACGGAGAAAGACATTGGTACTGAGTTAGCCAAGGTAAAGCTGGACACCATAAAATGTCAGACATGCACCTTTCTTCCTTGGCACTATTTGCACAGTAGTTTGCAACTAAACTCCTAAGTTCAGGTACAGGTTGTCATCTTGAGGGCAAAACCAAATATTTGCGTTGTGATCTGAGTGTGCCAATATGAATGTTTCCTGTAACTGTGGAAGACTGCTAGACTGCTATGCTGCTAAATTTCCTTCCACACATGGACCCCATTAGGATGGCGGGCGGATCACCCCCACCGGGCTGGTGGTAGTCACCCGCCATCCATGCAGCAAAGACCCTTCGCCATATTACGATGGCTGGGGGGTCCGTGACAGATAGAAAGACTGTCCGCCGGTTTTCCGCCCGGTCGACAAGTCGACTGGGCAGAAAAGGGTTCAATATGGTGCCGGTGTCTGTTAGACACCGCCAGCCATATTGCAATGGGGGCGGAAACATGCCTTTACGTGGCGGCATTGCCGGCACGGAAAGGCATGCAGAGTTTGATTGCGGGGGCCTGTTGCGGGGGGTGGGGGGTGCACATGGGGGTACCTATGGTACCCCCTGCATTTCAATGTACAACTTGGCAGGTACCGCGCGGGGCCTGCCACGTTTTGCATTGAAAGGCACAACTTGCCTTTGTGGCATTGCAGTGGGCGGTGCTGACAGCACCGCCCGCCGCAATGTTACAAATGCACCATGCGCCCGCCAGTGTGGCAGGCGCATCCTAATTGAGGGTGCGGGACCGCCGCAAGCATTGCGGGCAGTCCCGATTCCTGAGGGTATGGCGGGCGGACAAAGTCTGCCCACCATACTAATGACCCCCCAAGTGTCTGAAACTTTCAGCCAGTCCTGTCTAACAACATCTCCTCAGTACACTTTACTTGTCATTTTGCTTTTCCAATTATACGTAAAGGCCTAACCGTTTGAGCATGTGAACGTCTGTTAACTGAATTCCAGGGGAAGAGCCAAGGTAATAAGGGACCATCACTTAGCAGCTATTTCAATATATTTCGGTGACAGTAGATTGTACACTATTAATTGTAGCAGAGAGCAAGAACACACAGAAGCCCAGTAAAGAAAGGTTCATTGAAATAATGACAAATTAGAGTTAAACGTCAGAGCTTCCCCTAACGTGTTCATGTAACATTTATGTCATTCAAAGACACATATTCGTGTCACTCTTTTCCATTATAAACATCATTTGCAGTTACACACTAAGGTAACTGACATTTTATTTATCATTAAAAATTAGTCTTGCCTCATTTTCCAAAGCTGTGTTTGGACAACCACCCTTTAAATATGTCTTTAAATCACGCACTAATTCAAGTGGGACCCTTACACCCTCGTGTCCCACATCACTTTGTCCAGGTATTTACCCATTCCCCAACAATGTGGGATACTTCCATCAGCATTGGCTCTTTTGTTCTTTATTTTAGATACCCAAATTGTGTTTACCTTGTGATATCCAAGTACTGGAAGCTGCTCAATACCCCTGAGCCCATACTAAAGCGAATTAAACACTCCAAATACACAGCTCTCCTTCTGCGAAGGGTACAAGGGGGGCAAGCCAGCAACCCTATTGGGTAGGAGAAGGAAATATTGGCCCTGTTGAGCTTCAAGTAGATAAGGTTTTGCCTAGAACCCATCAATCCCATAAATAAATTACTTCTACTCTGATTAACTTTGGTTTTAGAGTCACCTGCAACTGTGGTCTTTCTATTTGATCTCAAGGTCCAGTGTTCAAAGTGTTAAAAAAATCTAAATAGTTGAAAAGTTATCTCTAAAAGGATATTTGGAAACATTCAGCCAACACTGAGTCTTTCTGTGTTTCTCTTTTTTAATTTGTAGGCTTGGCCTCGGATACAATAAAATTAAAGAAGTTGAAAATGGAAGCTTTGCTAATACACCAAATCTCAGAGAAATACATTTGGAAAACAATAAGCTGAAAACAGTTCCACCTGGTTTAGCTGATTTGAAGTACCTACAGGTAAGGTGGCTTACAAATTTGAAATATCTGCATTCTATCTACTAAAATGTAACATTTTCTCCTTTAAATTCAGGCTTCCTTCAGTACATATGTTTTACACTAGATGCTCTGTAATGTTTTTTGTTTTTTATTGTATCTGTAGGGGAGTTAAAAACCTTTCAAATAGTTAAATTACTTTTTTGTCACACATGCAATTTTGTTGTAAACATTTATAATAGTGAGTTTATACCACTAAATAATTGTAGAAGTATAGCATTTGTAGTCACCAATGTTAATGTGTGTTTGATTCAATCTATTTTAAAGTGCTACCCAAAAGAATCCTACCAAACCTAAAATACACATTCACATCATGCCAGCGCAACTGCCTCCTTCAGCCCAACTTGCAATACTCATAAAACCTTTCCATGTAAACAAACAAAATACGTAGCCTACATGTTGTCAAAACTGACCACCCACAACTACCATAGCCATGGCATTATCAATTCATCGAAGGTGACTGCCTCCAATTCTGGTTATCACTCCTCAGGCTGGCATCAGTCACACACCTCACATAACATTCAAACAGGGCCAGTCCCTCTATTGCGGGAGTTAGGCTGTCATTTCTGTGCTCAGGGCCGGCTCTAGGCTCATGGTGGCCCTGGGCAGGGAGCGTAGGTAGGGGGCCCGGAAGAGGGGGTCCAGGCGGGGCGGAGCGCGCAGGCCAGTAAAGAGGGGAGGGGGTCAGGGAGTTTAGAAGTGGAACAGAGCCGGAGGCCGCCAAATCCCTGCCAGGGGCCACCACGCAAATATGTATCCATCCTCAGAGGATTAATATATTAAGGATATATATTGGCGTGGTGGCCCCTGGGGTTTGGTGGCCCTGTGCAGGTGCACAGCTTGCACATGCCTAGAACCGGCCCTGCTGTGCTCCCCCAACCCCCATAAAAAATGTGCAAAACAATGTAAATTATTTTTTTTCTGAAGTGGTGCTTTTGTCAATTACGGGCCTGGCTTTGGTTCCGCTTCTTTTATGAGTGACAGTGAGGCATGTGGTAGTGAGTGGGGCTTAAATAATTATCAGCTGGTAGGATTTAGCATGGCTCATGCTCTGTGTCACTGTCTCTTAAGTGCACATGTCCGGTTGGACGGGTGCCTTCCTGTGTCCAGCCTTACATGCACACTTCAGGCCTCTCCCTACCTGCATAGTGTTAGTGAGCCGGGGATTACAATTGCAGCTCCCAGTCTCCTAAGGAGTGCAGTTCTCGCCTGCCTCAGCCAATCCTGACACTGATTTCATGCTGTTTGCTAACATACACAGCAAGAGAGCCCTGTCTGCATTTGATCAGCAGATGCGAGTAGCCCTCTAGTCCTGCATGAAGCAGCACGGGATTGAGAGCCACTCATGTTCAGATTTTGGCCAATCACTGCTGGGCGTTAAGATGACACCATGCTGTGATTACCCACTGTGTGTCCCTTGCTTTTTTATCTCTTCATGCCCAGTGCCAGTAACAGGATTGGGCATGAGGAAGCGAAAAAGAGAGTTGACTTGCTCCTGCACCCACATGCGGACACAGTCCTGCAGTAGATGGATATCTGGCCCTAAGGTCCAGAAAGAAGCACTCAGAGTCGAAATAAGTGGTATGAAAAATGAGTTCCCGCTCAGAGGGAGATCAGATTATTTAGACAAAGTGCGTCTGTTAGGATTTCTTAGTTTCCACAAGGTTTCTGGCTGCATGTTGTGAATTGTGATGCTGTCATAGTTGTAATTGTTCTCGCGTCATGCAGTCGACCGACTTGATGCTCAGCTGCTCTCTTCTCACCCTTCCAGGAATCTGCGCAAGACAGACCAATTGGGTGGATTTGCTCCACTGTCAGAGAGCATCCTCCCTAGGTTTGCCTGTGGGATAGGAGTAGCCTAGCCTTGCCTCATGGGTGATTGACTCAGCCCCATGCTTACAGGCCACCTAAGGGAACTCTGTCTTGAAACCAAATCGTTCATCTTGATTTTAGGCCCTCCTGGCCAGGTTGACTGGACTGAATCAGCTGAAGGCCTTCAGTGATGCAGGTTATCTCCTATGAGAATTACTGTATCTACAATGCCTAGGCATGCGTGATAAAAAAGAGTAATCTGGCAAGTCTCAAATTTGACAAAATAAGTGGAAAGTGGTTTTCAACTTTGTGGTGATATGAAGCTGGCAGAGATCAGCGAGAATCTAGTAATGTCATATGAAGTGTTGGCAGGCATACTGCCCTGGGTGTTCTCTTAGTGACAGTTACTGCTTGTGTCTTGGCTGTGCCAGCTGGGACGGCTCTCTGCACCCCTTCAATAAATACTACTTCTGAAATTCACTCTGCGTCCTTCCTACTTCATACCAGTGGGGACAGAAGACGGGATGCCACTCTGCATACCTACTGCCATCTTTGTTTCCTGATCTACATGCGCTGTCACAGGTATTCCTTGCCTGTAATCTGAGAGTTCAGCTGTGAGTAATAATTTTTTCTTATGACTTCCCCACTCAAGGCACACCTGCGTGACCTGGTACAAAGAGCTGTGCCCTTTTTATTTACTCCCTAAGCGCTTCCGCTGCGCTCTGTTTCAATTTGCTGCCACCTTCTAACCTTCAAAGGTTTCTTGCCACTGTGCTGCTATGCTGTGTCTATGCTGCTTGAACTTCCTATTTCTGTATTGCCCAGGATAAATATGTTGGGATCGCCGAGACCTTCGTTGTATTTTTAAAAAAAACTCTCACTCAAGCCCGAGGTCTGTAAGCCTTGCTCGCGCGCAACCCTATGAGCTGCCTTTGTGCAAGAGCCTTTGTCTCTCCTCACGCTCCAACAACTCGCACACCCACACAAGCTACACCAAAACTTTTCTCTAAAACTGTGAAGAATTATAAAAATGTTTCGGGGGGGGGATGGTGTCAGGTAGAGCACCAGGGTCCATGCAAGACCAAGCAGATAACGAGATTATGTGTAAACTCAAACGTTTGTTATTTACATTGACTCTTTGTTTTCTTACCTCTCTTTCTTTCTGTATTCTTTTCCTCTTTCCGTTGTTTCAGTGTCATTTTGTCAAAAGGGGGGGGTGGTGATATGATGCTAGCAGAGATCAGCGAGAATCTTGTGATGTCATCTGGAGTGTTGGCAGGCATCCTGCCCTCAGTGTTCTCTCAGTGGCAGTTACTGTTTGTGACTTCTCTGTACCCCTTCAATAAATACTACTTCTGGAATTCACTACTGCGTCCTTCCTACTTCATATCAAACTTGTTTAACAGAAATTGCAGAAATTACAATTCTAACAATTCAAAACCAATAAAACATTTAATTCTTTGCTTTAAAGATGAAGGGTCTAAAACGGCAAACAAAAACTAACAATTTAATTTCAACAAATGTAGGGCCTATTCACAAATGAAAATATACACCTGCGTACATCTGCACATATATGTTTATTCTCACATTTTTGTGTAATTACTACTACTTTTGGCTATTCACATTTAATGGGCCTCTTCACAAACTGTATTCTGTAGTACAGTAAGCAGTATCACAATAGTACTACTAAAAGTACTACAAAAAGTTATTCACAAACCTGCAAGTATAAATCTCCATCTCCAACTCTCTTGTCTTCGAGGCTATTCACAAAGGTGACTTACACATGTGAGTAAATTACATGTGTAATCTACTTTTACATTTTAGAGTAACTCTACTACTTTTGAGAATTCACTAACAACAAAATCTGAGGCTAAAGTTAGTCAAAAGTGTAGACTTACACTTCTCTACTCCCTAAAAAGGGAGTGAAGTCACGTGTATGAGAATAAGTTACTACTGCCAAAAAAGAAACAGTAGTAGATCCAGCACCACACATGGCCAACCCCTGATATTGCAGCCCCATCCCAAAGAAAGGTAGGGTCCTAAAATAAAACCCATAGGAAATAAAGTTAAATTAAATGACATTATTTAAAATAGTTAATAGTAAAATAATTATAATATTTAATGGGAACCAATATTTTACAATAGTACTTATTTATTATTTAAATATAAAAAATTTGAATACTCTTCTTTGGATTTAAAAATCAACATAACATAAATTGTTTTTTAAAATGTAACTAAATTAATTGTATTTCATTCTATGCATCGCTTTTAATAATTATTAATGCATGATTAAAAAGCTTTTTATATGCTAGAAATTAACTTTTTAATTTAAAATTCAAAACAATAGTTCATTTAATTTAGTATATTCAAATAATTTAAGATGTAATTTAAAATGAAGTTAAGAGAACTGTAACATTTTTAATTTGTACTTTGTTCTACATGTAAAATAAATATATACAACCATGTGACATTATAATTTAACATAAAATATTTTTACTATTTATTGTAAAGTGTAATAAACTTTTTTTTCTCCATACTTTACCATAGGGAGATCGCCACCACAACTGTGGAGTCTCCCTATGGTAAGGTGTATTGAAATTTATAAAAGTTTAAGTAACTCCAAAAATATTAGGAAACATCTTTTTATGTTAAATATTATTGTACATTTATTTTAAATGTAGAACAATATAAAAAATCCTGCAGTGCTAATAAATTAATTTTTCCTCAGATCTTTAATTCATGTAAATATATTAAATTCAACAAAAATTGCTTTTCTGAAGGTTAAATTAAGGGGGCCAATTGGGGATTAGGACTCACTCAAGCTGTGTCCAGGTGTAGGTTCAAGATGGTTAAACCATTTACTGTCCCTAAGGCTCTGAACAGGACGCAACCCAACTAACCCTTTGATTCACTCTGGTAGTCCGGGGTTCAAACAGTGAAACAGGGCTCAAGTAGCAGGCCAAGTCTCTGAGGGTTCAAACAGGCTTCTGGTATCAGAGAAGTCATTCCCGGTGCAGCAAAGTACACAGTGGGTCACTCTAGCAGGCAGTCCTCTAAGTGTCCTGAAAGTGAACTGAAGAGAGGGTCTGAGAGTCCTACTGTTATACTTGGTGCCTTCTTTGAAATAGGAGAAGTGTTTAGAGAAATGTTGAAGTGCTTGAAGTTTCTTCGCTCCCTTGCCCTGGCTCCAAGCTGGCTGCATGAACAATACAGTGGTGGCAAATCTTTTATGTGAAGGCAGGGCACAGTCTGTTCAGGTACAACTGGGGCTGGGCCCAGCTCCGCCACCATCCTGCCAGTGATGGCCCTCCCAGGCACACCTAATCTCTCCACTGTATGGCTGTCTAGCAAGAGTAAACAACGTCCAACTGCCATCTACACTCAGTCATGTGACCCAGGAATAAATAATGAAGGAATATACCCACTTTGTAAAAGTGGCTTTTTCAAAATTGCAACTTAAAATCCAAGGTAACTATTTAAAGAGGATTTATAATTACAATTTCTCAGACACTAAACAGGTTTACCTGTTCCTAATTCAAGGTTAGCACTTATTAAATGTAAGAAAGCAACTCAATGTTATCCTATGGGAGATGTAGGCCCCACAGTAGTGAAAAACGAATTTAGTGGTTTTTGACTCCCAAAACATGTAAAACATAAATGTACATGTTCAACCTTTTAATTACAATGCACCCTGCCCTTTGGGCTACCTAAGCCCTACCCTAGGGGTGGCTCATATGCAGTAAGAGGGGAGTTTAAGGCTTGGCAATTGGGGTGGTAATACCACGTTGAATCAGCAGTTTAAACTGCATTCAGGCTGCAAGGACAGGCCTGTGACATGTTTTTAAGTGGCTATGTAAGTGGGTGGCACAATATGTGCTGCAAACCCACTAGTAGATTTAATTCACAGGCCCTAGGTATATGTTGCACCACTCAACTAGGGGCTTAGGGGCTTATAAGTAAATTCAATATGCCAATCAGGTGTAAGTTATTTTTACCATGTTTTAGGGAGGGAGCACAAGCACTTTAAGACTGGTTAGCAGCAGTATAGTGCACAGAGTCCTACAGCCATTAAAACAAATTCAGCAAAAACAGGAGAGGTGAAGGCAACACATTTAGAGGTGACCCTATAGAGAAGGACAAGTTCAACATGGTGGCTGCATTTCTCTCCATAAACCATTCCCTAACCCCTCTAAACCCCTCTGTACTCCTTCCCACCCCCTCCTATTTAGTAGTAAGCAAGCTGCTTTTTCCAGCCACTCCCCTGGCAGTAGTAAATTTACATGTGTGAATATCTACACATAGAAAAGATAGGAGAGGTGGAGATTTACACTCATTGGGGTGTGAATAGCATTGTGAAGTACTTTAGAAGTACTATGGTAGTATTACCAAATGCACAACAATTAATAAGCAGTCTCAAGTTATGAAAATATCTTAATTATTTGCCTCATTGTTAGATTAGATGTTACATAATAGCAGTAAAAATAATCTGGCGAGTGCAGGAAAATTTTGAAGCACAAGATGGATGTGCTTAGCTCAGGAAGAAAGAAGGGGGGTTCTTGTCTTTTCTCAATTCACCATGTAATTACTTTTCTTAGTGAATTGATGCAAGACTGGGAAGACACGACAAAACTAGAGATACAATCCTTTCAGAATCTCACTGCATCACAGCTAACCGTGAAACTTGATTTGGAATGTATGAAACTGGGAAGATTGAAATCGTGAGTTAATAAAATGATGTGTTTTGTGCACTAAACGGAGATATGATTAATGTGCTGATGTCATGCCACACTGGAAGTTCACCATGCCACCACCTAGAAGACACTGCAAGTGGTCAATCATAGAGTTTTCCAGTTCCTGATATACACTTTCGACAGGACCACAGGGACCGAAGGGACAGCTACTAATATAAGATATTGACCACCTGTACAAAAGTATTGAGAAGGTCACTTTGCTGTGAAACAAGCACGCATATCTCCTACCTGAAGATATGATTAGGACTACAAGGACACTCTAATATGAGTTATCTACAATCCATGTAAAACCAACAATGCTATTTTTGAAATACGAACCACCTTAGCCTTGGAAAAAAAGCCAGACCTGTGCTCCAATTATGGGAGAAACACTTGTTGACTGGTCTAAGTTCTCTGATGCCTCAAAATTAAATAGAGGCTTTCATTTGTTTTCAACTGCATTAAAACAAACATACGAGATAAGTAATCTATTTTCCACTTTTTTACTCAAGGAATATCAAACCAAATGTTTATTATTATTATTGATAATTGCTTACTCTACTTTAAGTAAATACACATCCTGATAAAGTCTGATGTATTAATCTAGGCATGTCAAGTGTTTTCAGTGTCTCATTAGGAAACAACCCTCCTTAATATCCATTGACACTCATCAGAACCTCCCTATTGCCTAACCTCAAAATGTATAATGTTGCCCAGCAATTAAGAATGAATGGCTTGCAGGCAGACTTGAAATGTTTCTAGGAGGACAAGTATCTCCTGTCAATTCTGAATATCTTGATTTGATATAGGTTTTTGTTATAAGGTAGGAACACAATCAGTAATTTTGGAAATAAATAAGCCTAAGACATAGTTAGGTGCCAATGCGTCACACCAGACCATGTGTGCAATATACAAGTAAAAGGGCCAATGGCAATGGGCCCGATTCACAGAATGAAGTTAAGACTCAATCCTAAACTTACTACTATTTTGGTATTCACAGAATGCACTTACTCATTTCGGTATTCACAGAAGGCACTTACTCATTTCGGTATTCACAGAAGTTAGTAGTCCTAACTTTAGGACTCCTAAATGCCTTCTGTGAATACCGAAAGTCTTAAAATTAGGATTTTTCTCAGTTTAGTAGTATTAAAGTTAGGACTCCTAACTTTAGGACTCCTAAATGCCTTCTGTGAATACCGAAAGTCTTAAAATTAGGAATTTTTTCTCAATTTAGTAGTAGTAAAGTTAGGACTCCTAACTTTACTACTACTAATTCATGCACAGATTGGCTATGAATACCACAGCAAATGGTCACAAGGCTGACCAGTCAGTCTTGTGTCACCCTGAATAGCTAGTCTATTCAAAACACTTCCAAGATTTCACCTTACTACGACTCCAAACTCCTGGTGCAGAATGTAAGAAGGACCAAAGATATATCGGGTGATCCTCATTTCTCTTGGAAGGGGTACTCTGATAAATGTAACACTAGGAGTGGAGAAAAACGCAAAGAAAAGTATTGGATACAACCCAACAATAGTAATTTTTTTCCGCCCACTTAGAATCCCAAGAAGTATTCTGTAATTATTTACAACTCTAACATAAGGACGTGAGGGCACCAGCTAACATAAAAACACTAACCTGTCTCCAGGATTCTAATTCGCCAAAGTAGAACAGCTAGTAGCATTACAGCACAATAGTCACTTGGTCCAGCTATGTGTTGCCATTAGAAGGACAGAACATCAGCAGCTTTATAAGGGCCCTCTGAAGAAACAGACTCATATCTGTTGAATGACAGTTCACATGGCTTATGAAGATAGCAGCAAAACCAGATCCCCAATTCAATCCACCCTGCTCAGACGTCCCACTACATAAGTCGGTTACATTCAGATCAGTTGGTGAAGTCCCAAAGCTCACCCTACCTTATGAAACTCTGTCGTAAAAAAAACAGGACCCTAATAACTAAGCCCACCTAACTATTGTCAGGTATAAGGAATTCTTACAGTGGAAAATCTCCTATGGATGAAATACAGTCTCAGACTGAGGTCTGTACAAAGGGGCAAGAGGCCAAGTAACTGGTAAGCATTACGCTAAACAAATATCCAGTATTGCATCATAACAGAAAGTGAATAAGTTCTTAGTTGAATGTATTTCTCATACTCAATGTCCTAGATATTGTGCTTGCTAGGCCACTGGAACCAATCCAGAATGTTGCAGCACAAATAACCTATACGTCTAGAATTCTTCCTTCCTTTTGGTATATTGTTATGTATTTTTAGCCACAGAGAACAATTTTAAACAACTGTCAAAATCGTGGGCGCAAAGAAACAAATATTAAAGTTGATGCAAAAGGTATGGCATCACATTAGAGAACACTGACTGGGGGATACTGCCTTAGAGAATTGGGTTCAGATGCTTTTTTATTTCAACAAAATAAACACACATACATATGATTTTACATTAATTATTTACTTAATAGGCAATTAAATACTATAATAATTTGTATTGTAGTATTGTAGCATAAATGCATGGATGCAAAGAAGCAGTTGACAAAGAATTGCTAGCCAATTTAACCCTTCAGATTGTCCTGACTTGAAAAATTTACCTTTCACAATTTCTCCTACTGCTATGTAACACAAAGGCAGGAAGGATGCAATTAAAGCAGTGTATCAGTGTTGGAAATGACCACCTTTTTGTGTAGGGTATTCCCAGAATTTTGCCTGGACTGTTTTGCTCACTATAGAACTCTGTGTACTTTATAATAATAATAACCTTGAATATGTAAAGCGCACAGTTACCTCCGAAGTGTTTTCCCAGCGCTGGGGGCCCTCAGGAAGATTAAGCAAGCTATTGCCCAGAGTCACATGGTGCTGGGGTGACCTGGCACCGGTGCGGGGGATTGAACCATGAACCCCGTGGTCCTGAGTCAGGCACGCTGGCTGCTGCACCACACCTCTTCCACCAGGGGTAACGTGGCTGTGTTCTCCCTTACAGGATTGGGAGATTGGCATACCCCTAATTGAGATATCAAATGTATCTGTAAGTCACTCATATATGGTACAAAGTGTTCCCAGGGCCTGTGAGTTAAATGTTACTAATGAACTGCAGCACCAATTGTGCCTTCCACTACAGTGACAGTGTAAGGATGACTGCAGGCCTACTCTCTATTGCCTGACTATGCAATTTTACATTGCAAATTCGAACTGTAAAAATAACCCTATTTTGAATGGCTAAACCTTCCTTTGAAATATTAGTAAGTGACCCCTAAATAGGTCCCACTATCTATAAAGCAGCTGACTAGTATTTAAAAGTAGAATATGTAAAATGTAATGTTATTCATTTCCTTTCAGTAAAAAGGCCCACAAAAGCTATTTTAGCGGGGTTAGCTGTTTTGTTGGAGAGCATTGGGAAACAATATTACATTCTAATAACGTTTTTACCAGCTAGCAAATAGCTACAAATGTCATTCTTGGATTAAAAAAATAGATTTATTACTAGAGGAATCAATTGTTGGAGCCAGTTTTGTAATAGATATTTTTTTTAAAGGTATCTTTAGAAAGTTAACTTTTCCCGGCCTTATGTGTGTGCAAGTGTTTTCTTCCTCTGAAAGGATGACCATCAGGGCTGTGCCAAAGAACTCGATTAACTTCAAAGAGGGCTGTCTGGTCACAGGCAACTGTTAGCTGACACCTGGACAGGGCCCGTCTTTATTCTGCCAGTCAGGCAGGCATAAATCTCAGTGAGAGAGATGCTGCTCCCAGAAGTGGTTTAGAGTGACTGCAGAGCAGGGTTTGAACATTTCCAAAGCCACACCTCTTGGGTGGGAACACAGCCTTTGCACAAAGGCAGAAGGGTTGTTCAATCTCTGATTTAGGCAGGGAAGGGCACTGTGGGATTGTTTGCTGTAGGGCACACAAGAAGTGCTACAAATGTGGGTAGAGGTGGCCCTGGGAACTTTTATCTTACTGGTTATGGAGGGGACAGCAGTCACCCACAGGCTGGTGCCACGCATCAATTTGGCACCCACAATACTCTACTCAGAACACATTTTGGACCTGTGGAAGAATCAAGGAGGACTGGACCTGCTATCTGTGGCCTGAGAGGAGCCTAGAAGTCTTTACCTGCTCTTTCTCCTGCCCCTCGGATTAGAAAGTGGACTCCAATGGTCATAAGACTGACCTGTTCAAGCCACAATGACCAAACAAGCCACAAGATACCTTATCTGCAACTGGCCAGCAGACCACTTCCAATTGGGCCAGCCCTTTTCCTTAAACCTGGGACTTAGAAACTATTTGGCTCCAAAGACCTCTGAAGTACTGGGATCAACCTGTCAAGCTGATCCATCTAAAGTGCATTGCCACTGGACCAAAGATTCAGGTTGCTCCCGCGTGGATTTCCAAGCAGCAAATCCAATTCAGCTGCACCTTGCAGAGAAGGTATCCAGCCCCACAGAGCCCTCTTCAGTTACATCCTGCAGCCTTGCCCTGCTGGAATAATCCAAGCTCCAAAAACATGACTAAATCTTAAGGTAGAAACCTTTACCAGGCTATGGTGCAAAAAGAATCTGACCCGCCAGGGACCTTCCTTGGCCTTGAAATTCAAATGTCCCATGCTCCGAGCTTTCCTGCAAAAAGTTAATGACTTCACACAGATCTTGTTGAGCAGCTGTTCGAGTACATGGAACCCTTTTCAGTCACAGTCCCCTGCCTTGACCCAGGAATGATTTTTGACTTCCACTCCAGAGAGTAAAGGCCCGCCATGCCAGCGCCCCACTCCAAGACCGCCCAACCCACAGTCAGTCTGGCTGCCGGATTACCATGGGTAATCCTGGCAGGCAGTCCTGAGGTGGCAGTCCGACAGTGGTGCCTTTCTAATGCTCATAGGGTAGCCTTAGAAAGGCATCACTGTAGGAGCACCGCAGCCCATTCCTGCAGAGACAGAAATGCACCCTGTGCACAGACGCAACAGGGGGCCCTGTAGAGCCCCCTTAGTGTCCTCACTGCCACCATTTACAATGCGAGCCCACCGCCATGAAAAGGGTCACAGTGAGGAAACTCATAATATGCTTCCTGGTGCAGCAGTGACACCGCCAGCATATTACATCCTTACACCGTTGTGCCCCTAGCACAGGATCAGGTATACCCGGCGGTTGCGGAAGTCCTGTGATAGTCCCACCACTGTAGTTGGAATACAGCAGGTGGACCGCCAAATTGGTGGTCCAGGGTCTGCCACCACGGGTTTGGCGATCCCATGGAGCGCTAAAATTTCAATTACGCCCCAAGTCTAAAGGAAAATCGTCTGACAGTGTTGAACCTGTCTTCTGTGTCTGAACTGTGATTTATCGCCGTTGTCCTTAACTTGCAATTTGATACCAGTAAAGCGCAATCTGATGACCACGCAATTCAATGCGTTTTGGTGGTATTACAGTAGACTCAATTTACCTTTGTACCTGTACCACACTCTGCTGCCTTTCGGCTAAGTTTGCACTATACAAACACCACACTCCTCCCGCTATGCAAATACTTCATACATCTATACCTTTTATTTATAGATCAAGTATGTTGTCTGCCTAGTTGTTTTTATGGTATTCAACTCTATCTCACAAAGATATTTTTGAGATAATTTAATCTGGTTTGTTACTTTTTTCAGGTTGTTTATCTTCATGCCAACAACATCGTAAAGGTGGGAGTGAATGATTTTTGCCCAACAGAGTCAAGAGTGAAGAAGTCCTTATACAGTGGCATTAGCTTGTTCAGCAATCCAGTGAAATATTGGGAGGTCCAACCAGCAACATTTCGCTGCGTCACCGGAAGATCAAGTGTGCATCTTGGGAACTTTAGGAAGTAGAAGGTTACCCAACAGCATCAGCTTTCTGGAAGAATATGCAGGTCTAAATATAGGTGCAAGCAAAGGGAAAAGGTGCTATGCCTGGCTCCTCACTCATTAAAGAAGAGTCAGAGCAAGATGAACATGTTTACAAAAAAAATAACTATACGTGTATATCTGTTATGTTGCTTGTTTTTATCATACTTGAAATCTATTAGTACAAAAAGCAGGCAAAAGTACTGTACCTGATAGTACAAATATGCAAGTGTGCAATGACTTAAAAAAGCTTTTTTTCACACAGTTCGCTTTAATTATGTGGCAGTACATGAGTGTATTCCCCTTTTTCTTTGCAATTTTCATTATTTGCCATTTAGGTTATTTGTAGCTGCAATGCAACGTAGTGTGCCCCACTGAGTTTCACACCAAGCCCCTGAATGCTCAGATTCCACAGTTTGCATTTGCATATGTAAGGTTCTTCTTTTGTCTTCTTACCACTTGGCGGTGTTTTTGCTACCATTAAAATCTTCTCCATGTCAAGAGTCAGCAAATGTTTTAGCAAAGTTGCCACTTACTTCAAATAACAATATTCTTTTAACCATATTATTCTGCAGGTCCCACCTACCTATGTTTAACTCTGATTTAAGACTATCATGGGATTTTCTAGAAATTATTTTAAGCCAACTCAAAATGTAGTACATTATCCCCATGTTTCTAAGCCTATGTGAACTTTGTGTAATTTCCTTTGAAAAAATTACACGAAATGCCCAAAATGGCTAGAAAAATATACAAAAAGATTAGCAAGATTGTCACTGAGAGCAAAGAACACATCTTTTTGTCACAGCACATTACAGGTTAGTTAGATGTCCTCCCATGGTGTGGCGTCAAAGTGAGGCAATATAAGCAGTGATTTCTAAAAACATACTAGCCCCAGTGTCACATCCAAAAGTTAAAAAATCTTTAGTTTGCTTTATGCTTTAATCACCACAGAGCCAACTTTAGATTTCATGTTACTAATCTGGGGAAAGGTGTATCTATAATAATTAGCATTTATATCACTACCTACCTATCTATCTCAGTGTTAATGCTTGCAGCATAACGTATTGAATTGCACATTTGATTTCGTTTCCAGGTGAAGTAAACAAAGCAAAGAACTCGAAGTTATGTATCTGTTACTCTAAGTAACTCATGAATATAAAGAAATCACGTTTCATGAATTACAGAAATCCAGTAATTCATGGTCACATAGGACAGAAGCCATAGTACAATTAACACTAACAGAGACTATATTGTTTTTATATCATAACCTATATATACTTTGTACCTTACTAACATTCCATAATTTGCAATATGTTGCTACCAGATTTCTCGTAAGTAAGAAGCTCAATCAATATCATTTTAGAAAAATTGGTAGGAAAGGATTTGCAAATATTGGTGCTGCACTCATCAGCTTTGCTTGAAATGTAGGCATGCAGACTATGTATCAAATGAGGAGTTTAAAGTGATAAACTGCACATATACTTAAGAAATCCATCGCATAGACAAAGTATATACACTGTTCTTTGATAAACAACATGAAGCTTCCACTCCTCTTTAGCAGTACTACTAAATGTAGAACTTAGATATACTAGAGAAAGTGCTGGCATTTTTCTTTTTTGCATTCTCACAGCGGGCACTGTGTATATTAAGCATTTGAAATAGTGTATCACGGGGCAGCAAACGCTTGTGATTGGCCTGTTGCCAACATGCAACTTTTTCCTGGAATTATTCCAGCTGGCCTTAGAAGTAGATAAAATAGCATGATTGATTATTTAAATGTGTTTGAATCAACCTTACAAGCAGAGACGAACTGGTTGCTTCCTAATTTCCTGGCCCACAATTTTCATTTATTGGAACCGTTGGTGATTAACGTCTTTATCAAACGAAGCAATAAGACAGTTCGAGTGATAGATAAATAATTATTTATACATTTAAGTAGCACTTGCAATACATGTTTTGAACTTAACTAAAGAATTAATGCCATTATCTGTTAATCACCATTCACAAATTAACACCTTATTCATAAAATCAATCATATTTCTTATATTTTAAAATCTAAATACGACCTGCATTTTGCAAAAAAAAGGTTTTCAGTTTCGACCGATGGAAAATGTGGCTGCTGCATTAGCACACACATATTCTGAAAGGCTTAGAACCATAGTTAAATCACATTTGAAAGCATATTGTAGCTGTAGTTGTAGCTGTAGTGAAACCAAGTGTAAGTCAGCAATGTCAAACTATGGAGCCTTTTAATAAGAGACCCTTCGAATGCTGACTCTGATTCATTAAGTAATCATCCACTTTAAGACATCAACTATATGTGAACGATGAACATTAATAATTGCGATTTTGCATGGACTGGAACACCTGCCTTTTTATATGTTTTGTAGTAATCTGTCTATGAAACCTAACTATTAGAGAATTGTGTTACTTATCTGAAAAGGGCCCGCCATGCTAGGGCATCTTCGACAGTCAGCCATAGAAGTAATCAGTGTTTGTTTTGAATGTAAAAAGGAACTTTGGTTTAAAAAGAATGTCCAAACTGAGTGTGCATCTGTATAAATTTTACATGTGAAAATGATGCCATGTCCAGTTCAGAACAACAACCTGAGGCTGATCTCAAAATGTGCATCCAGTAACTCTACGTCATTAAAATGCAAATCAGCACCTCAGTCATAAGAAGAAAACCATATATACATGAAATCTATTTAATTGGATTTACATCCTCAGTTAAAGGAATAAGTACTCATTTCCACAGTAGATTGGAGAAATTATTATAAGGAGGCAGAATCATTCTTCTGAAATGATTGCGGTACAATGTGAACATTAATGTGTTTGTAGTGTTTTTCCAAGGATGGCTAGAGTGGGGTGAAGCTGACACCTTGCAGTGTGAGCGATTTATAAGAACAGTAATTACCATGAAACGAAATATAAGATAATGATGTTCTGTACCTATTGTAAAATGTAGAATGCATAAAAACCTTTCTTTTGCTAAAAAAAAGCCCTGCACGTTACAAGAGGGAATCATATAACACTACTTGTATATGACAAAAAGTATGAAAGTCAAAGACATATACATGCATCCTTTATATTTCTCTGAGAATATTTTTTGCAAAAAGGTAACGATTGTTAGATAATAAATCACATGCTATGTAAAACTATTATTTTGTATACATTACACTATACCCTTAGGACCCCCTCTGCACATTTAATTTACCAAAATGTACAATTTACCTTTTGTTGCTAATTTTATTAATAGTTGTCGTCGTGCTCTTTTTTAAATTCTAATCTTTGTTGCACATGCTTTTCAAAATCTAGGTCAGGTTTTAGCCCACATCTTGGCTTTGAATCTAGTCGTTGGATAAACATCCATCGGCTCTGAGCGCAACTTTAAAAACTGCTTAACCAAACTTATCTGGTGGATGCAATCCAATCATTTAAAATGTAACACCAATAAGAAGGAGATCATGCTGCTCTGTATGTCCAATTCCTTTCACCCTGTTTTATGGTGGCTTAACTCCACACCTCCTCCGCCTGTGATAGTTGAGGTTGTAAAACACCTCTGAGTAAAATTTGATGCCTCTTTGTCATTCCATCCACAAGCTCTGCCAGTGGCAGGAACAGGTTTTAACTCCAATAATAATTGAAAATTCTTTTCGATTTCCACCCACTAGCAGCAAGAAAAATAGTGGTGTTGGCACTGATAACGTCCAGATTGGAATACTGGAATAGTTTGTAAGCAGGTCGATCAAAACAAACTAATCAGAAACTGCAGTTGGGACAACATGCTGCTGTTAGACTGGTACTGAAACTTCCTCCACAATCATGAGCATCAGATGCTCTAAACCCCATACACCGGCTGTCAGTACATGAGAATCCTTTTTAGAATTGTCTTATTTGCTTTGCATTGGGGTCAAAGTACCTCATTTCTAGATTGACCCAGTACGCTACCAAATGGTGTTTGAGGTTTTCACATGCCCATCTTCTGAAGACCCCTACTTTCAGACTCAAACTAGAGGAGCCAAATCTTTTGCTGTTCTGGGCACAAAGCCTTGGAATCAACCCCACAGTCACTTGAGAGTCATTGAATCTGAACCCATCTTTAGAAAGCAGCTGAAGACCTGGCTTTTTGCTGCTGCTGATTCGCAGTGTTACCCACTTCTTTGATTTTCTTCCTTTTTCAGGTCACTTCTGTATTGGAACCATTCTTTTTGCTGTCCAGTGCCAGGATGCTCCTTTGGGAGTGGCAGTGTGCTTTACACCTACACTTTTCATTCATTCAATCTGAGCTACAAACTTGTCTTTAAAAACGCGAAAAAAGTCTACAATAGATAAACATATACCATATCTGTTTATACAAATTAACGTGTAAAATAGGTTTACTTACTGTAGTGTAAAAAGTTATTGACATTTCATATATCTATTTACTGTATATTTGTTAATCTTCGTCATAAATTAAATGACATTTGAAAATATCATAAATGTATTTCTTTTAATAAAAAAAGTTGAATTGAAACTAGGTAGCATTCCTGTTCTGTAGTCAGTGAAGTAACAGCATTCTAATTTTCTACTTGTTGAATTCTTTTCTTTTGCCCGAGGTCACCACAATTAAAATGGGCAAGAAAATGAGGTAGTCTGCAGTAAAGGAACACTTGAAGATAGCATCTTTGTGTACACAGAGGTCAAAGTGTCCTAACATCCAGAGAGGAGGATCTGGAATTTGGATAGGGCACTATCGAACAGAATAGTGGTCATCTACGTTCTTATGAGATATTGAAAAAGGCATGAAAAATGCAACAGTATGAAAAGCTCTATTCAGATTGTGGATATGTCCATTCTAAATGTGTTAGAGTCTGTATTCAAAGAAGAGATTTTGGAAGAACAACAATCTGATAATTACAAGGTTTAGTACATTTTTGTTGTCTAAAACAATGTAATGTATAACTAAAGTGTCGATACACACATCAAATGAAAATCTGCACTGTAGGAAGCTGCATTTTTATGTGGTTTACCAATGTAGGGGTACATCATGCAAAACATCCCGACAACCCCTATTGGTTTACAGGGGTTACTTTAGTAATCCCAAGTGCTCTATTTGTGGAAGTGTTGTTGAACAGCGTAGGCTTATCAGAGGGGAGTGTTGAACATTTGTTGTACATGCAGAGTCAATAAATGAGACACAAACTCAAAAAGAAATCCAAGACCAATTTAGAAAAATAGCAAATAGGTACTTTCAGAGATAGGAGTTTTTCAGTAAAATAGTCAAATAAAGTTTTTTAAGGTAAGAGCCTCGAACGCGGTTACGTTATTCTATGGGAGAAACATACACTGCAGACATTTACTTGAAAACGGTTCTTGAGGATACCTTTTAGGACTTAAGGTGCTTAAGGGCCAAGGTCCAAGAAACCACCACAGTTCAGGTTACCTGCTCTAGTGTGTCCCGGTGCAGAGGTGCTGGTCGTTTTGGTAGTCTCGAGCGCTACGCGTTAAAGTCAATGGGAAGGTATCTGTGAAAGAAAGGCTGTAAGTGGGAACATGGGGACCAAGTCCAGCAGAACCCAAAGGTGGGCTCGGCTCTTGAGAGTCTCTGGGGCAAGGGGGCACCATCAATTGACTTGTACTAAGGTTGTGGGGCTCAGCTGCAAAGGTATTTTGTCCGGTGGGTCACTGATTAAGAGGCTCTTAATTCATGGGTTGACCTGGCGATGGAAGAGGGGAAGAAAACAAGACTCCAGGGTCACTCTCTGTGAGGCTGTCATTGGTCCTGAAGTCCCTCATTGGCAGGTCATCTTTTGGCATCAGTGGTGCCCAGACTGGACACTCAACAAGCCTTGGTTACAGCAAGGCTCCGGTACCCAGGATATTGGTGCTGTGAGGCTCCTGGAGGGTTTAGCGCCTCGAAACTCGCTGGTGAGACACGACTGACCTCCTAGAGCCATGGTGACTGCCTCTTGATGTGATGATGCACCCTCAGTGGACCCAATGGTCAGCAAGACGAGGTATTGGTCCTGTGCCATCGGTGCCTGCAGCTGCAGAGGAGTGGCTCCTCCACCATAAGGGAGATGCTGCTTGGTTGTTGAAGTGCTGGACTTAAGAGAATGAACAGCTTTTGGGCGAGTCAAGATTTTGCAATTGTCCAGGTATCAGCAGCCAGGCTCATTTTGTAGCCAATTTCATAGCAGTTTAACACCCATAGCAATTTATGGGCGTTTAGGGGAGTGTAAGGTAGTAGCCAATAGACTACTTGTCCCTAGGGTGACTACACCCCTCTTTTGATCATTTCCTGCAAGGCATGGGCATTATCCTCACCCAGAGGTCCTAGTTTCACCAAATTCAAGATTGTATAACCCTTTCTTGGCTGTCCCCTTCAGGTGGCCCACCGTATGGGTGTGCCAAGCCTGAAAGTGCAAAACCAAAGGGGATGATGGACGGAGTGTTGAACATTGCAAGCACTCACACCCAGTGAACTGATCTGGGTTTAATCCATCATCATTCTTTAGCTCACTCCACCACTCCAGTTCAGAAAAGTCTGAAAGTGCATCACACTCCTGCATATCTAATTTCCCACCTGAGCTGGTGCCAAATGGGCCCCAGGGCAGGTGGTGGTGTTTCCAAAGTCTGGGTGGAAGCGGGGTCACATATCAAGTCTGCAGAGGCCTCTGGCCTCGATTTGCTAAAATACTAGCCATCCCACTGGTGGAGATGTGATCATCTTCCTCTGGAGGAGGCATTGTTTCTGACCTCTGAGAGAGTGGGCCTACAGGGGTAAGAAAGTCATCGGTGGTGGCAGGCTAGATAGTCCTAGTCAGCCAGCACACTAGAGGGCTAGTAGGTTTTAAGGGGGCATCTCAACGGTGCCCACTGGGTGCATGTCATAATAAATCTAGTACTGGTAACAGTACACATTTATTAAGATGAAGTATATGATACCAAACATCATTTGTTTTAGTGAAGCCATCATGTAGCTGGGTAACTCGTAATGACCAGTGCCCAGTACATGTCCTTAAACAGCTTCCTTATCACTTGCAATATCTAGCAATAAAACTAGACATCACATGTGTAAATATGCTCATGCATATATGTCCTCACATATAATGCACCCTGCCTTAGGGCTCTGAGACCTGCTGAAGGGGTGACTTGCTGTAGGTGTGACTTACATATAGTATATGTAGTGTACATTGGCATGGCACACACCGTGAGGGTTCCATGCTGTGTTTTTGGAATGGTTTGGACCATTGCACACATCCTGCAATGGCAGTCAGCATGCAGTTTGTGTGTGGGTCCCTTAGGGTGGCATAAACCTGGTGCAGCCCTTTGAGATTCTATTTCGTACCCATAACCTCGGTACCAGGGGTACCATTTACTAGGGACTTACAAGAGTGATAAAGTCCTTGCCAATTGGGTTACAAATGAACATGTGAGCTTAGAGGAAAGAGCACTCTGGGCCCTGGTTAGCAGGTTTCAGTGCACTGTCAGAGTCAAAAACAAGCACCTAGTAGTTTAAACAGGAACACAAAGTTGGGAGACATTTGCAAAGAGAAGTCCAGTTGCCTACATGCACTTCACTCGGCTCATGGGGACAAACATAGATCTGCTTGTGACTATCATTGCAGATCACTGCAGTAGCTCATGGAGTAACACCTTTTGAACTATGACATCTTGTATACTAAGCCTCAAGGGTCTTATCGCTTTCTGCTTCCCTGCAATGGTTTAAGGTGATACCTACGTGCAGGGAATAGTTCATGTTTTTACATCACTGAATTTGAAAGGCTACAGAACATCATCACCTTCTATAATGTTGTTATTATGCCAAGCTTTATAATTAGTGCTTTAGGACATAGCAGTCCAATTGATAGGGTGCATGATAAAAGTAGTTTTGTTCTATTGAGGTATTTTGATTGTTGCTCAATATGTGCAAATGAATAGCAAAATCACACCATGTCAGGGACTACCCATCAACAACCTAGTTTTAAAAAATGGGTGATTTAATAGATGTCTGAAATGCCAGAACTCAATAACAGACAATTGTTTTTACTGGTATAAAGTAACAAACAAGACCAATGAACTAAACTATTTCAGCATAACAGTCTGTTGTTTGATTCATACCAGTAATGGATATTCATAAGCATTCACACAATATTCAATATACATTGTCAATCCTTGTAAAGGAACAAACAGATACTTTTTTCCATGAACGACAGTAATAAAATCTGATTACCACTCCTATTTTTCACTGTTGGTTTATTCTGTACAATGACACTTTTGTCAAGGCTGGAAATATAGATATAATACATGTTTTTTTAAATACAAATGGTGACTAGTGTATAGATAGCTGTTAATGCATATATTAATATTCTGAACATATATAGGAGTACTTCCTAGAAACGTGTCCCATTCTAATGCATATAAAGAGAATTAAATAAGTGGACATTAGAGTATACAGAGGATTAGAGAAAAAGAAGAGATATACCATTGACCGAAAGTTTTGCTAAAGAAATTTGTGAATATAAAATCAAGACTTCACCAAAATTAGTGACCGAGGCTGCACGGTGATTCCACCCGATTGTGGTAGATGTAATAGTATAACCATACCCTCACCAGTTTAGTAGTATTCTTGATCCTAATGATCTTCTTGTGTTACTACAAATAGTCATGAATGTTCATATGTAGCGGCTGGAACTATTCTGCCAATCCAAGTATCTGGAACAACGAGAGTAAACAATAATCACTATTAGAAATAGAGGTTACTCTGTAGATACTCGCGATAGTGTTAGCATTAGCCATTCACTTACTTCAGAAAAAGCATGACAATCTTGATTCCAACGTTAAATGCAAGATTAATACCAAGAAAAAGTATGTAGACAGGCACACTCGTATCTACAATAAAAGGTTAAGATTATATCTTGTTCAGAGAATGATCACAGATATCCCATAATCATCCTATAGATCCTGATGTGCCCTCATTCGCAAACCGTAAAACGTGAATTAGTCCCATGCATTGCCCAATATTCTGCTTGTCACCTCTAATTGTGATAATATCCAATATAATATGTGCACCTATTGGATCCAGTGAATACATAGTGATATCATATGTATAAAGACCAAAGTAATCAGAACTAAACCAAACAGTAGTGAAAACAACAAAGTAAGATTTAACTTGTTGCGCCATAGTGTCGAAAATAAGTACTTAATCAATAAATACCAAATATATGAGTCGGTTCTCAAATCATGAATAAATAGTAATGACTAGCCTCCGTAATTAACAATAGAGGAAGTCCATGGTAAGCTCCCCCGCTGCAAATAAAATAAATATAAAATTAGCAGTCAAGTACTAGTACCCTAAGATGCGTAGAACTTCTGGCTCATTAACAGTCCGCAGCCGAGCAAAAACTAAGTTCTCTTACCCGTTATTCGATAAAAAGTCTCCCAAGCATAAGTCCGTTCAAGGTAGTAAACCTGAACGTCCATTTTTCCATTGCGCATATATAGCGTCATGGTCATATGACCCAAATTGATCTATAAAGTTCAACTAGTGAACAGCTCAAGGAAGTGGAACAAATGACAGTGCCATATATGAATGGCCAAAATCTTGCATATCGTATAGACAGATTGCCACATCTCTTGGTATAAATTACTTGAGTATAATTATGGGAAATTAAAACCCCAAATATCTCATAATGGCCCTCAAGTAGGCTATCAAATCTCTTTCAAATTCAAAATAGTCACATCAGAAAAACTGGAGATAAATGTCTCAAACATTTTTAAATATATACTCAAAAGCCGCAATATTCAGACAGACAGTCTAGAACACGCAAGATAACACATGGTAGACATGTATGGTGTTTTTGGATAGAGAAGTGATTTAGTCACGTGAGAAAATGTGAAAAAGTGTGAAAAGGAGAGAAATTAAAGTTCAGAAGGGGGAAGGTAAAGATCATATAGAACACCCATTAGTACATGTTAATTCAGATTCCAGAATTGATTACATTATTCCAATGAAGTCTTGCAACTTCTTATTTACACAAAGCAGGATACACTTAGCATGACCATATGGCCAAGTACTAAATGTTTTTCTTTTAAGACAGTTGTACTATCTTATGGTATTTAATATTATACCCATAATACTCCAACTGATGTGTCAGATGGATAAAATATATAGTATCATATTCAGTTAGATATTACTCTGTGACTATACACCTTATCATTCTTGGAGAAAAACATGTAAATCCCTGTCCGTATTCAAGCCAAGGTCCACAGATCTAAGTTTTATCAGCCACCTAGTCTTTGATTGCCTAAGTGCTAAGGTTCTGTCGCCACCACAGGCATTCTTCTCAGCTAATGCAATGGCATGACAATTAAGTCTAATAAGCTCAGATGTTGCATGTACAGTTTTATTTGGTCTATGATGTGAGACCTTTTCAGTAGGCAAGTATTCAGCATAAACCACCAGAAATCATTATCTGTTGGGGGAGGGGCACCCATAGATACCTGTTAAAGACAATGAGGTAGATAAATGCATTTAGGATTGCATCAATTACTCCATATTCCATTATTTCATCTGCCCACATACACTTCTATGATCACTAACATCTCAACCTTACCTCATGAGATTTGCAATATATATATGTTATTATCATAGAATCCACACAACAATCACAGCAATGATGGCTGCCACAAAACACATGAGGGTCATTTTCCCCTGCGTTTAATTTGCACAAACCTCCTTTGGTCATGCCTATTGAAAGCCTCTATAAAATTCTACTGAAGGCTCTCACTCAACATAATGCATCTTTTGATAGACATGGTCATGCGCATATGTATGATACACACAGTTTGCTTAACATTGGCTCTTAAGCTCAAAAGGTTAGTTAATTTTGTGTGCCAAACAATGACTCAATTGAAATCTTACTTTAACTATCATTAATTTTATGAAGCTGTTACTATGTACCATACTTTCTGCTACACCTTTTCCTTTTGTCCAGTGAAGGGTAACCAAATAAAGCGACATCTTGTATCCCTGGTCAGACTTGCCTCTAAGGAACACTGGGAAGCCTACTGTCAATCACACTTACTAATCACTTCTGAACCCCACACTCTGCCAAGAAGTACCATCCCTTAGATAGTTGGTGGCATTCCTGAGTCAAGTTGATGTGTTTGTAATCCTCTGACATGTAGGTTTTCTGGGTTAAATAAAAAGACCCAGAGCTCTTACTTTGGTACAGTATCAAAAGGTCTTGGTACCTTGGGTCACACATTTCAGCATTTATTTCCAACTACATTCAGATTTAGAGGTTTGACCCTGTAAATTGGAATTGAGGTATTCCATAATTATCATGTTCCACTGCGCCAATGTCACTGACCACACAGTGGGCTGCCAATTCATCCAAATCAAGTAAAGCTACAATGGTTCTGTCGGGGATACAGAAATTACATTATCAACAAAACTGAATCCTGTTAACGAAAATGTCATATATATGACTAGTATATGTGACTCACAGCTTAACAAATATGCTGGAAAGTAAAAATTGGGCTAAATCGCAGCACGCAACAAAGGATTATTGGTATATTGGAACACAATAGTACAACAAGAGACTCCAAAAATACTTATTATTTGTTATTTTAGATTTTAGATTGTGTGTGATTGTCAAGGAGGAATACACAAAGCCCAACTACACCCAGTCATTTGACCAGAGACAGGCTGCTAGCACCAAATGGCTAAGGCAAGAAACTGCCAACTTTCTAAACATAGTATCCATGAGGACAAGCAATTGCGCTCCTAACTGTCACACTGACAGAACAGGAATATTTCCTTGTAGTAAACAGCTTTTTCTTTCTTTTTGCCATAATCTTCGTTTTCAAAGTAAACCAAACTTTAATCAAGAAGCTTTCATCCATAGTTCATCCATACTTGCAACATCACAGGTGAGAGCAGCGAAATTCCAGCATGATTCATTGACATTACATTTTCAAATGTCTCCTGCATTGAACAGCGACACGTAAAATTAATCATACACGACGAGTTGGCTCGTCAAAGGTATTTATTTCTTATCACCCAATGCATTTCAGGCTGCAGGGGCCCTTCGTCGGGGGTCACTAAAAGATAATGAGACCGACATCTCAACCATCAAAATATTAAAGTCCCTCTCCAATAAACATAATAATGTGAATTGAGCTGCACTCCCCAATTATTCTACTTTCTAAACAAGGCATTTTCAGAACTGTAATTTAAATTCACAACAAGTGAGAATTTTAAATTTGGATACCAGATACCAACAAACTTAAATCAGTTAAATCTTCTGGTTTGGGAATTACACTTATAAAATGTAATAAGGTAATCACAATGTTATCCTGTGGTAAATATAGGCCTTGCAGTAGTAAAAAATGTATTTAAGAGCTTTTCAATACGAGAAAATGTAAAACTTAAAAGTACGTCTTGCTTTTTAAATACATTGCACCCTGCCCTCTGGGCTGTCGAAGGCCTACACTGGGGTGACTTATATGTATTAAAAAAGGAAGGTTTCTGCCTGGCAAAATTTATATTTTGCCTGGTTGAAATGGCAGTTGAAACAGCACTCACAGGATCTGCAATGGCAGGCCTGAGCACGTAAACATGGATACTTAAGTGGTAGGCACATGTAGTGCACTGTACTAGGGACTAATAAGTAAATTAAGTATGCCACTTGGATATAAGCCAGAAGAGAGCACACACACTTTAGCACTGGTTAGCAGTGGTAAAGTGCTCAGAGTCTTAAGGCCTGCAAAAACGAGTTCAGAAAAAATGGAGGTGAAAGGCAAAAGGTTTGGGGGTGACCCTGTAGAGAGGGCCAATTTGTACTAATGTTTGCAGAGCACTTCCCATTCTGTATGTTCCTGATACTCATAGCAATATCCTTCCATTAGGTGCACCATTCCTCTTACTAAATTTGATAATCTAGAGATGATCCCCACTGCCTCATCTGACCTAGTGAAATTAAGTCAAGGAATACCTCAGAATAGCACATTTTATTCTGGAGTCTGATTAACCGTAGGGATAGGAAATTATAGGATCCAATGCCAAATCATATCACCTGCTTCAGTGGTATGAGCATTTTTCGAACCTCTACCGAGGCGAAGTTTGCTCAGAACTCCGAACTATAGAACCTGCCCCCGAAGCTGGTGAAGTACAGGAACCACTTGACAAATTCGACATCCATGAGGTTGAGTTAGCAATAAATAATATTGCCCCTGGAAAGGCAGCAGGCCATGATGGCCTTCCAGGGGATTTGCTTTTACACGACCCCACACCATGGGCTCAGTTCATCCTTCTTGTTATGAATATGATAGCCAGAGGAGCTGATGTTCCAGACTCCTGGAAAGGAACCGAGGTAGTTCCAATTTTTAAAAAGGGGAGTAGAAAGGACCCTGCCAACTACCGGCCAATCAGTTTGATTGACATGATACAGAAGGTGGTTGGCAGGGTCCTTCTTTCAAGAATAAGAACCTGGATAGACAATGGCAACATCCTTTCACACTTCCAGGCAGGATTCAGGCAGAAGGTCGGCACGATGGACCAGGTCGTTAGGTTCTTCATGATCTATTGGAAGTCAGTTACCCTGGGGAAAGGGAGTTTATACCTGGCTTTCATAGATCTGAGAACGGCTTTCGACCTGGTCCCTCGTGACAAACTCTGGAAGGTGCTTGAGCACCTGGGCATGCCACCCTACATCCTTGACTTCTTAAAAAGATTACACTGTGACAATTATGCAAGGATTAGATGGGGAACCCAAGGGGAACTGACTGAGAGGATCGTGGTAAACAGAGGGGTACGTCAAGGGTGCGTGTTGGCCCCCACCCTATTTTCTTTATTCATCAATGGGGTGGTGGGCCACCTTAATAAGGAACCAGCAGATGCCCCAACACTAGCAGGGGAGAAGACACCCACCCTTCTGTTTGCCGACGATACCCTTTTAATTTCAAAGTCACCCGCCGGCCTCCAGAAATTGCTCAACAGATTTGATTCATTTGGCAAGGAGCAGGGGTTAACCATCAACACCGATAAAACCAAACTGATGACCTTTAACCCGTCCAAACGTTTTAGGAATAACATCTCCCTAAACAAGGTCCCTCTTGATGTGGTTGACTCGTTTGATTATCTAGGGAACAGAATTTCGAAAGGCATGAAGTGGGCAGTCCACCTAGATAAGATGCTCCTAAATCACAAACGGGTGTCCGGGGCCATCATCAGGGAACAGAATCTCTCTGTGAGTAGGCCGGTAGCCCCGGCGCTTGCTATTTATGAGGGGAAAGCATTGCCTTCGGCCCTTTGTGGAGCAGAACTGTGGGGAATGGAGACACTCGGAGATTTAACCAAGTCTGAGAATAAGTTTTTAAGATCCATTACCTCGCTTCCTGTCTCAACCCCCCTGAAACCCTTGTTTTATGACACAGGTAGAAGGAACATACAGGACATTGCTAGACTTCGTCCCTTACTCTACTGGGTTCGCCTAAAGAGGTCCGCAGAGCTGTACAACTATGCCAGGGCCTTCGACGAACTGCTGGCCCTTTACTCAGGGCGTAGGATAAAATGGCTGGCGGACCTCAGACACTTCACTGGCCTCATCGGGATAAGCGAGGCCTGGGCTTCCCAGACACCCCCCTCCAAGCTGGAGCTTAAACGTGTTTACTGGGAATGGGTGTCGAAACGGGATCAATCCACCCAAAAACCAGGGAAATTAACAGAGGGTTTCTTCGAGCATAAAAGCACCTGCAGGCTGGAACCCTACCTCGATTTTATACAGGCACCTAGGGATAGATCTTATATATCCAGATGAGATTTGGAACCCTGCAAGTTAACAGCTTTACTTCACAATGGAAAGGTCCTAATCATGTCCCCCTACCCTGTCCTAGTTGTGGCCATCCTGAGGAGTCAATTGCCCATCTGTTCCTGGCATGCCCAGCATACAAAAACGCCAGAGAAAAGTGGCTCAAACCAGCATGCAGGGTACTGGGCTTTATGAGCCATGTTGCAGCCCTGCGCATCTTGAAAACTGATACCTCTTCTTTGACAATTGTTTGTGGTGTGGCCAAATTCCTGTGGCGTGCCTGGCTAATCAGACAAAAGTACCGTGACAATTGCAAGGCAACTACAACTGCCTAACAAGGAACTCTGATTTTGGTCCAGTGCGCTCACGCAAGTCGGGGAACATTATGGGTTGTAACCTTCCTTTCTGCCGCAATGGAAACCTCAGACCTATGGACTAATCACTATTTTAAAGATATGATGTTTTATTTTCCTCTTCTGTTTTATTTCTATGACATTTTATTATCTGTGCTGAATTTTTAACTGTCTTTTTAAGAAAAATTCTACATATAACTTTTTTATTCTGTAAAATGCTTTTATGATAAATCTTTTATCGAATAAAGCCTATCAAACACATATAGTTGAGATTATGCCTCTGAATGCTGGACCATGGCAAAGATTATTTTGAATAGGGCCCTGTCACTAATCATATCAGTTTTAATTTTATGGTGCAGTAAGTGTTTCTACTAGATGTAGTGGAGTCTTTCAGCCACATGTACACAAAAACCTTGCTTACATGAATTAAGTAACTTAAACAGGCTCCTAAAAATTCATCAGTAATTGTTCTAAAGCACATGTTTTTCCACTATTGAAGGTCCCAAGGGCACTCACCTGCCCAAATTCGTCAGAGAAGTGAATTGGAGTGTTTAGTGATGGGAAAGAGATTAAAGCATGTTGAAGTGTTAAGGTAGGAGTTGGGAGGCATCTGGAATTTTAATGGCTGTTGACTTTGGACAGAAGACACTCCCAATCACAGCATGGTGCATGTGCACCCATATTGTGCCTGATGCTGTTCTGGAGGTCTGTACAATTCTGATAATACTCTGAGATGGCCTGCATGGTAGCTTTTGCTAGGGCTGGGGAGCAAGGAACCCACCTCAAACGTGGGCTGTTGTTGGAATATGATGGATAGTTTAGGGAACCTAGCTATCAACACTTGCATCTGTCAAAGGCATTGGGGGCCTTCTACAGCCAGAAAGGCTTGAAATAGTTACAGCACCCGTAGAAAAAAGACCATCTTCAAAACACAAATCCTATCTGGCTATGATAAGTAGAGGGGCATCCATCTGAAAAAATCTTCTTTAATTGTAACATATAAACATTGGGCAATAGCTTTCGAAAGAGGAGATTGAGTTAGTTGATTTCACCTTCAGGTACCTGATAAATTACACAGCCTATAGGAAAGGGGTGTCCTTGTTGCATGCGCATCACATAGGCAGGGGTCGAGGTTCACTTTCAGAACTTTACACTCATTTATATTCATTTTAAAGCTATTCGAAACATTGTTGCTGTTCATATCAACAAGCTACTAGTGGTGCTATTGGTGAACAGAGTGAGGTTGCTCATCATACCACCAAATCTACTCCTCGTATCTTATTGTCGCTCATGATTTTTGTGGGAATAGGATCAATATTTAGTTCAAAAAAAGAGAAAGAACAATGGGCATCCCTGAGGTATAGTTACAGAGATTGATGCTCAGCAATTTGTTGGTGTAACTCACAAGCATTTGCAAGGTAAACCCCAGGGTAAAACTAGAGCCCCATTTTACCTTTGTTAATAAAGACCAATTGACTCTGTCAAAAGCCTTATTGACACCAATGGGCACCCGAATGGCCAGAACCATTTTCCTTTCTCTATTCTTTATCAAATATAACCGCTTCTTACATTAAACTAAATCTGATCCTCCTGACGGAATCCGATTGATCAGGGTCAGGAGAGAAATGGACTTTCAGCCTTAGAAGGCATGATATTCTTAAAAGGTTTTTCACCATTAGCGATAAATGCAATCAGTCTGTAAGGAGTCCAATTCTGTGGACCGTATCCTGGCTTAGATTGGACTGAAATGTTTGCTTCAAACAAATGACCTGTGATGGAACGAGTATAGAAGAAATAGGTGAGATAACCATAAGCCGTAAAGAGTCAACAGAAATTATTGATTAAGCCATCTGCGCCAGGGGCTTTGTTTTCCCTCAAGAAGCTTATGCAACATTTGCATCAGAGATGGGTAACTACACATCCATTGTTTGATAGTGGCGAAAAGGTCACCCTAAAGAGGTACATTAGCAGTGTAGTGAAGATGGGAAAACACTGTTCAGTGATCATTAAAATGTACTAAAAGTCTCTCATTTATCTATATCTTTCTGTAATGATTTACTAGCCAAGGAAGTAGTGTGACGTATATAAGAACATCACATTATAATCTTAAGTTTAAGAGCCATGATCTTCCATTGTTTACTATCTGGCTCATAGTAAGTCTGATTTAGGCAAATTAGACTTAGCTGTACACTGATGGTGGATATAGCCTATAACTGACCCTGGCCCCAAACAGCTTCTCAAGAGAACCACATTCCATATATTCAAAATCGTTTTTTTTTATTTTAGCCTCCAACCTAGGTGGACAACATGTCTAAGTAGTTCAATTTTGAACCTTTACAACTCTTGGGCCTCAAAGTACTCAGATACAGACCAGGAATGGTCTTAGATAGTAATGAGACTCATGTTAACACTGTGATCTTCTAATAGCAATCCACTACTCATAAAGAAATATATATTTTTTAATAAGACCTGTAGACATTGTAAAAATGATGTACTCTTTACACTCAGAGATCTGACCCCTTCAAGCTTCCCTCAGTCCTAGGAAAGTCGGAGTGCGCCATAATCTTTCCATACCCCACCTGATGCTATGTTGAACCCTTGTCTATATGAGGTCCCCAGGTGAAAAATCTGTTAAGATTTATAGAAAAGAGAGATGAATGAGGTCTAGGCCTATATTAGGAAAATTGATTGAGCAAGAGCGTCTGTCATTCCTTCCTTGCATTTTTCTCTTCATCATCATATATACACTCCTTGTTCCTCTTCACAGCATCCTTATAAAACAGATAGTCAATTTGAAATTACATCACTATAAGTTATGGTTGGTTTTAGCGAAGACAGGTGGGATTATGAATGCTGTCTGTATCACATCCTTGTTTTATCAGGGAACATTAGGTGCATGTCTTGAATACAGAGCACATTTGGAAATTCATCTGCGGGTTAATCCCATTTGTCAACTCTCTTGTTTTAGGAGTTCAGGCCTTTGACATTCAACAATATATTATTATCCATGGGGACCCACTCTAAAAAGTACATCTCAAATAAAATTCATGCATTAGGTTCAGAAATTCCCTTATTAGGGTCACATCATATAAGCACCGTAGCTAAGTAGCAGTAGAGATCAACAGTAAAGACTCCTTTCTCCACTGACCCATCTTTTCCCTCCCCTAAACAAACGAAAAACAAAGACCTAAAAATAAATATTTAATTTGTAAAAGGCTCTAAATGGGATCTTAAAAAGGTGAAATAATACTCATTGAATGGAGGGATAACTAATTTTCCAGTAAGTTAGGAGCTTTAGGTAGCGCCCCACATCCCTGTACGAGAGAAGATAATGTCTATTCAGTATTAAGCACTGTATTTACCCTGCTTCAGTGAGGTGTAAGCCAATTCAGGCATCGCTAGTCACAGCTCACAATCTTTCATTATGTTATAATAGAATTGTGGCATGGCATTATGCTGCTGAGGTGCATTCAGACTACAACTGAAATCAGTGGCATCAGGGGATGGTTTTTATATTGAATCTACTTATTACAGAGGGTGTGGATTGAAGATCAAAGATGGTGGCTGCTCTTTGGCAGAGCTCAGCTGTTTGCATGCATATCCTACCCCATCCTGGTGCTGAGCTGCACTCCTGCCACTGCCACCTATACAGCAATTTGTGGGGAGTGCGGTGGTGCAGCTGCTGCACAAAAACCTGTGAGGGTTGAGTAGGAGGCTCCTGTATGGTCGAGGTTGAATATTGAGTCAGCCCAACTGGCGTTTCATGTCAGAGTCCTTCTGGAGCTTGGTGTTGGAGGGACGTCATGCAGATGGCTATTCTCCCCATGACACCCATGCGGGATGAGAGGGGTGGCCTGGTGGGCACCCACTGGGATCGCCTGGCACAGGTGAGGAGCAGACCAACATATGACTCTTGAACTACCTGGCCCGTGGCAATGGCCTTTGGACCTCTACTTTGGACCTCCACTGTGTCACGCAGGAGAAGGGAAATGTGTGGCACAGGGGCCAGGTCAGCTGACTCCAGAGCGCAGGGCTCATGGTTTGAACGGCAACAGCTCAGCCCAACACCATGTGACTCTGGGCAATAGCTCATTTAATCGGGGAACATCCATAACAACGCGGTCAAAAGACCGCGCTGCCATTACCACGCATCTTTTACAACACAAGTTGTTACCACGACTTGCGCTGGAGGGCGCTGTAGACTAAGGAATAGTAGAGTTACTATTCCAACACCTTCCTTACTGTACGTAGGCTGGAGTTGGAATAGTATATCTTACTATTCCTAAGTCCAGCACCCTACAGCGCAAGTTGTGGTAATGACTTGCGTTGTAAAAGATGCGTTGTGATGTACCGCGATCTAAAAGATTGCGTTGTAACATCATACAACTGTTTAATCTCCCTGACAGCCCCCTGCGCCTTGAGACCCTTAGGGGTGATGAGTTCGGCTTTACAAATACCTGGTTATTATTAAGGGATGCCCAGGATTTACCCATGCTATTTGTGGGTGCTCCTCAGGACTGATTGCAGAGGATGACATAACGAGGTACAGAGGGAAGGATTTCTTTCTGATCACTGCATCAACAAACTTCTGGGTTAAGGTCCTGGGTCACACACTGTTGTGGATTGTGGGAAGTGGTTGCCAATCCCTTCAAAACTGTTGGGCTGAAGGCAGTGGAGAAGGGATTGCCTTCATGTGATGCCCTCATCTTTCAGTGAAAGACACTTTGGAAGGGTCTGCCTCGAACAGGTTGCTGTGCCCCATCCCATCCTATTGCTCCATTAACAATCTCTGGTTTGCCACCACCACCATTTGTGTGAGGATTGTTAAGATCTGGGTGGTCGCTCCCTTCCGACAAAATGTTGTCCTTTGGCCATGGTCCTAGAGTGTTCCTCCTGCCCCTCCAGCCTCCAGAGGTCTACCTGCATCCTTTTCGAATTATTGTAAAGCCTCTTCCTATTTGGGTAAATTGGACATTTGAACCGGGAAGTTCATCGGGACTGTTTGTGCAGTCTTGGATTTTGCCAACACCCGGGGCTAGTGGGTCAGAGTATTCCCCTCCTCCTTCTTTTTTCCAATCTGTTGCCCACGCTGCTCTGTCTAGGGCGGAGAATATGCATTAAAGACAAATCCGCTCTCTGAAAGTGGACTCTTGGGGGCATATTTACTATTAATTCATGCAATGCAGCACAGCAAGTGAAGTTGCTGCGCTGAGTTGCATGAAAAAGGAGAAAGCAGAACAGCTCTATATTTTCAAAGGTATGGCGAAGTTCTACTCTCATAACACTGCTGCACATGTGGCTGCCTAGCGCCACGTCAGGCACCCTTGTATTTTGTCACAAGGGTGCCTGTGTTGTGGTCAGGATAGTTTTTGCGCAGAAAGGGATACCTTCCTGCACAAAACTATCCTTGGAGACCTATCGCTCTGTGTATTGTATTGTATTGTAATTGCGTTTATATAGCGCTTACTACCCCTGACGAGGCGTTGAAGCGCTTTTTCGGCGGGTAGCACGCTACTCCGCGACCCATAGAGTATTAGTGTTGAATTAGTATAGTGAAACATGCAAGTACAATTTTAAATGATGGAAAGGTTAGTCAGTTATTTGGATTTGGAATGATAGCAGAAGGATAGAGGAGGAAATAAGGTTTGTATTTTATATAGCTCTTGTTAGCCCTGATCGGGTGTTGAAACATGCTATTCAGGAAGCCCATAAAGGATTAGTGGTGAATTAATAAGGTGAAATATGAAAGTAATCTCAGTGGTGGATATTAGTCAGTTATTTGGAGTGTGAAGGATAGTGGAGGGATAAAAGGGGAAGAAAGGTTTGCATTCATATAGCATGTGTTACCCCTGATGGATGTTGAAGCGCTTTTCTGGAGAGTAGCACACCACTCCAGAACTCATAAAGCATTAGTGTTGAAAATTAGTATAGTAAAATATGAAGTCATTTGAGTAGTGGATTATGTTATTCAGTTATTTGGGTAGAGAAGGGTAGGTGGCGGGATAGTGAAGGGAAAGAGGTTTGTATTTATTTAGCACTTGCTACCCATCAGGATTAGTGTTGAATTAGTATGGCGAAACATGAAAGTCATTTTAGTGGTGGATATGTTAGTCGGTTATTTGTATTGAGAAGGGTTGGGGAGGGGTAGAAAAGAGGGAAGAGTTTAGAAAGGTTTGTTTTGGGGGATCGGTATAGTAAAAGAGGTGTAAGATGATGCAAGGAGGGGTAGAGTAGGAGCGAGTCTAGAAAGGGTTATTTTGGGGCTCATAGTAGTGGTTTGAGGTTAAATGAGAGAGTGGATGTAGAGGATATATTGAGAGAAGTATAGGCTGAGAAATAGAGAAATGCATTGGAAATGCTAAATTAGAAGAAAGTGATAAATATATAGATCCATAAGTACATTGAAAGGATATAGATGCATAATGGAGGTATGTATATTGGGCAGCATTTCTGGCCCTGGTCAGGCTCAAACAGGCAACTTCTCTTGTCCTCTCCGCCCTTGTCCTCTCCGCCCTTAGCCTCGATGCCTGGGCTAAAATGCCCTAAGCCTGGCCTTTTATAGCCCTAGTAATCCGGTGACCCCGTCAGCCAATGGGAACACTAGCCTAACACTGTCCAATCACAACACTAGCCCTAAAAATCTAGAACCAATAGGAGACCAGGACCTTACAGCAAACCTTAGCCCTAGTCCAAGCACCCAATCAGTTCAAAAACCCTAATCTCTACGTACAATAGAGGCCCTAGCCCCAGCAGTAGTCCCACCCCAAGTCCAAGCAACCAATAGCACAGGAAGCCCTTGTCCCTACTTCCAATAGAAAGCCTAACCCTACTCTTTGTCCCACAACCAGTCCAGCAACCAATCACACCAGAAGCCCTAATCGCTACTTCCAATTAAAAATCTAACCCAAGCCCTGGTCCCACCCTAGTCCCAACAACCAATAACACAGGAAACCCTAGTCCCTACTTCCAACAGAAATCCTAACCCTAGCCTTAGTCCCAACCCTACATTGATTGAATCACAGAACCAGAAACCAATCAGAACACTCAAATACCCAACCAATGAGGACACTAACCCTAATCCAACAGAAACATCAGATACAACCACCAATCAGTGTACACATGTACCAAACAATATCAGACCATATAAGGTCCAAGCGACCTCAGATAATGTTTGCTGGCCAGGGAGTTTGAAGCTGCTTTTCCTGTTCAGAATCTCCTAAGAGACAGATAGGCTCAATCCACACTTTGGACTTCTGCAGGTAAAGGCCTGACTAACTTGAAATCTAACAATACTGTTTGAATAAAACGTTACTCCCTCTACTGGCCAAAAAACGAAGTGCACAGTCCCTAGTAAACACAGTTTAAACAGCTCACAGCAGCACCTTCTTATGTAGAATATCCCTGTTGCTGGGGGGGGGGGAGGCAGGGGGGCTGGTTTCACTGGCTTGTGAACACAAAATGGTGGCTGGGGTGCACTGTTTTAACATACAGGTCTTAGCACAGAGCAAAGGAGAAATTTGGAGGGAAAACTGAAAGTCATCAGCAATGAGAGGGAAAAACTACATAATTTGGACTGCAAATCCCACAATTCAACACGTTAAATGGAAGCAATCATGGGCAGGAGGAAAAAACACAATTTTAAAACACAAAACAGGTGATGAAATATCCAATCACAGGCAGGTTCAACTACAATTTTTAAACTGTAACAACCACAGGCAAAGACAGAAATCACAGAAAGGGAAAATCGTTTTTTTTTTTACTTTCGTTTTGGGAAAGAGACAGCACTAGTCTGCCTCCTTACCACTTTCTGGAATCTGCTCACTGAAATGTGGGGCACCTGAAACAGAACACAAGCAACCCAGGGCCGGTTTTACCCTAGTTATGGGCTCAGCCGGGTGCAGCTTGGTTCCACTGAGACAGTGAGAATGTGACCCACGTCTGGACATAACCATGCCACATAGGGTGGTTCCATTAACACACAAAAGGTGATGGGCAGCTGCTTGCAATAGTCTAACTACTGGCAATAGCTTGGAGAGGCACTCTGGCCTATCGTTCTTTTGCTCACCGTGCCACCCCAGCATGGACCCAGCCATACCCAGACAAGCCCCGACCCTGTTCCTCCCGGGAACCATCCAGCCCGAACTGCCAAACCAGGTCATCTTTTACTAATTTACCAGAAGAGGGGGGGGGGCAGTTACTAATATGGAATTGGGGCTGTGACACTCTTGTTATGTCACTGCCCGCATTTTCAACACCCCTCATGTCTTTAAGAGGAAGATAGACCAGCAGGAATTAACAAGGGGGAATAAAGATATCTCTCATTGTTATTTCAGCCTCGGTTAGGTGCACCATTTTGGCGTAAACCCATGTTTACAAGTCTTTGTTAGTGTGGGTGTGGTCAAAATACACTGGTGGATGCACTGGAACGCCCATGCTCCATCCATGTAAAGCCTACTTGATGCAAAGTAATGCAAGACAATGGTAAGTGCTGCCTTGCGTTACATATTTTTACAAAGCCATGCAAATCAGGCTTCATGTGGCTTTGTAAATCCCAAATTAGATTTTGTGTCGGGCTGTGAAAAAAAGTTGTGCATTCCCTATGCAAAACCAGGCTCCGAGATAAGAGGTGCACCTCCAGGTTTGACACTCTGGATGCATTTGCCCACTTAGCTCCTCATACTGTGGTCCTGAGGGGGGGGGGGGGGGGGGGGGCATGAAAGGCAGGTCTCACTGCAATGAGCGAGGCATCCACAAATAAATATTTTTAGAACAAAAGAGCGGAGGTGGAGGAAAACCAGAGAGAATCATCCGCCTTCTAATACATATCAAAAAACAAAAAGAGCCCATCCGTTAACCATGGACTAACCCTCCACATATATTAGAAAACAATATGTTTTCTTTAGATAACCCTCACCCACCAAGGTTTCCCCTTGGTGGCATGTTTCATCATTGGGTCCATCCTGTTCTGCTGTAGAATGGGGCGTGTTGCGACCTTCAAAATATGTGAGAGCACATACAGATTTAAAAAAAAATGATGAACAGTAGGTGAAAAATAGGAGTGGGGGTTCTTATGTGTGAGAATTAAAAATACCTGCCATGTAGGTAAAATATTCTTTATTTGGACCTCTAGTCGGTATAACACGGCTCAAGGCAAACATGTTTCAAGTTGTACCACAGGCTTTTCTTCAGAACCAAGGAACCAAACTCCCTGATGCCACTCCTGCTATACCATGTAGCTGCACTCATTAAGCATGCTAAAAAAAAATGAAATGTATACATAGACCACCAAACTGGTGTTATAACTCAATAAGCTGTGAATATATAATGTGAGAGTTAGTCTGCCAGGAATCACTGGCTGTATTAATCGATGGACACACAATTAAGCTTGATAATATTAAGCACATTGTGTCTATTTCTCAATACCAAATGCCTCTGTGTGATATACTTGTGATAACGCAGTAAATACGATCTCAATAAAGCAATAAAAATAATTTTGTCACGGAAATAATATTCAAGGCCATCCAACACTCAAATGACTTCCTGGAGGCTGGGATTGGCGAGGTATGTGTAGATGTCTCCCTGCTCCACCGTGACTTGTTTCCATATCCACCTGCCTAACCCGTGTCCCTCAGAGCCAGGCGAACCTAGGATTCAGGCAGCTCTTATTAACGCACGCTCAATGGTCAAACATGCGTCTGACATTTTTGAGCTTTTATCTGATTCTAAGCTGGATGTTCATTACGGAAACCTGGCTTGATGAGTCCAGCGCTCAGGTGGTGGAACTCTCTATTCCGCGTGGCTTTAAAATTGCCAGGGGTGACCGGGGTGTCGGGAGGGGGGGGGGGGGGCGGTGGTGTTTAGAGACTCCTGGTCTTTCACGAGCAAAGTAATTGGGGATTGGGTGAGGGGGAGCTGCTGGATTTCACTTTTATCCTCTCCCTGCATTTCACACTGGGGGGGGGGGGACTCTGGTCTATCATCCACCGGGTCCACCTGGAGGTTTCCTGACGGCTCTCAGGACATTATTGTTCCTCGTGCCCTCCGCTACCCCAAATTTCTCCTGTTAGGGGATTTTAATATCCATCTGGATAACCTGGTTGCTTCCAAAGTCAGGATTCTCCGGGATTCTCTAGGCCTTGCCCAGCTGACACAACACGTGATGCTACCATCCCACGAGGGCGGCCACCTCATTGACCTGGTTTGCTCCAACTTCCTGTCCAAGTCAATGATCCTGAGCCAGTTGCATGGTCTGACCATCACCTTATTAGGTTTTCTTGGTCGGCAGGCAGGACCTCCAGAAGTCCCTTTTTACCTCACAAGCCTGTAGCCAGGAAGATTAACCTCTTGTCTCTCTCTATGGCCTTACAACAGTCCCGCCCCACTCCTGCCACGGATCTCGAGGGGGCGGTGGCCAACTTTGATCGATGGATTAGCCAGGGGGTCTGCACCAGCTCTAAAGCTAATAATGGTCGTAACCGGTGCTCTCTCCCCTCACAGCCATGGTACTTCACTAAGCTCAGGGACATGAAACTGGAGTACAAGAAGTTGGAGCACTGTTGGTGCCTGGACTACTGCTTGTCTGCTAAAAAGACCTTGCGCTTAGCACAGAGGGAGTACTACATGGCCATTAGGCAAGCTAAAAGTGACTACTTTGCTGAGAGAATTGTGCATGTTTTGGAACAATAGCAAGGAGATCTTTGCTATTGTCCAGAGCTTTTTATCTCCTTGTGCTGAACAAAGATCATTACCGGTGTCCCATCAATGGTGTGAGCACCTTTCCACCTTCTTTGTGGACAAGATCCAAAAACTCCAGGATAGTGTAGGTTCTCATCTTAGTCAGGAGGAGACCACTTCCTTGGGGCTCCCCCAAATTCTGTGTGCAGTCTCCGCTAGGCTTACTTCATTTTTGCCCATTGGCGAGGCAGACAATTTGGCCATCCTTGGCTCTCTTAAGTCTGGCTCTCCTTCGGACCCTTGTCCGGCCCGAGTTTTAGCCGGCGTAGCCAAAGAGGTCTGTCCAGTTGTAGCTGATATTGTCAATATGTCTCTTCAGATGGCTGAGGTGCCGATCCGATGGAAACATACAAAACTGCTCCCTCTTCTGAAGAAACCCTCTCTGGACCCTCTAGTTCTTGCCAACTACCGACCTATTTCGCTGTTGCCTGCCTTGGCCAAAATCTGTGAGAAGGCTGCCTTTCGGCAACTGCAGACGTTTGTGGAGACATCCGGCGCTCTGCATTCCGCTCAGTCAGGATTTCGGTCTGCCTATAGCACGGAGATGGCCCTGGTGGAAGTGTCGGAGGCCATCAGAGAGTGTCTGGATGGGGGCGGCAGGGCGGCCCTGATTTTGCTTGACCTCTCTGCCGCCTTTGACACGGTGCCCCACCAGCTGCTCCTGGCCAGGTTATCGGCGATTGGGATTTTGGGCCTGGTCTGGGAATGGGTGAAATCCTTTTTCGACTCTCTTTCGCAGCAGGTCTGCATAGGCCCATGTACTTCCTCTGTCAGAAACCTGGCTACAGGGTTTCCACAGGGTTCCACCTTAAGTCCCCTGCTTTTCAACATATATATCTTACACCGCTGGTCTACCTGGCTGAGTTGCTGGGAGCTAAAGTGATAGCGTATGCTGATGATACGCAGCTGCTATTCACTTGGAGGGGCTCGGACCTGTCCACTAATGCTGCCCAGAAGTGTCTAAAGTCTGTATTCCGGTGGCTAGCTCAAGCCTCTCTCAAATGTAATGAGGATAAATCTGATGTCCTCCTGTATGGTCAGTTTCCACCGGATTTTAGACATCACCTATGGCCTCCTGCCTTCCCTAGCCCTCGCTAGGTGGAAGGACATGCCAAAAATCTGGGGATTTGGTTCAGCGAGGATTTACGGTTTGCTTACCATGTAAAAACCTGACGGGAGTCTGTTTTGGCACCCTCAAGGCACTCAGGAAAATCTTTCCTCTGCTTCCCCGGGTGGCCAATGAGACGATCGCCCGCGCCTTGATCCTATCGATGCTGGACTATGCCAATGCTTTATTTATAGGTCTGCCCGGCTATCTTCTGCGGAAGTTACAAATCATTCAGAATGCAGCGGCAAGACTCCTCTTTAATGCTCCGAGGAGATCCAGTGCCCGACAGTACCTATGTGAACTGCACTGGCTGCTGGTCGCCCAGTGAGTGCAGTTTGAAGCAATTACCCTGGCTCACCGGGCCCTTCATGGCTCAGGTCTAATCCTTTCTCAGGAAGAGGTTCACCTTTTATGTGCCGAACCGTCCTCTGCGATCTGCTTCATTCCGCCGGATGATTATCCAGTGCTTCCGCTGAGTTCGCTTGGGTGGCCAGTCACTTTCGGTCAAAGCTGCTGTGGCCTGTAACTTGTTTCCCCCTGATCTGCAACTCATCCAAGAGTTTCAACTCTTTAAAAATCATTTGCAAACACATCTTTTTAGCCAGTTCATGAAATGTGCTTATCGCTTCCGATCCCAGTCAATTCCCGCGCCAGGACACTCATGAGTATTGGTGCGCGTTATAAATTTAATTTACTAAAACATAACATAACTTGTGACAAGCAGTGGAGCACATCACTGTTGCTGAAACTAGACCAGGAGATATAGAGTACATTGTTAAAGCACTCCAAGACAAACTGGCTTACCTTGTGGACTTTACAAGATCCTTACAAACATGTACCAAGGCTGAGCATGGCGGTGCAACAACTGTTTTCTTGGTTTCCTGGACTGTATAGACAGTTGTGGCATGGAATTCCTCTTGGCACAATGAATCATTGACCGTGTGTGGGGTCCTCTTGTTCTCGGGTGGAATCTGTAACACAGAGTGCGCGGGCCAGATTCCACACAAGGACGGTTGGCCCAGGCTTGATGGAGAAGCTACTCGGTTCATCTCCTCTACCAAATAAACTTACCTGAAATTCATCTACGAATCCTGTCATCTCTTCTTACGAACGTAACATTGGCAGAGGGGAAGCTGTCCCACTGCTTTAATATTAAATGTGCCCTTTGAGCACTGTCTTCAAACCATTGCTGGGTGCTCCTCTTTGACCCAAAATAGGCTGCTTCCTTAACTGACCATAGAGCTCAAATATTGAGGGTCATCAGCGAGAAGGGATTGGTGGAATATGAATCTAATAAGTATTTATATCCACAGACTACACTAGAGTTGTACAAAAACCAAGAAAGTCATTTCAGGAGGTCAAGAGGAAGCTCAGGGCAATGGACTGTCACTAAATGTTAATCTACACGGCAAAATGTAAAGTTGTTTTTCAGAACCATTCTTTCTTCTTTGACTTCCTTTGTGGTGGTTGGTAATAGTTGGAAGAGTGTACTGTGCTTGTGAGGCAAGCACACCCCTTGGATACATGACACCTATCAAAGGAGTCATCAGGCTCCTGTCAGATGCATTTCCTGGAATGTTGATAACCTCTTGAATAAGTTCAGGAGAGGTCGGTCTTAAAGGCTTGTTAGCAGTACAGGGTTGATATCCTCTTGCAACAAGAAATCCACCTAAAGTGTAATTTTTTGAGATAATTCATCAGATATGTTTTCAATACTGCACTGTATGCAGTATATGACAGGCTTTCAAGGGACATTGCTATATTGATAAGTCAACAACTTGCTCATAAGGCTCTTCATTGAGCGGGCCCGAGTTCTTGAAACAATACTTTAGATGGTATAATCCAGGGAGAAATGTGAGGTCTTCAGGCACCCAGAAACTGGAGGCCCGAAGGTTCAAACGTACTAATTGGGGTGGTAGAGGGTCTTTTAATACTACGGCTAAGGAATGGAACCTACTTCCCCCAACATCAACAATATCTTAAACCTGCTCATGTTTAGTAAGGAATTAAAAACCTTGATGTTTGCTAAGAAAAGCATTAGGTACCACCTCTTATCATACGACAAGCAGAGACACTAGGGCTCTCACCTTTTCTTACGAGGAGCTAGCGCCTTGACACCTTACAAAACACCTCCTGTTTGGGATTTTGCATACATGGCATGATGCAGGGATACAATATAGTATGGTGACAGGCACACTAAATGAGGTGTAGATTACTTTCTGTGCGGTATACACCCCCCCCCCCCCATTAGCTAAGATTTTCGTATCTTTACTTAGCTCTGTCCCATCCGAGGCCCCCATTGGACTAATAGTAGTGGGAGCTGAGTTAAATGGGCTAATCAACTACAAAAGAGACAGGTCGGGTGCTCAGTATTAGTGATTTCTCAGGAATTGGCTCTGGTAGTTTTCTCAAGATACATAAATCTCTGCGATGAGTGAAGATATGCCGGGGCAGATTTCCGTTTCCTGGCGCATCCCTGCAAATCAGCAGGGATGCGCCAGGAAAGATGCGTGATGCAAGTTTACCCTTGCGCTACCACAGATGCGCCGCGTTTACAATGCGGCGCATCATGGCGCTAAGGATAAACAGATGCATGTTGCATCTGCCGGCGTAAGATTGGCGCAGTGCTGGAGTTGTGTGGCGGGTGCAACGCAACTCCAGCACTTTTCCAACCCTGCCTATGTACAACATGGTGCGTCAAGCCTTACGCCTGCTTCATAAAGGCGCAAGGTTTTGACGCAGCGGCATCGGAAAAGTGACTGAGTGAAATCTTGTAGATTTCACTCAGGCACTTTTCTGAGGCGTTGCTGCGACGGAACGCCCCCCCCTGCACGGGAACGCCCACAAGAAACCTGACGCAGGTTTCATGTGGCGCAGGGCTTTACAACATGACACATTTCCCTAGATGCGTCATGTTGTAAATAGGGCGCAATGTGGCACATGGTTTACGCCGCTGCTGTGTCACAGAAGTGACACAACGGCGGCACAAATGAGGCGCAAGGGTCTTGTCAATCTGACCCTCTGTTCCAATGAAGGTGGTTTTACGCTCTTTTCATTGATTCATAGGTCATTTGTATGCACTGACTATATTCTGGGAGGCACTGCTGATTTGGCAGTAGTTAAAAGTATTGTACTGCCAGGGGACTGTCCGATATTGCACCCATTACATCTACACTTTTTTATTTAAACATTTTATTAACATTTTCATTCGATAAAAACAAACAAAACAAAAAGATGTGCAGAATTGTTTCAGAAGTTGTATAAGGAGCTAAGAGATGATAAAATACATTGATAAAATACACTGTGGATTTCATATCTGGTATTGTGAAGATATTGAAGATCAACTCAGTAAAGAAATTCAATGGAGCGATAAGAACAGCAAAAAGGTTATTATTATGTATTGTGGCAGTAGCAACCCTGGCAGGCTCCTGTGATTGGGAAGTAGCAGTATAGTTTTCGTGTGAAAGCAGAAAAGAGTGGAGAGAAAAGTGTAATCCAAGAGGGGGATATCCCAAGAACCTAAGTATGAGTGGAGGGTTGCTGGGTAAAGTTCTGTTCAGGTCCCTTATCTGAAGGGGAGTTGTAAGCGTCTAATGGTAACCAAAGTAATCTAGATCTGTTTGGGTTAAAATTTTGGTTCAGGATAATGTTCTCTGTGCTTCTGAGGAAGCATACCCTTACCTTTATGGTAAACCTCCTGAAACTCCATTTCTGTGGAGACGCAGGGCTAGATTTTCCCCTTACTCACGCAGCGCAGTGCAGCAGCCACAAATTCTGCACTGTGTGAGAAGGAGAGAGGAGAGCACTATATTTATAGAAATATGGCACTCTCCTCCCCTCTCCTTAGCTCTGGCGCTGAAATCAGCTGCCAGAGTCCAAGGGTGTCCCTGTGAGTCTGGCATAGGTTTTGTAATGGAAGGGTACCCTCCCAGTACAAAATACTATGCATAGACTGACTTTAACCCTTTTCCCTCTTTGTATGCGTGCAATAAAGTGCAGCTCACATACAAAGTCAGAAAAGGAATTAGAAAGTAAAGCATTTCTCCTTCATTGCGCTTACTTCAAAAAGGCTCAGTTTTATCACGATAAACCCTGTCTACTTTATTTATTTAGTAAATAGGGTTTAGCATCGAAAACCTTGGGTGGTTACATGGGAATGCCCATGCTCCACTCATGGTGTGCCCCCTTGGCACCAAGTAATGCAAAGCAGTGCTGCTTTGTATTACTTTCATGTTATTTGCAGCGCTAAACAAATTTAGTGTTGGAAAAAAAGATTTTGCGTTGATTTGCCTCACTTTTGTGCTGTCCATGGGCATAGAGGGGCCGATTCACAGAACTAACTTAAGACAAAATCCTAAACTTACTACTTTTGGTATTCACAGAAGTTAGGATTTTGTCTTAAGTTTGTCTTAAGACAAACTTAAGACAGACTTAAGACAAAATCCTAACTTAAGTCTATCTCAAGTCTGTCTTAAGTTTGTCTTAAGACAAACTTAAGACAAAATCCTAACTTCTGTGAATACCAAAAGTAGTAAGTTTAGGATTTTGTCTTAAATTAGTTCTGTGAATCGGACCCAGGGAGTTTAAGTGATTAGCCCAGAATCTCAGGATGTTGCGCCCAGAATCACAGGATGTCGCGCAAATGCCAGGACTCAAACCCGGATCCCCAGCTCCAGAATCGGCAGCTCTGGCCGCTGTACCACATCCTCTCTGGGAATAGGAACCTTGGAATCCATAACTGTATTAAGGGAACCCTATAAGGCGGTAATTAAGGGTCAAGCCATTAGAAAACGACCTCTTTATAAAAGAATGCATTAAAACATAATCAAGAATAGAAGCTCCTGGCTGCTCCACAACATAATTACAGAGAAAACAATATAGAAAATAATGTTCACATCTTTAAGCAGATGAAGCTACAGCATAATCAAGTCAGAATGAATGCTGCTTAGGGGACTTGGCCTGTCACTTGAAGAAAGAAGTACGTGCTGGGGTACAAAACGGGAAAAATGCATCCAAACATATTAGTCAGCTCTCGAGGGGTAAAGGGATATTCTTACCCATCCCATAGACACTGCAAATGAGTTTGCCCACTATTATGGCTCTTTATAGGGGCATCTTCCCCCTACCTGCCTGCAAGACTGAATTATTTGCACATGGCAAATCTATCTTTCCGAACCGTAAAGTAGTCTGATAAACTCACATTTGACCAATCAATATCCATTGATCAAATCCTGTAGGCTGTCTCTCACCTCTCCTCTAGTAAAGCAACTGGCCACAACGGACTTGCGGCGCAACACTTTAAATGTCTTGCCATTGCTAGATCTGTTTGAACAAGCCAGAGATAGAGTCACCAGTGATTAATTTGAGTTAACAGTGTTTGCCTGTGGGTGGATCAGCACTTATTTTTGAGGACTGGCACTTATTTTTCCACAGCAGACATTTAATAATAGCAAGAGAAGGAGAAACACAGAAAACGAAAGACTGTGGAAGAGAAAGATGAAAAACCGTCACAGAGGAGAAAGGAGGAACCTACTGGATTTAAATAAAGGGGGAGAGAGTCCCTGCTAGGGGATTTAAGAGGTCTGATGTGAATTGAAGGCTACACAGCTTTGTTATTCGTGGTGATGACATGTAATTTCACTGGTTGCGGGCTTTTGGGCAGAGCTTTGGGCACCGGCACTCTAACATTTACAAACTAAGCACTAAGAGTCAGGTTCTCCTTCCCAGTGGGTTTATGCCTCACTGAGCCACTAGGCTAGTACTTACTTAGCCTGTAGTTTTGCTGTTGGCACTTGCGCTTATGGCAGTCTGCCACATGGTGGCGCTGCCTGCCTAATTTGGGGTTGTGCACTACAACAGTTGTTTATTAATTGAATACACCTTAACAATTAATGGCTGATACTTGCCACCCAAGCCCTTATAGTTTTGGGGCAGGGAATATTCTGAATTGCCACACTTGTAAGAGTGTTGTGCTGCTGCTGTCATTGGCAGCGCTGAGAGGGCAATGGATGGTACAAGCAGCAGTGGCCTCCTGACGAGGGCCCTGGCACCTATATTTTTTGCAAAGTAAGCACTGCATTATTAGGCAAACCTTTAGTGTTCTAACACAGAAACTTAAACTAATTGCACAGCTTGAACTGTTTCTGATTTTGAAAAGGCTTCAACTACTTTTGCTGGGACAATCTCGTTCAGTTATTTGGGCACTAAGGCTTGGGGGGACTGCTTTATTTATAACCTGCCGCAGCATACCCCACCGAACTCTGGGTAATGGAGTCAGGGTCTTCATTTCACTACCGGTGTTAAGGCAAAACCCCTGTGGGACTGCCCCTTGCAACAAAGGCAGTTGTGAAAATACGGAAGGTCTCAAATTGGCTGACAGATTAGTACGGGAACAGGACTTTATTCTTGTCTTCAGCCATGTCCAGAGCTCTGCTGCTTTTTAGCTTGTTTGGGCTATAGAGATACCATATTCACACATATGTATGTATGTATGTATGTATGTATGTATGTATGTATGTATGTATCAAACAGCGACCACTCCGTGTAAGAAGAGATCAGAGGACACAGCGGGGCTTTTTGGAAGATTCTTTAATGGTGATTGCAGGGCATAATGCATTTCGGCGTGTGTGTTCCTTCGTCAGACGCCCTTCGCAAAACCAGGATTACACCTCCCCTTCCTTTGTACTGCTGAGGTCCTCCCCTGGGCGGGAAGTCAGCTGGCTCCCCCAAATTACTTGCAGCTGTAGTGAAGTGAATGAAAACTACTCCCATCATGCAGTATTCCGGTAAGTACCAATGGTGGAGTCTGTGCTCAATGAGCGCTGAAATACCAAGCAAAGGAGGGGCTAATAGTCTTTGGTTAGTCCTATAAATATTAATCAGAGTCTTCCTTGGGTCCCCAAACGTTCTGCCACATTTATCAGGATCAAATCGGGCCATACAGCGCGGATACAGTGTTCCTGCTGTCAAGTGAAGTCACGAGCCGCTCCTGGAATTGGCCGCTTGCTCGGCCTGGTTAATGAGGCGGGACTGCGTGATCCGATACCTCGGAGGAAATGTATGTATGTATGTATGTATACAGATTGGCCAAATGACGTTGTGGAAAGGAATGGTCCTTCTGGAGGTTAATTCAGTTTAGGGCATTGGTGGATGGGACCGACCTTAAATTACCCTCCTGGGGGATTTTCTGGCAGGAAGGGCACTTAAATCCTTCACTGTTATGAAGGAGGAATTTGCACACCTGAACACTTAGGGGCATATGCATCAAGCCTTTTGTGAATCGCAAAGGCCGAAATTTGCCGAATTTCGGCCTTTGCGAATCGCAAAAGGCTATTTTGCATGATTTGATATGTATGAAACAATCGCATCTTAAGGAATCTCAAATACTTGTGATTCCTTAATTTGCCATAGCATTTAAGGAATCGCAATTTTGCGATTCCTTAAATGCTATGTATGAAGCTTTTAAGAATTGCGATTTCAGGTTTAGAAATCGCAAATTACCACCAACTTGTAGTTGGTGGTAATTTGCGATTTCTTATAAATATGCACAATTGTGCATTTGTGAGTGTGGCATATGACGCACATACATGCCCTTTGGGCATGTATGTGCACCATATGCACACACATGTAATTTACAGGGGTGCAGCAGGGTGTCCTTGAGACACCCCTGCACCCTTGCAATAATTCTCAAATTGCAATTAGCAAATTGCGAAGTCGCAATTTGAGGATTATTTGGAAATCATTCCTATGGGCCTCCTGGCCCATAGGAATGCATTGGAAATGATTCCTTAATTGCGAATTCGCAAAATGCGAATTCGCAATTAAGGAAGCTTAAGGAATCGCTAATGAAAAGCGATTTACTTCATACATACCATTTTGCGATTCCTAAATAGCGATTCCTTACAAATCGCTATTTAGGAATCGCAAAACGGAACTATGATACATATGGCCCTAAATTCTGTATGCACTAGGCCAGGCATGTCAATATCTCACTGACATGACTTTAGTGCCCTCTTCGGATCGTTGGAAGACAAAATGATCATGTCCCAGGATCCCACCGGAGGTAAAATATCCTTTCTCTGTACAGCTTTGATTATTACCACTCCAGATATATTGAGCCAGCTTTGAGAGGTCTGGGAGAGAGGAGTAAGTCCCAGAGAGCACCAGGAGGGTACCTTTGCACTTATGGCTCCAAGGGAAGCTGCGATTTCTTGTAGGCTCTGGTTAATACAATTTAAATATCTTCATAGAATGTACATGACCCCTGAGAAGTGATAGCATCTCCAGCATTGCCGAAATTGCCTAAAATACCAGAATACATCAGGAGATTTTCTCCACACAATTTGTACTTGTGATTACATTAGACATTTTTGGGCAATTATATTTAATGCATTACAGACAGATTTGGGGCCATCCATCGAGGCACAGCCAAAGCATGCACTATAGAAAATTCAGCATGAAGACCCCTTCACTTGTGCAGAAAGATCCCTCCTCTCGCTGGGTCTGGTTTTGAGTAAAAGGAGCATAGCATAGATTTGGAGGAATTTTCACCCCCTTATGGAATGAAAGCCAAAAAGGGCATGGGTAAATGGCGCATATGAGAGCCACTGATCTGTGAAGCCGGGGCTTGCCACCAACAACATTTCAAGAAGTGGCAAAAATGTGACGATTATCCACTAGAAGAAGAGGATAATTGACAACCCAGTCCCCATGATGTTTGTATGTGCAGTGGGGACGGGGGGGGGGGCATGGGGGGAGCGGCTCACACCTGCATGCAAACTTTTCTTTATGGTGAGGAGGAGACAACTGAATTCTAGTGTTGATATGACAATAATCCATCTTGCACTACAAATGTTTAAGTGCTAAGTGCAGTGTATTTTCTATTGTGTTTGTCATAAGACACATAACTGAATTAACACATTTGAAATGTATATATTGTTGGAAATGGGGGTCTCTAGTTGGCAATGGTTTGCACCGTTGTCAAAGTAGGGACCCTTCTTCCTAGTCAGGGTAAGGGGGAATACACTTCTAAAATAACACCTGCTCACCCCCTTGGTAGCTTGGCACAAGCAGACAGGCTTAACTCAGAGGTAGGGTATAAAGCATTTATGAACACATACAGTAATACAGTGAAAATACTACAAATGGACACCACACCAGTTTAGAAAAATATGTAATCTTTATCTAAACCAAACAAGATCAAAACAACAAAAATCCACAATACAGTAATAAAGATATGACTTTTAAATGATAAAAATAGTTCTATTCAAAGCAAATTGCAGATGCAACACTTTTAAAGTTCCTTGGAAGTGTCATGCACACAAACAAAAACTGTTGTAGGGACAGGTGATGAGTCGGTTCCTTACTTCAGGGGAGGTGATGCATTGGTGCCTTACTGCCATGCTGGGGCGGTGATGCATCGGTTCCTTTCTGAAGGGGACCCGATGTGTCGGTTTCTTACTATGCGGGGAGGTGATGCATCGGTTTGCGGAGGTTGCACAGACCTACTGTTTTTGTCAAAGGGCAGAACACTGAAATATAAAAAGTAGCGGGCTAATTTGCCAATATCAAGGGTCACCACATCAACATATATAAAGCAGACCTATTGGCTTTGTCATAAATTCGGAAATAACTATAATCAAATGTATGTTTTATAAATTCATGCATTGCAATATTTCTTAAAAGTGATTGCCACAAAATATTTTAAATAAAGTGTTTTTAAGAAAAAACATTAAACTTGTTTTCCAGACTTTAAAACAAAATGTAGGACACAAAGTGCAATGTTAGAACCAACTGCAAAGAAACCCTCTGCTTGAGGAGCATACAGCTCCAGCTCGGCGTGCTTTTTAAAAATATAATAAGCTCTCTTAGGGTCATGGATTCAATGACCTAGGAACCACACTGTGTTTTTTTAACGTTGGATGGGGACATTGGTGCTCTCAGCAGCACTCCACAACACTAAAATATGCTTGGTTGTTCCCCGGCTCTTTCTAGGGGCACCAACAGGATCAGAAAAATGAAACTTAAAAGTCCTCACACATCATTATGGCGTGCTTCTTGCTAAAGCAGGGAAGAATAAAGAGTGGGTTCTGCCCTCATTTATCATTCTTTTTTTGTTTTTTTTTATTTTTGAGTGACCTGGTCCCACTAGGAACACCCACAATTTAAAATAACTTTGGGGCCATGGGGTGTGCACCCCAGAGCTCCCGTGGCCCCTGCGGGTTCCCCAGTCTTTACCCTGGTGCAAGACGGCCATGTTTGCTTTAACCATGTGTGCCCTGATGCCCATCTGGAGCACCCACTTCGTTTTATTTGTTATTTAAGGGCTGTGGTAGGAGCCATAAGGCCCACGTAGCCACTGACAACACCCCAGCCAGCACCCATTGTGGTGTTGGCAGGAGCCAGCTCTGTTGTTTTCCTCCTGCCCGGGTGGTAACAGCTTTTTTCTCTGCTCCAACCCGGGCGGGAACAAAGTTGGATTCCCTGCCTTGGAGAGTGCGGACACGGAATGAAGGTTATATTCCCTGCATGCACTCTGCCGTACAGGGACCAGAGCACTGTCCCAGGGGATGGGGTCCCCAGGACGCTGCATTCATCAGGTCCTGGATGTGACGACTCAGCCCCTGTAAAGTTATTGCTCGTAACTTTACCCTTGTGAATAACCAAAAGTAGTACACTTAAGTCTAAGTTTACCTTTGTAAATTGGGCCCATTATTTTTCCAATATTATTTTGGGGTAATATCCCTGCAAAGCCCTCCTGGAGAGAATTGAATGTGCTTGTTATGTTCTTTCATGCACTTTCATTTGTGGCTGGTATTAACAAAATGTCCATGGCTTCTTTGTGTTGCTAACCCATCCCGGGTCAATGGTCACAAGCATTACATGAATCATTTGTTAACAGCAGGACATGCATCAGTGTTCCCACACCGTACATATGAATTACATGTATCAAGGCCATAAGCAGGGCACGCATTAATGGTCTCAAGTAGTACATGCATCCATAGCTGTTGGACTGGGTGGTATTCCCCCTCAGCAATGTTTCAGCACACACACTCTGAAGTGACAAGACCAAGAGTGTGCAAGGAGCAGCTGGGGAATCATGGTGCTCGTGGCTGTGGCCCAGATGCACTGCCACACTGCAGCCCAGCCAGGTCTTTGCTCAACAATAATTTTCTTTTGCTTTACACTATATGTTGGGGGTGACCACAGCTGATTCATGGTGACCAAAACTCACCTCACTGGTTGTGTCCTGAAAGAAGTCTCAGGCAGCAGTGACTTGGAAAAAATTAGATCCTGAGGAAGAAATTGCCTCTCTTCTATCTCCGCAGAATGGGGAGGAATATGGCAAACCCAACACCTCTGCTGAGGTGGAGACAACACTGTAACAATATTCCATATGTCAGGAATGACAGTCCAACACCCAATGCCTGTAATGAATGCGGACCACATGTGAATTATACTTGCAGCAACCAATAGCTGTGGGTCACTGACCCGTAGTAAGTGCTTGTTAACTAAACACTATTGTGCAATGATAGTAAGAACTCTGTCTGGCAGTGAAAGCTGTCCTTGACAAGACCTAAGCAAAACCAAAGGGGATGATGGACGGAGGGTTGAACGATGCAAGCACTCACCCCCAGTCAACTGATCTGGGTTTAATCCATCATCATTCTTTAGCTCACTCCGCCACCCCAGTTCAGACATGGCCATGTGCAAATCAGCCTCATGGGAACAGTCTGGCCCGAACTGCCAAGCCATGTCTTCCCTGGACCGGAAACAAGCATCCTCGGACCGGTTTCTGGCTAATCAGACGTCATCAGCCAGGCTAGCTTGAATCTAGTGGCAAAGTGAGCAAGAGTCCCACGTCTGGGCATACCCTGCCAACTTAGGGCGAACAAAGCAAAACCAAAGGGTATAATGGAAAAAGTATTGAACACTGCAAGCACTCACCCCAGTCAACTGATCTGGGTTTAATCCATCATCATTCTTTAGCTCACTCCACCACCCCAGTTCAGACATGGCCATGACAAGACCTAAACATTGAGATGTATGGGGCACTTTGCCAGGGGAGTAGGTTCCGGGGTGTGTTTGGGGTGTTACACCACCATAATAAATATTTTTCTTGATAAATAGTTGGGCACAGGTGCTTTCAGTCAAATATGTGGCTGTATCTGTTGGATATCACCAGGAATTTGTACATACACAGAGACAAAACGCACACACATTCTCTCCTCTATTTTGAAAGTCCTCAAAAACTTTGATTGCTTTACAAAATATGGTGTTTCTCTCACTTAGTAGTCCCACCAATCTGCATTCCTCTCCCATTCCACTGCCCCTTAGGCCCCCCCTCATCGCCCTTGCTTGTTGTAGAATGGATTTTAGCATTATATGCCAGAGTGATTGTTGGAAAATCAGAAGCTCACACCCCCTTAATCTTACTGACCAAGCTAAGCCCCTGCTATTTTCTTCACTTATGTTAACTTAGAGGAGTACATTTAGAAGTATAATAAGCCTGAGAAAAGACATTTCAAGTTTTTTAAATGGCTACAAGGATATGACTTGCTGGGTGTTTTACTTATTTTTAATGTCACCACTCATCTCTTGTTACATTATCATGGAAGCCACCATATTCACTCCCTAGTTTGCATAAGGAGTTGGTGGAATGTTTCATTCCACCCACTGAATTGGTGGAATTTGGCGACTCCGCACTACTCTTGTAATGTGAAGTTCCGGCCAAATTCCGCCAACTGCTGCATGGCCAGATTTTTTCCCACAAGGCTCCAAAAATGAAAATAGGTTAGGTAGCTCGAGAGAGATTTTCTCCCCATGCTTTCGCAAGAAGTCAAGGTCAGAGGGTTGACTCCGGAGTAGATTTGATGCAGATCGAGAAAATGTTTTATTCGAGTGGCAGCAAAATCAATTTGAATTGCCGCATTCTCGTACACACCACATGGTACCTTTCAGGCTTCATTTTTAGTGCTGCTCGCACAACCGGTGCTAAATTGCGGAACTCCTCAGAATTTCAAACTGTTTTTATGTAACTCTGCAGAATTTCGTGTAATGAAACTCCACAAGTTCTGCCCACCCCTGGTTTACATCCAGGCCTGATTTAGAGTTTGTTAGACCGGTAAATGCTCTGATTTGTAGTCTAGAGGAAGTGCTAAACGCAGAGGAAATCCGCTACTGGAATTTCCTCCCAACAGGGGCGGATTGGCAAGGCGGGCATTCGGGAATGGGCCGAAGGGCCGGTGCCTCAGTGCCCTCTGTGGGCCGTTTTTTTTCTCCCCTGTCCCAGTCCACAGAGAGTGGACTAGGAAAGGGGAGAAAAAAAAACGGCCCACAGAGTGCACGGAGACAAAGACTGAGAAAATGAAAGCAGCCTCGCTGTGCGGCCAGAGATTGTCAGCTGTGGGCTCTCCTTCACCCCTACCCTGCCAAGCAATCAAGCTGAGGCTGGGCTGGGGAGGGGTGATTGTTTGCAATAATCGGCCTCCCTGGGGGCCAGGTGTTTCTCAGGCCTTTGAGCCATTTGCACCTCGGCCCCCTGGCGCCCATGCAGCCCAGAAACGGTGTTAGTCTTAACACCTCGCCCACAGCCCTTCACATTCGGGGCATAGTGGGTGAGGAAGAATGGGTCTTGCTGTGGGGGCCTGGTGATGTTTGGAATTTTTTTGTTTTATTTATTTATTTATGCAATTTTATATAGCGCGGACTTTACCCGAAGGTGTCAGAGCGCTTCACACTAGGAACAGCAATAATACAAGAGGAGAAAATTATAAGTGGACAAATTACAAAAGCAAACGTTAAGTTACATGAATAAAAAGTGACAATAGTGAGCAATCAAAATACAAGAGGAGCAAACGATACATTACAGGAGGAAAAACAGATATGTGTGCAGGTTACAAAAGCGTACAAAATACAAGTAGAGGTATAATACTGCAATTAATGGCAGACACTCCAGTACAAGAACAAACGTTACGTAGGCAATGGTGGCACTTGTGCAAGTATCTAAAGCAAACAAAAATGAGAGCTAGCATACAGTGTGTTACAAGAGAAAAGTGACTTGTGCAAGTTACAAAAGGGTACCATACACAGGTACAAGGATAATACTACAGTAAATGGTAAATACTCAAACTGCCAGAACACACTGGGAAGGCACTTCCTATGCACCAGCTTCACCTCAGCCTCCCACCTGGCTACCTGGCTACCTTGGATGATCCAGAAAGCTGTGTTTTGTGCTCCCCTGCCAGGACATTTTCCCAAGGCCTGGTGGGTTGATTAATTTACTAATTGCAGGGGCCTTACCTCTGTTCATGTGCTCCTGAGCTGAAGGTCTGGGGAGGGCTGAGTAGGTTAGTAATAGCAGGGGCTTTGCTGCTTTTCAGGTGCTCCTGTGCTGGAGGCCTGGAATAATTTTGTGACAAAAAGGGGCCTTGCTATTTTTTTTAGTTGCTCAACATGTAGGCCATTGTCACCTTGGCCCTGTGTCGTGTGCAAGAACAGTATCCTCCCACTTTCATTCCTTGTCTGTGCAAATGGTGTTTCATGAAAGGGCACGCCCCTTGAATGTGGGCCACGCCCCTTAAATATGGGCCACGCCCCTTGAATGTGGGCCACTTTTTTCGTCAGTGCCCGAGCTGAATTGTGATCCCAATCCGACCCTGCCTCCCAACACCACCCCTAAGGCGGAGTAGCTGCCGATTTTCCATCCCTAGATCGCATTAGACTGTGCAAAATCAACCAAATTGTGCTAAATTTATCAGATGGGTAGATTGGCCATAATTGTTAAAACGTGATTTAAAGTTGAGTGGTAATGGTGGTAAGATAACTGCAACTTTCCGAAGGAAGTAATTGTAGATGAGCATTCACCCGATTCTGTAAATCGAGATCTATCATTTTTGTTCACATATGCCACGTTTTGCATGTATTCGTGTGTGCCAGCATTCAGTGAATGAGATTCTTGGGGTCTCATTAAGAGATGCTTAATACAAAAGAAAATGTATAATTGGAATTCCTTCACCCATTTAGAATCGTTGGACCGCCTTTTCATAAAATAAAGAAAATTGCACACATACACCAGAGGATGGCAGCAGATTCCAAAAAACGAAACTCAAATGTATATTGCCGCATTTGAAGACTAGGTAGCTATGAACAACAGTTAATTCAAACTGAAGCTTCAAAAATAGTTTAATCAGCATGAAGAACACAATCAGCAACTTTTCGGGGACAGAGACACTGAGTGCTGGCCTCAAATCTCTTATTTCCTTCAAACTGAAAAGATTGTCAATTTGATAGGATTTTCCAGTGGCGGCCGGTGAACTTTAAAAGTGGAGAGGCGTTTTGTTTATTATGCGGCAAGGAAAACCAAATGATGTGGCATAATATTGGACATTCTGTAGCTGTGCTGCTCCAGCAAAGCAAGAAAACGGAAGAAGTGAGATGGGAGTCAGTGGGGAGGATGGTGGGAATCAATGCGCAGAAAGTATGAAAGCGAGGCTGGCAAGGTGAATGTATGTAGTGCGGTGAAGTAAGCAGGAGAATATATCCAAGCCTGTTCCAACGGAAGGGTCATCACTGCGGTGTTTTGTAGAGGACTACTTTTTTTAGCTCGGGAGTTAAGGAAAAAACAACCAAAAAATAAACGAATACGTCTTAATGAAAGTTTGTATGTAATAACAGCATGCAAGAAATATTTAACAGAAGCAGGTAACGGGCCTCGTGCACCAGATAATGGAGTCAAACGGATACTTACTATTGATGTTTTGTTCTAGAGATTTTTAAAAAGACACAGATACCTATGCTGTTGGGAAAAGAAAATACGCCCAATGCATGGGGACAATTACATTCTGAAACCACCTGGTAGGCAAAACATAAACTTGGAATGGAACGGCTTTTATATACCGTGGGGCATATTATCAAGGGGGTTTATCTCCGCTTTTTTGGCTTTAAAAGCCAAGAAAGCTGAGATAAAATTATCTCCCTATTACCTAGCTGTCGATAACACCAGTTAGCGACAGATAGAAGGAGATAGCGACCATTTTGGGCCCCGCTTTGCATGTCAGTGATATTTATCACTAATGACATGCAAAGTGGGCGTGCCAAGATGTTAGCGACTGGAAACAGTCGCTAACATCGCTATCTCCTATTACCAACTTTTGTAAATAATCGCGCTAAGAGCGAATATCTCCAAAAGCTAACACCTGCCCCTGAGCAGTTCTTAGCCATGTTATCCAATGGTAGGTGGATAACATGGCTAAGAGCATTAGCTCGGTAATGCATGAATATCGCTGACTTTTCAGCTATATTCATGCATTTCGGTCGATTTTTATCGCTTAGGAGATAAACCTTGATAATAGCAAGGTTCCTAAGCGATAAAAATCGCCGCAGCTCGGCGATAAAAATATCGCAGCTAAACCAACATAGTGATAATTATCGCTAGTTGTTGGTAACATGCCCCCATATTCCCCACATTTCTGCAAAAGCAATGTAAACGAATAACGCCCAACAGGTGTGCTTGTGCAGTTTAAAGACTCACTGAGAGGTGACCAGTGATTAAAAAAAAGATATATTTTGTATTGGAAAACAGTTCAACTTAGTGAGCTGGTGCACACTGGGGCTTTTCTGCCTGGACCAAGTTAGACGAGAGTTTGGTAAAACACTGTCAATCGAAAAGGTAGCTCGAATGGGTTGTGTTCCTGTTGCTGCATCATGCATTTCTTCCTTCGAAATTTGGAGGTGCAAACAGTAAACAGTGTTTTGTGGTCAGTTTTATTGGACTGGCCAGAGAGTCGTGGCTGAGATGGGCCTTACAACACAGACACTTCACTAAAAGCGGACCCCCCAAGCTGCAGACGGGGTGGGGACAGTGGCGGATCCTCCGTGGGGGCGCCCCACTACCATTTGTTTCTACCTTCTCGCACAGCGAGAAAGCAGAAGTTCCTGCTTGAGAGAGTGGGAGGGTTACTCGAGGGCAGGGGAGATTATCTTTCCCCACTGTTGTTAATGCTGTCTGTTTGGGCAGCCTGAGATGCTGTCCAAACAGACAGTATTAACTGTATTAAGAACAGTGGGCAAGCCGCTCCCCCCTGCCCTCGAGTAACCCCTCCCACTCTCCCTGCTCTCTGTATGCTGCAGCATTCAGAGTGAAATGACGTGGTTGGAGCAGCCGGCCGAACCAATAACAGCGCTGTGCTTTGGTGGAGGGGAGGGAGGCTGCCTGCAGCCTTCCTGCACTGGTGACGACGAGCACGGAATTCAAAAGAACAGGACGGCGTCGGCGGGAGTCGGAGGTCTGGTGGAGTCTCGGACTCGGAACTTGAAGGTGGGAAGAAGGTAAGTTTGACTTTTATTTTATTTATACATTGCCTTGCTTCATCGTGGCGTGTGTGTGCTCTCATAACGATTGCCACGCTGTGCACTGCAGTCCTTTTGGTCAGGACGGACGAGGAGCCCGGCTTCAGAACATCAAGGTGGTCACGTCGGTAACACACGGGTATGTGATTTTGAGAAGCGACCCGCCACCACCCACAACAACCTCTTAAATATAGGGGCACTGCACTGTTTAAGTGTTGTTTTAAATTTGTATCACTGCTGCGAATCCGGCGATAATTTACGTTACGGACGCCTGCGGGCCAGCCAGCAGGGTGACACTTTGATTCTGTGGCAGTAGTTGGGGGGTCGTGGGGGTGGCTTTAGAGGCATGGGCGCTTGTTAGTGTATGTTACATATACACGTGGCGCAGGTTGGACTCATACTTGCGGACAGGGGCCCAGGCGCACGCTGAAAAGAAACACACATTCCCTGGCTCCCGGTGCTGCCCTCGGAGTAGACTAAAAGTTAACATGCTTGGCCGAACTTCCGAAGACTGTTTAAGTGTTGTTTTTAATGTTGACACTGCTGCTATAATTTACTTTACTGATGCCTGGGGGCCCGGCCGGCAGGGTGACTTTGATTCCGTGGCGGTAGTTGGGGGGGGGGGGGGCGTTGGTTTTATAGGCATTGCCCAGTTTGAGGCCCTGTGCCCGTTCGTTTGCCATTCTTAACAATTTCATTCATAAAGGTAGAAAGACGAGTAAACACCAATCTCCATGTTAAACGAATAGGCAGCAGTTTGTCTTTCAAGCATCTACGTAAAAACTAAATTGGTTTCATGTTCAGCCCTATTACCCTTTACCTCATTAATGAATACCATATTGGACATTTTGAACTGCCCTGGTCTTTTTTTTAAATATGCAGGGACGGATTGAGAGATCAGCGGTGAAGTGAGGGAAAGGGCCTGTTGATGTGGGCAATGAGTAGGAAAAGCTATGTGGTGAAAAAGGAAACAGAACTGTTAGTCAGTTGGAGTAAATGAGTAATGTTTGGGAATGCTGAAAAGGGTCGAAAAATGTAACAGAAGACATATGGAATTTCTTAACTGATAAATAATTAAATCGTATTGCTTTATTAAGTTCCTGCTTCCTCAAGTTTGCTTGAAAATGCATAATTTGTCCACAATTTCCCCCCCAAAAACCTGTAGGTTGTTCGGGCTCGCTCGGTACGCTTGCTCGCCATTGTGCAGTACGACAATAAGTTTACGCTCGCCACTTTCAAATGTCACCAGCCGCCACTGGGTGGGGACACTCACCTAGCTCACTGCAGACTGTAAATTTGGAAGGCAGATGATGCGCAACTTGACAAACTCACTGTTTTCAGCATGATTACGACGTTTCTCCCAGAGGTTTGTCTGGGGCCGGCTGAAAATGGTTGAAGGAAGGAAGGAAATACGAAGAAAACACAGGAAGCAGTAGTTGAAATCCCGTCTCCTATTGTCATAGGGGGACCGTCTCAAGGGTCAGGCAGTCAGAGGAGGAAGCGGAATCTTAGCAGAATGCTCTGAGCTACATCAGAGATCCGGGTGAGCCGAGTATTCGACCAAAGCCCTGGAAAAACAGCTGCTTCAGGTAGCGCCTGCTTGCCCTCAAGTCTGCCTCACAGACACACACTGCACATGCGTGATTTAGGCGATATTAATGTCGTCCACCTTGCATGCGCAGCGTGTGTTTGTACGCACCCGTGTTGCACTGCTACCAGACTGTATAAGTGCTGCAGGCAGCCTCAGACCAGTCTTTCAATCTCCTTCCTCCTTCCTCTGAGACTATTGGTGCTCCGCCCAATACGCCCTCATGCAGGAACCGCACCTGGTCTGGAAACAGCTGCATTGTCAAGCAAGACCTAAACAGAGAATCTAAGCAAACTCATACATCTATGGTTTCTTTCAGACCTAAAATTGATCTACTCAGAATACATTATAGTAGACAACATTGGGCCTGATCTAGATTTTGACGTGTAATACTATGTATGTCAGAGTGGCATATATAATTCATGTCAATGTACAAAAAGTGTGGTGAATGGCCATCAAAACCAACATGGGAGTTTGTTATTGAAAAACAAAAATCTAATGAGCCCCAAAGCCAGGGATTTTTTCTTGTGGGTGTGCGTGGATCCAAATGAATTTGGTGTTGTCCCTCAAGTCCAGAGGCCAGATTTATCAAAGACTTGCATTGCTCTTGATTCACGAAAGGTGCCACAAGGGCAACGCAAGCCCTTAAGTGAGATATGCCATGCCATGCAGAGTCACCTTGAGGGCAGAGCCGGACTGGCTACCTGGCGTTTTGGCATGCTGCCGAGCTGGGGGCTGATGTCACTGCGGTCGGGGCTAATTTCGTTGATGGAGACCTGCATGCGCTTCGAAATAAATAAAGCAAAACGAATTTCATTCATTACACGCAGGTCCCCATCAACGAAATCAGCACCAGCTCGGTAGCATGCCAAAATGCCTGGTAGCCAGTCCGGCCCTGCTTGAGGGGCTATGTGTGGCATAGAAAACATGGAGTAACGTTAGGCACTGCAAGTCTCTGCCTTGTGTTTCTCTGCCCTGGGAAGGCGTTCCATGGGTGGAGCGTGGGTGTTCCCACACATCCACCTATGGTTTTTGGCACATTACCAGATTTACTAACACTAGCGAACCTGGCAATGAGTTGAAATGGTATGCTTTCCCAGGGGAGGCGAAACACAGAGGAGTATGTTTATTTCTCCTAGTTTTTCCTCTTTCCACTTGTGCTGCATTCTGCAGCACACATAGAAAGAGGAACACACTCAGATGATTGTTGTTGTGGAGGAAGCTGTCCCTTTCTGCACAAAGACAATCCTGGCTGTAACGTAGGCACCCTTGCAGCCTGGTGCAAGGGTGCCTAGGTTGGAGCTTGGTGGCCACAAGTGTATCAGCGCAGAGGGAGAGCAGGAATGCATCATACCCATATAAGTAGGGTGACCAGGCGTCCCAGATTTGCCTGGATGGTCCCTGTATTTCACCTGCTGTCCGGGCAAATTTCTGGAAATTTTGCTCCTGTGTCGGTTTTTAGAGAGGGGCAACTGAAAACTGTGGGATGTGCTTTTTATGTTTTGCAGAGCAGGGATAGTTAGCAGTTGTTTCAAGAAAGCGATCTAATTAACAGGCAAGCGTCTGGGTTTAAAAATTGCATTGTATTTATGTTCTAGCTGCCTGTTCTGTAATTCTCTGCTGAGGAGCGCTGTCATTCTGTGCTCTCGCTTGAAATAAAACTGGAGTCTTTCTTCTATTTTCGTGAAATGTCCCGGTTTTGGGCTTTAAAGTTCTGGTCACCCTACATATAAGGCTCATTCCTGCCCTCTCAATTTGACACAGTGCAATGAGCAAGTTGTCTTGCTGCATTGCGCCAAATATTATTAAATCAGCCCCCAGATGATATTTGATGGTGACTCACTGAAATAAAAACATCACTCAGTCCACATTAATGAGGGCAGTCAGTGTAATCGCCTTACTGCAATGGCCCCTACTCCTTCGAGCCTTCCAAAGAAGCTTTCTGACGAATGAGCTAAGGGGGACTCTGGGGCATATTATCAAGGGGGTTTATCGCTGCTTTTTTGGCTTTAAAAGCTAAGAAAGCGGAGATAAAATTATCTCCCTATTACCTAGCTGTCGCTAACACCAGTTAGTGACAGCTAGTAGGAGATAGCGACCATCTTGGGCCCCGCTTTGCATGTCAGTGATATTTATCACTAATGACATGCAAAGTGGGCGTGCCAAGATGTTAACGACTGGAAACAGTCACTAACATCGCTATCTCCTATTACCAACTTTTGGAGATATTCGCGCTAAGCGCGAATATCTCCAAAAGCTAACACCTGCCCCTGAGCAGTTCTTAGCCATGTTATCCAATGGTAGGTGGATAACATGGCTAAGAGCATTAGCCCGGTAATGCATGAATATCGCTGACTTTTCAGTGATATTCATGCATTTAGGCCGATTTTTATCGCTTAGGAGATAAACCTTGATAATAGCAAGGTTCCTAAGCGATAAAAATCGCCGCAGCTCGGCGATAAAAATATCGCCGCTAAACCAACATAGCGATAATTATCGCTAGTTGTTGGTAATATGTGCCTCTATTCGCTGGAATCTGGCATGCCTCCTGACCCTAAATAGGGCAGGCAGACCAAGAGTTTGGTGGACAGGGTGCTGCTCCATCACGCTTGTGGTAAGAGTGCCTTGTCTACCAAACTCAGAATCAGCCCCTTTGTTCCTTCAGTGCAAGTCTGTTGCTGCTTAACAGAACACACTGGCAGTTCAGTGGAACGCATATTTAAGGCACCCTGCACTCAAAAAGAAAATTATCTTGTATCACAATGGAAAAAAGTATATCTATCATTCTAATCGCTAAGTTGAATTTGGCTGGTCCTGGGTGTCTACTGACCACAATAAAAGACACGCCACTAACAGTATTCAAAACGCTAGTAATTTCCCATTTTAGGAAATGCTTTCAAAACCTACAGTAAGCAAGTTTTGTTTAATTTGGAAAGGGTGAACACTGGCAGACTACGCCTTTTGTGAAGAATTGATGTTTGAGGGGGAAGCAGTTAGCAGGAAACATATGGAACAGATCTGCTGTAATTGAAAGCCACGGTCTGGATTCTGACTGCCACGTATTGCATACCAAAGGCTGCCAGAAAGAATCCTGAATGTTTTCCAAAATCCTCCATCCAGTGTGCGAAGCCGTGTGTAAAGAGAACCAGGAGCATTTTAACAATCTGCAACACAGTACAAAGTTGCACATGCACTGATTGAAAATTCTTCATCACCTTTTCAATGAACATAGTCAGAGCGCCTTCATTAAAATGGAGACTAATCCAAGAGTGACCAAATGAATGCTATTTTAATGCATGGTCTCTGCCACTGTTTTAAACTGGTTGTTTGTCACTGTAATTTCAAAAACAGGTGCTGTTTTTTGGTGGAAATGTAAAAGCATTTGTTCATGTCTGTAAAATAATTACACAGCTCAGCAAAATAACATAACACAAAGCAAAAATAGCAACTCAACAAAACCACAACAGGGAAACCACATCAAAGCTATCAAAACAGAGCAAAGCACAACAAACACAGTATAACATAGCAGCAACATGCAATAAGGCCAAATAAAAATACAACAGCACAAAAAACGACAGACGATGCCACCACAATAGAAAAAAACAACTGAGTAACACAAATCAACTACTTCGCAAAAACAAAGCAACTCAACGTAGAAACACAACAATGCAGCACAATAATGTGCCACAAAGCAGCACAAGCAGAACAAAAGTACAATCACAGTACAGCACAATAGCACCACACCACAATCCCAGAAAACAAAACCAGAACATTTCACCATTACATACTTATGCTGTTGTGATGTTTTATGCTGTTGTACTAATGTGTTGTGTTCATGCACTGTCTTACCTTGCCATGTTGTTTTATTGTGGCAGTGTCTTCTGTGCTGCCATTATATTATCATTGCATTCTTGTTTTGTTACATTTTGTCATTGCATAATGCTGTGCTCTTTTTTTGTTGTTGGTTGATTGTTCTTTTGTGATTTTGGGTTGTTGTGCAGTATTTGAGTTACTGTGGTGTAATTCTGTAATATGGTATTGTGATGTTCCTACAAAGGTGCACAAATATTGCTGTCCACATTAGCACCACTGGCAATTTAATTTCATAATATTGTGGTAAAAGTTGTTTGCACCAGGCACTACCTTGCTTACCACAAAGGACATTTATTAGCACCAGACATAAATGTATTGCTGTTCCAACCTACCTTTTTTAAACCAGGGACCGTGTGTATATCACTTTCATTTAACATAGTTGCTCAAAAAACATACCAAGCAATAGCGATAATTATCGCTATTGCTTGGTTAGAGACAAAAATGTACCGCTGAGCTGCGGCAATTTTTATCGCAGATAAACCTTGGTATTACCAAGGTTTCTCGCAAATTCCGATAAAAATCGGTCGCAATGCATGAATATCGCTGAAAAGTCAGCGATATTCATGCATTACCGAGCTAATGCTCTTAGCCATATTATCCACCTCCCATTAGATAACATGGCTAAGAACTGCTCAGGGCAGGTGTTAGCTTTTGGAGATATTCACGCTTAGCGCGAATATCTCCAAAAGTTGGTAATAGGAGATAGCGATGTTAGCGACAGTTTCCAGTCGCTAACATCTTGGCACGCCCACTTTGCATGTCATTAGTGATAAATATCACTGACATGCAAAGTGGGGCCCAAGATGGTCGCTATCTCCTACTAGCTGTCGCTAACTGGTGTTAGCAACAGCTAGGCAATAGGGAGATAATTTTATCTCCGCTTTCTTGGCTTTTAAAGCCCAAAAAGCGGAGATAAACCCCCTTGATAATATGCCCCATAATGAGGTTAGAAAAAGTGAACAAAAAATTATGACACATAAACTCTGTGTACATGGAGAACAAGCTCATTTGCGCCAGTTTTATCTAGGCACATGGGAATAGAGATTACATGTTCTGTTCTATACAACAAACATGACTGCACCACGGTAACAGTGGAGCTAATTGAACATGAAAGTATTAGCAACCATAGCGCACATTCTTTTGCTTACAATTCGTTTTATGCCCATAATGTAGTTTTGAAAAAGTCTGGGCGGTGAACTCGTTTGCGGACTCGTTTCCGCACTCTGCATTGCGCGGACCTTGTGGAGATCAGAAAAACTGCACTTTGCAATGCAGATCGGAATTTTTTTTCCTCGGTCGCGTTCGTCAGCGTCAAGTTGGCGAGCAAGGAAATTCCACCTCCTGGCCAGATTTTTCCTCGTTTGTGATCGTCAACATCAAGTTGGTGAGTGCGAGGGTGGAAAATCAACCTCCCGGCAAGATTTCTTGATGTGGGCAGTCAGATTTCTCATTGCGCGTCATCACGTATACTCGCGACTGCTCACATTGAGAAACCATCTGTTCGCGTTGAGAAAGCTGGCACTCGAGTGAAAATCTACTTGAGCGGCAGAAGGAAGCAGCGCCCGCTTGCACTGTTTATGGTGCTGCTCGCCATGATTGCACAGAGCTGATAAGTACCTGGCACTGAAAATAACAACACAACAGCATTTATCTAACGCACTCCGCTGCTCACGGAACTCCACGTAGTGCAGGGGAGTTTTTTTTGTACTTTGTGGAGTTTCGCATAGCAGAACTTCTGCAAAATATGCCCAGGCGTAGTTTTGAAGAAAGAAAAACCTCATTCCTCAATAGCCTCTCTTACAAAAGAAATGAAGTAAACTAATTTTGATTGTGCAGCCTTCATAACATGAACCACAGTAAACTGGTTTTGTCTCAACTTTAATTTCATCATCAATATTTTAAGAGTGGAAAAAAGATTTCATTCAAATTTTTATTATGCTAACCCAGCAAAAATACAGTAATGTGTATAATGCTTGCTACAATTAGGGGTGGGCGGAATACATGTAGTTTCACTGCCCAGAATTCCCCCGAGTTACATAAAAACTCTGCAAGATACTGCGGAGTCCCGCAAGCGGGCAGAGTTCCACACGTTGCGCTTCTCGCACTGATTTTTAGTGCCAGGAGTTTGGTCTGCGCTGTAAAATCAGTGCAAATGGCATCAAGCTGCGTGCCCGAGGGCTCTTCTTCTTTCTGCCGCTCGAGTAGATTATGTACCAGAACTGCAGTTTTTTCAGCGTGAAAGGTCCCGACCTGCAGCTACTGCCCGCGTTGAGAAATCCTCAGCGAGTAGCGATCAATCGAGAATCACACTAGGGGATGCAAATTCTCACACACCAACTTCACCTTGGACAGGAGCACACCAGAAAAATCTCTGCCAGGCGGTGGTTAAGGAGTTTTGCCGGAACTCCATATTTCAAGTGTAACACAGTGGACAAGACTCCAGAAACTCCGCCGGTGGGTGGAGTTTATCGCCCACAACCAGATATAACTTAACAATCTTTAGGTACTACACAAGAAGCAAACAAACAGCGCACAGCAGAATGTTCTCGATTTTGCATGCGATCCAGCTGCAGAAGCTACATTACCACTAGAGCCTGCACTGTGACGCAGACGCAAAGCGTGCTCAACACATAACATCCACAAAAGCTACAATCTGACAACAAAATGTATTCATGTAATGTTCTTTTCCATGGTTTGTATCACCTATTACAGAGCAGAACAAGAGTGTGATGTTCACAGTCAAATTGCCCCTGGCTGAACTCATCTCCTCCCAATGGACCTATATCAAGTCTTACAGCCAACATCAGCAAACAAAGAAAGAAAGGATACTTTCCACAGAGGGGTTGCTTCGAACTCTGGCCCACGACCAGCTGGAAACTTCCCCTTAACACATTAACGAGTCCACATTTTGTAACTAAAGTTGTGCAGTCCATCGGCCGAGATGCTGGTGAATCTAAACTGTGTGTTCACCTAGTCAACCAGTTCATCCTTTCACGTCGCGGTAGCACCTAAGAAAGTGTGTAGGCCAGAATGTGATATTCAAAGAGCGATGTTTTTGTACATCAGACACCAGTTAAATGGCAGAGCTGCGTTCGTCTGCTCGGAAGTTTACCCTAATTTAATCTCTGGTTCTTTTAGACACAGGTAAAGATATTCTCTTTTTGGACTGCAGTGGCAGAGCGCCTGGAGTTGTGGGTGCAGATAGATCACGGATATTGATTGCACCACTATACTAACTAGAGAAAAAGTACACAGTCACTTGTTATAAATTATTTGGCACTTGGTTGCGTGTAAATAGCAAAATTTGAGAATATTGAAATCAGTCACACTCATCTTTGAACATTAGACAGTTGCATGGATTTGCTTTCTAAGCATGAAAATATCTATTTTAAAAGTTTGGATAAAGAAGAAAATATCCGGTCCTCTTTTAATGGTTCTCTTTCTTCCCAAAATCAAACTATTTTGAAAAAAAAGAACAATTAAAAAGGAAAATATATTTCGAACATGGATATCAATGAGTCATAGTGGTTACCTGTGGCTTAAACTTTCATAACCCAGGTAGTGCCCTTACCTCCCTTGTCTCAGGTGTCATGAAAACAATTGGAGGAAAAACAAAGCAATGAGGGTTCCAAAATCCCTGTTTACTTTCTGTAATTTCCCCAACTCATCCAGAAGCAGCAAAAAGCATTTGAATGTGTAAAGGAAAGATAGGTCCTGTGACCTAACTGAAATTCAATAAATGTGCAATGTCACTTTGGCTAGCCTTGGTATCTTGATGAATCAACTTCCATTTAGTGTCTGTACCACACATCACGGGAAGTCTGATGAGTTTATTCCTGAATCAGGGGCGGTTCCTCTGTTATGGTGAAGGAGCATCGCCCCTCTACTGACAGACAGCAGAGGCAAAAGTGAAAAATAAAAGGATGCGAAACCGTTTTATTATCACTTTATTTTTCACAGAGCCAGTCGAGTCTTAGGGAGGGGTGGGGGCATCGCGTCGAGAGTCAGGAGCAGAGAGGATGAGTGATGTGCAGTGCTAATTGCGCATGTCTGTTTGGCCAGCTGCCTAAGCATCGGGAATCCAACATGCGTACGTAGCAGTTCCCCAAACCGTGCTGTGTCGCACAGCCAGGTGGAGAACTGACGCAGGCTCCAGGCCCTGTCTGAGCGCCAAACCAGGCTGCTCAGACCAATCCCAGCTCCTCTCTCATGCTAGGAATAGTGGGCCATATAATCAAGCAAGGGCAATACATTATCGCCGCTTTTATCAGCAGGAAACTGCCGCTAAAACGGCGATAATGGGCTTGAAAATATGCCCTTGTGAATTCCCATAGAAGCCCATATTAACACCACAACATCGGCTTCTATGGGAATTCACAAGGGCATATTATCAAGCCCATTATTGCCGTTTTAGCGGCAGTTTCCTGCCGATAAAAGCGGCGATAATGTATCGCCCTTGCTTGATAATATGGCCCTAGTATTCCCAGCATGAGAGCAGCATCTGGATTGGCATCTGAGAGCCTACCTAGTGTGCAGCAGTTCGTGAATGTACGGGAGGCGAGGATTGGGACAGGATCAGAGGAGCAAGGCGTCGTCCGGCAGGGGCAGGTAAGTACTCTTTTATTTTTTTCTTGCATTATTTTGTCTGTGTTTGTTTTTAAGAATTTCTCCCCACTTCCCCACCACTTGGGATTAAGAGCAGCTGCTGCTGAGAACAATCCAGGGCATCCTTCCACAGGAAGGACCTTTTCCAGCTGCCGGTCGGTCAACCTTGCCAAGTCACACAGAAGTATTCAACTAGAACTCTGCAAAGATCTTAAAGGTATAAAGCATCAGGACAATACAATTCACCAGACCTATTCGACAGTCCATGATTGCAGAACTACTTTAAGAACAATTGCAATTCTGTCTCACTTTGATTTTGCTAAACACAGCTGCTTCTCATGGGACTCAAGTGACTCTCTTGGCAAAGAGTATCAGGGATAGTCATGGCAGCTGGAGTATCATAAAAAAAGCACTTAAAACATGCCTTTTGAATATCACAAGTGGAAACAGAAGCTTTGGAGAAATTCACAAACGTTTCTTCCTGATCTTGGTGTGTGATGTAACATCAGTTGCTTGAACAGTTTTATTGACACGATTAATTACAAATAAAATGAATCCCTATTTTTTCATTCACACATTTGTAATGATGACTTTGTGCAAGTGCTACAATGTTTGGCCATGGCAGGGCTACTCAGACTGTTTAGCGTGTGGCCTAACGAAGCCTGCTTCAGAGTGATTCCAATGGGCACGTGAAGAAAAATTACATTGTTTGAAATTGGTGAGGTCTTGCAGGCCTGTTTGGTGTGTTGCATTATGCCTGTCATGAGCATATCTATGAAGGTGATTGGGTGGGCTGGATCCAAATCCCTATAAACCTATTCCAGTTATAAACCCTGGCAGAGGAAATATGGAACTAAGCCTGAGTGCATAACATTACAGGGAAACTGTAGGAAAGTGCCTCTTTTGACGTGGTTACCACCACTTTTTGCCTGGTATCTGGTGCGACTTTGACTGAACATGTGCTGGGTTCCCGCTAACCAGGTCCCCAGCACCAGTGTTCTTTTCCTAAGCTGTACCATTGTTCCACAAATGGCACCCCGTTGGGATCCCCTGTAAGTCATTAGTAAGTGGTACCCCTGGTACTCTGGCATTAGCCCTAAAGAGGTCCTTAAGGGCTGTAACATGAATTTTGCCACCCTAGGGAACCCCTCACCAAGCTCGTGCAAACTGCCACTGCAGCCTGTGTGTCTTTATGCAAAGAAAACCGAAGAGTCGACATGGTGTGGCTTGCCAGAAAAGCACTGAATGTGGTATAGGCAAGTCACCCATATGGCAGGCCTTACAGCCCGAAGGCAGGGTGCACTCACCCATGTGTGGGTGTGTGTGCCTGAGTGGATCTTTTCCCATAATATCTAAGTTCACCTTTAGATATTGCGGTTGCGTTGGGAAGCCATGATGAGTACATTGGCTGGACATTCGTGATTAAGAGTTCCCCAGCTACATGATGGCTTCACTGTACACCAAGTTATTTGGTACCAAACACCTCATCATAATAAACCTACACTAATGCCAGTGCTGAATTTATTAATCAATGTACACAGAGGACACCTTAGAGGGGCCCCCTGAAAACCTATGACTACTAGTGTGTTGACTGACTAGTCTCGACCAGCCAGCCACCATAGACAGGTTTTTGACCTCCTGAGGTGAGAGCCTTGGCTCTCGGAGGTCGGGATCATAGCCTGCTCTGGGTGGAGGTGTTCAGAAGCAGGATGGATATTGCAGGGCGGGAAGCTTCGAAGGACCTGCTGCCTTTGTTATGTATCCCCGGGCCTCTACATATTGTGGAGGTGCCCACCCCCCATCCTGGTGAACACTTTTTGGCGGCAAGACAGGCGGGGAAATTATTTGGATTAGAAGGTGTGCCCACATTCAGCCAGCTCCGCCCTAAGGCAGGCCAACTTATGTGGGCCCCACTTTTCAGATTCTTCCATGTTGGTTTGGCAGGAATTAGCCTTCTAGGGTCAGGGTTATGCTCACTTCAGACAGGCAGTGGTTCTATAGACGGTATAGACACCCTAATGTAGGTGGTGCATTGGTTACTTCCTGTCACTCCCCATAAACACCCCTAAATTGAGTGTTTAGGTGGCACCCTGAACCCAAGAACTCAGATTCGATGGATCAACAGAAGAAGGACATGGAAGAGTCACTGCCTGGCGAGAAAAGCAGCAGAACTTTGGACTTTAGTGCAAAATCCTGCCTACCTCAACCCTCTCGCGAAAATTGTGACAGAGTGACTTGTCTTGTGATCTTGGGAACTACCAAAGCCTTGGGTAGCCTGCCAGCACTTCAACAAACACCGAAAGTCTCCTTTGGAGGAGAGGATCTACTCCACTGCAGTCCGCAGGCACCGACAAGCAGAGCCCAGTCCAGACCCTTGCAACTCCCAGGCCAATGCCCCAGACAACCAGGAGAAGGTACTCAAGCTCGGGAAAGTCAAATCTGTCTCCCCATCGAGTGTGAAGACAGCAGGACTAACCAGAGCTGTGTCATACCCCCCTCCCCCGGGTACCGGACACTCTGCACCAAACACCGACTGTGAGTGCCCAGTCCAGATTCAAACTGCACCAGGATCAAGCAGCTGTTGAGGCATGTCAGAATCACTGAGATACACTTTAAGAGTGGCCCAGCTGCCTTGATTTCTCCTCACTCAGCTCTTTGTCCCTGACAGCGAGGTGCACCTTTGTGCACCAGCCCAGGCGATCTAACCACTCTGCTCTCGAGCCTCCCGGCCAGGGACCCGATGAACTGGCAGTGCCCCTGTGCTCCAAGACCACTTACACCTGAGCCCCCATTTGGGAGCCCTCACACTTGCCCACAAGTCCCTATGTGCAGCCTCTTTTCAGGTGCCCCCCCCTTCTCCATAGCACCAGCTAGCAGTCTCATCAGTATCCTGCTCCTGGCAGAACCTGGGTAGTTCCTGCAGAACCACTGGAGTACTTTTAACCTTGGCCCACTGCTATTCCAAACCCAGAAGGTGAACCCCTGAAACCAATTGTACTTACCTTTATGCAACTTTGACATTTCCTCTCATAGGATTGCCTTGAGCGCAAAAGCGCATAGGTCTGAAATGTTTACTTACCTGTGCATATTTTTATCGAAAACTGTACTTACCTTGAAACAAAGTTTTTGAGTTAGAAATATATATATAAAAAAGTGTTATTTTTATAATTTGGTCTCAGATGTATTTCTTTTAATGTGTGACTCCAGTATTGCCTCTGTTAATACAACACATGCTTAGCACTACCTTCTGATAAGCCTAACTGCTTGCCCGCACTACCACAAAAGAGATTGTTAGTATTATCTACTTTTGCCTCTGTAAACCAATTGGAAACCCACTGGACTCTCTGCACAGTGTGCTCTGTTTTAGCACACTATATAGAAAGCCAGCTTCCTACAGAAACTGTCAATCACTCTGCCTCCAAGCAGCCAGCAGGTGTTTTGAAATTACCTCTTAGGTAATGATCCCACCCTATTGGCGGTAAGCGGCACCATTCACTGTGTTTTGGAACTCCATACCTATCAAGGGAAGGCCACCGCACACAGCATAGCAGAGAGTGGTTCGAATAGACACAGCCACCATTAACCGGAACCATGATGAGCTAGCTCCACACATCTGGGCATCGTTTCAATAGAACGATAGCCAGCCAATGTATGTATCCTTGATGCTCTTGAAACGCATGATCATTAGATCACCAGGCTGTCTCTTAGGCAGCAAATACAGGCTGATAAAAAACAAAACAATTGTATGTCATCTGAACTGTGGAGTATTCAGCCCATAGTGCTTCCTAGTAAACACTTCCACTAAGATAAAGAGACTTAACAATGGTTGTCTTGTATATGATCTTCTTTTTTAAGTTCAAATAATTTTATTGAGGAGAAGACAAGGTGAACATACAAAATATGCGTTATAAATCTTACAACCTCACATTTCAAACTTGTTATTTACAAGGTAAAGGAATTGGATGGATAATACAGAAGTGAAACATAATGAAAAACAGTATACATTAAATGAAACACATATGCACTGTAAGAGATATCCAAGAAACTTAAGGAACTGCTAGGGTGGCTTGGGAACCTCCTGTTGAGACGGTTTTGGTAAAGAACATCTCTTGGCACTTTCATCAATATATGTCGTAACAGGTGACCGCAAGTCAACACGCTTTGTAGCCGATTGAGGTGGGTATACAAAGGCAGTATCCAGCCTATTATTATGACCCACAGTGTACCACCAAGCTCTGTATGAGATCTTCGAGGAGTCTTTCCAATTAACAGTAATTTGTTGAAAAGCAATCGCTAACAATAAATCAATAATCTTGACATTAAGTGAGACCTCGTCCTAAATAGAAGAGAGACTACCCAAAAAGATATGAGTAACAGAAAAAGGAAATATAGTATGATATATCAAGCTGATTTGTGACTATACTTGCTTCCAAAAAGTTTGTACTTGTGGAAAGATGAATAACATGTGAAATAGGTCAGCTTTGGGTGAAGAGCATGTCCTACATGTGTCCGGAGTGGCTGAAAAACACTTACATAAAATGGCTGCCGTGAATGAAAGTCTAGTGTAAACAAAGAATAGTGTTTGTGTGGTGTTTGCTGCTCTGGAGGCCTTACGAATTTTGGACCAAATTCCTTTCCAAAGTGAGAGTGACCAGCACACCGCAAAGTCTTTTTCCCAAACCTCTTCATTTTTTGTTTTCTGTCTATCAATGTCAATTCCTTGTAGGTGTATGTAAATAGTAGAGGCTTTGGGTTTGGACATTAAGAGGGCATGAAGTCGTAAAGAGGGTGCTGGGTTATTGGAGCTATCAGGCATGTCAAGGATATGGGAAAATGCTTCCAATGTGGTTTGTTTAAGTATGTTATATTTGTGAATAAAGGAAGTCGGCAAATTGAAAACCTGTTTGAGTGTAACAAAAGACAAAAATTCAGAATTTAAGTATAATTAATGAGTCCATAACAAACCCCTGTCTCTCCAAGTCTTCCAATAAAAGGGCCTATTATGGACCAATAAGTCTTTATTATGCCAAATTGGGGATTCAAAAAGGAATCCTTAGAATCCAAAGTGGAGTGAGAAGGTAAATCAAGCAATTTGGAAGTATACTTCAGTACAGGAGTGGAAATGGATTGTGGCTTAAGTGAAAAAAAAAAGATATTTCCAAAATGAGTAAGGAGACATGAACAGATGCTCAATTGAAGTCCAGAGAGGGCAGTCATCTGCAGTGTCAAGCCACCACAGAGAGGCCTGGCTCAGTAAGAAAGCTTTGTGATGGGCCTGGAAATCTGGAAAGTTAACTCCACCCTCTGTTTTAGGACGGATTCGTTTTGATAGAGACATTTGAGATTTCTTGTTATTCCATAAGAAAGAGGATAAAATTGAATTCGTTTTTTCAATTAATGTAGAAGTAATGGGTATTGGGATATTCGAGATAGTGTATAATACTATGGGTCATAACATCATCTTTATGGTGTCCAAGCGGCCCCACCAAGACAAATAAAGGGGATGCCATTTAGAAGTCAGTTCTGTGACCCTTTGAATGCACTTATTCATGCATAAAGTTACTGTTTCTGAGAGTGAGGGTGCAAAATGTAAACCTAAATATTTAATATAATTAGAACTCCATTTAAATTGAGAGATTTGAAATTGTGAGCTAAAAGTGTGTTTTGTTAGAGGTAGTATTTCGCATTTATCGTTATTTAATTTGTATCCAGAAATAAGTGAATACGATTCCACCTCCGATAAAAAAGCTGGAATTGATTCTTCTGTCTTGGAAATAAAAAGGAGAATGTCATCAGCATATGCTGCAAGTTTGACGTGGACATTTGGTGTTTGAAATCCATAAATGTTTGAGTTTTGACGTAATTTGGATAAAAATGGCTCTAGGGCCAAGTTAAAAAGAAAAGGAGAAAGAGGACAGCCCTGGTGTACTCCTCTACTATATCAGAAAATGAGGAAATTAAGCGATTAGCACAGATTGCTGCGTGAGGATTAGAGTAGAGAAGTGAAAGTAAATTTATAAAATTAGGGCTGAATCCAAACCATTGAAGGGTATAAAATAATTATTTCCATTCAACTCTATCAAAAGCCTTTTCAGTGTCCAATGCAATTGCCGCCAAAGGATGATCAAGATGCGAAGATTTAGATAAGATATCGAAAAAGAGTCGTGTGTTGTCTGTAATGACTCGCCCTTTGACAAAGCCAGATTGTTCCTTACCTAGTAACTTTGGGAGGTAAGAGTCAAGACGTATAGCTAAGGCTTTAGAAAAAATTTTATAGTCAATATTGACCAGCGAAATAGGTCTGTAGTTTTTACAATATTTAGAGTCTTTACCAAATTTTTAACACTTTTGTTAATCCTAAAGCTCTTGACACAGAAGAGGAACCCACTCAATCTCTTTGCGACAAAATTTCGGATTACGTCTTCCAAATAATTGAAGACATATGAAATAACATAATTTCTTCGATAATCAAAAAGATGATGTTGACACTATCCAACTCCCTGAGCTCGCTGGACAGGGTGCTCTTAAAGAATTACCGCTGTTGACTGTCCAAGATACGGAATTTCTATTAAGATCTGCTAAATCGGGCTCACCAACTGATCTCATTCCTGCTAAATTTGCCAAACAGTTAGCAGTGGAATTGGCAGAGCCTCTTTGTTCCATCCTGAATCATTCCATCAAAGAAGGCAAACTTCCCAATGTTTGGAAAGTTGCCCAAATTATGCCTTTCCGTAAAAACGCGAAACTGGCCTCAGATATTATGGAAAGGGGCGACCACTCGGTCCCCCCGAACGTATGGTGGAGTACCCCGATCCCCCCTGGAAACCATTTTGGGCGGGAGGCGTGTCCCGGCTGGTATGCCCGAAGCGGCGTAGCTGGGGCGTGCCTTTTCCCGCCCAAGAGAGGGTTGGCCTAGACACCGACACCGCCAGCCACGCCCGGGGGGCGGATTGGAGGAGGGTCTACGCCCGCCCGAAGAAGGATAAAAGGAGCGACAAGCCAAGGAAGCATCCTCTTGTTCCGGTGCTCTGAAGCTGCACCTCCTCGTTACACGTGAGCTCGAGACGGAACGAAGAGGCAATTTTGAAATTTGTAATTTCTCTGTTTTCTCTTTTTAGCGCTAGAAGCCTTGTCCAGGACCTTTCAGTCATCTATCGTGAGGAAAATGTCGGGCAAAAGGGTCGGAAAGAAGGTTAGCACCGAGCAAATGCTCCGTATGCTGGTGAAGGACATGGCGGAGATGAAGAAGAAAATGGCGGCCAGGGACGGTACGGGCCGGCCTAAAAGAATCATTGGGCCAGCATTGCCAGGGGTGGTCCCTGCCGGGAGAGGAAAGAGGGCCAGGAACAGGGCAAATGGAGATGAGGTTCCAGTTCCGGAGGCTCCCCCGGCGAGCCCTCCCAGACCGGTGGAGGCTCCCGTGCCGATTCCCGACGCAGGGCAGCCGATCCCTGTCGTAGTTACCCCTGTGAACGAAGGGGATATGCCACCGGAGTTGGCCGCCCAGCTGGCGGCATGGTTGGGCAGAAACAACGAGGGTTCTGTTGCTCCGGGGGACACGGCCGAGGAGGCCAAACTAATAATGAGGCAGTTGCGGCAATCCCGAGATGCCGCAAAAGCACCTTGTCCTTTTGTTTCCCCGCAGGCTCCCGTGGGTCAACCAGGATCGGGCGTTGGTACGACGGGGTCTACACTTACGACGGCAGGTTCAGGTAAGCAGCCATTGCCGATGGTGGGGGAAGGATCGATACCTTCGAGGAGGGAAAAAATTGTTCAGCATATCCCGATCGAGGTGAAAGAGAGGATATGGGCAGACAAATATGTGAACATGTTTTCCTTGGTGACCGATCACTACGAGATCGAGCATGTAAAAAATCAAAAAGAGTTTCTACATCCTAGTGTATGGCGAGCCAGGATGGCCGGTTTCAGAGTTGATGAATCAATAGGCAATTGGGGCAGAGCGTTTGGAATGTTCATTGCAATTATGGGCGAACGTAGACCCGAATTGTTGGGAGAATTGGCCGTGTACCAGACACGTATCATGGAATTTTATGAAACTTATGGGGGTAATCAATGGTTTTCGTATGATAATATATTTCGTAAATCCAAGGAGCACGATTCATCCCTGACGTGGGATTGTTTTGACTCCATTTCATGGCAAAAAATGGAAAAACCTGGCGTTGGGAAGTCACCATCGTTGGGGGGTGATGGGGTTGAGTATTCCCGCCATTTGTCAGGGACGCCCTTTCGGGCAGGTTCCAGTAATGACCGGAACTCAAAGAATAGTGGCAGCTCAGGTAAGAAAGGGGTCTGCTGGAGCTTCAACAGAGGAAAATGTACCAGGCCACAGGGTTCTTGTAAGTTCAGGCTCGAATGTTCGGGGTGTGGGCAGTCCTCGCACTCTGAGATTACGTGCAGAACCAAGGCTAGTGATACTGGGAGTAGAGGAGGCACCAAGCAGGTCTGAAAGAGTCCAAGGGGCGCCTCTACCTACCCCGGTTGATATCATGGCACTGATCCCTTGGCTGAACGAATACCCAGATCATATCTCCGCTGGGGTGTTGCGAGATGGTTTCTCATATGGTTTCCGCATCCCGACGGGGGATTTTCAGGGTGAAGCACTATGTAGGAACCAACTATCGGTTCAGCAGAATGCGGCGGTGGTACAAGCAAAGATTGGTAAGGAGGTGGCCCGAGGTCGGGTTGCTGGACCATATGACACCCCGCCAGTGGCTAATTTTGTTTGTTCACCCCTGGGTGTAGTCCCCAAAAAAGATCCGGGGAATTCAGGTTGATACATAATTTGTCAGCTCCGAGGGGTCTTTCGGTGAACGATGCGATTGACCCGGGAGTTTGTTCGGTGCGGTACGCATCTTTCGATGAGGCCGTCGCCATTTTGAATCGCCTAGGGCCCGGGGCGCTGATGGCTAAATCAGATATCGAGTCAGCGTTCCGGTTGCTCCCGGTACACCCAGATGATCAGCGTCTTCTTGGTTTCATGTTTCAGGGTCGCTATTACATGGATAAATGTATGCCAATGGGTTGCTCCATTTCTTGTGCGTATTCTGAGAAATTCAGTTGTTTTTTGCAATGGGCTTTCACAAGAACGACAGGTTTTACACATGTTATGCATTATCTTGATGATTTTCTATTCCTGGGGGCAGCCGGGGACACAGAGTGTGCACAAGCTTTGAATGAATTTTGTGATCTCATGAGACGCTTTGGCGTGCCATTGGCACCCGGTAAGACAGTGGGGCCGTCTACTTCGCTCGAGTTTCTTGGGATAGAGCTCGATTCCGAAGAAGGGTGCTTCCGTTTGCCTAAAGAAAAGGTGACGAAATTTAAGGCATCGCTTGAAACATGTATTAGCGAGACAAAAGTAAGATTGCATCTGTTACAGCGGGTGGTGGGTCAACTCAATTTTGCCCTTAGAGTAATGCCAATGACGCGCCCATTTTCACGCTCCATTGCTCAGGCCATGGTTGGTCTTAAGGAAGGTCACCACCGCACAAGGCTCTCGGCAGAGGTCCGCCAGGACATGCGCATATGGTTGGCATTCCTAGCGGACTTCAACGGTCGGGTCGTATGGAGTAAACCCGCGGTTTCCTCTGAGGAGCTGGGGTTGTGGACGGACTCGGCAGGGAGTGTTGGATTTGGCGCAATTTTTGGTAATCATTGGTCAGCTCAAACCTGGCCGGCAGAGTGGCACGAGAGTGGGCTCACAGGTAACATTGGGTTTCTCGAGCTTTTCCCTATTCTGGTGGCCCTGAAAACATGGCCTGAAGGGTTTCGTGACCGCTCTGTGGTGTTCTGGTCTGATAACATGACCGTTGTGGAGTGTATCAATAGTCAGGCTGCCCGCTGCAGATGGATCTTGAGATTGCTGAAGGAAATTGTTCTGCTGTGTATGAGGCTAAACGTCCACTTTAGGGCAAGACACATGCCAGGGGTGTTAAATCAGGCAGCTGATGCGCTTTCTCGTTCCCGTATGCAGGCCTTCTGGGGTTTCCTACCCTCAGCGGACCCGGTGGCAGCACCATTTCCCGAAGCTCTCTGGTCTCTCGGTGCCCCGGACTACAAGACCTCGTGGGAGAGAGTTTAGCGCCCAGGACAAGGAAGGCGTACGAAGGGGCGTTCCGTTCCTATTGGTCCTTTTTGGGTTCTGCTGGGGGGGAGCTTTGGGGCCAAGAGGAGTATGTCCTGAAGTTTCTGTTATCCTTACATTAGGCAGGCAAATCAGTGGCCACGGCACAGAGGCACCGGGCCGCCATTTCTTTCATGGCACGGGCTCATGGTATCCAGGACCCCACAGCGTCTTTTGTGGTACAGAAGGCGCTGCGAGGGTGGCAACGCCTTGAGGGTCGCAGAGTGGACGAAAGGCACCCGATAGGTCTGGAAAGGTTGGCCCTGTTAATGTCCGTACTCCCTGCAACATGTTCGTCTCAATCAGAGACAGTACTATTTCGAGACGCTTTTTCATTAGCATTCCATGGGGCTATGCGGGTAAGCGAGCTGGTAGCACGGAACAAGCAGGATACGGGGGGGGGGGGGTCTGTGCCGAGAGCACATCCAAATTAGGGGGGAAACAATGGTAGTCTCCTTTGCCAGGTCCAAGACCGATCAGGGAGCGATCGGGGACAGTGTAGTAGTCCAGCGGATTCCCGGATCTCCCATGTGCCCGGTGGCATGCGTGGAGGAATATTTGGCGCAGAGGGCGGCATCATGGGGGGGAAGCTTGCTGAGGCACGCCGACGCCACCCCACTGACGAGGTTTCAGTTCCAACGGGTGCTTGCGATGGCAATTGCAGCCGCGGGTTTGAACCCGTGCGAGTTTGGGACCCATTCCTTCCGGATAGGGGCTGCTACTGAGGCCACAGCCAGGGGTCTGAGTGTCGAAAAAGTGAAACGGTTGGGGCGTTGGTCCTCGAATTGTTATAAACGGTACGTGCGGTTGCACATGTTGTGAAGCTAATGTCATGCACTCACGCTTCTTGTTTTTGTTTGGTTTACAGTTTCGCAAGCTTACGAGGCGGGGCAGACTGTGCAGTTGACCCGACACCTGGGGACCAGCGGTCAAAGATCACCGGCTGAGGAAAGAGTGGTGTGGGTCGTGGGACACTCATACGTGAGGCGTGCTGCAGACGTATTCAAAGCAGGTGACATGATTCACGTGGCTGGGGAATACGGGTACAGGGTGACCTTCTACGGAAGGGGCGGGCTCTGTATTGACCAGTTTCAAAATTTTATGGAGGGTTTGTTAGGGCGGACAAGGTCACCGCCATCTATAATCATAGTGCATCTTGGGGGCAATGATTTGGTGACCATTGGTCGACGAGCACTTCTCGAGGTGATACTATCCACTGTAAGTTGGTTGGCGAGAAGGGTCCCGGGGTGCACAATAGCATGGTCCCACATGATCCCACGGAAGGTTTGGCGGGGGGCTAATTCTGTGTCTGCTTTGAATCATTCTGTGAAGAAAGTGAATAACAAACTTGGTAGATTGTTTCGTACAAGTACATTGCATTCTATTCCGCATGGATGTATCAGGGGGGATCAGATGTATCTAGAGGACGGGGTTCATTTGTCCCGGGTGGGGAATGCCTTACTCATAGGAGACTTCGTAGCTTGGTTAAGGAATTTGCAGCCATGACCTTTAAGTAGGAGTTTTGTGGGGGGTCCGGATAGCCGGTCAACTATCCGGGCCTGTGGCGGTAAGGTCATGATCGGTGAGCAGTAATTGGAAGATCCCTAGAGGTTTGGGCGTCACCCATTATGGATGGGAGCGCCCGGGGGGATGCGGCCATTGGCCCCTCAAACGGGGAGGCGGTCCCCTCTAAGGATGGGGTCGCCGAAAGGGAAGGCGGCCATAGGCCCCTCCCTGGGGAGGAGGGGCTACGGACCCCTCCTCGGAATTTCCCGGGGCCCGGACATCTGCGACGGCAGATGTGGTAAGTTGTGTGGGGTGGGAGGGGGGTCTACGCTACCTTCTAGACACCTCACACGAGTACTCGGACGACCACTAAGATGGCGTCGAGTTAACAGGGGGCCCCCGCTAAGACAAGGGAAATTGGAAGTAGGCACAGAGGTACAGTCCGCTGTGCGACCGCCCCTCACAAGTAAGGGGGGAATTCTGGTATTGGGGATCTGACACCGGTTACGACCTTGCCGTTGGCCCGTAACGTTAGGATGTACAATTTCAATGTTCAGAAATGCATTTGCAGGATGTTTAGTATCGGCTAGGAGAACCTTTGTATTAGAGATGTGTTAAGGTCAGCCAAGAACATCGTAATGTGTAAATGAAATTGTACATGATATGAAACTGTTATTTTAATGTTTTAATTTTGTTTCATATTTTAATAAATACGGCCGGGAGGGTAACTCCCTCCCGCCTTCCAAAAGTTCAGAACCGTTTCCGTCTTCCCATCCTTGGGGATTTTTGTGTTGAGAGGGGGTGGCGGGTATCTCAGCGATATGGAAAGGGGCGACCACTCGGTCCCCCCGAACGTATGGTGGAGTACCCCGATCCCCCCGGGAAACCATTTTGGGCGGGAGGCGTGTCCCAGCTGGTATGCCCGAAGCGGCGTAGCTGGGGCGCGCCTTTTCCCGCCCAAGAGAGGGTTGGCCTAGACACCGACACCGCCAGCCACGCCCGGGGGGCGGATTGGAGGAGGGTCTACGCCCGCCCGAAGAAGGATAAAAGGAGCGACAAGCCAAGGAAGCATCCTCTTGTTCCGGTGCTCTGAAGCTGCACCTCCTCGTTACACGTGAGCTCGAGACGGAACGAAGAGCCAATTTTGACCCACCCACCAGCCCCTGTTGACAGCGATTTGTTTGAATAAAGTTGAGTGACGTGATATGGTTTCTCTTACAGGATGTTTTGAATAAAGTTGGTAATGTGGTATGTAATAAAGTGATAATTTTCGTTTCAAACATGTTTTTCAGCAGAAAGGGTTGCAATTGAACTTAACAGTGATGCTCAGTAGAGTTTATACTTTGAATTGCTTAAATGTGATTGTTTTCCTTTTCGTTAGCTTAGATTTAGATTGTCGTATTTATTTTGGTCGGGCGGTAAGGTCATGATCGGTGAGCAGTAATTGGAAGATCCCTAGAGGTTTGGGCGTCACCCATTATGGATGGGAGCGCCCGGGGGGAGGCGGCCATTGGCCCCTCAAACGGGGAGGCGGTCCCCTCTAAGGATGGGGACGCCGAAAGGGAAGGCGGCCATAGGCCCCTCCCTGGGGAGGAGGGGCTACAGACCCCTCCTCGGAATTTCCCGGGGCCCGGACATCTGCGACGGCAGATGTGGTAAGTTGTGTGGGGTGGGAGGGGGGTCTACGCTACCTTCTAGACACCTCACACGAGTACTCGGACGACCACTAAGATGGCGTCGAGTTAACAGGGGGCCCCCGCTAAGACAAGGGAAATTGGAAGTAGGCACAGAGGTACAGTCCGCTGTGCGACCGCCCCTCACAAGTGAGGGGGGAATTCTGGTATTGGGGATCTGACACCGGTTACGACCTTGCCGTTGGCCCGTAACGTTAGGATGTACAATTTCAATGTTCAGAAATGCATTTGCAGGATGTTTAGTATCGGCTAGGAGAACCTTTGTATTAGAGATGTGTTAAGGTCAGCCAAGAACATCGTAATGTGTAAATGAAATTGTACATGATATGAAACTGTTATTTTAATGTTTTAATTTTGTTTCATATTTTAATAAATACGGCCGGGAGGGTAACTCCCTCCCGCCTTCCAAAAGTTCAGAACCGTTTCCGTCTTCCCATCCTTGGGGATTTTTGTGTTGAGAGGGGGTGGCGGGTATCTCAGCCATATTACCAACTATCGTCCTATCTCTTTGTTACCTCTTTATAGCAAACTGTTGGAGAGACATGTCAACATCCATCTTTCGACCTATATGGAGTCCACCAATTGTTTGGTCTATTCCCAATCTGGTTTTCGGCCAAAGTACAGTTCTGAACTGGCCCTGATGAAGGTAACTGATGATATAAGAATGCTGGCGGATGCAGGTCAGGCAGTAATTTTGGTACTGCTTGACCTATCCGCCGCATTCGATACAATATCTCATCAAATCCTAGTGGACAGTCTACGCTCTATAGGGGTCGACCTTGAGCTGGATACAGAACTTTCTAACTGATAGGACACAAATAGTGAATTTTGGCCCTTTCCAATCTAAGATCAGTAATGTCACAAAAGGAGTGCCACAGGGCTCCTGTCTTAGCCCATCTTTATTTAATGTTTACATTGCCCCTTTAGCTGTGTTGCTTAGGAAAACTGGGTTTCTCCCAATTTCCTATGCGGATGATACGCAACTAATCACTTATAACAAATACACCCCTGATGTTCAAAATGTATTCTTGAAAGGCATGAAAACAATAACCCTTTGGATGAAGAAGAATTTTTTACAATTAAACACAGGGAAAGCAGAAATCATGCTTTTCAAGGATGCCATATCTAGATGGTCTCCTGGATGGGGGCCTGAAGAATTGGGTGCAGCCCCTACCCCAAAGACAGTGGTGAAAAACCTTGGGGTGCTAGTAAACAGAGATCTCAATCTGGAGGATCACATTGCAACAGTTAAAAGATCTTTTTTTATGCGCTGAGTCTGCCTCGGATGATTTTCCACTTTATTCCTATGAGTACGCGCAAAACATTAATCCATGCACTGGTTCTTAGTCGCTTGGATTACAGCAATGTTCTATTAGTATCTGCCAAGGACTCTGACTTACAAAGTTTACAGGTCGTGCAGAATACTGCTGCACGCCTGGTGACCAGTGCCCCCTATTGCGCCCCTTCTCTTCCTCTCCTTCACAGCCTACATTGGCTTCCAATTCGTATGAGAATCCATTTTAAAGTGTGCTGCTTGGTGTTTAAAGGTCTGAATTTGATGGGCCCTACATACTTAACTAAAAAATTAGTCAAATACATCCCAACATGCTCACTCCGATCTGAAGGGAAGAGCTTGCTCACCATCCCTCGTATTAAGCAAACTAGATTAGGAAGAAAATCCTTTTCTTATATAGCCCCTAAACTGTGGATTAAGCTGACCTTGGACCTTCGTCAAGAAGCTAATTACATGACATTCAGGAAAAAACTCAAGACTCAGCTCTTCTAACCTCTAATGCTCCTACTGTGTTGTGTTCATCAGTTGTCCTTAGCGCGGAGATACTCCATTTGGGGTGATTCAGGCGCTTTATAAATGTAATAAATAAAAAATAAAAATTAGACAGATATGAGCTTCGGAAAATGATCCAGAAGAGTTATTTGAGGTGCAAAAGAAATTTATAAGTGAATGTAATTTGGGTATTAAAAGCGCAGAAAAATGGGTATAAAATTCAACTGTAAAGCCATCTGGACCTGGAGCTTTATCTTTTTTAAGATTTTGAAGGGCTTTTAGAAGATCATGCTAGGAAAGGTCAAATTCTAATGATGAAAGATCCAAAGGGGTTTGTTGAGGTTTTTGGATGTTAGAGAAGAATTGCAATAGTAAACGATCTGTAGGGTGGGTTTCTGATGAGTATAAAGATTTATAAAAGAGAGAGAATTCGTGTTAAATTTCAACATCCTTAAATTTTAAGACTGATTGCTCATCGAAGACAGATTCAATGTTTAGTCTGTTTTGGCGAATTTTTAAGTAATTTGCTCAAATTTTTCCTGCCTTATTTTTGCCTCCATTAAATTTTGCACTGGACTTTAATAAATAAAGTGAAGCATCTTCTGTTGATTTTTTGTCTTTAAACAGTCTTCTTTAATATGAATGTTCTAATGCTTTAATGTCTTGAAGAAGATCTTTAGTAATTTTATGCACAACTTTTCGTTTCTTTGCCACAAAATTCAAAATAAAATCTCTTGATGATGCCTTAAAGGCATCCCAAATGATTGGGGGAGATAAGGAGTGTTAGATTTGGGGGTCTCTAGTGGGCACAGGTAGGTACTTGCGGCAAATAGGGACCCTCGCCTCTAGTCAGGATAAGGAGATTAAACTCCTAAAATAACCCCTGCTCACCCCCTTGATAGCTTGGCACGAGCGGTCAAGGCTTATCTCAGAGGCGTTGTGTGTTAAGCATTGCGACCACATACAGTAACCCAGTGACAACACTACAAATGGACACCACACAGGTTTTAGATCAAAAATAAGTATACTTTATAAAGAGTTACCACAAGACCATAAACAACAAAAATACACAATACTATTACTTTAAGATTGTAGATTTAAGCTTAGTTCAGTTCAGTTCTTAGTTGCGACACTTTGCGTCAATGTACCTTAGGTTGCGTTGTGCTTCCACGAAAGTAACGTCGCAGCGAGGAAAATTCGGCAAAGTTCAGGTGCAAAGAAATAAAGACGTGAAGATCTTCCAGATGCGGGGCGCTTCTCGGGGATGCGAGAATTTCTCAATTCGATGCGTGGACTGCAGCGGCGACACGCTGACAGTGCGAAGGCAGCAGCTCCAGCGGCGACGCTCTTCTTCCACAATGAGTGAAGCATCCGCTCGATGCGACAACTACAGCGGGGACACCCTGATGATGCGACGGCAGCAGTTCCGACAGCGGCACGCTTCTCTCTGATGCAGTGCAGTGCGACAGCTCCAACGGCGACACCCTCCTTCGGAGTTGCGACGGCAGGCACAGCAATGGCGACACGCTTCTTCTCGTTGAGTCGCGCTTCCAGCTCGTTGCAACACGCAGTTCCTCAGAAGGCCCAAAACAGCAGCAGGCACTTCCAAAAGAACTCTGGGGAGCTGGGGGTTGAAGTCTGTTGTCCCTGAGACATCAGCAGGAGGCAAGCTCTTTTCCAAGCCTTTGGAGATCCTTCACAAGTTGAAAGCAAAGTACACAAAGTTCCTTTCTCCTTCCTTTGGCAGTAAGGCAACCACTACCGGCCAATCCCCCAAGCAGCACTTCGGCTTGGAAATAGTCTCTCTTCAGGTTCCTCTCCTCAGTAAAGGTTTCATCTTGTAGTCCAAAAGTGATCTAATTTCATGGGATCAGGGTCCCAATATTTATACCGCAAGATCCTTTGTTCTCTGAGGGGAGAGGGGCCTTTGCCCAGTCCAAACCAGTTCTGAAGCACTCTGTTTACCAGACTTCCCCGTTCCTTTCAAAGTGCAGGGCAGGCATATCAGATGCCCCACAGGAGGTGGAGCCAGCATTGTGGAAGGCAAATACAGTCCTGGAGCACTTTGTTTACAGGACTCCTTCTCTTCTTTCAGTGTACAGGGCAGAGACATCAGCCACTCCCCTGGGGGTGGAGCCAGCATTGTGGAAGACAGGCACTGCCCTATTCAAGGTTCAGGTGCAACTCCTCCCTCCCATCTAGATGCAGATCTCTCTATTCACCACTGCGTGACTCAGCCTGTCTCTTGGAATCCCCCAGCCCTGTCACTCACAAAACCAGACAAAGGAATACACAACCTACCAGAGGTAGGTTTGAATGGTTAGACAAGCAAATACCTACTTTCTAAAAGTGGTATTTACAAACACAGAATATTAAATTCAACTTCACTAAAAGATGTATTTTATTATTCTGAGTTCAGGCATACCAAACTCGAATTTCCACCATGTTCTCTGAATCTGTTAGGATTATAAACATGTAATAATCTAACAGCCCATTCTGGCCTATGGAGAACAGGTAGCCTTGCAATAGCCTTGCAATAGTGAAAAACGAAAATGGCTGTAATTCACTATTAGGACATGCCACACACACCAGAGCTTGTCCTACCTTATACTTACAATGCACCCTGCCCTGGGGCCTACCATAAGGGTGACTGATATGAAGAAAAGGGAAGGTTTAAGGACTGGCAAGTGGGTGCACTTGCCAAGTCAGCATGACAGCACCAAACTGCACGCAGGCTCTGCAATGGCAGACCTTAGGCACATTTTACAAGGCTGCTTCTGTGGGTGGCACAACCAGTGCTGCAGGCCCACCAGCAGCATTTGGATTATACGCCATGGGCACACTCAGTACACTAGACTAGGGTCTGACAAGTAAACCAAATAGCCAAACATGGAACCACTGATCAATTTACAATAGGGAGCCCTTGCACTGTGGCACTGGATCGCAGTGGCATGATGCCCAAAGCATTTAACACCAGCAAAAATACATGAGGCAACAGCAAAAATGGAAGGGAGACCCACGCCAATGGTGCCAGTTCTAACACGGAGTCTGTGTTATTCCTTTCGAAGTATTCCGTAGAAAATGAAGCAAAAGCTGTCGTGAATTTGGGATCTAAACGGAGTGCATTATTAAAACGCCATCTTCTAGGAGCATTGTTATTGGGGAGTATATCAAAGCCAATGTAAACCGTTGCATGGTCTGATAAGAGAATAGGGCCAATTTCTGCATGAGTGAGGGACTGTGAGATATTGTGAGAAACAAAAAAATAGTCAATTCTTGATTGGGTATGATGTGTTGAGGAATAGAATGAATATTCTCTGGTAGTTGGGTTGCAAAGGCGCCAAGCGTCAAGTAGTTTGTGTTGATGAATAGTGGGAGTAAAAGATTTATGTGACTTGTTAGGTACGAAGGATACTTTTAGGAACATCTATCGAAGAAGAGGTCAAAAACCTGGTTATAGTCTCCTGCCAAAATAAAATTATCTTCAGTACAATGAGATATTTGCTTTGCCAAAGCAGGCCAAAAGGAAGCATCTCCACCTGTAGGTGCATAAACATTAAGAAGTGAAACTGGAACACCTTTTAGTAACAGCTTAACAATGAGCAATCTCCCTTCATCATCTGATTCTTGTGATAGCAATGTAACTGGTAAGGATTTAGGGCATAGTGGCACCACCCCATTCCGCTTGCCGTCACCTGGAGAGAAATAAGCCTCACCCACCCAACCCCTTTTCAATTTTAGAGATTCAATATTTGTAAGGTGGGTTTCCTGCAAGAAAACAATATCAGCATTCAACTTAGCTAAGTGTGATATAACTCTTTGTCTCTTGAAAAGAGAATTTAGACCCCTAATGTTCCATGAAACTAATTTAAGGGACGTGAGATATTAATGTAGAATGATAAAAACAACAAAAAATAATGATCCAATTCTGTAAGATAAAAAGAATTGTATAGTATTAACAGAAAAAAAAGAAAAGAAAATGAGATAAATTTAAGGCGTTGAGAAATATAGAAAATAATTAAGCATAGAGAAGAAAAGGTAAAAGAATCAAAGATGAAAAGATCGAAACTTAAAACACCGAAGTCCAATTCATTGCCAAAACCCAGGTTAATGTTATGAGAGATATGAGAGATAAGAAGAAGAAAAATAAGTTCACAGCATTGAGAAATATAGGCTTTAGATAAACAGATACAGAAATGAAGAAAGCAAATAGTCATACGTGGAAAAAGATTTGAGGAGATTAGATGGTAAAAGAGTGAGGTAGAAAAATATAATACAGAACATAGAACAAAAGGCAGATGAGAGACAACCTGAAGAACGTAGGGAATGACAAAGTCAGAAGGTAAAGACAAAACGAACGACATACCTACACTAAGGGACCACGAATGGAGGGGTAGGTGGAACCACAGGAAGCAGACGAGACGTCAAGGGAGGACTAGACTGAACCGGGATGGGAACACGCCAAAATACAAATGTGAATGTGGAAGCAAAAGAGAAATGAGATGATCAGATTAACTTCAGTTTATATACTAAACAAAAACATCTAAGAAGTTGAGTCTCGTAATAATAGTTAACAACTTCTGAAATAACACTGAAACACAAAACCAATAGAGATATAAACACAGCATAAATCCTGCAATAAATAGGAAAAGAACAAGTTAAAGTAACATTTTAAGTAAATCAAGTAGCATGTGAAGAAGAAGGTCCTGAAGAATCCATGAGATCTGTCATATGCGCATTATTGAAGCTTTGTAGCCGCACTGGATCGTCATATGAAGTAGTTTGTTGTTGTAAGTGACTTTAAACAAGCAAGGGTGGAAGAGGCCGTATCTGGCACCCATAGAACGAAGATCTTCTGATCTTGAAATTATGAAAGTCTTAATTTTTGTTCAAATAAGGTTAAATAAAACCTACTTTTTGCATAGCCATGCTTTCTCCATTGCATAACCTTTGCGAATGTTATCTGCTGTTATACAAGCACATTTGCCTGATGGGAGAAATATACACAGGGGAGGCTCCTCCATTAGGGCGAAGGAACGTCGCCCCACTGCTTTCTCGCAGTGCAAGAAGCAGAAATATAAAATGGTAAAACTACCGTTTTATGTTTCTGCTTCTTGCACTGCAAGAAAGCAGAAGTGCCTGGTTGGGGGCAGGTGGGTTTGGCGGGTCTACTGGATAGCAGGGGCGGAGTGACTAGCCAAATGCTGTGGGCCCTGACTGTTTGGTTGGCCCTCTGGGGCCGACCAAACCAGTCATGCGCACTCTCCCTTTTTTCTATGTAGGCTGCATGCAGTCATGCCGGACACAACTGGATTTACATTATATCTGAACAAAGAAAACAAACAAAAAATAGATGAATATTACAATAAACAGCCATAAAAGGGCGCCTTTTCTTATAGGTGCACTAGGTAGCTAATAATTTCAAGTAGTAATGTGACGAAGGTTTTGAGTGTCAATGTTACTGTGAATCATAAAAAGTCCTATGGTGGTTTGCATCTGACTTCGGTGCAAGGGCCATCAACAGAAAATCCTCATTTCCTGTTCCCACTTCCTTTCCTGCTCCGTGTCAGGGTCATCTACTTACTTCTTGTACTGCTTCCCAACATTTGTAGAATTCTAGTTTCCATTCCTCAACAGCAGGTGCTTGTGGGGAGTTCCACTTAAGCGCAATAGCTCATTTTGCTAGAAGTGCGGGCAAATATATGTTATATCATTTAGGTAAATTATTTTTATAAAACCCATGGCTGCTCCAACAGAACTTCTCAGTTTTTAAAATGTTTCTTAAAGTTCTCATATGAAGGATAGAATCGCAGCTTAAGATGAAGGGAGTTCCAGTGTTTGGGCGCTAAAAGGGCAAAAGAACGACAACGTTGCCTTGCATGTTTATGTTGGGGGATCACAGCCAGGTTATAGCTCGCTGAGCACTAAGGATTGTTCTGGACAACAGGGATGGACCAGCTGGCTACGAAATTAAGGGCCTCATATATGAGTTTTTGCCATAGGGCATTGCCGCAGGCTGTCCTGTCGCGTTGCACTACCTCAAAAGGGCAGGAAAGTACCATATCTATCAGATAGACAAGAAAAAGTGGTGAGATGCACACCAAGTCGTACTCCTGATATAAAGGCCTAGATGTATCAAGCCTTTTGCAAATTCGTTAAGGCCGAAATTTGCAGAATTTCGGCCTTAAGAAATCGCAAACGGACATTTAGCATCTTTTGGGATGTATCAGAAATTAGCAAAATAAGGAATCGCAAAAAATTGCGATTCCTTATTTTGCTTATGCATTTAAGGAATCGCAATTTTGCGATTCCTTAAATGGCATGTATGAAACTTTTTAAAATTGCGAATTCGGGTTAAGGAATCGCAAATTAACACCAATTTGAGGTTCATGTTAATTTGCGAAATCCTGTTAAAAAACAAAATATGACGAGGTTTCAGTTCCAACGGGTGCTTGCGATGGCAATTGCAGCCGCGGGTTTGAACCCGTGCGAGTTTGGGACCCATTCCTTCCGGATAGGGGCTGCTACTGAGGCCACAGCCAGGGGTCTGAGTGTCGAAAAAGTGAAACGGTTGGGGCGTTGGTCCTCGAATTGTTATAAACGGTACGTGCGGTTGCACATGTTGTGAAGCTAATGTCATGCACTCACGCTTCTTGTTTTTGTTTGGTTTACAGTTTCGCAAGCTTACGAGGCGGGGCAGACTGTGCAGTTGACCCGACACCTGGGGACCAGCGGTCAAAGATCACCGGCTGAGGAAAGAGTGGTGTGGGTCGTGGGACACTCATACGTGAGGCGTGCTGCAGACGTATTCAAAGCAGGTGACATGATTCACGTGGCTGGGGAATACGGGTACAGGGTGACCTTCTACGGAAGGGGCGGGCTCTGTATTGACCAGTTTCAAAATTTTATGGAGGGTTTGTTAGGGCGGACAAGGTCACCGCCATCTATAATCATAGTGCATCTTGGGGGCAATGATTTGGTGACCATTGGTCGACGAGCACTTCTCGAGGTGATACTATCCACTGTAAGTTGGTTGGCGAGAAGGGTCCCGGGGTGCACAATAGCATGGTCCCACATGATCCCACGGAAGGTTTGGCGGGGGGCTAATTCTGTGTCTGCTTTGAATCATTCTGTGAAGAAAGTGAATAACAAACTTGGTAGATTGTTTCGTACAAGTACATTGCATTCTATTCCGCATGGATGTATCAGGGGGGATCAGATGTATCTAGAGGACGGGGTTCATTTGTCCCGGGTGGGGAATGCCTTACTCATAGGAGACTTCGTAGCTTGGTTAAGGAATTTGCAGCCATGACCTTTAAGTAGGAGTTTTGTGGGGGGTCCGGATAGCCGGTCAACTATCCGGGCCTGTGGCGGTAAGGTCATGATCGGTGAGCAGTAATTGGAAGATCCCTAGAGGTTTGGGCGTCACCCATTATGGATGGGAGCGCCCGGGGGGAGGCGGCCATTGGCCCCTCAAACGGGGAGGCGGTCCCCTCTAAGGATGGGGACGCCGAAAGGGAAGGCGGCCATAGGCCCCTCCCTGGGGAGGAGGGGCTACGGACCCCTCCTCGGAATTTCCCGGGGCCCGGACATCTGCGACGGCAGATGTGGTAAGTTGTGTGGGGTGGGAGGGGGGTCTACGCTACCTTCTAGACACCTCACACGAGTACTCGGACGACCACTAAGATGGCGTCGAGTTAACAGGGGGCCCCCGCTAAGACAAGGGAAATTGGAAGTAGGCACAGAGGTACAGTCCGCTGTGCGACCGCCCCTCACAAGTAAGGGGGGAATTCTGGTATTGGGGATCTGACACCGGTTACGACCTTGCCGTTGGCCCGTAACGTTAGGATGTACAATTTCAATGTTCAGAAATGCATTTGCAGGATGTTTAGTATCGGCTAGGAGAACCTTTGTATTAGAGATGTGTTAAGGTCAGCCAAGAACATCGTAATGTGTAAATGAAATTGTACATGATATGAAACTGTTATTTTAATGTTTTAATTTTGTTTCATATTTTAATAAATACGGCCGGGAGGGTAACTCCCTCCCGCCTTCCAAAAGTTCAGAACCGTTTCCGTCTTCCCATCCTTGGGGATTTTTGTGTTGAGAGGGGGTGGCGGGTATCTCAGCGATATGGAAAGGGGCGACCACTCGGTCCCCCCGAACGTATGGTGGAGTACCCCGATCCCCCCGGGAAACCATTTTGGGCGGGAGGCGTGTCCCGGCTGGTATGCCCGAAGCGGCGTAGCTGGGGCGCGCCTTTTCCCGCCCAAGAGAGGGTTGGCCTAGACACCGACACCGCCAGCCACACCCGGGGGGCGGATTGGAGGAGGGTCTACGCCCGCCCGAAGAAGGATAAAAGGAGCGACAAGCCAAGGAAGCATCCTCTTGTTCCGGTGCTCTGAAGCTGCACCTCCTCGTTACACGTGAGCTCGAGACGGAACGAAGAGCCAATTTTGACCCACCCACCAGCCCCTGTTGACAGCGATTTGTTTGAATAAAGTTGAGTGACGTGATATGGTTTCTCTTACAGGATGTTTTGAATAAAGTTGGTAATGTGGTATGTAATAAAGTGATAATTTTCGTTTCAAACATGTTTTTCAGCAGAAAGGGTTGCAATTGAACTTAACAGTGATGCTCAGTAGAGTTTATACTTTGAATTGCTTAAATGTGATTGTTTTCCTTTTCGTTAGCTTAGATTTAGATTGTCGTATTTATTTTGGTCGGGCGGTAAGGTCATGATCGGTGAGCAGTAATTGGAAGATCCCTAGAGGTTTGGGCGTCACCCATTATGGATGGGAGCGCCCGGGGGGAGGCGGCCATTGGCCCCTCAAACGGGGAGGCGGTCCCCTCTAAGGATGGGGACGCCGAAAGGGAAGGCGGCCATAGGCCCCTCCCTGGGGAGGAGGGGCTACAGACCCCTCCTCGGAATTTCCCGGGGCCCGGACATCTGCGACGGCAGATGTGGTAAGTTGTGTGGGGTGGGAGGGGGGTCTACGCTACCTTCTAGACACCTCACACGAGTACTCGGACGACCACTAAGATGGCGTCGAGTTAACAGGGGGCCCCCGCTAAGACAAGGGAAATTGGAAGTAGGCACAGAGGTACAGTCCGCTGTGCGACCGCCCCTCACAAGTGAGGGGGGAATTCTGGTATTGGGGATCTGACACCGGTTACGACCTTGCCGTTGGCCCGTAACGTTAGGATGTACAATTTCAATGTTCAGAAATGCATTTGCAGGATGTTTAGTATCGGCTAGGAGAACCTTTGTATTAGAGATGTGTTAAGGTCAGCCAAGAACATCGTAATGTGTAAATGAAATTGTACATGATATGAAACTGTTATTTTAATGTTTTAATTTTGTTTCATATTTTAATAAATACGGCCGGGAGGGTAACTCCCTCCCGCCTTCCAAAAGTTCAGAACCGTTTCCGTCTTCCCATCCTTGGGGATTTTTGTGTTGAGAGGGGGTGGCGGGTATCTCAGCCATATTACCAACTATCGTCCTATCTCTTTGTTACCTCTTTATAGCAAACTGTTGGAGAGACATGTCAACATCCATCTTTCGACCTATATGGAGTCCACCAATTGTTTGGTCTATTCCCAATCTGGTTTTCGGCCAAAGTACAGTTCTGAACTGGCCCTGATGAAGGTAACTGATGATATAAGAATGCTGGCGGATGCAGGTCAGGCAGTAATTTTGGTACTGCTTGACCTATCCGCCGCATTCGATACAATATCTCATCAAATCCTAGTGGACAGTCTACGCTCTATAGGGGTCCAGAATTCGACCTTGAGCTGGATACAGAACTTTCTAACTGATAGGACACAAATAGTGAATTTTGGCCCTTTCCAATCTAAGATCAGTAATGTCACAAAAGGAGTGCCACAGGGCTCCTGTCTTAGCCCATCTTTATTTAATGTTTACATTGCCCCTTTAGCTGTGTTGCTTAGGAAAACTGGGTTTCTCCCAATTTCCTATGCGGATGATACGCAACTAATCACTTATAACAAATACACCCCTGATGTTCAAAATGTATTCTTGAAAGGCATGAAAACAATAACCCTTTGGATGAAGAAGAATTTTTTACAATTAAACACAGGGAAAGCAGAAATCATGCTTTTCAAGGATGCCATATCTAGATGGTCTCCTGGATGGGGGCCTGAAGAATTGGGTGCAGCCCCTACCCCAAAGACAGTGGTGAAAAACCTTGGGGTGCTAGTAAACAGAGATCTCAATCTGGAGGATCACATTGCAACAGTTAAAAGATCTTTTTTTATGCGCTGAGTCTGCCTCGGACGATTTTCCACTTTATTCCTATGAGTACGCGCAAAACATTAATCCATGCACTGGTTCTTAGTCGCTTGGATTACAGCAATGTTCTATTAGTATCTGCCAAGGACTCTGACTTACAAAGTTTACAGGTCGTGCAGAATACTGCTGCACGCCTGGTGACCAGTGCCCCCTATTGCGCCCCTTCTCTTCCTCTCCTTCACAGCCTACATTGGCTTCCAATTCGTATGAGAATCCATTTTAAAGTGTGCTGCTTGGTGTTTAAAGGTCTGAATTTGATGGGCCCTACATACTTAACTAAAAAATTAGTCAAATACATCCCAACATGCTCACTCCGATCTGAAGGGAAGAGCTTGCTCACCATCCCTCGTATTAAGCAAACTAGATTAGGAAGAAAATCCTTTTCTTATATAGCCCCTAAACTGTGGATTCAGCTGACCTTGGACCTTCGTCAAGAAGCTAATTACATGACATTCAGGAAAAAACTCAAGACTCAGCTCTTCTAACCTCTAATGCTCCTACTGTGTTGTGTTCATCAGTTGTCCTTAGCGCGGAGATACTCCATTTGGGGTGATTCAGGCGCTTTATAAATGTAATAAATAAAAAATAAAAATTAGACAGATATGAGCTTCGGAAAATGATCCAGAAGAGTTATTTGAGGTGCAAAAGAAATTTATAAGTGAATGTAATTTGGGTATTAAAAGCGCAGAAAAATGGGTATAAAATTCAACTGTAAAGCCATCTGGACCTGGAGCTTTATCTTTTTTAAGATTTTGAAGGGCTTTTAGAAGATCATGCTAGGAAAGGTCAAATTCTAATGATGAAAGATCCAAAGGGGTTTGTTGAGGTTTTTGGATGTTAGAGAAGAATTGCAATAGTAAACGATCTGTAGGGTGGGTTTCTGATGAGTATAAAGATTTATAAAAGAGAGAGAATTCGTGTTAAATTTCAACATCCTTAAATTTTAAGACTGATTGCTCATCGAAGACAGATTCAATGTTTAGTCTGTTTTGGCGAATTTTTAAGTAATTTGCTCAAATTTTTCCTGCCTTATTTTTGCCTCCATTAAATTTTGCACTGGACTTTAATAAATAAAGTGAAGCATCTTCTGTTGATTTTTTGTCTTTAAACAGTCTTCTTTAATATGAATGTTCTAATGCTTTAATGTCTTGAAGAAGATCTTTAGTAATTTTATGCACAACTTTTCGTTTCTTTGCCACAAAATTCAAAATAAAATCTCTTGATGATGCCTTAAAGGCATCCCAAATGATTGGGGGAGATAAGGAGTGTTAGATTTGGGGGTCTCTAGTGGGCACAGGTAGGTACTTGCGGCAAATAGGGACCCTCGCCTCTAGTCAGGATAAGGAGATTAAACTCCTAAAATAACCCCTGTTCACCCCCTTGATAGCTTGGCACGAGCGGTCAAGGCTTATCTCAGAGGCGTTGTGTGTTAAGCATTGCGACCACATACAGTAACCCAGTGACAATACTACAAATGGACACCACACAGGTTTTAGATCAAAAATAAGTATACTTTATAAAGAGTTACCACAAGACCATAAACAACAAAAATACACAATACTATTACTTTAAGATTGTAGATTTAAGCTTAGTTCAGTTCAGTTCTTAGTTGCGACACTTTGCGTCAATGTACCTTAGGTTGCGTTGTGCTTCCACGAAAGTAACGTCGCAGCGAGGAAAATTCGGCAAAGTTCAGGTGCAAAGAAATAAAGACGTGAAGATCTTCCAGATGCGGGGCGCTTCTCGGGGATGCGAGAATTTCTCAATTCGATGCGTGGACTGCAGCGGCGACACGCTGACAGTGCGAAGGCAGCAGCTCCAGCGGCGACGCTCTTCTTCCACAATGAGTGAAGCATCCGCTCGATGCGACAACTACAGCGGGGACACCCTGATGATGCGACAGCAGCAGTTCCGACAGCGGCACGCTTCTCTCTGATGCAGTGCAGTGCGACAGCTCCAACGGCGACACCCTCCTTCGGAGTTGCGACGGCAGGCACAGCAATGGCGACACGCTTCTTCTCGTTGAGTCGCGCTTCCAGCTCGTTGCAACACGCAGTTCCTCAGAAGGCCCAAAACAGCAGCAGGCACTTCCAAAAGAACTCTGGGGAGCTGGGGGTTGAAGTCTGTTGTCCCTGAGACATCAGCAGGAGGCAAGCTCTTTTCCAAGCCTTTGGAGATCCTTCACAAGTTGAAAGCAAAGTACACAAAGTTCCTTTCTCCTTCCTTTGGCAGTAAGGCAACCACTACCGGCCAATCCCCCAAGCAGCACTTCGGCTTGGAAATAGTCTCTCTTCAGGTTCCTCTCCTCAGTAAAGGTTTCATCTTGTAGTCCAAAAGTGATCTAATTTCATGGGATCAGGGTCCCAATATTTATACCGCAAGATCCTTTGTTCTCTGAGGGGAGAGGGGCCTTTGCCCAGTCCAAACCAGTTCTGAAGCACTCTGTTTACCAGACTTCCCCGTTCCTTTCAAAGTGCAGGGCAGGCATATCAGATGCCCCACAGGAGGTGGAGCCAGCATTGTGGAAGGCAAATACAGTCCTGGAGCACTTTGTTTACAGGACTCCTTCTCTTCTTTCAGTGTACAGGGCAGAGACATCAGCCACTCCCCTGGGGGTGGAGCCAGCATTGTGGAAGACAGGCACTGCCCTATTCAAGGTTCAGGTGCAACTCCTCCCTCCCATCTAGATGCAGATCTCTCTATTCACCACTGCGTGACTCAGCCTGTCTCTTGGAATCCCCCAGCCCTGTCACTCACAAAACCAGACAAAGGAATACACAACCTACCAGAGGTAGGTTTGAATGGTTAGACAAGCAAATACCTACTTTCTAAAAGTGGTATTTACAAACACAGAATATTAAATTCAACTTCACTAAAAGATGTATTTTATTATTCTGAGTTCAGGCATACCAAACTCGAATTTCTACCATGTTCTCTGAATCTGTTAGGATTATAAACATGTAATAATCTAACAGCCCATTCTGGCCTATGGAGAACAGGTAGCCTTGCAATAGCCTTGCAATAGTGAAAAACGAAAATGGCTGTAATTCACTATTAGGACATGCCACACACACCAGAGCTTGTCCTACCTTATACTTACAATGCACCCTGCCCTGGGGCCTACCATAGGGGTGACTGATATGAAGAAAAGGGAAGGTTTAGGGACTGGCAAGTGGGTGCACTTGCCAAGTCAGCATGACAGCACCAAACTGCACGCAGGCTCTGCAATGGCAGACCTTAGGCACATTTTACAAGGCTGCTTCTGTGGGTGGCACAACCAGTGCTGCAGGCCCACCAGCAGCATTTGGATTATACGCCATGGGCACACTCAGTACACTAGACTAGGGTCTGACAAGTAAACCAAATAGCCAAACATGGAACCACTGATCAATTTACAATAGGGAGCCCTTGCACTGTGGCACTGGATCGCAGTGGCATGATGCCCAAAGCATTTAACACCAGCAAAAATACATGAGGCAACAGCAAAAATGGAAGGGAGACCCACGCCAATGGTGCCAGTTCTAACACGGAGTCTGTGTTATTCCTTTCGAAGTATTCCGTAGAAAATGAAGCAAAAGCTGTCGTGAATTTGGGATCTAAACGGAGTGCATTATTAAAACGCCATCTTCTAGGAGCATTGTTATTGGGGAGTATATCAAAGCCAATGTAAACCGTTGCATGGTCTGATAAGAGAATAGGGCCAATTTCTGCATGAGTGAGGGACTGTGAGATATTGTGAGAAACAAAAAAATAGTCAATTCTTGATTGGGTATGATGTGTTGAGGAATAGAATGAATATTCTCTGGTAGTTGGGTTGCAAAGGCGCCAAGCGTCAAGTAGTTTGTGTTGATGAATAGTGGGAGTAAAAGATTTATGTGACTTGTTAGGTACGAAGGATACTTTTAGGAACATCTATCGAAGAAGAGGTCAAAAACCTGGTTATAGTCTCCTGCCAAAATAAAATTATCTTCAGTACAATTAGATATTTGCTTTGCCAAAGCAGGCCAAAAGGAAGCATCTCCACCTGTAGGTGCATAAACATTAAGAAGTGAAACTGGAACACCTTTTAGTAACAGTTTAACAATGAGCAATCTCCCTTCATCATCTGATTCTTGTGATAGCAATGTAACTGGTAAGGATTTAGGGCATAGTGGCACCACCCCATTCCGCTTGCCGTCACCTGGAGAGAAATAAGCCTCACCCACCCAACCCCTTTTCAATTTTAGAGATTCAATATTTGTAAGGTGGGTTTCCTGCAAGAAAACAATATCAGCATTCAACTTAGCTAAGTGTGATATAACTCTTTGTCTCTTGAAAAGAGAATTTAGACCCCTAATGTTCCATGAAACTAATTTAAGGGACATGAGATATTAATGTAGAATGATAAAAACAACAAAAAATAATGATCCAATTCTGTAAGATAAAAAGAATTGTATAGTATTAACAGAAAAAAAAGAAAAGAAAATGAGATAAATTTAAGGCGTTGAGAAATATAGAAAATAATTAAGCATAGAGAAGAAAAGGTAAAAGAATCAAAGATGAAAAGATCGAAACTTAAAACACCGAAGTCCAATTCATTGCCAAAACCCAGGTTAATGTTATGAGAGATATGAGAGATAAGAAGAAGAAAAATAAGTTCACAGCATTGAGAAATATAGGCTTTAGATAAACAGATACAGAAATGAAGAAAGCAAATAGTCATACGTGGAAAAAGATTTGAGGAGATTAGATGGTAAAAGAGTGAGGTAGAAAAATATAATACAGAACATAGAACAAAAGGCAGATGAGAGACAACCTGAAGAACGTAGGGAATGACAAAGTCAGAAGGTAAAGACAAAACGAACGACATACCTACACTAAGGGACCACGAATGGAGGGGTAGGTGGAACCACAGGAAGCAGACGAGACGTCAAGGGAGGACTAGACTGAACCGGGATGGGAACACGCCAAAATACAAATGTGAATGTGGAAGCAAAAGAGAAATGAGATGATCAGATTAACTTCAGTTTATATACTAAACAAAAACATCTAAGAAGTTGAGTCTCGTAATAATAGTTAACAACTTCTGAAATAACACTGAAACACAAAACCAATAGAGATATAAACACAGCATAAATCCTGCAATAAATAGGAAAAGAACAAGTTAAAGTAACATTTTAAGTAAATCAAGTAGCATGTGAAGAAGAAGGTCCTGAAGAATCCATGAGATCTGTCATATGCGCATTATTGAAGCTTTGTAGCCGCACTGGATCGTCATATGAAGTAGTTTGTTGTTGTAAGTGACTTTAAACAAGCAAGGGTGGAAGAGGCCGTATCTGGCACCCATAGAACGAAGATCTTCTGATCTTGAAATTATGAAAGTCTTAATTTTTGTTTAAATAAGGTTAAATAAAACCTACTTTTTGCATAGCCATGCTTTCTCCATTGCATAACCTTTGCGAATGTTATCTGCTGTTATACAAGCACATTTGCCTGATGGGAGAAATTTACACAGGGGAGGCTCCTCCATTAGGGCGAAGGAACGTCGCCCCACTGCTTTCTCGCAGTGCAAGAAGCAGAAATATAAAATGGTAAAACTACCGTTTTATGTTTCTGCTTCTTGCACTGCAAGAAAGCAGAAGTGCCTGGTTGGGGGCAGGTGGGTTTGGCGGGTCTACTGGATAGCAGGGGCGGAGTGACTAGCCAAATGCTGTGGGCCCTGACTGTTTGGTTGGCCCTCTGGGGCCGACCAAACCAGTCATGCGCACTCTCCCTTTTTTCTATGTAGGCTGCATGCAGTCATGCCGGACACAACTGGATTTACATTATATCTGAACAAAGAAAACAAACAAAAAATAGATGAATATTACAATAAACAGCCATAAAAGGGCGCCTTTTCTTATAGGTGCACTAGGTAGCTAATAATTTCAGGTAGTAATGTGACGAAGGTTTTGAGTGTCAATGTTACTGTGAATCATAAAAAGTCCTATGGTGGTTTGCATCTGACTTCGGTGCAAGGGCCATCAACAGAAAATCCTCATTTCCTGTTCCCACTTCCTTTCCTGCTCCGTGTCAGGGTCATCTACTTACTTCTTGTACTGCTTCCCAACATTTGTAGAATTCTAGTTTCCATTCCTCAACAGCAGGTGCTTGTGGGGAGTTCCACTTAAGCGCAATAGCTCATTTTGCTAGAAGTGCGGGCAAATATATGTTATATCATTTAGGTAAATTATTTTTATAAAACCCATGGCTGCTCCAACAGAACTTCTCAGTTTTTTAAATGTTTCTTAAAGTTCTCATATGAAGGATAGAATCGCAGCTTAAGATGAAGGGAGTTCCAGTGTTTGGGCGCTAAAAGGGCAAAAGAACGACAACGTTGCCTTGCATGTTTATGTTGGGGGATCACAGCCAGGTTATAGCTCGCTGAGCACTAAGGATTGTTCTGGACAACAGGGATGGACCAGCTGGCTACGAAATTAAGGGCCTCATATATGAGTTTTTGCCATAGGGCATTGCCGCAGGCTGTCCTGTCGCGTTGCACTACCTCAAAAGGGCAGGAAAGTACCATATCTATCAGATAGACAAGAAAAAGTGGTGAGATGCACACCAAGTCGTACTCCTGATATAAAGGCCTAGATGTATCAAGCCTTTTGCAAATTCGTTAAGGCCGAAATTTGCAGAATTTCGGCCTTAAGAAATCGCAAACGGACATTTAGCATCTTTTGGGATGTATCAGAAATTAGCAAAATAAGGAATCGCAAAAAATTGCGATTCCTTATTTTGCTTATGCATTTAAGGAATCGCAATTTTGCGATTCCTTAAATGGCATGTATGAAACTTTTTAAAATTGCGAATTCGGGTTAAGGAATCGCAAATTAACACCAATTTGAGGTTCGTGTTAATTTGCGAAATCCTGTTAAAAAACAAAATATGACTATTTTGAAGGTGGCATGTGACACACATACATGCCCATAGGGCATGTATGTGTGCCATATGCACACACATGTAAGTGTCAGGGGTGCAGCAGGGTGTCCATGAGACACCCCTGCACCCTTGAAATAATTCTCAAATTGCGATTAGCAAATTGCGAATTCGCAATTTGAGAATTACTGCACAATCATTCCTATGGGCCTCCTGGCCCATAGGAATGCATAGGGAATTATTCCTTATTTGCGAATTCGCAAAATGCGAATTCGCAAATGAAGATAAATAAGGAATCGCAAAAAAAATGCAATTTTTACATACATTCCATTTTGCGAATTCTAAATAGCGATTCGCAAAAATCGCTATTTAAGATTCGCAAAATGGAATCTTGATACATCTAGGCCAAAGTCACTTAACCTCTTCAGACTATATTGGAGTGCAAATTGCGCACAATGAAACAGAACTTTGTGGTACCTTCGCTGGTGCCAATTCAAGCTGCACAGCCGTATTATTGAATGAATTCAATCAATCAAAAACTTATTTTGATGCTTTACTCTTCATTTAATCCATATTTTACTCTTGTATTATTCTTATCCAATTTTTCAAATCTTTCAATTCATTTTACTCATTCACATGCTGCGTGAAGATGTTAACTCAAGCACGGAAGGCGTCACAGTTTCCATATGTCACGTCTTTATTTGAAAATACCCAATGCATTTCGGGAACAAAGCCCCTTCGTCAGGGGAAACTAGAATGCAAAAATTCATGTATATTACCATTAGTTTCATAGTTATGCATCTACTCCAAATGACAAACTTGATTAAATTTATTAATTATAGAATCCATTACTAGCATCATTTTAAGTAGAGTAAAATCAACACAGCTTTAAGATATCCTCCCCTTTAACACAACAACCGTAGCCACAAGTTTTTTTGAACATCATGCTCTTAACTCACAGCCCTCCCACTGGTGTTCAGCCCATCATTTAAATACCTTCCCCAACTAAACTGTAACATGCTTACCGTGACAAGAGAATTATCACTCATTTAAAATAACCCAAAGTTGCTTAAAATTCATGTTCTTTGGATAGTAACTCCATATCGTCCCGTAAACATTTTGTCTCTTGTCCAAATGCTACCCATGTAAGTGTAATGCACCGTGTATATATAATTTCAATAAAAAAACTTACGGAAATAAAAAAAATAAAAAAAAGGTGATGCAGCATAAATATTCCTCTGCATGGTAGCTGAATCAACTGCTAGTGACTAACTCGATTTCTTATCCCTCCTCCCTGATTATACACAGGTGAGTAGTCACATGTGTTTTTCAAAGAAGCTCACGCACCGTTGAAACCAGACTTCTAGAGAGCTGCGCTTGAGCCTCTGATCAAACTATTATAATCTACACTACATCTCTCAGAATCCCTCAAACCAGCTCTTTACTCGCTACTCCCAGCCACCTCAATTACCAATGCGATTGTTATGCGTGCTGAATGTTATTAGTTAAAAGAACACATCAACTTTGCGCTATGTTAATACACCTATGATTGCTGTGTGATTAATATCTATAAATAATTGAACAGTTCTATGTTCAGTAAAATCACAGGGGCATATTACCAACAACTAGCGATAATTATCGCTATGTTGGCTTAGCGGCAATATTTTTATCGCCGAGCTGCGGCGATTTTTGTCGCTTAGGAACCTTGGTATAATCAAGGTTTATCTCCTAAGCGATAAAAATAGGCCGAAATGCATGAATATCGCTGAAAAGTCAGCGATATTCATGCATTATTGAGCTAATGCTCTTAGCCATGTTATCCACCTACCATTGGATAACATGGCTAAGAACTGCTCAAGGGCAGGTGTTAGCTTTTGGAGATAATCGCGCTTAGCGCGAATATCTCCAAAAGTTGGTAATAGGAGATAGCAATGTTAGCGACTGTTTCCAGTCGCTAACATCTTGGCACGCCCACTTTGCATGTCATTAGTGATAAATATCACTGACATGCAAAGCGGGGCCCAAGATGGTCGCTATCTCCTACTAGCTGTCGCTAACTGGTGTTAGCGACAGCTAGGTAATAGGGAGATAATTTTATCTCCGCTTTCTTGGCTTTTAAAGCCAAAAAAGCGGAGATAAACCCCCTTGATAATATGCCCCACAGTTCATTATGGATGCTAATGAATGCAAATAAAAGTCCATTGTAACCGGCAGCACTGGAAACTCGACTCCTATGTCCAGCATCTTAATGACCGTTTTCATTTAAATCATCATTTTCTGTTCTCAGCATGTTGTTTCCATTTTTTATGTGGGTGCAATCTCACAAGGAGAACGGAATTTTGTATAAACATGAAAAAGTGGTGAGATGCACACCATGTTGTAGTCCTGATTTAAAGTCTATCAGATAGGGCAAATTCCTGTCCTTTTCCTCTGCGCTGGTGCACAATGGACTGCCGTGTGCCACCACAGGCACCTTTGTATGATGGTGCAAGGGTGTCTGCATTGCAGGGATGATTATTTTTGTGCAAGGAGGGAAGACTTCCTGCACAAAAACAATCACAAGAGGCGTTTTCCTCTTTCTATGTGTGCTGCAGAATGCAGCGCACAAAGAAAAAGGAAAAATTAGGAAAAATAAAGATATTCTAAATAAGCCCCTGAGAACAGCAGACTTGGTAGCTCCTAAATATAAGACAGTAACATAATCAAGGTTTGAAATAATTAAGGCATGCACCATGGTCCTCTGAGAAGCAACTTCCAGTAGCCAGAGCTTCTTCCTTAAAACACCTTACTAGGCTAAAGCAACCAGCGGCTACTGTGATAATTTAATATTATGTGGTCAAATTGTTGTCAATCCAGAAGCCTAGATCTTTACTTTCTCAAGATGAAAGTGGAGAACTCTAAGATTTGATGGTCACCATTGCAGGACCCATAAGTTGGGTTCATTCCCCACAACTAGCATTTCTGTCTTCTTGCCATTAAGCAAGACAATTTCTTCCCCTCCGTTGTGACCCTCTGTCAAACACCTGCTTAAATAGGACAGTGTGGTAGAGTCCAATGAGTGCAGGGAGACAGCAAAACAATAGGAAAACAAATCAAGGTCATAGGCTTTTACTATGTCTGACAAAGCGCAGATAAAGACATTAAACAAATGGGGCTCAGCGCCGAGCAGCCCTGAGGATCCGCATATGGTAGCTGCTTAACTGAGTACACAAAAGGTTTAGAAGCCACTTAAAAAGAACCATCTTATAAGAATTAGCAAAACCACATCAAAGTTGTGATCTGAATGCCAAGGTCTGTCAGTCTACCTAAGAAAAAACAGTGGTGCTACAGTATCAACTGCTGTGCTCAGGTTGTAAGAATCAAGAATGCAGTTCCTCAAACATCCAAAATAGCTCTCAGATTCTCAGTTACATCAAAGAGCGCAGATTCAGTGCTGTGACTGGTTTGAAAGCTCATTTGTGACGGAAGGAGGTCATTTAATTCAAGATATTCCAATAATTTATGATTAATATGTTTTTCTTCATAATTTTGAATTAGAATTTTCCTGTCAGATTTATTAGCTTTTGGTCTAGGTATGAGTCCCGGCAGGGATGCCTGTGATTATCCACGTTGTGCCTACTTGTCAGGTTGGTTATTTGCTCCGATATGTTTGGCCAGTATTCATGTGTTACCGGGGACATGCAGACCATATGATAAAAAGAAGTCTCCTCTGCACCCCTGAAAAAACGTCAAATCAAACTAGGCAGCAAAAACGCCCCCTGGTTCAACGATGATCTTAAGAAATCCAAGAAACTCTGTCACTCCCTTGAGAAGGCCTGGAAAAAAGACCCAAACACCAACACCAAGGACGCCTTCAAAAACGCCACCCGCATACACCACCAACTGATCCGGACTGCCAAGAAAGCCGCATTCAAAGACCGACTAGACAACAACGCCCACAACAGCAAGGAATTATTCAACACCGTCAAAGAGTTTACCAACGCTACTGCCAACTCCAACGACATCACTCCCTCTCAAACCCTTTACGACTCCCTAGCCTCGTTCTTCCATGACAAAATCGCAGACATCCACAACAGCTTCGACAACCAACCCGAAGACCAACCCACCCAACCTTCTGCCGCACCTTCACCCCCCCTGAACATCCTCAATGACTGGAACCCAATCTCCACTGAGGACACCATCCACCTGATGAACTCCATCCACTCAGGATCCCCAACAGACCCATACCCTCACCACATCTTCAACAAAGCAGACTCCATCATTGCACCTCACCTCTGAGACGTCATCAACTGCTCCCTCAACTCTGCCACCTTCCCGGAAAGCTGGAAACACGCCGAACTCAGCGCCCTTCTGAAAAAACCCACAGCTGACCCCACTGAACTCAAAAACTACCGCCCCATCTCGCTCCTTCCATTTCCGGCCAAAGTCATTGAGAAAGCTGTCAACAACCAACTCGCCACCTTCCTCGAAACCAACAAATCCCTCGACTCCTCTCAGTCCGGCTTCCGAGCAAAACACAGCACTGAAACCGCACTCATCGCAGCAACAGACGACATTCGAACTCTACTGGACAATGGAGACACAGTCGCCCTCATCCTCCTTGACCTCTCGGCAGCCTTCGACACAGTCTGCCATAGCACCCTCTTACAACGCCGCAGAAACATCGGAATCCAAGGAAAAGCTCTGGAATGGATCACCTCGTTCCTCACCGGAAGAACTCAGAGAGTCCGCCTTCCACCATTCAAATCAGAGGCCACTGAAGTCATTTGCGGCGTACCACAAAGATCTTCACTCAGCCCCACCCTCTTCAACGTTTATATGAGCCCCCTCGCGACCATCGCACGCCAACACAACCTCAACATCATCTCCTTTGCTGATGACACTCAACTAATCCTCTCACTCACCAAAGACCCTAACACTGCCAAAACAAACCTACATGAAGGAATGAAAGAAGTAGCCGAGTGGATGAAGCACAGCCGTCTGAAACTGAACTCAGACAAAACAGAAGTCCTTATCTTCGGTACCTCCCCCTCAGCCTGGGATGACTCCTGGTGGCCAGAGGCCCTTGGAAAAGCACCCATCCCGACGGACCACGCTCGGAACCTGGGCGTCATCCTAGACTCCTCACTCTCTATGAACCGACAAGTCAACACAGTCTCATCATCTTGCTTCAACATCCTTCGCATGCTCAAAAAAACATTTCGCTGGATCCCCACCGAAACTAGAAAAATGGTCACCCACGCACTGATCACGAGCCGCCTGGACTACGGTAACACCCTATACGCCAGTACCACCGCAAAATTTCAGAAAAAACTCCAACGCATCCAGAACGCATCAGCCAGACTCATACTAGACATCCCGCGTAAAGACCACATCTCTAGTCACCTGAAAAACCTCCAATGGCTCCCCGTCAATAAGAGGATAACATTCCGCCTCCTAACCCACGCACACAAAGCACTCCACGAACTTGGACCCGAATGCCTCAACTCACGACTTTCCTTCTACACCCCCTCCCGCCAGCTACGCTCCTCCAACCAAGCTCTGGCTGTTGTACCTCGCATCAACAAAACCACCATGGGAGGACGATCCTTCCCCTACCTGGCAGCCAAAACCTGGAACTCACTTCCCACTCACCTTCGCCTCACTCAGAACCACCTAGCATTCAGAAAGCAACTTAAAACTTGGATATTCGACAAGTAATTCCCCACCCTTCCTCAAGCGCCTTGAGACCCTCTGGGTATGTAGTGCGCTATATAAATTCTGACTTGACTTGACTTGACTTGACTCATGCAGGGGTAAATTACGTACACTGCACAGGGCTGAGATGAATTCATTTGAGCCTTGCATTTCTTGAGGTCTGGAATGTATTTCCAAGGGCAGTGGTCCATTCCTGGTCTGTAAATTCCCCACCAAGGTCTTCCTCTTTCTTGTTCTTTAGTGTTCTGTATAATGTTGTCACAATGTGGCGCTGCCCACCTTCCATAAGTAATGTCTGCAGGGCCCGGTCTGTCTCTTGCCCATTTATAGAGTTACCCAAGAACAGCATGGCTGCCCCTTAACATCAATATGAGTTCAGAACTGCTTTGGTAGAATCCCACATTATAGTATGTGTTCAGAACGGTTCTGGTAGAATCCCTCGTTATCTTCCATATTGTACAGTTAAATGTGTTTCATGCATTCATGCCTGACCAGGCACCATGGAGGCATTTTTGAGGAGTTCTCTCCTTTCTGTGCAGCTTTCTGCAGATATATGAACCAACTGTGTTTAGCTGGGTAGAACAGCTTATATTTTGCTCACATGTGGAGGTTAATTCCAAATAACAAGCCAGCTATTGACTTAGTGGCTAGGATTAAGTGCACACATCTACTTTGGCCTCATTTGGCCATGCTGCCAGCTATTAGACCTCAGGCACCGTGTACTAAGCCTCTAAAACCAGGCACCCATAGTCTCCCTTCTTCCAAGGCAAAGAAAAGCTTACTTAGCTGCACCCTGCACCTACCTGACTCCCACATCAGCTCTGTCAATATCCTTTTTAAATTATGATAAATAGGTTTGGGAAGTAGTAGTGGGATATTTGTGCAGAAGCACAGCATGTGTGACAGCAACACCATTTAACAACCCTATAAAGCCTTAATGAGGGCATTTTTTTCTAGAAATGTACAGAGGTTCCGGCTGCAGCATGGGTTCTACCCAAATTACCATTCTATACGTGTGTTTGATGCCTAAAGAGTCTTGCTCCCAGATACTTGAACGTGCATTGCTCGAGCAATAATTCAGCTTGGTGTATGGCTCCCTCACCTTTGTCAGTTAAAAGAAGAGGTCTGACTTGGTTCTATTGAATATTAAACCTGATGCTTTCCCAAACTCACTGAATGTCTAAAGTGTTGTGTTCAACCCTGCTGTTATCTACAGTTAAAATTAAAAGTTGTCTCATACTATGAAATGGCATGCGTTTGCCATACGATCGCTAACTATTGTCTTCCTCTTTCCCCTCTCATGTGATTCACTAGTGGTTCTATGGCAAATGCCAATAGCAGTGTGGTCAGCAGGCATACTTGCTTCGCCCTCCTTTGCACTTGCCACGCTTCTACTATCATCATACCCATTGTCACTCATGCTATGGGATTAATTTATAATAGCCGGACCCATGCTCTGATCTCTATTCCAAATCCTATCTCTTTGAGTACTCTGAACAGAAAGTTCCAGTCTCTAATTTCAAAAGCCTTCTCCATATCTATGGAAGTATCTGCTTCCTTCTCCTGGTCTGCTGTCACTCCGTTTGATTCATTAGTAGGATCTATGATACAATATTATCTTTAGCTTGGCTGGCAAGCACAGAACACGTTTCAGTCCCATTTTGCGCAACTTGCGGCATCGCCAAAGTTTCGTCCAGAAAAACGAGGACCTTGTGGTTGCCTAGTTCAAAGTTATTTTTCAAGCTGCTTGTAAAATTATGTATTGGCCCCCGAAAAGCCACAATTGTCCTCAAAGGGGTGCAAGGGGCCGGCGCTGAACAGCACCAAATGTGCTCTTTCAATTGAGAAGAAGGCAAAAAGTTTCTGAGGCACTATGGAGTTTTTGATCCAAATCTCTTTAAGTATTAAACCATGGCCTGGTCCTCCATCCACACCTTCCGATATGGCAGGTACCCTTATGTTGCAGCATCTGGTCCTAGCATCCTCAGCGCTTCATTCCAGGAAGTCATCCTCGTCTGTCAGTTCCTGAATCTTATGCCACAGCTCTGAGGTTTGAAAAGGAAGTTCCTGCAATTTTAATGACTTAACAGTTCTGATCATTAAAATTCAATTTTCTTCTGGACTTGACATTAATAAATTCTTAATGCCGCTCCTCACTTACCTTTTAAAACAAATAATCTAAAAATTCTACGAATTAGCCACCCATGGGTGGGTAAATCCCAATGGCATTGGTCTGTATTCATTTATCTGTCTATATAATAGTTCATTTATTGTCTGTATTTTACTTTCCCATATCAAAATATTTGGGGCCTTTTGATTTTAAACAACATAGATAAGAAAGCACGTTTTCATAATTTGGGATTCTGGCCATAATTTCATGAAGTTTCGCTATAAATGGATAATACATTTGATATATGCTGTACCTCTGAATGAAGAATTGGGCAAAGCAGAAATCTTTGATATATTCTTAGTTGAGATTGAAAGTAATATAACATCATCTATCCACAGTATCATTAATCATTTCACCACTTTGTAAGTTTAATTTCTGAGTTGTCATATTATGCAGTACATTTCTTGTTCATTTGTCCTCAAAACTGATCCTCTTCTAGAGAAGGGTAGCATTGAAGTCACCTGATAGTGTTAGACTATGGGACGGATTTCTATTAATGTCATCCTTCAAATCTAAATATACATATTGTAAATTTGATAAGTGAGAGTCCTTAAAAACTTAAGGCCAAGCTTCTTACAGAATTAAGTGACAAAGTTCTGTAAGAATAAAATCTGATGATATTTTCACTTTTATCATTCAAGCTCAAATACTACAAAATTTGATATATCCCAATCTTCAACATTCAACATTTCCTGTATGAAAATTATATCATAATGACTAAAACAATTCCAAAATAATGTATTTTCCTTTCTCTAATTCATGTTCTAAGCCTACTATGTTCTTTGACACAAATCTAAACTATGTAGAAATACATTTGAAGTAAAGAGATGACCCCTTGAAGTGATTGCCATGAGAGAACTGATTATCCATCTTACCTCTACATTTGTAGCTGCCTCTCGTGGATTCTGTGTTAAAGGTTTGGCCACTGGGTGACCACCTTTTTCCCAGAAAGCTTTCTTGACAGCAACATTGTCAACCACTTTAGGCCAGGCCTTCAAGTTGATGTGCATATTATTCTATCCTAAAGGATTTTGTATTCATTGTCCTAGGCACAGTTTCAGCTTGGGAAATATAACGTCATGCTCTTTTATTTTTTTAACTAATGGGGCATGTAGTTCAAGGTTTTTACATCTACCTTTCTATTCCTGTACTAACTCAAGAAGTCTTAAATCTCTCCCTCATAGAGCCAACATGAATTGTATTCAGAGTAAGTGTTATGATTTCAGGGCTGTCAGGTCCTATAAATGGTGGAACAACTGTGATATATTTCTATGTAGAGAAGCAAAACTTCAATCTGGCATAGCTCATATTTATTTCACTTACTTTGTGTTGAATATTTTGTATGCATCACTGGGTTGAATAGGGGAGCTGATCCACTCAGCGGTAGGTTTGTGCCTGTAACTAAACTGTTGTTGCAGTTAGTTCTTTCTTCTCATGATAGTTTATTAGATTTATTCATAAGTGCTCCTCTTATCCATGTAAACTCACTCTACATGAGCCAAAACCATCAGGTATTTGAGAGTCAATCTGAGAGGTCATATCTCTGAGAATTTGGTTATCGCCATTGTTTATTGTTAAAGACCCCATGAAATTATGTCAGGAAGTTGTTATCGGATTTAGAGGAGTTATCTTCTCACACAGTTCGAACCTACGTCTAAACCACAACTCCAATCACTTAGCAAACATTAAGTCTTGGGAAGAGGGATGCCAGGGAGGCTGCTCCCTTCACAGCACAGAGATCACCGCTAAACAGATGGGGATCTTTAAATAAGGAGGGCAGTTCTCAGCCAGGGAAGTGGAGGCCATGGCCTCTGTTCCCATGGCAAATCTCTGGACTACCTGCCAAGAACTAAATGACCCTGTAAGTGTTTTTCATTGAAAAAGGAGATTAAAGGAGGAAGTGCATCACAACCAGGAAGACAACTGATCCCTAGCAAGTAATGAAGAACATTTGTGGCATCTTTAAATAGCGGGTTATGTGATAGGTGAACCTCCCATTAACAGTGGGCATATCTTAAATAAATAGGTCAGAGTATTGGTTTACTGCTATCTTCATTCCTAAGAAAACTAGTTGATAGTATTTCCTTACTTTTTTAATTAAACATTGGATAAACCTTTTTATTTATTTTTTCTTCTCGGGTAACTCAGAATGTCTGAATTTGTAGAGGTGAACTCTGTTTTGTTATTGCAATGCTTTAACTTCTAATTCCTATTAAATATATATATTTTAATTTGGTGGGATTTCTTTGTTTTCTACGTCAATTGGATTTAAGACTTCATCTACTATCATGTCTGCTGAATCTGTATTATCGTGTCTGCTGAACCTGCCAGCTATGTATGAGGCGTGACTTTTCGATTTCTGATTCATTTTTTCCCCATTTGTCTTTACCATTTGAATCTGTTTCATTAGTCCCTACAGACTTTATTGACACTCTGGTCTGATATGGTCCTGAAGTTTTATTACTATTCAAGGATGCTAGCTTTTGTGCAGTAGCCCAAAAAAATCTATAAAATCATGCTGAAAGTTAAACCTAATGCACACTTTGCCATCTTGCAGAGCAGAGTAACTAAACATACAAAGTATAATTTAAGTCCTTTGCTCTGGTACTTCTTTTAGACTGGAATCCCTCTTCACTGAATGTAATAATAGTTTAAACAAGTATCTACAGTGTAAGAGAAATTGATCACATTTAGGAAAAGATTTTACAATGTGGCATTTGTGATGTCCTTGAGATAACCTAGATTTGTGATGCTGCGTTCACATCTTGAACAAATGATTTGTGGTGCATGTTGGGGTTTCATACCAATACACAAAATATCTTCTATTTTGAGCAAAGTACTTAACCAGTCCAAGAATCTGAGAGTCTGATTCACAAAGATAAACCTGCACTTTTGTATGAGTGTACGTTTGTTAATAATTTACAACTGCAGAGATTCCACAGTTGGGCCAAAAAGATACAACCTGGCTATCTTTTATGTGGGGATGTCTTCACCACAATTGTGGAACCTCTGCAGTCGTAAACTTATGATTAAATTGGAGTATGTCCATTCCAAAACACATGTAAGCTTACACAAAAGTGTAAGTGTACCTTTGTGAACCAGGCCCTGAGATTTTATTGATTTGGTAACTCTTGTCTAGCTGATGCTCGGAAACATGCATTCAATCACTTTCAAAAGTAGTAAGAGCTTGCTCGAGCCGTGCAATAGCCAGTGCTTTTTTATTGGGATTTATCTCAAAGCTCTGTTAATTTTATCTTTTTGTATCAAACATATTAAATTAAGTTTTTTTTCGAAAACACAAATAGGGCAACATGTATCATGTGTTTTACTGGTCGCAAATGTCTCGATTTGCAGAATCAAGTCATTTGCGACCGGTAAAATGCGTTTTGGTATGTATGAATTCCAATTTGCAATTCAGTAACATGTTACCAAATTGCAATTTGGAATTGCGAATACATACCGATTCGGTATTAGGAAGGGCCGTGTTTAGGGCGTCCCTTCCTAATACCGAATCACAGCGGTATGTAGCAATGTTTTGCAACCAAAATGAAGTCGCAAAATATGCCCATTTTACAACCTATTTCAAGTAGGTGGTAACCCATTCGTAAACGCGATGGGATTCCCAAGTGACCCATTCGCCTTTGTGAATGGGGGATATCAACCATAGTCCCTGTTTTTAAAAAGGGCGACCGTAGTAGCCCACTATGTTACAGGCCGATATCTTTAATCAATTCTGTAGCTAAAGTGGTAGGTGGAATAATTCTAAACAGGCTATTCACATGGGCAAAAGAAATAATAATATTTTATCACCCATACAATACGGATTCAGACCCGGTCATTCGACAATTACACAATGTCTGAACCTGTATTTGATTTTAAGTAAATATACCCTGGCCAAACAAGGAACTGTCTATATGGCATTTATGGACTTATCGTCTGCTTTTGACTGCGTGGACAGAGGCATACTATGGGCTACATTGATAAAAATGGGCGTAGAGAGGAATCTTGTCAACTTTTTGGCTGATCTGCACTCGGATACAAGAGCCAATGTTCGTTACACTCAAGATCTTAAAGTAACTGGTGAATTTAGAATAAATCGGGGTGTACGACAGGGGTGCATCCTGGCTCCATTCCTCTTCAATTTGTACATCAACGAATTGGAGGAATATCTACTAAAAACTGAAGCCGACTACCCCTTTGTAGAGCGCAAGGGGGTTCCTGTGCTGCTTTATGCAGATGATGCTGTACTCATTTCTAGAACAGCAAATGGCCTCCAGAAACTACTAAATTCTTTCTTTAAGTTCATGGAGTCCCGTGGCCTAAGCATTAATAATTCTAAGTCCTACGTCATGAAAACAGGACGGGGTTCATGGAAAACTAATTCTTTCTGCATAAATGGGGAAAAAATCCCTACCACCAACACCTTTTCATACCTTGGAGTCCTTTTAGATAATAAATTATCCTGGGGTCCCGCAGTTATCAAAAAGAAGGGTGAGGCAACACGTGTCAATGCGGCCATTCTTGGCTTCGCGAAAAAAATTGGAAATTGCCCAACGGCCGCCCTGCTTAAACTATATCAGGCAAAAAGTGTTGCTGTTGCCTGCTATGGAAGTGAGCTCTGGGGCTACTGTAAGATAAGGGACCTAGAGGTCACAGAAAACAATGTTCTGAAGATGATACTGAGGCTACCAAGGGGTATTGGGAATTTTTCGGTACATGAGGAGTTGGGTGTTCCCTATCTAAGTGACAGAATAGCAATTAACCCGGTACTGTGCTGGTTGAACTGCTGGCTCAATAAAGATATACCTCTTACCCAAGCCCTATTAAAAGAAGCCCTAACACTTGATGGTAGGTTTAAAGTTCCGTGGTTGAAGTATATAAAGGACTGTCTGTCGGCAATTGGCCGGTCTGATCTGTTTTTTGCTCCCAACTTGATCACGAAACCCGATGTTATCTTTGCAAAAAATGCTATGTTAACACTCAGATGTTCTGACAGGGAAGAGGTTGAGCTACAGAAGGACAGTGTTAGGAAACACCTACTTCTTAAAACCTGTCCACAAATAGAACCTTATTTGTCATGGCACATGACTGGCTATGAACGCTTTCTGTTAACAAGGTTCCGCTTTGACCTATTTCATCTTTTATTGGCGGTTCCAAGTGGGGCTCATCGGGGCGAGGTGCTGCCAGCTTGCGGCTGCGACGGGAAGTCTCCGCAAGATCTGGCACACTTTTTATTCATTTGCCCTTACTACACTTTACCACGGAAATTATATCTTAAACCGTGTCTCAAAAAACTGAACTTTGCACAGATTAAACCTGCACTTTATTATCTCCAACTACTGAATTGTGATTGCACTTTATTTGTCTATAACTTTTTAAAATCAGCTATCACTTTCAGGAAAAGTATGGATGGATAACTATGCTGCTAATGCCTTGGGAACTTTTATCTTTTATAATGAAATTATTTATGTATTTATTGTATTTTAAAATAATGCTCATGCTCATGTCGCCCGCTGCTTTTTTTCTCTTATATTGTTAATTGGATCTCTTACTTGTCAAATGAATTATCCGGATTGTTTTTAACTGTTTGTTGATGAAATGTACTTTTATGATTGTAATGTCTACAATCGAATAAAGTTATTTGAATTGAATATTGATTTGGTAACTCTTGTCTAGCTGATGCTCGGAAACATGCATTCAATCACTTTCAAAAGTAGTAAGAGCTTGCTCGAGCCGTGCAACAGCCAGTGCTTTTTTATTGGGATTTATCTCAAAGCTCTGTTAATTTTATCTTTTTGTATCAAACATATTAAATTAAGTTTTTTTTCGAAAACACAAATAGGGCAACATGTATCATGTGTTTTACCGGTCGCAAATGTCTCGATTTGCAGAATCAGGTCATTTGCGACCGGTAAAATGCGTTTTGGTATGTATGAATTCCAATTTGCAATTCAGTAACATGTTACCAAATTGCAATTTGGAATTGCGAATACATACCGATTCGGTATTAGGAAGGGCCGTGTTTAGGGCGTCCCTTCCTAATACCGAATCACAGCGATATGTAGCAATGTTTTGCAACCAAAATGCAGTCGCAAAATATGCCCATTTTACAACCTATTTCAAGTAGGTGGTAACCCATTCGCAAACGCGATGGGATTCCCAAGTGACCCATTCCCCTTTGTGAATGTTCGTCCCATGGGCCACTGCCTGCTACTGAATTTTTTTTTTTTTACTTTTCAATTTCCTTTTTTAAATGCAACCCGTTTTCTTTTAAGGAAAAAGGGCTGCATTTAAAAAAAGAAAATTGCCTTATTTAAAAGCAATCACAGACATGGTGGTCTGCTGACCCCAGCAGGCTACCATCCCTGTGTTTTAGCGATTCCAAATAGGTCACAAAATTCGACCTGCCTCAATAATATTAATGAGGTAGATTGATTTGCTACCATGAGGAAATGCTAAATGAAACTCAGGGAGTTTCATACATTCAAATAGCGATTACCTAATTGCGATTCACAGAGAATCGCAACTAGGTAATCACTATTTGAAATAATGATACATGTGTCCATTCATATTTTTTGTGCAGGCTTTTCCACATTCTACATGAATGCTAATAGAAGCTACGTCTTGGATACCCCTATTTCGGGAAATGCTGAGTGACCCTATTAGTGTATTATAAAAAAAGTGAAAAGTGATGGAGAGCAAAAAACAAGTAACTATAGGCCCGATGTAGGAGCCTGAATACCGGTCGGAAACGGCCGATTTCTGCCGTTTCCGACCGGTATTAGGCTTTCGAGATGTAGGGGACTTTTTTTTGAGGAATCAGAAATTTTACCGATTCGGTAAAATTACCGATTCTGTAAAATACAGAATCGGTAATTTTACCGAATCGGTAAATTCCACATGTAGGTGGCACTGAAAACAGTGCCACAGGCCTTTAGGAGTCGGTATTTTACCACCCAATCCAATTGGGTGGTAAAATACCGAATCCAGGTGTGCATGCACATCTGTGCATGCACACCTGTGCCATGTGACACTCAGACATGCCCTTAGGGCATGTATGTGTGCCACATGGCACACATGCCTGTAATTGGGGTGCCAAAGGGTGTCAAAGTGACACCCCCTGCAACCTAGCAAAATTCGGTATTTACTGATTTGGTAAATACCGATTCGGTAATGCCCATTGATTCCTATGGGCTTCAATGCCCATAGGAATCAATGGGCATTACCGATTTGGTATTTACCGAATCAGTAAATACCGATTCCTTCCGATTCGGTAATTTTTAAAATAAAATTACCTACATCTGCCCTTCTCTTTTTTACCACTTCTTAAATACCGATTCGGTATGAATCGGTATTTATGAAGTGGTAAAAAAGATTTACCTACATCGGGCCCTATGTCATTAAGCAAATAATTTTTGCCAAATTGAGCTTTGCAATTCTATTTTGTCGTGTCTTATGCCTCGAGGTTGGAGACCTCCGCAGTGACTTGTGGAATTTGAACAGCTGTCTCCAGGGCGCACACATAGTGACTTTTCACACAACACAGTTCACAGTTTCAGTTTTCTATCCTGGGGCATCATAAAGGATTCTAGCTCCTATGTTTTCTAGCAGCATAAATCTCTGGTTTGAGACGCCTCTTCAGGTTTAGGGTTGTGAGTCTATACAGACATTTGCATGCACTGCACCCCTTTGAGGCTGATTTGGTCTCCAACAGCGCTCTTCTTCACAAATATCATTAATGGCATCATTTCTGAGGAATTGTTCTTGCTTCATCCCATGCCAGTAGATTTGTATCTTCTCAGATTCCTTCTGTCCAAACTTCCTTAGATGTAACACACACTGATACATTTTCTTTTCCCAGGCTTACATACCATTCTGCACTGTAAGAGGTATAGCTCCTTTTTAGTTTATCATGGTTGCTAAATTTCCTATGTGTCATTTCCTACTTCTTCTCACACCCACTTCTTGCTTACCCTTTATAAGGAGCTGGAGCTCTCAGTACCATGCGTGACAAACGCTTTGCAAACTTATTGTTGGTGAGTTCTTCTTGGCTACTAACTAATTTTTGTACATTAATTTTTCTTCTGTGATTTTCCTAGATCCTGCATTTTCTCCTCAACTCCTGTTCGTGGTTGTCTGTTCTTACTGGATCCAGTCCTTATCTGCTCTGGTCCAGAACGATTGAGTACCAGGTTAACTGTAAATGCAAAGTTTTATTTTAAAGGCAATTTTACTAGCGTGGGTAACAGTATAAAGCTATGTAAGTGTCTAAATTAAATCGGATCAATTTATAATGTTTTATCGTTTTATGGGAATATTTTAAACTTGCGATACTGTTCCTTGTACATGTTTAAAGACCATGGTGATAATAAACTTATACTTGACTTGACTTGAGTACCAGGTTCCTTCATCAATTGTTCATCTTGGAATTTCCAGTCTGTATGGATAAGTTACTTACCTGTAATCCTAGTTCTCTTCCAGGGGTATCCTCATCAAAGTCATAAGGACTGAATATTCCCGCCCATGTGCGTTACCCCGGAAACAATATAAAAATATATATGTAAGAAACACATATATCTCGCTCCACATATATGTATGTACATATATTATTTTTCTCACAACAATGCAGCTCCATAACTGAGGGCAAAAAACAATGTAAACACATATACATGCACTGCAATTATTTAGGAAGCAAAAAGAAAGAAAACACATTAGGTCAAATAATCTTTGAACTTTGTGTTTTAATGAGTAAACCACTCATAAATCCTGAAAATTGCTTGTAAATAGGCATTGTTAGCTCTCAGGCTGCATTGTAAAAACAATAGCATGGAAAATGAAACCATTTTCAAAAAAAACTGGCACCGTGCCTTTAAGGCAGCCATGACCCCAAGCTTCCCATCATGCCTCAGGGGTGACAGTTAGGTCAGTTGTTCTTTGCATAACCCTGAAGACAGGGCTCAACCACAAGATTGAAAAACAGTACCAAATGTCATTTACCTGGGGAGGAGGGTGGGTTGCTTATGACTTTGATGAGGATACCCCTGGAAGAGAACTAGGCTTACAGGTAAGCAACTTATCCTTCTCTTCCAGGGGATCCTCATCAATAGTCATAAGCACTGAATAGAATAGCAAGCCCATCAACCACCTGCAGGTAAATGAGAAGTACATGACCCAACCAAATCATAACAGCCAAATCCTCAGCTGTTAAAGAGATTCCTCAGGGAGGCCTGGCCCACCTGGGTATCTGCTCTCGTGTCAGAATCAAGTCAAGTCATTATACTTTTATTCGACACATGTATCATAAAAAGTACAAACATGAAATACACACATAATTATAAAAACAGTTCATTATTTACAAAAAGACATATAAGAGTTATGTGGAAAAATTGACTTGATAAGCATTTTTTAAAATCTTAGTCCTAATGATCCAGGCACATGATAAGAACTTTGCAACCCCACAAATGGTAACCATAGAAGAGGTGTCGGAGATAAGAATACGCAAAGCTGATTTGTAATCTCTAACACCAAGATTCTTTAGTACTGGTTTTAACCATTTCTTCCTAGGTAAGATGTATGCCTTACAGGCAAAGAAGAAGTGGCCCAATGATTCCTCGGGATTTGTACACCCTGGACACATTGTATCCTCTTCCCTCCTATTGTTCCATCTAGATGTAAAAGTTTTGAGGGGCAATGTTCCATGTCTAAATTTAAGATATAAAGTCCTTTCCCGAGGAATCTGAATAAAGTCCAAAAACAATTCCAGTTTTAGGGTGCATTTATGGGTCAAAAAGGTCTCGGTCAAATGACCCCAGTTTGGGTTCTGTAGCGCCTTGGTCTCTATCCAATCCCAATATAATTTTTTCACCACTTGTTTTGGTGGAGGTGATTGGGATACCCAAGCGTCGCTTAAACCCACACTTGCTACAAGCTTTTTTAATGCATTTAGCCATCTAATTTTGCCTGAGGTGTTTAATTTTAGTATTTCATCTAGCACAAGGGCATAATTAGCTAGTTCGGGGGTCCTCCTCAAACGAACCCAATATAAGAGGGGACGGAGCTGGAGGATGTCCCCAATAGACTTTCTACCCAGGTCTAAAAATAAAGGTTTAAGTGGGGTAGAGGATGGAAGCGACACCAAGTCCCTCATAAACTTGTTCTCTGATCGGACAAGGTCGTTGGTATTCTCATTGCCCCACAGTTCCGAGCCATAAACAGCTGAGGCAATTGCTTTCCCCTCATAGACTGATAAGGCAGGGGCAACTGGCCTGCTTATAGAGAGGCGTTGGTTTTTTAAAATAGTGCCGGAAACCCTTTTAAGGTTTAAAATCATTTTACATATATGGGGTTCCCATTTCAAATGGTTACTAATCCTAACACCAAGATAGTCAAACTCATCGACCACCTCTAAAGGAGATCCATTCAAGGTCAAGTGGATATTCCTATGTTTCCTCTTAGCGGTCATGACCATTAGTTTAGTTTTGGTTGTGTTTATTGTAAGTCCCCGTTCCTGACAAAAAACACTAAACTGATCAAGAAGGATTTGGAGACATGTGGGGGTTTTTGATAAGAGGAGGGTGTCGTCGGCAAAGAGGAGGGATGGTGTTTTCTCCCCAGCCACGATCGGGGCATCGGCCGGTGTATCTTGCAGATGTTTCACAACCCCATTTATAAAGAGGGAAAATAAAGTAGGGGCCATCACACACCCCTGCCGCACCCCTCTGTTGACAGGTATACTCTTAGTGAGTTGCCCCTGCGCCCCCCAGCGTATCTTCGCATATGTACCCTCATGGAGTTTGATGATAAGATTTAGCAGGTAAGATGGGAAACCCATATCCAGTAGGACATTCCAAAGTTTAACACGGGGTATTACATCAAAAGCCGTTTTGAGGTCAATAAAAGCCAGGTAAAGGCTCCCTCTGGCTATTGACACTGTTTTCCAGAAAACTGCACAGAATCTGAAGACTTGGTCAATGGCCCCAACATTGTTTCTGAATCCAGCCTGAAAGTGGGACAGAATGTTTCCTTCCATAAGCCAGCCCTCAATCCTATTTACAATTACCCTGCCAACTACTTTTTGAATGACATCAATTAGACTAATTGGTCTGTAGTTGGCAGGGTCCTCTCTCTCACCCTTTTTAAAAACGGTAACAACTTCAGCACCCTTCCATGAGTCCGGTACCTGGTGGCCTAAATGAATAAGGTTCAAAACATTTACAATAAAATCAGCCCAAACCAGTGGGTTAGACATCAATAAATCACCCGGTATTCCGTCCGGGCCAGGTGCCTTACCCGGTTTTATTTTAAGGATTGCCTCTTGCACCTCACGGGGCGAAAACAGTACATCAGTAGAGCCATCATTCCCATGGACCATACAGTCAGTACCTAGTATAGGGGATACTGGCGTAACTTCTAAGGAGCCCACGCCATATAAATTTGAGAAGTGGGAATACCATTGGGACTCAGTTATATGGTTTGGTACCGGCTCAACGCCACGTCTATCCATGACGTTGATCAATTTCCAAAATGCAGTGGCATTTTTCCCATGAGCCGCTTCCTTTAGAGCCTGCCAATGTTCCTCTTCCCAATCTTTTTTGGCTTTCATAATACTAGTGCGATACTCATTTCTAGCTAATCTAGCAGCTGGGGCATCCTTATTTTTAATAGCTAGTGAAATTGCTTTCCTTTTCTCTCTACAGGAGGCAGTGTACCAAGGGTTCCCCTTTTTTTGCGTGCATTTAAACAAATGACATCCCTTGGTTTTTTTTGAGAAAAACATACTGATCTCCCCTATTAGGTCTTTATACTTAGTTGCCAGCACCGACCCCTGAAGCTGGAGTGCAATTTGGTTCCCTGGAGTCAGGGCAGATGAGGCAGCCAAAACTAGGACCCTAATATTCTCAAGTGTCCCCTCATTGCACCTAACCACATTCCATTTAATCCTGCGATTACAGTTAGAAGGGACTAGTTCTTTGGTAATCAGCTCATTGTGAACCTCCTCACCACTGTTGTCTCCCCAGAACATACCCATGCAAAGGGGATTATGGTCGCTATCAATCCTCTGGCTGACCTCCATATCAACCAGATTAACCCATGACCCTACATCCAAAAGGATGTAGTCAATCCGTGACGGGGCACCTAATCGATTGAAGGTCATAGCGCCCATACGATCGGATGTGGTGCGGCCATTTAAGGCACATAGGTCATGTGCAGACACCAGGGCATTCAACTGTATGGTTCGAGCCGACCATTTCTTAATTGGGGCCAGAGATAAGGATGGAATTAACTGATTTCCTGGCTTATTATAACAGCCCAAAAATTCATCCTCATCAAGCGGCTCAAATGTACAATTAAAATCGCCTCCCACTAATACTGAGGATTTAGAAGGGAGGGCAGAAAGCGTGTTGTCTAACAACTCCAGTGTTGGAGACAATTGGCCCCCTGGGAGCCCCCTGGCATAAATACAAAAAAGTTCAAAAGCATTCCTGGCAGACTGCCTTTTAACAGTTATATGTAGAATATCGTTACAGGGGACATAATTCACAGTGATTTTACAATTCAAATCTATCCTGATCCAAATAAGTAAGCCACCCGATGGGCGCCCCCTCCCAAACTGTATTGCAGGGACAAAAAACGTAGAATAGCCCTGTTTGTGTTCTGGCTCTACACACCAGGTTTCCTGGAACATGCAAATATGGAAATCATCTACAAAATTGTTCCATTCCGGGACAGGCAAGTTTTTCTTTAAGCCGGCTATGTTCCAGGACAAGATTTTAACAAGGGAAGGGGACAGCATAGGTGTATCCATGGCGGCCTGAGTATCAACATCCCCTGACAAGGGGTCTGGAATAGTGCTACCCTGGTCCGGTACTTCCTCCATAGTAGGAACGATAGAACCACTATCTACAGTGGAAAGAACCCCACAACCCCCGCCATCTTCAATGCACTGGGGTGATGGTCAGTCCACTTCTTCCAACCCACTAAATCGATTATAACAAGGGAATAAAGGGTAATTGAGCTGTGGGCCCCACCCTTCTCCATTAAAATGTGTATCCCCCTTCCACTGGTGCCCCCTCCTCCTATGGACTAAGTTCCATCCTTCCTCTGCAGGCATTCCCCATTGTTGTGGATTCTGGTATGTACCACCTCTACCCAAGCCTTTCCTAGTTGGCCTCATCCAACTCCATCTAACATCCTCATGGCCCTCCTGCATATAAAAAAAAGACAGGGGTTTGGCTGCTACCACTGACTTACTATCACAGGGAGGAGTTGAACATATAAATTCTACAAGTCGTGGGTCCTCAAACGTGATAACGACACAATCACCCTTTATACTTTTCTTCTTCCCACCTACCCAAGGTGCCCGTTCGACCATAAGTATGTTCTTGTTTAGGCCGGGTGGTGGAGGGTAATTTTTGTCAAGCCAGTGGCATATTTTATTTTTAATCGCCCAAAAGGGCTCAGAAGTGGATATTGGCAGCTCAGGAATCCCTGTCAGAACAACCACATACGGACAAGCATCTGGCGGTAAATTGATGTTACGTCGCGATGTGGTTTTTCTGGACTGAGACTGTGGAATAATGGGGGCTGGGTTGTTAGGAGTCTTTTTGGTAACTGCCTTCCTATTCGCTGCACTTGGACATGTAGAAGTGGAGGGTTTGGTATTATTCACTGTTTTGGTTGCTGGCAGGGAGGGAGCTGGAAGGGTAATTGCGGGTGTTGGAGCACTCCCCGTAGGTGGATTTGTGACATCAATCCCAGTGTTAATAACAGGCGGTGAAACCACCGAAATAGAGGGGCCAGGGGTAGTCAGCCTAGGGTCTTGTAGCGCAAGAATAGTAGCTAATTGATGTTCTATGTTGGAAAGCCTATTCTCCAGGGGCAAAAGCAAGGATTTTAACAAACTAGACATAGATTCCATTAAGGAGTCAAGCCCGTCTCCTGAGTTAGTTAGTGAGTCATTGCTTCCGCTCACATCCAGAAGACTGGCCAGACTGCTATCAGGAGTTATATCGTCCGGAACCCCTAAAGATAACAAATGGGGGGTAGAATCTAAGGGGTCAGACTCAGTTTGAACAGTGGGTGCCTGGAGAGTCACCTCATTAGCTGTCGCCACACCTGTATTGTCCCCCCCGGAGTTGGAACCCATAGACCCTTGTAAAGTAATGGCGGGATTGTCTATAGGAGGATTTGTTGGGTTCACATCAGTTGAAGTTAACGTAATGATGTCTGACCCAACCGTAATGGAGGAGTCAATAACATCATGATTAACTATCACGGGTACATGGGGGATATTAGAGGGTAGTATGCTCGTGACAGGGGCATTAGTAGGAATGAGTGGTTGACTGCTGGCGGGAATAGAATCATTAATGGAGTTCCCAGCAGAAGTAACAACAGGGTTTGTCAAACTTGGCGGCGGGGAATGCATCATTGCAATGTTGCCCAGTGAAGATCTTTTTGCGTGAGCAAGGTCCAATGATACTCTCCTTTCCATGATAGAAATGCCCTCGTCTATCAAAGAGTGTGTTCGAGAAATAAAATTATCTAGGGTGCCAATTACTTTTTTAGTTTTGTCGTTTCCAGCTCTCTGGCTCCTAGTTTTACGAGTAGACATCTCTGGGAAGTTAAAAAAGGAAACAAACTATAGTAAAATATCACAACAAATGACCCAAAGATAACTGTAAACACAAGGAGAGCAGATAGACTACCCGGAGGAGAAGTGACCCCGATAGCTTCAATCAGAAAGGCAACTGTAACAATCAATACGAACCAATGGTACAGAGGACTAATAAGGGTGCGCCCAGACCAGGCACTGCAGGCCACGGAGGGCCACAGAGGGCCCGCCCTTTGCCCGGGCTTAGCCCCGGGCGCTCCCGCGCAGCGAGCAGCTTCCAAGTTTATAGTCCGGAACCTATAGGGCGGGGTGGGGCGGGGCGGTCAGGGAGAGCGGGGCCAGGTGACACGGCCAGAGACACCGGGACTCCTGGGAAAGCGAGTCCCGGGTCGCGCTCGCAGCCCTGCCGCCTCACCGTCTCACAGAACCCCACAGGAGCAGCTGGGCGTAAGATCCACCGACGAGTCAGGCAGGTGAGCGGCGAAGCGGGACCCGCGCAGCGGGTACCGCGAGTTGTGGGTGGTGGGTCCTGAGGGAAACAGAAACGCCGTCTTCCGAGTCAGATTTCTGCAAAGGAGTATCTGCTCTCGTGTCAGAATCTAGACAGTAATGTCTGGTAAATGTATGGACAGACCTCCAGGTCGCCGCTTTACAAATCTCAGACATGGGCACATCATGCAGGTAAGCCGCCGTGGCTGCTCTACCTCTAGTGGAATGCACCTTAGGGAACCCCCTAAAGGTTTCTGCGCCAATTGGTAAGCAAGCTTGATACACGAAACGATCCACCTGGAGATAGAACGTTTCGAGGCTGCATGACCAGTTCTGATCGATCCGTAGTTAACAAACAATTGATCAGAATGTCGAATTGACTTGGACCTGTCCAGATAGAACTTTAAAACCCTTTTCAGGTCCAAAGAGTGTAACGTCCTCTCAGCTGGAGTAGAGGGATTAGGAAAGAAAGTGGGTAACGAGATAGACTGATTGACATGAAAATCTGATACCACTTTCGGCAGGAAAGAAGGATGCGTTCTAAGCACCACTCTGTTCAAATGAAAAACTGTATACGGTTCTTTAGTACAGAGAGCCTGAATTTCGCTCACCCTACGGGCTGACGTAATCGCTACCAAAAAATCCGCTTTCCAGGAAATATGCTGCAAAGTAGCTTTATGAATGGGCTCAAAAGGAGGGCCCATCAATTTTGATAGGACTAGGTTCAGCTCCCAGGGCGGAGCAGGAGGCCGTACAGGAGGGTACACCTTATTCAGACCTTGCAGGAAATCTTTTACTGCTGGAAGCTGAAAAAAAGAAGTCTGTGAAGGTGATCGCCTATAAGCTGTTATAGCGGCCAAATGCACCTTAAAGGAGTTAAACTTCAAACCTGCTTTAGTCAGGTACAACAAGTATGGGAGAACTGCTTCTTCCTGACTCTTTACCGGATTGTGACCATTCTGCATGCACCACATATAGAATCTCTTCCACTTGCATGCATAAGAATGTCTTGTGGAAGGACGTCGTGCTTCTTTCAGAATGGACATGCAGTCCTGTGGCAGTCCTAGATGGCCGTACTGAATGACCTCAGGAGCCATGCTGCCAAGTTCAGTGACGGAAGGTTGGGATGGTGAATCCTCCCGTTCATCTTCGATAACAGGTCCTGCCTGCATGGAAGCCTCTTGTGAGGAGACACTGATAGGTGAAGTAGGTCCATGTACCACCATTGCCTCGGCCAGTCGGGGGCAATCAGGATCATTGTTGTGCACGAGTGGTTCAGCTTGCTCAACACCTTCGGGATCAGCGGAAGGGGTGGAAAGGCGTACACAAACTGCCCTGACCAGTCGATTAAAAGAGCATTCCCTCTTGTTCCTGGTCGATAGAACCTGGAGGCGAAGCTTGGGCAATTGCTGTTTACGTCGTCCGCGAAGAGATCTATGGAAGGACGACCCCATGACTGGAAAATGTCGTGTAGCACTTCGTCGTTGAGAACCCAGTCTTCTTTGTCTTCGAAGTGCCGACTTAGTGCGTCCGCCCTCACGTTTTGCTCTCCTGGGAGATGGACTGCCTGAACAGACAACTTGCGAGCCAGAAGCCAATGCCAGATGCGCTGAGCTTCCAGAGATAGCGTCCTTGAGCGAGTTCCTCCCTGCTTGTTCAAATAGTACATCGTGGTGGTGTTGTCCGTCTGTACTAGAACCATTTCCTCCTGAAGCGAGGGAAGGAACGCTTTGAGAGCCAGGTGAACCGCTCTCAATTCCAGCAAGTTGATGTGATAAGTGCTTTCTTTGGAAGACCACAGACCTTGCACTTGTAGAGGACCCATGTGCGCCCCCCATCCTTGTAACGATGCGTCTGTGATGATCGTTTGTGTAGGAGGAGGTTGATGGAAAAGAATCCCCACCTGCATGTTCTGTCTCTTCGTCCACCACTGGAGGGAAGATTGTGCTACCTCCGACAAAGTGATCTGATCGTCCCATCGATCTGAGTATTGGTCCCATTTGTCCTCCAGATCCTGCTGAAGAGGACGCATCCGAAGTCTGGCGTTCGGTACCAGGAAGATGCAGGAAGCCATCGACCCCAAGAGTGAGGCTATCTTCCGCACTTTCTGAGACCTGTGTTGAAGAATTGTCTGGCACTTGAGGGCTATCGAAAACTGTCTCTCCTCCGAAGAAAACACTTTTCCTACCTCGGAGTCTAGCAGAGCTCCTAGGAAGTGGATCTTCTGAGTGGGCTGAGAGACAGACTTGCTGTAGTTGACATGCAGTCCTAAACGCTGAAAAAGTTCTATGCATGTCTGGAATTGATTCCTTACATTGCCTGGAGTTGGACCTTTCAACAGCCAATCGTCTAAGTATGGGTATACGTAGACTCCCCTGCGGCGCAGAGCTGCCGCCACCACTGCGACACACTTCGTGAACACTTCAACCCAAACGGAAGGACTTTGAACTGGTAGTGGGAGGTCCCCACCCGGAAACGAAGGAATCTCCTGTGATCGGGCCGTATTGGTATATGAAAGTACGCATCTTGAAGGTCCATCGAACACATCCAATCCCCCTTCCTGAGATGTGGATATATTTGGTGAAGCGCCAACATGCGAAACTTTTCTTTTCGTACATGCAGATTGAGTGTTCTCAAGTCCAGAATGGGCCTGTATTCTTCCTTTTGGCCCTTTTTTCTGACCAGAAAATACCTCGAGTACACTCCTTTCCCCCTTTGGGACACCGGAACTCTCTCGATGGCTTCTTTTTCGAGGAGTGTCGCTACTTCCTTCTTTAACCTTTGTAGCTGGTGGCTTGATTTTGACATCGGGGAAACGCTTGGAGGTAGTCGATGGAAACGAAGACAGTACCCATTCTGCAGCGTAGACAACACCCATTGATCTTTTGTAATGGCCTGCCACTCTGTCCTGTGATGCGCTATGCTTCCCCCCACTGGAGTGGGTAACGGCGCTGGGGGAAGTGAATATTCATTGCTTCTGCTGAGATTTATTGAAGCTGTTGCCTTGGCGCTGATTTCCATTTCCTTTGGAATTGCCCTTGCCTTTGTATTGTGACTTTTGTTGGCCCTGCTGGTTCTGGCCTTTCTGCCAGTGAGGGGTTTGAACCCTCTGCTTCGAAGAACCCTTGTTGTTCGAACGGAATTTCTTCCTGAATTCCTTTTTCTTCTCAAGCCCCACAGCTTTGAGGGTGTCCAACTCGGTCTTCATCCGTTGCATCTCCTCATCCGCACTTGCTCCAAAAAGTGATGTGCCTGAAAAAGGAAGGTTCAGGATTCTGGCTTGAGCCTCTGGTTTCAATGCTGTGAGGCGTAACCAAGAGGTTCTTCTTGCTGTGATTCCATGTACATAGCCATGCACAGCCAGCGTTGCCCCATCTGCCGCCGCTCCTATAATCTGATTGGAGACTTGACCGCCCTCCATCAGAACCTCCTCAAAGTCCTTCCTATCTTCCTGAGGAAGTTTTGCAGTAAATCTCTGAAGTGAGTCCCACTGAGCTCTGTCATACCTGCCGAGGAGGGCTTCCGCATTGGAGACTTTGAGGAAAGAGGCTGAGATATTACAAACTCTTCTCCCCCATGAGTCTTGCACCTTGCTATCCTTATCCAGAGGTACCGTCGATGAGGAAGCTACCGCATTGGATTTTCTAGCCGCCGCAATGATTACTAAATCTGGCGGGGGATCAGCTTTGAGGAACAGAGGATCCTCCTCCGGAGGACGATACTTTTTGAGAATCCTCGCTGGAACGGACTTCACCGTTGCCGGAGTGAGGAAGACTTCGTTCACAGGTTCCATTATACCTGGGACCAACGGCAACAACGGTTTGGGTGCTGTTCTGTGTTGCAGGGTTTCAAATATGACAGTCGTCTTGATTTGTGGAGCTGTCATCGGTACTCCCAGCTTCAGGGCTCCCCTGCCCAAGATATCTTGGAACAAGAAAATATCTTCCGTTGGAGATACCCTCGAGCGTGGGCTGCTTGTTAGGGTCGGAGAGTAAGCTCTGTGAGATCGGGTTCTCGAAGAGCTTGAAGAGCTACGTGTCCTCCTGGACCTAGATCTTCTACTTGAACGCGTTTTAGAACGAGATCGCTCTCTGTGACGAGAATGTCTCTTACTTGAGTGCCTAGAACAAGACCGTTCTCTGCGGGGAAGAGGTTGGTCTCGATATCGTCTTAGGTGATCTGCCGTCTCCTTGTCCTTTGCCCAGTGGTGAAGAGGTCTATTCCACCTTGGGGAAAGATGAATAGTAGGAGATTTGTGGATGGGATCCTTCACTGGTGAACGTGACCGTGGAGGTTGATCCGTTCGATCCTGCTGCGATCTTGCAGGGGATTTGGACTTCTCCCTATTCGATGCGCAGCTTTGTCCATTCGAGTATCTGCCACTCCGAGATGATGAGGAAGATGAGGAAAGACTCACTAAAGATCTAGAGGAAGACCTCGACCGAGATCTCTCTTCTGCAACCCTCCGTCTCTTGGCAAGAGGGTCCTGCACTGGAGATTGTTCCACCTCCGCAGCCGATGCTGAACCTGGAGAACCCAACTGTGGTCCTAGGACGTGAGCCTGGTCCAATGAGTCACTTTCCTTGTCCTGAACAACCTGTTTCAAAGGTGACCTCTCCTTTGATCTTGCAGGAGAAATGTTCTCTGGCTGCGAAGAGCTCCGTTCCCTGGATCTTTGCTGATCCCTCGACGGTGGTCGTATCGACGCCGAGCGCCGAGCAGGTAGACGCTCTCTCGACGTCGACCGTGATTTCTCTAACGTCGACCTCGGGTGGCGATGACTGTCCTTCGACGTTGAAGGTTGCCTGCTCGACGTCGATGGAGGCTGTTTTGACGCCGATCGCCGTTGTTTTGTCGGCGACTGGGCGTGCCTCAACTCCGAATGCCGCTTCGACGTCGAACGCTCTTGCCCAGGAGTCGACGTTGGCTGCATCGACGTCGACCGATGATGTGTCGACAGAGGCTCCCTCGAAGCCGAACGACCATGGCTAGTCGTCGACGGAGGATGACCCGATGTCGAATGCCGATGGCCTGGCGTCGACGGAGAATGCGTCGACGTCATAGCATGTCGATGCTGCTTCGACGCCATATGGCTCGCCGTCGAGCTCTTCCGCTTCGACGGTGACCTATCCCTCGACGCTGACTGTAGCATAGGTACCTTAGATGTAGACGCTGAAGACATCTTCTTTGTCGCCGTCGACTGCTTCTCCAACGCCGATCCCGACGTCGAATGTGAACCAGTCGGGGCTTCTCTCGACGTCGACCGCGCCTTCCGACTTTTCTGCTTCTTGGGAGATCTTCCTCTCTCAGAAAGCCCATAAATTCGAATCCTCTCACGTTCTTTAAGAGTCCTGGAAGTTAAAACCTGGCAGTGTTCACAGGTTTTAGAGGAATGAGAGTCTGGTAGGCACAGGATACAGACTGAATGAGTGTCAGTCTTTGCCATCTTCCTTCCACACGAAGGACATTTGTCAAAGAGAGAAGGCATCTTTGACAGGAAAAACACCTTTTTTAAGCCTTAAAAAGGTTTAAGCAACACTCTATGTCTAAAAGACGTCGAGTGAAAACAAAAATTGTAGATTACTTGGAATTTTTTTGACAGAAAGTCAAAAAGAAAGGAGCTGTTTCACCAGGGTCCTGACTGAAGGAGCCGGAAAGAACAACTGACCTAACTGTCACCCCTGAGGCATGATGGGAAGCCTGGGGTCATGGCTGCCTTAAAGGCACAGTGCCAGTTTTTGTTGTAAATGGTTTCATTTTCCATGCTATTGTTTTTACAATGCAGCCTGAGGGCTAACAATGCCTATTTACAAGCAATTTTCAGGATTTATGAGTGGTTTACTCATTAAAACACAAAGTTCAAAGATTATTTGACCTAATGCGTTTTCTTTCTTTTTGCTTCCTAAATAATTGCAGTGCATGTATATGTGTTTACATTGTTTTTTGCCCTCAGTTATGGAGCTGCATTGTTGTGAGAAAAATAATATATGTACATACATATATGTGGAGCGAGATATATGTGTTTCTTACATATATATTTGTATATTGTTTCCGGGGTCCCGCACATGGGCGGGAATATTCAGTGCTTATGACTATTGATGAGGATCCCCTGGAAGAGAAGGAGCTTTTTTTAAGCTGTTAGGATTTTTCTTATTATTAGTGAACCTTCAGAGAGAGATCTGTTACATCAATGCGAAAACCTGCAGTGTTAAACATCACAGTGACAGCAGGAAAGAGTCACTCTTACTTTTGGCATTTCTGATAAGGGAAGAAGGTGAGCCACTGCGTCCAGCATTTGACACTGTAAAGCATTGATTTACTAGTTAGAGTATTAATAGACATTGACATAAAAGTAAATAGCGACTCCCGTCTGCCAACTCCTGCCTTACAGCTAATGTGATGTACTGTGCTTACTTCTTGTACTTAGCCCTCCATATCACCTATCGCGCTACTTGTCACATCACTCCTGGATTACTTTTGAACTGTTCCTGTCTTCCCCTAACTTGGTGTGCTGTTCCTGTCTTCCCCTACCTTGGTGTGCTTTTTGATAGCAAGGGTACCTGGGGACCTCAGATACGGGCCAAAAGACTAGCGGTGATGAGGACATCAATGGCCATCCTGAGTTTCGCTAAAAGGTTGGGCCACAGACCAATGGAAGCCATTTTAAAGGTGTACAACAGCAAATCCCTCCCTGTGGCACTATATGGCGCGCCTTTGTGGGGTTATGTACGCCTGGACGAAATTCAGCTGGCGGAGAATAGATTTTTACGTTCCCTCTTGTGTCTCCCTCAATCTTCACCAACCTTTTCCATTCATGTGGAGCTGGGATTGAACTATGTCCAGGATAAACTGAGAATGGCACCTTTAACATACTGGCTCAAGACTTGGCTAAATACAGAACTAACTCTAAACCACATGATCATGAAGGATGTGATGAGCTTGGAGAACAGTAGCACAATTCCATGGCTGGCCTACTTAAAGAAATCTTTTAATGACCTGGGACGGCCAGACTTATTTACTGACCCCTCTGGTATTACAAAACAGGATGTGGATGTTATTAAAAAACAATTTATGCTAAGGGAAAGATTGTTGCGAGAAGAATCAGAATTGTTAAAGCCCACAGTTAGACGCCATTATTTGTCACTTCATTCACTTGCAATTGAACCCTATTTATGTTTTGTCACAAACCCATTTCATAGGTTTCTGTTAACGAAATTCAGGTTCAATCTTATTCACTTTTATTTGGGCAATTTTAACTCTTGGATAAAACCAGAGTTAGCACCACCTTGCACTTGTGACAACTTTTCAGTTCAAGACACAATGCACTTTATTATGTTTTGTGATTTCTTCTCTGCACAAAGAAAAAAACATCTGCTACCTGTTTTAAGGGAAGCTGGTTTCTCCCAGGTGAGACCAGCCATGCTTTATTTACAAACATTGGGAAACATATGCATCACATTCTCCATGGCAAACTTTCTAGTGGCAGCGGTTAGATCAAGAAGATGCACGAACCTGTCAATCCTGTGTGTATAAACTGTTTTTATTGATTTTTAAACTGTTTTTTGCTGTAATACTATGTAATTCGATTGCAATGAAACTGTTTAATTCTAGTTTACTTGTATATAACATTGTATATAATATTGTTTTTATGTCCTTTGTATGATTTTAACCGAATCGAATAAAGTGAATTTGACTGACTGACTACTTTTGAACTGTATATTGTTCTTTTTTTTAGTTTAAAAGAAACTTTATTTCTGAATTAATGCAACAAAATATACAGAATCAATAAGAGATGGAATGTACTTATTAACAATAGATTAATAATATAATAAAAGTTGGAAAAAAAGTCAAAAACAGTTGCATGTAAAGAGAAAATAAGAGCTATTCTAAAAAATGGGGGTGTAAGAGGAAAAAATTTAATAACAGTATAACCATACATTATAATAAAGAGCGGGAAAGCTTAATACATTTTAAAAAGTATTCTCATTATAGATAATAATAGCTGTAAAATAGACACTGAGAAAAAGATAAAAGAAGAAATAAATTATACACCAATAAGACAATTCATTGTGGTATGGGGACTTCTTCTGATAGTGGACGATGTTGGGTACGCTTTTGGGTATATGTGTCTTAGAAAACAGTTTTAGGGGACCATATATGTTCTCTTTTAAGAAGCAGAGATAGAGGGGTAACATATGCATGATCAAGTCGGTGATTTTAGCATACACTATACCACCAAAATTGGAAAAAAAAGTTCTGTTGATTGTTTCCAATTTTCTGTTATTTGTTGAAAAGCAACTGCAATTAGTAAATCTACAATGGTCTACAATACTTGTTACATGTGAGGGTTTGCCAGTGTTCTGAAAGTGTGTCTTGGAAAATGGCTATAGGGGAAAAAGGAAAATGAGTGTGGAAAATTATGTTAATTTGAGACCATACCTTCAACCAGAACTGATGCGTGTAGGGACAGGAAAAAAGCATGTGATATAGATCAGCGTTTAAAGCATTACATGACCAACAGTTTGCGGCGCCTGTAGATGTAATTTGTGCAAGGAAGTTGGTGTAAACATAAGTCGATTGTATAAAAAGAAGAGTGTTTGTGTTGTACTAGCTGATCCAGAATTTCTTTGAATTGTCAGCCATAATTTATCCCAAAATGCAGTGGTCCATGAAATATGAAAGTCTTGTTCCCATTGCATCACAATATTGCTCTTATTTCTGTCATTTGGAGGTTTGTTGAGGAATTTGTAAATAGATGAGGCACTTGATTGGGTACTAAGTATAGGAAGAATATTAGATTGAGATGATAGAGGTGGTGTAGTTGAAGAAATTAAAGACAAAGAAGAAGATATAGTTTGCGATAGAATCTTAAATTTACCAGAGTATGATTTTGGCAGATTATAAAGTGATTGCGCTTCAGGGAAGGTGAGGAGGCTATTTTTTTTGTAAAATTGATGAACCCAAAGATCTCGCCAAGTCTTCCAAAAAATGGGTTTCTTGTTCATTTTTATCAGGTGGTTAGCGTAGATTGAAACAACTTACAAGAAGTTTTATGTATGGGTGAAAGAGATTTAACGTGTCTTGTGAATAAATGTAAGAGACTCTTGGATTGAAAAAGGAGAAAGGAAGGAGAGATCAATGTCTCGCCATAATGGGTGCAGGTTTAAAATAGATTGATTGACACATTTAGAAAGTTGTTTAAGGAGAAAGGCTTTATTGTAAGTTTGAAAATCGGGGAAATTTACACCTCCATGCATTTGATTGCATTTAACTTTGGCAAGGGACATACGTGGTTTCTTTTTATTCCATAAAAAGACAGATACAGTAGAGTAAATATTTTTGAAAAAATATGAAGGAATAGTGAGGGGGATAGCAGAAATAGTATAAAAAAATAACAGAAGCCAGCATCATTTTAATAGTGTTGAGTCTGCCTCACCAAGATAAATATAAAGGGCACCATTTAGAAATGGTGTTAGCTATTGTTGAAATAATTTGATTTAGATTTAATAATAAGGTGTGCTTTATGGAATGAGCAAACTATAGACCTAAATATTTAATCTTTTGGGAATTCCATGTCAATGTAGTAGAAATACAATCGTGTTTAATATACAAAACATTTTGAGGGACAATTTCACATTTATCATGGTTTAACTTATACCCACACATTGAAGTGAAAACATTGACTTCAGCAGTGAAGGCTGGGAGAGAAAGGTCAGGTTTAGATAAATATAATAATATTTTGTCCGCATAAACACTCAATTTAATATGGGTGTCACTATGTTGGAAACCATATATATTCAGGTTTTGTTTGATTTTAGCAAGGAAAGGTTCTAGTGCCAGAATGAAAAGAAGTGGGGAAAGAGGACATCCTTGATGGACACCTCTTTGTAACGGGAAGGAAGTGGATATGGAACCATTGGCAAAAATAAAAGCTTTGGGTGAAAAATATAGTAAGGAAATGTACAAAATAAATACAGGGCCAAAACCAACCCAAGAAAGTGTATGAAAAATAAAGGATCAATTCATACGATCAAAGGCCTTTTCAGCAGCAAGAGAGCTAGCCGCAAGTGAGTGAGAATATTTGTTGGCTTTATGTAGTATGTTAGAGAAAGTTCTGGTGTTAATAAAGATGGTTCGCCCTTTAATGAAACCAGACTGTTCCTTGCAAATAATAGAGGACACAAATGATTCTAATCGAAGCACAATCATTTTGGCAAATAGTTTTATAATCAGAATTGATTAAAGAGATTGTTATGTCGTTTTTGCAAAGATGAGGATCTCTTTCTTCTTTAGGAATTAGGAAGATAAGAGCTTCTTGGAAAGTACCATTGGAACATTTAGATGAAATGAATAGAATAAATAAAGAGTGGAGATTAGGGAGAAGAAGTTTATTAAAGTGAGAGTAAAATTCTACAGGGAATCCATATGGACCAGGTGCCTTCCCTGTTTTGAGGAGTTTCAAAGCCTGAGAGATATATTTTTGAGAGATATCAGTCTCCAATGCTAAAAAAGTCAATATCAGTGGGAAATTGTTTGTATATTGAATTAAGATAGGATTGAATGTTCAGAGAATCCGGAATAGATTCGGGAGTATAAAGAGAAATGTAGTATTTTCTGAATTTCTCTAATATATCCAAATCTTTAATCACTGGAAATGAGTCAGTAGTTAAAATATAGTCGATATTAGTGCGTTACTTTCTGATCTTAAGATATGAAGCAAGAAGTTTGCCTCCATAATAATGAGAACTACCTTTAAGAAGATAGGAGTTAGCATTTTCTGTAGATAATTTTTTATATTTAAACTTCTCTACAATAAGTTTATTAATATCAGCATTAGAGTTAGTGGTAGTATAAATAGTCTCTAGTAATTTAATACATTTTAGTATTTCAAGCTCATTTTGAGAGCTAAGTCTTTTCCTATTAGCAACATAAGATATAATAAAGTCTCTGGCTGAAGCTTTAAAAGTATCCCATACAACAGAGAGAGTTAAAACAGAGGATATTTTGTGATTAATAAAATTGGGTAATAAAAGATTCAAAAGAGGAAGTGAAAAATTGGTCAATAAATAAGAAAGTATTAAAACACCATCTTTTATTAGTTGAAGTGGCACGGATTAGTTCTAAATCTAACTGGAGCATGGTCAGAAATCAAGATAGACCCAATATTAGCTTGTAGGCTGTGTTAATGCTTTAGAGACAAAAAAGTAATCTATACGTGACTGAGAGAGGTTAGTAGGGGAGAAAAAAGTCGATTCACACAATTGTAGCCGCCAGGCATCAACAAGTGACCTGTGATTAATTAGTGAGGTGGAATGCTGGTGCATTGAAGAAGAGACAAAAGGCATTTTAGAAGTGCGATCCATGTATGGATCAATAACTAGATTACAATTGCCATAAAAAAACATATGGGGAAGAAATAGACATCAATCAGGTAGATCTATGTGGGCAAAAATTACTGTCAGGCTTAGTGGGAACGTACACATTAAACAAGGAAAACAGTATATTGTTAATTTTAGGGTGCACAATTAACCATCGACCTTCATTATCTGAATCTTGAGATATAAAAGAAAACCTTATGTTTTTTGTGACAAATAATCAGTGTCCCATTTCTTTTACCCATACCTGGGGAGGAGAAAACAATGCCTACCCACTGACGTTTACGTTTTAAAACTTCTGAAGCAACTCCGTATGCCGGAGTTTACTACCCCACCACCCTGTCCCTCGACCATCCCGTCTCATCACCCCGCAGCACTCCCTTGAGGAGCCGCCACTGGTAAGTAGCGTATTTTAGGACATTTTTCTTTGAAGGGGAAATTATTTGTAGTGAAAACAGTATCGCGTAGGAATCACCGAAGAGCTAAGATAGCAGTCGCGAATCCAGTCATGAAAACGCACCACAACTTTGGAGCAAAATGGTGAACAGACAAAATATCGACTCCAAAATATCGACTGGACATAATATCGAGTTTTAAATATAGACTGGACAAAATATCGACTGGACATAATATCGACTACAAAAATATCGTTTTTCGGTAAGTGAAGTAATATCGACTGTTTAAAATATAGATAGCAAAAATATCGAATTTTTAATAATATATAATATTTTATAGTGTATTTTTATGTAATAATATGTGTGAAAAGTGTGTATTAATGTAATAAAATATTTTATTAAATGGAATTTGTTTTTTTAATAATTGCGTTATGTAATTCTGTAGCGGGTTGTGGGTTTATAGGGGAATAGGGTGGGAAGTAATTTAATAATAATTAATTAATTAATATATGTTTGTAAATATTTATAATTAATAATTAATAATAATTAGTTAATTAATTAATATAATTGTGTACATATTTTGAATTAGTAATTAATTGGTAATTGATTAATTGTAATTAGTTAATTACATTAATTAGAGTACATTTTAATATATATAATTTTGTGTTATTGTTAAGTAATTAGTTGGGAAAAATAATATTAATTAATAAAATAATTACAGCTAATGTGCTAATATATTTACTTTATTGTTATTGTTAATTAATAATTAATTGGTAATTAAATAATATTGATAAATTTTGGGTAAAGGAGTATTTTTAGGGTTCAGGGTCAGTTTTTAGTTTTTGGGTAAAGGGGCATTTTTAGGGTTCAGGGTCAGTTTTCAGTTTTTGGGTAAAGGGGCATTTTTAGGGTTCACGGTCAGTTTTCAGTTTTTGGGTAAAGGAGTATTTTTAGGGTTCAGGGTCAGTTTTTAGTTTTTGGGTAAAGGGGCATTTTTAGGGTTCAGGGTCAGTTTTCAGTTTTTGGGTAAAGGGGCATTTTTAGGGTTCAGGGTCAGTTTTCAGTTTTTGGGTAAAGGAGTATTTTTAGGGTTCAGGGTCAGTTTTTAGTTTTTGGGTAAAGGGGCATTTTTAGGGTTCAGGGTCAGTTTTCAGTTTTTGGGTAAAGGGGCATTTTTAGGGTTCAGGGTCAGTTTTCAGTTTTTTGGGTAAAGGGGCATTTTTAGGGTTCAAGGTCAGTTTTCAGTTTTTGGGTAAAGGGGCATTTTTAGGGTTCAGGGTCAGTTTTCAGTTTTTGGGTAAAGGGGCATTTTTAGGGTTCAGGGTCAGTTTTCAGTTTTTGGGTAAAGGGGCATTTTTAGGGTTCAGGGTCAGTTTTTAGTTTTTGGGTAAAGGGGTATTTTTAGGGTTCAGGGTCAGTTTTGGGTTTTTGGGTAAAGGGGTATATTTTAGGGTTCAGGGTCAACAAATAAGATTGTAAATTTTTTTTTATTATTTTCATTTATTATTTAATTATTATAATTTAATTTAAGTATTTTTAAGTATATTTTAGTCATTAAAATTTAATATTAATTTAATTTAATACTGTTTTTAATAAAGTCGATATTTTTTACATCTATATTATTGTTAACGATATTTTGTACTCGATATTTTTGTACTTACCTGTTTGTAGATAGAAAGTCGATATTTTGTCTGTCGATATTTTGTCAACGATATTTTTGCAGGTCGATATTTTGGCAGTCTATATTATTTCAGTGATCCGAGCAAAATACGTGACAATGCAGTCTCACCACAAGCAGCGAAGGACATCAGTTAGAGAGGGAAGAGCTCATGAGTAGAATTCCTGGAAAAAACAGAGTGCCAAAACGCCGCCAGCGCACAGAAAAGCAGGTCTCATCCGGAATCAACACAGAGTGGCGTCAACCAGCCGCCATCTTCTACGCCGTCAAGCCACGCCCCCAACTTTATATTGTTGGGGGCGTGGATACAGTGAATACACATCTTGCTTTAGTCACCACCATCTGTACATGCTCTTCCACTCCAAACTGAGAGGAAAAAGGACGAGATAAAGCGAATCCAGTGAAAATATCAGGATAAAAAAATTCAGGACTCAGTGAAGTAGCAAGCAAAAGTTATAATTGCAAGTTACTCAATTGTAAGTACAAACAGATGATCATAGACTGCCTCTCGTCAACACAACTAGAAAAATGTAACTGGTGATCAAAGCTTTGGAAATTGCACTTCAAGATTTAGTTAGCATAGTGGTGGATCTCGGCAAGCACTATGGAAATGGGACTCCAAACTCCCTACAAAGAGGCAAATAGATAGTGGATTCCTTCCTGAGACTTGCTAAGGACTTTTTAGCAGTGTCAAGCTAGCAATATATTGAAATTGGATTTAAGGTTGGGAACATTGCATAGTACTTGGAAAGAGTTGCAAATAAGGTCCCTGGGAGTCTTCTGAACCTTGATGGAGGATGAGCAGCAGATGGTGATGGAAAAAGTCACTGGTGACTTGGACTGGAAATAGAATCAAGGAAATAGAAATGTTGTCGTGAATGTGCATGGTTTACCCCCGAAGTCGTCTAAAGCGAGTATGGCAGGTGGGGTATGGTTGTGATGAAACTGGGTTTCAGGATTAAACACTCTTTATGCCTGTGTGAAAAACAGCTGTGAGATTGTAGGGCTGATGCTCCTCTTTTTCCTCAACCTGTGATACTGACAAGAAAGAAAATGACTTAGATGATAGATCCCTACTATTTACTATGGAAGAGACCAATAAAGCCTTCCTGGAAGAAGTGGAAAAGAGCGGAAGCTGAAATGAGGTCTACACAGTTATTGGAGGTTTCGTCCTCAATTTGTTGGGCCATCATGACCCATAACTTAGACAGGGTGGAACGGTTGTCTGTCTGTAGACATTGGGCAGATTTCAAATCTCCATTTCATCTTCCCCCTCATCTGCCAATGTCCTACTTTCGGAGAGTTGAATTTAGTATAACTTCTCGAATTTAGTCAGATTGAAATGTTGATTTTTGTGGGGTGTTTAACTCTCTCTAGACTGCAAACCAGTAAGTTTGGACTTATTTTATTTTGATGTTGTACGAGACGTGCTTTGTAACTCAAACTGAGATATTTTGTAATAAAAAAAATATTTAGGTAAACGAAACAGCTAATTAGGTTGAATTTGCCTTGTGTTACACTGATAGGCCAGGAACCACAGACAAGAAGCTCTTAGAAATTGCTACCTTCTTGAGCAATGAAAAGAGTGGGGTTCTTTCATGTATACCTATTGTCGGGAATTTAGCAGCTTGTTTTGCACAACTCTAAAAAATGTTTTGTCTATGGGCCAAAATGTGTGACTGTTTTTATTGGTGGTAAATGGAAAATTGAGCCATTTTTGACCACTAAAAAGGGTTGTAGCATGTACCAACCCTATTTTGCAAGTCAGTAACCTATTCCCGACTTGCAAATAGTAGGAAGGAAGGGGTGTGCCAAGGGCATCCCTTCCTAATAGCGAGTCGCAGGGGGATGTACAATTGTTTTGTGGTTGCAAAACAATTGCAGTTACCACCAATTTCAAATTAGTGGTAAGCCAGTTGCAAATGGGAAGTGGCACCCAGGAGATCCCTTCCCTTTCGTGTTTGGCAGCAAAAATATTTTTTAAGAGCAGGCAGTGGCCCCATGGACCACTGCCTGACCGTAAAAAATTAAAAGAAAACTTTTAACTTTTTTCTTTTATACGCATCCTGTTTTCCTTTAAGGGAAACTGGCTGCATTTAAATAACAAGCATTTACAATGCAACAGTTTCGCCTTTGTAAAAGTTTGAACTATTGGCATTGTAAATGCCAAATTTTGTATTTATGTGTTGGTTTTGAAAGCAGATAAATAAATGGCATTGTCATTTACAATGCCAATAGCTTAATCTCTAACAAATGTGAGACTCATTGCATTTGCACACACACACAGAGCACACACACACACAGAGCCACAGAGCCACACACAGACAGAGCCACACACAGACAGAGCCACACACACAGACAGAGCCACACACACAGACAGAGCAACTCACACAGACAGAGCAACACACACAGACAGAGCAACACACACCGACAGAGCAACACACACAGACAGAGCAACGAATCATGCGACAGGGGAGCAACAAATTATGTTTAAAAGTTGAATGAATTATGAGGCAAGATATTATGAAACATAATGCAGTCAATTTTTTGATAGTATTTCATTATTTGGTAATGTTTGCACATGGTAATGATGTCTGGGCAAAGATTATGTGGCAAATCCTTAATAAGAGAAAAAAAAACTGCAGCCAAATAATTTCAATGGCCCTGAAGATAGTAGACGTACCAATGAAGGAAACGCAGCTCTATACACCCACTTCAGCAGCGTCCCACAACATTTCTTTTCCCATCAGCAAGATTCTCCCGGAGAGAGGGGGGAGATAGTCCCTCGTTTGTTTCTATGACCTGGGCCGGGGTTCTGTGGCACCAAACAGCCTAGACCAGCGTTCTATTACTTTTAGCTAGTTATCATGGGGTAAAGGTGAGGCAAAAGCCTCTCTTGGATGGAGTGTGAAGAGGGATGAGGGGGGAAGGTTGCGCATTCCATTCTGCTCCCACTCTGAAAGTCTAGCCGCTATGGGAGGGTGAGCGCACCCAGCTGGAGGTTTCCCCGCACCCACTGTTACCCCGCACTTGGAAGCCCGGACTCTGATATCCGACATGGACCACTGCACCCATCCATACATCCCTGGATCTCAGGCCTGGGTCACCGAGAACGAGTCTAGCGCCCAGCTCTAACTTGGGAGGAAAAGCCCTGGGTGTGGCGTAAAGGCCAACCCCAGTCAGGATGGACTAGCCTGTCCTGCGGCTGACGTGTTCCACACAAGGTCGGATACAACACGTGGCCACGTTTTATTCAACAACACACTGCATTGTGGGGCTTGTAGTTCGAGTGATCTGTTCGTCATATTTTTGCATCTAGGCATTCTTTTCGAGGGGTTTAGGGTAGGAAGTCGGGGAGCAGGCTGGGTACCGATGGTGCCCCTGAGAACTGGGTGACTATTGGCTTATGCTTTGGGATTCATTCCAGACGATTCACGCCCCCTTCCCTAGAAACTTCAGAAGGTCAGAGGTGAGCACTGTTAAATTGAAGAAACATATACTTTTCATTGCGCAGGCCAGTCGCTGTTTCGTCTTTTCTTGAAGATGTCCTTGGACAGGGAAGGCAGCCCTTCCTCGTCGCCCCCCTCACCTGCCCACCCCCTCCCCAAGGCCTGTGAAAGAAGCCCCCCTCTCCCTCCACCGCTCGGCTCGTCTCTCCGTGTAAATGAATTTGCTTTGGACGGCGAGCGGTGCCGTGAAGTGCTCGCCAGGGAGGGATGCGCGTCCGCGGGAGGAGTGATGGAAGAGAGGGGGCGAGGGCTGGGGGGGGCTCAGTCTCCCCGCACTGATCACCGCCGCTCCCGGCCTCGACGCCTCCATCTCACCGGTTCCGGATTGAAATCAACCGCAGCCGGCACAAAAGCGCCAAGAGAGCGAGGCGCCGCCTCGCAGCGCACAATCCCCGCTCTCGGCTGCGTTTCTTTTGTAATCTCCCCCTCGCTTTTGTCAGACTCCGTTCCCGGCTTGGAGGACCTGCAATTTTCCAGAAATAAAAGCAGGGAATCGTCCTCCGGTGCTCTCTGCCCGAGCCTCCTTTTGAGCCCTTCTTTCTGTGATTCCACTGGAGGCCGGGAATTAAATATAGCGTTGGCACAGCCAATGGGTCTAGTGTTGGCCTCTGTCCTTTGGCTTATCAATGCTTGATTTGTCATGGATTATGCTAAACGTTCTTTCGGGGAAGATGCCAGAAGGCCAATCAATTACCAAAAAAAAACAAGACAGGTCCCGGGCCGCGCTGTGATTGGCTGACGTCACGGGGGTGTCCCGGGCCGGTAGCCAATCACAGCGCGGCCCGGGAATGACGTCACGGGGGTGTCCCGGGCCGGCAGCCAATCGCAGCGCGGCCCGGGACAAAGGGGCGGGGATTAAAAAAAGCACCAGAAACGCCCCCGAATCGCGTTTTCAAGAGAAAGCGCGATTGACAGCCTCTGTCTCCCAATGGCTAGCCTCCATTTATGGAGCTAGCCAATTGGAAACAGAGGCGGTCTGAACATCCCTACTGAAAACAAAAGTTTTCAAACTGGGAGGGGCACTTCGTGCCCCTCGCCAGGTCGAAACCTAAAAATGATGCTTTATTGAAAAATCAAACACAAACATGGTGAGGCTACCATCCTTGTGATTGTAGCCGATCCTCAATAAGTCGCAAATTGCCCTGGCTCATGCATATTGATGAGGCAGGTCACATGCAACCTCATTGGGAATCGCTAAATGTGTCTGAGATCCATTAGTAAATTCCGTTTTGCGCAAAACGGAATGGTCTTACATCTAGCTCTATGTCTTTACTCATTTCAGAAACAGTCCTTTTTTAAGCCGCCTGAGTTGCAGACCTCGGTTTGAAGTGTATTGAACATCTTTTAGCGCTTTAGGTCTAGACAGGATAGACACGCTAACCAGCAGCATTTGATAACTGAAACATCAGTCTTATAATGTCAACATACAGTACTAAAGTAACTAAGAACTACTACTAGCATTCCTGCATTCAATGCACTTACTTTTAACATCTCGTTATTTAGAAACAGAAGTTTTTCCTAGATTATAAGGCGCATGGGAGGGGGTCAGAGCAACTTTGAAAAGAGACCCTAACAAAAAAATCAGATGGCATCTTCTATGTTCCAAGTTCATATTTAAAAACACATTTCACTCTCTCATTACTCATAAAGCATCAAGCCAGGAACTATTCTAACTCGGCTTCACCCTTTCATTCCAAAGTCTGTATTTAGATTTTAGGCTTGCAAAGAACAAAGTATGTTCTTCTTCAAATTAACGGGCAGTCTGAGAAAAAAGAAACACATGTAATCACAAAGACTGTTGACTGATGAGAAGTAGCATCGTCTGGAAGGAGGCGCATACAAGGTGGAAGACAGTGATATGGGGGTTAGGGAGTTCATGTAAGCAGGCATTTCTATTTCTGCGTCTCACTGGTAAAGGTTTTGGCCTGTGGACAGCGCTTAACACTGACTGGAGTTTTGTGGCCAAGGGTTCACGAAGTGCAATCTGAACCATAAATAAAGTGAAAGGGCCGTCTTCGAGAAGGCAACAGCGAGATTTCACATCTCCATTTTTAGAGCTGGGGCAGTCACTTCAAGCTCGAACCAGGCTGCAGGGTTCTGGCTCGGCCTGAGGTCCTCTTAGAACTTCGAGCCCAAAACGAGCCGAGTTTTCCTATGGCTTCCGCCTGTTATCCTAGGTCTACCCTCTTGCACAAAGTTGAAAAGAGAGTATTAACATTTGAGCTAAAAGGAGAGACAAATAGAACCCATTTAATGCATAATATGTATAAAGTAAAACCAGAATACCTTTGCTTTTACCCTGGCTTCCCGCTTAAACGAAATCTGTAATTTTAGGCAAATATATTGTTTCACGAATCCCATTTTTAATCCATTACCTGCCGATGAACCTATAATGTGGTATAATAATGTAAAAGCTTCCGCAGTTTAAACAAATGTGTTTTTTAATTTTGAAGAGGCTTTATCATATTTCCCATGATGCGTGTTGCAAAATTTACATAGCAAGCAGTCACAGGGCTGGGCGCGTGCAAGGGCTCCAAGAGCCATGTAAGGCTTTTGGCTTACCTCTTGCTAGGCTCTCCTCATTAATTTGATTGCACACCCCCCTCTGTCGATTTTTATTGCTTGCCTAGAAGTGTGGAGTCAATGACTCCACACCACTCAGACAGCACCTGGCAGCAGCGGCCCTGCCAGCAGCTAATTCCAAGGGAGCTATCAGTTTGCCCTTACCTCAGATTCCAATTCAGTTTGCTCTGCCTTTCTCCAAAATAAGATAAGGGTGGAGCCATTGAATAGAGGGCAGGATGATGAAGCACAGAAGGGGCACGCTATGCGAGACCTATGGCTCCCCTACTTAGGTTCTGTGATGTCAGGACCCCAAGATATCCTATTTTCTCATGCACCAAATCTGCTTTAATTTTTCGTAGTATGCATAGTGGCAACTGTAGGTTTGGGGCTCAAAATGTCCTCATATGTATGACTCATTTATGCTACTCGTGGTGCTTAGTTTTATTTTTAACATATTGTTATATGCTAATTTTGCTTGTGAGGCCAGGCCTGCAGGCCGGTTTACTGACTGTCACACATAGGTTTTTACCCCGGGCTGGCCATTGGCTAAACATGTCCTATGGGTGAAATCAGTCACAGTGGCCTGTTAGACCTGACAGACTTGGGATTATCTTCCCCCAAACCTTTTGCCTGTTTGCCTCATATTTTTGCTGATGTCTTTTTTGTTAACCTTGGGGCTCTGGGGACTTTACCCCTGCTAGCCAGTGCTAAAGTGCATATGCTCTCGTCCCTCCTAAACATGGTTTGATTGATGTATCCACAATTGGCACATTTAATTTGCTTATCACTCTCTAGTAAAGTGCACTACATGTGTCCAGGGCATGTCAATTAAATGCTACTAGAGGGACTGCAGCACTGTTTGTGCCATCCACTCAAGTAGCCCTTAAACATGTCTCAGGCCTGCCAAAGCAGGGCCTGTGTGTGCAGTTACACTGCCATGTCGACTTGGCTTTCAAAACCCCTTGACAAACCTCAAACTCCCCCTTTTTTACTTATATGTCACCCCTATGTTAGGCCTACAGGTAGCCCATAGGACAGGGGCTATGTAATTAAAAGGCAAGACTTGTGCTTGTAATATTTACATGTCCCGGTAGTGAATAACTCCCAAGCTTGTTTTTTACCTCTGTGATGTCTACCTCTCTCATAGATTAACATTGGGGATTACTTATTACATCTAATAAGCTGTAATTCCTAATAGAGAGAAGATAACTCTATTATGTTTAGGACCAATGTAATGATAAATGGTCTTTAATGGCAAAATTGGCTTTGTTGTTGCTATTTTGAAAATGCCACTTTTATAAAAGTAGGCATTCTCCTGCTTCTAGCCATCTGGTGCCTGCTGCCTGTCTCTGATCACTGGCTGGGTGGGTGACAACTGGACTTTGGGTATTCCCTCTAGACAGCCACACACAAAGGACCTGGGTGTGACTTGATGGATCTTCCTGGGAGGATGGGAGGGAGTAGCTGGGCACACTTACACCAGAATATTCTGTATCCTGGACACACAAAAAGGGCTGCATAACCACCTGTAGTGTGTCTGGAATCAGGACAGGAAGGGAGGACCTCTGTGCACTTCCGAGACCCTTTTTTCATGCCACCCCCACTTCATAGTCAGAACAGAGTGTAAGTAATGGGCCTCAGTCCCAACCAAATCAGTACACTTCTAGACCTGAACTCACTCTGCCAGAAAGAAGAACTGCTGTGCTTAAGGACTGCCACTCTGCTTTACTGCTGCTCTGGACGACTGCGGCCTTGCTGTGTTACCCTGTTGCTTCCTGCTCTCTCTGACTGGGTAAAGATTGGACCCCAACTGTCATGGTCCCATTCACCTGCAACCCAGGATCCATAGAATCGGAGATAGTCTGACCTCTCACCTCCAGGTTAACCCTCCACTCCTGTTCAAACAGGATGGGCAGGTGGCTTAAGGTGAAAAGGAAATAGGGAGAAGGAATAAAGAGAACAGTGGTCCACTCTATGAGGGATGGTCCGGTCCTGGGTACTCGCCCTCTTAAATATGTAGTTCAGGACACCCGCCCCTATAACACACAAGGAAGGGAACTCGCCCTCTTAAATATGTAGTTCAGTACACCCGTCCCTATAACACACAAGGAAAATCAGGTAAGTATCTGAGAGATCAAAGACAACACTCATGCACCATCCCAAAGCAATCCTTAAAGGCACTCACCGGCTTAGAAAATATGATTAAACGCCAATCCCCATAATGCTCCAAAAAGCTGAGGGGCATTTTCCTTTTAGCCAAGGATGTAGATCCTATTATAGTCATAGGAGTATATCACAAAAGCTGAACAATATCTTGAAAGTGTTTCCCATAAATCAAAGGAAAAACAAGGAGAATTGCACAAAATCTCGAAAATAACAAGGCGGAATGAAAGGCAAGGTACTTAGGGCAGGTTAAACAAAAAATGAAGAGCAGTCAAGAAAATCAAGGACTAAGGGCCACATGTATCATGCAATTTACAGGTCGCAAACGGTATGTGTGAATTCCAATTTGCGATTCGGTAACATGTTACCAAATCACAATTTGGACATACTAATTTGGTATTAGGAAGGGGTGTTTTCAGGGTGTTCCTTAGTAATACTGAATCGCAGCGGTATGTAGGAATGCTTAGTGACTGAAATGCTGTTGAGAAACATTTGCATTTTACCACCTACTTCAAGTAGGTGGTAACCCATTCTCAAATGGGAAGGGATCCTTAAGGCACCTTTTCACCATTGGGAATGGTAGCAAAAATGTTTTTTCAGAGCAGGCAATGGTGCCACGGACCACTGTCAGTTCTTAAAAACTGAAAAGAAAACTTTGTATTTTGCTTTTTTAAACGCAACCCGTTTCCATTTAGGGAAAATGAGCTGCATAAAAATAGTTTTTGCTTTATTTAAAAGCAATCACTGACATGGTGGTCTGCTTGTTAAAGATTGCAGGGATTGCTGTTAGCATGAGCTGAAATCCATTATGTACTTGGCAGCCATCTTATTTAGCCGTGTGCTTGCCATGAGCTTTTTCTCTCTTCCAGAGCCTTGTACATGCTCAGAGGGGCCTAGCTAGTAGAATGCACCAGCTCCTAGTATATAACTGTCAGGCTATTCTTGCTGATGTGAGGAGAAATATCTATCCTCCCACTTTGTTGAGCAAGCAAATATTGTATACCCATATTAGTCATTTTGCATGCTTACATGTGCCAGGACCTCCCCTTGGTTTTATGCTGACTATGTAAACGTATGCATATATAGGGCCCCTGTTCTCTGTACTCCTTAGAATGCCTTCTACAGTGGCCTGAAGGTACTGTGTGACGTAGTCTCCCTAATCTGAGGTTAATAAATATGTTTTCTTTATATTAGAGCTTCTGTGCCAATCTCTTCTTTGTTGGTTTAAAAGAACCAGGTGTATCTGTGAACCCCTTAGGAGGTTTATATTTCTTCAAATGGCACCCGACGTGGACCTCATCAGAGAAGCGGCTATCCGTGGGAGTGGTCTTGACAGGAGACAGGAATCTACTGAAGAGGACAGGACAGGACAGGAATCTACTAAGGAGGTACCCTGAGTAAGGAGATTCTCTGTCTCTGCAGCCCAGTATATTTCTGGTCTTCCTGATTTGACTCCTCCAAATGTTTACCACTCCTGACTGAGATCCTTTTGGCGTGAGTATTCTAAAACCACCGTTCGGTCACTCAGAACTTGGCAGTTGGAATCTGGAGACTTTTGCTTGGTAAGGTTGTTTGATACGACAATATGTATATGGAAACTGGCCAATATATGGAAATGTATGGAAATATATGAATTGCAATTTGTGTAGGCAGGTAATTAGGGGTGGGCGGAATTAGCGTAATCGCGTTACGCAAATCTCCACGAAACGGTAAAAAATCTCCGCGAACACGCAGAAATTCCACGAACACGTGGAATTGCATGTTTGCAATGCTTTTTTACTGTTCGCAATCGCTGTTTGCGTGCTCGGGAGGAAATATCTTGCGAACACGCATTTGAGAACGAGAACAAGCTAAAAATTTCGCGAAGTCGAAAAATGCAGAATTTTGGGCAATTTCGCGTTCTCCGCAGAACATGAAATTACCCAAATTCCGCGAGTGGACCGGAATTTACCGCCCAGGCCTACAGGTAAGGAGACTTTTCTCTAACTTTTGAATAATATGTAACTGCACATTTTGTGTTAGGTGCCACTGCTGTATAATATTGTATATACTGCAATATTATTGGCATGCCTGTTTCAAGCGCACATCGAAGAATGTGTTGCTTTTTAGAGGTACCATTTGGAATTTGAAAGGGATCAGCCGGCTCCCCTAGAGGGGATACCGAAATAGGTTTAGGTATAAAAAACGTATTTCTTCCTTGGTGACTCAGTACCCCATGGAATTAAAATATGTACATTAAAAAAAGGATCCTGCTCTGTGCACTTAGTAATGATATGCAGAGCGCTTTTTGAGTGTTCTGCCAGCCAAAACTAGCGAATTTGAGGTATTTTGGTTTCTTGCAATTGGAACAGTCTTTGGGCTGTTTTGATGCAGTTTTTTCTGGACTACTTTTGAGAAACGTTTCTTGTAAATATGACTTACAACTAGTATTTACAAATGGTTTGGTTTAAGTACAGTCTATGGGCTGTCTTTTGTTTCTGTCCTAAGTGTTGATTTGTGGGTTAATGTGTGTTTAAATGTCTGTATGGTTTGTAGTTTGACACCGGTGGTACTTGTGTGATTAAATAGCGATTGCACTCTTTGTGCAAGAATGGCTAGCCTTAAGCGCACTGTATTGTGTGTTCTGAGTGTATGACCCCCCTTCTGTAAATGTCTGTAATGAGCTCAATGTGTTTGTTTGTTTTTTTTTTGTCATAATTCTGTTATGCAAAATGTAATTTAGTTACTTACATATTAAATAAAAATCCAGAAATTAATTATATTGACAGAGTAAGACACTGTACATGTGTGCAAATAGCCAAAATTAGAATTCACATTCAATAGGAATAAAATAGGCCTAAAAAATAAAATTGTGTACTTTGTAATCATTATGGCTAAAATATCAAATCAATCAATCAATCAATCATTTCATTTGTAAAGCATGCTACATACCCGTGAGGGTCTCAAGGCGCTTGGGGGGGGGCTGCTACTGATCGAAGAGCCAGGTCTTGAGGAGTCTTCTGAAGGCCATCAGGTCCTGGGTCTGTCGTAGGTTTGTATGGAGAGTGCTCCAGGTCTTGGCGGCGAGGTAGGAGAAGGATCTGCCGCCAGCGGTGGTTTGCCGGATGCGTGGGACTGTGGCGAGGGCGAGGTTGGTAGAGCGGAGGCTGCGGGTGGGGGTGTAGAAGCTAAGTCGGTCGTTGAGGTATGCTGGTCCGGCGTTGTGTAGGGCTTTGTGTGCGTGGATGAGGAGTTTGAAGGTGATCCTGTTGTTGACGGGGAGCCAATGCAGGCCTCTCAGGTGTGGTATGATGTGGCCGCGTCAGGGGATATCGAGGATCAGTCATGCCGAGGCATTCTGGATGCGTTGCAGCCATCTTAGGAGCTTGGTTGGTAGAGGGCGTTCCCGCAATCCAGTCTACTGGTGATGAGGACCTGGGTGACAGTTTTTCTCGTGTCGGAGGGGATCCATTTGAAGATCCTGCGCAGCATTCGGAGGGTGTTGAAGCAGGAAGCAGAGACGGCGTTGACCTGCTTGGTCATGGGGAGGGTGGAGTCGAGGACGACCCCCGGTTGCGTGCATGGTCGGTGGGTTCTGGGGCTGTTCCTAGCGATGTTGGCCACCAGGAGTCATCCCAGGCTGAGGGGGTAGGGCCGAGGATGTTACAGCATTTTCCTTAGATACATTGTATTAGATATTAAAAAGCATTCACATCATCTGAGTAAATTGGTTGTTGCTGAACTAAACACGACATAATAGAACGATAGATTTTAACTGTCTTGAAATGTCTGACTTTTAAATAGACTGTGACCTGCTTACATTTCAACGCTAGAAACAATTATTTCAAACAGCTGTGTTTAAGCTGTCTCACTGAGAAGAAGCTGTCTGACTCGACCAACGGAGATTACACTTTGTCAGGGCATTACAAATTGTTTCCTGAGAAAGGTGCAGAATTTGACACCTGCTGGTCAGAGTAACAGCTGTGTAAATAGCACATGGCTGTTCCTGACCGCAGGCCACAGAAGGAAAATGCTGACTTAGGCACCTATTAGGATGGCGGACCGACCTGCGTCCGTCCGCCACCCCGAGGTGAAGGGACCGTACGTAGGGGCAGCGGCGGTCTCTCCGGTGGAATTAGGATGTGACCGCCACCCTGGCGGTCACATCCCCTATATTTAACATTGCGGCGGGTGCTGCTTTAAGCAGCACCCGCCGCAAAGTTAAATATGCATGTTGTGCATTTGCATGCACAAAGCGGCAGGCACCACCATGTGCACCACCCACCCCCCCTTCACCCTGGGGGCCCGCAACGGGCCCCCAAAGAAAAGACCGTACACCTTTCCATGGCGGCATTGCCGCCACGGAAAGGCATGTCCTGCAGCACATCCTAATATGGCTGGTGGTGTCTGATAGACACCGCCACCATATTAGAGCTTTTCCGCCACGGTCGGAAGCTGTGGCGTGGGGTCTTCCCGTCCGCCGATGACCCCCAGCCATCCTAATGTGGGGGGGGTCTTTGGAGGCACAGCAGCGGTGAATCCGCATCCTCCTGGCCGGCGGTGGCTTCCGCGAGCCCGGAGGATGCGTATTCACCACAATCCTAATCGGCCCCCTAGTGCCAACCTGGTATAAAAGCCTGCCTTACGGACTAATTTTAAAAATTACAAAAGACATTTTCTTTATTTAGGATAACAGAGAAAAAATTGAAAGTAGGGATTTTCCTTTCTTAATGCTTTTTTACATAAGCACATCCGTGGTTCTGATTTTAAATAATAACTGTCCTTTAAAAAGTGGCGCAGATTTTTCATGTTTTAAGTTAGGCTTCTGTGCTTAGGGTTATAAATGAATGCGTTTAAATATGATAGGGAAGGAATGATGCTTGCTTTTTATATGTGAAACCATCAAAAGGGTTGGAGTTATTAAAAAAATTGGGGGGGATTATATGATAAAACATTTTATTAAAAATAAGTGCATCAAATGTGTTTTTTAATCTTTATAATGCCTAATAATCATACTGTGAACTCCTAGCATTAAAGTTGAATTTGAACAGCGTTTTACCACAATGGGGGGAACTAAAATGGAAAATGTTATTTCACTTGCGTACAAAACTCATTTTCATAAGGGTGTACCTTATACATTTCTGATCCCCCATCTCTGGGATATTTAGAGGACATTCTGGGGATGACTAATATGCCAAAACATTGTAGAATATTTTTTTTTAAGTGCCCCAAACACCAAAGTCAAAATTGGGCAAAATTTACTGTTTAAAAGCAGTTCTGCCACTCGGAGCAGTTTTCAAGCTTCTCTTAGGCTTCAGTAAATGCACACATTTGAGTATAACACAAATAGCTGACCTCTATACTGCTAGAAAAGCACACCGCACACTGCCTAAAAATATAAATAAATATAAAAAACCCAGCAGAAGTTATTCTCGTACCTCTAAATTACTGGCAAACAGGAATGGAATAGGACTGCTTTTCAGCTATCAGTCTCCAGGGTCACTTTGAATTGGAAAAGCCGCATGGAAAGCCTTGCACACAAAATGGGACAGCTGGTAAAGGGTTAAAGGTCGAATTCTACATTTAGAAACCTAGCAGGGCTTAGAGCAAGGTTTGCTTTGACACTTCGACCTCTGAATCTTTTTAGACAACATGGCAGCTCAGCGAGAGAAAAATAAATTTTGCTTACTTTTTTTGGCAAAAGCAAGTTTTTGTGCACTCATATGAACAGAAGGCAATATAATGGTATATGTGATTAAGAGAATAGATTAAGACGAAGTTTATGATCTTTCATCCCCCAAAGCACACTCGCCCTAACCCTGTATTAAATGGTGTCCCGCTGGAAAGGGTGAGAACTTTTGTATACTTGGGGGTCACCCTGACTGAAGATTTCAGCTGGGGCCCACAGGTATCCAAATCTGCTTTGAGGTTGGCGCAGATCGGAGGGGGAATTGGCAAGTTTCAGAGAACAACCCTGTTTAAGCCAGTTACACCAGCGCTTGAGATTTATGGGGCACAAGCTAGACCATCTGTGATGTATGGTGCAGAACTCTGGGGCCATAAGAGTACATCAAGCCTTCTTAAGGTGGAACAGGCTTTTATGAGGAATCTGATAGGCCTCCCCCAGAGCACCCCGCTCACACCCCTGAGACTAGATCTAGGCCTAGAGTCCATCTCAGAACTGCTAGCTGCTCGACCTCTCCTGTATTGGAGAAGGCTTTCGACAGTACCTGAGCTTGAGGACTATAGAGCTGAATTCACTGCAGTCTGGGGGCAGTTAAAGATCAAGAATATCCCTTGGTTAGCCCATATCAAAGCCCTTGCACATCCAATTGGTATGCCCCAATTATGGGAGACCCCGGAGGTGAGCTGCCCGGGGGTGAAGAGATTGGAGCTCTTGGCCTCCTTGAGACATTACAACCTAAGCCTTCTGCATAGCTCGACAACTTTGGGCAGTTTGCAGAATTCTTGCAGGTAAAACTCGTGTCTAAGAGGGAGGAGTTTTTGGACTTAATACAGCCTCCCCTCGCAAGAAAACTTTATACACAATTAAGACATGGTTGCCTACCTATTGGGGCATTTACTTGCAAATGGAATGGACGAGAAGAGGGAATTTGCCCAGTCTGTAACAACACTAAAGCGGATATTGTTCATGTTTTACTCCTCTGCCCAGCTTATAGTACAATAAGGAGATGCTGGTTGGCACCGTTATGTAGAAGTCTTGGTTTAAGGCAATGTGTACAAGCTGTTAGAATTTTAAGATATGACACCTCCCCTTCTATTGTGTTTGCGGTATCCCGTTTTTTATATGGTATGTGGCGCAGAAGGCTAACTCTAATGAATTGCGACAAACTGTGATCAATTGCGATGTTTGATACAATTATTTTGATAACTTACTGTTTAATAACTTTTTAACCATGCATCTTTTTAATTATTTATGTATTCTATTCTGTGTATGTACATATTTTATCTGTGCTTTTATGGTCTATGACCGCAATAAAGTTATCAAAGTCGATTAAGAGAATAGCTCTGCCATTTATACAGCACTAATGCTTTTAGTTTGAAGATTACTGTGCAACGGCTGAGATAATAAGGCAATGGGATTTACGTTGAATTCATTCACAGTCATGTTCAAACTACTATACTTGCTAATGGAATTGGTGGTTGGTTATTAATGTTTTCTAGCTAGCTAAATGTGCTATTTACCTCCCACAAGTGTATTTATACCCCGCTGCCACAAATAGAAGTGGATAGTGTCGACAGAAGTAAAACCTGTTTCAAGTTTTCCAATTGTCGAAAATGGGGAAGGAGGCTAGCTCCTCTACAAATTAAGGGTAGGCAAATTTATGTTTTCTCTCTTTTTTTCTCAATCTCTTTTGAGCCTGTCTAAGCTGTCTGTGAAACAGCCATGAAACATTTAATTGGCAATTCAATAATACTGATTTAAAATTGTCAGTATTAATAAAATTAATATATAAATATGCTATAATACTGCCCATCCTGTCTGATGAAATGATGAGTAGTCTAGATTGCTGTTCCCTTATTTGATCTTTAAGGGGAACTAGATGTGGGTAGTTTTTGTTCTAAAATTCTAAGGTGATAACACTATTATTATTAGCTAGTCTGTGTAAATAAGCTGACAGTCCTTATTAGAGCTGATGTTGCATAGTTTGGATCACGAAAAGTAGAAGGCAGGAAAGACGCACATGTGATCCTCAGCAAACAGTTTTGAAGAAAATATGGTTTTATAGGAGTTTGTTTGTCACAACATGTTCTGCTGGAGAAAATTTACCCACTATGTTGAAGTTTTTTTTTAGTTCTTTATGTAATAGGAATCCCTGTTAAATTAGCAATTTTAGATTTTCCTGCTGCACCTATCACATGAGAGCATGGTCCTAAGCGTACAATATAGGTGCTTTTATTAAGAGAAATCATTTTAGAAGTGTCTGCAGTCCTGTACGAGTAATGCAAAGTCTATGAGTAAAAGTGTAGAACATTTCCATTTTTCTTCAGTGTCTTTAGATTAGTAATATAGGAATACACAGATGCAAGGTTTTAGAGTATGCCTGTATTCTTTTTCTCTTTTCCTCAGAATTTAGTAAATGAACACAGACTTCCTTAGCTGCTTCAAATAGAGTAATAGGTCCAGGTTTTTTTTTTACTCTCAGATAGATAAAGTGGTTCTTGGATGCCTTGCTAATATATGGGGCATCCCAAGACTAGGAAGTATTCTGAGACTATCCTCTCTGTTGATAGATTATTTCTGTGCTTTGCCTAAAGAACTTTTGTTGTGTCCACCAATAGATATTTGCTGCCTTACAACCATTGCCAGAGGGGCCCGGACATCAGATCCAGATTGGGGAGTCAGCACCAGTCCAGCTTGAAGCCAAGATGAAGGTAACCAGCCCAGGTGTTGCTGGCAACTAGGACCTCAGTGAAGGCAGAAGTACTGGGATGTGCAGTGTGTACCCCTGCCACTGTCTTGGGCAAAAGACGGGGTCACAAAATCTGAAAGGAGAAATCGTGGATCAAGTTTTAATGCCCAGCTGAGAGTCACAGGCCGACCAGAACCGAGAGTAGGCTTTGCTTTTGAAACAAGGGTTGCTTCAGAGATCCCAGCATCAGGCCCCTGAATCCTGATCCCAAAGTTACTGCAAGTTTGCACCTTTGTTTGTTGATCAAGAGTGCCTGGGAATACTGGATGCAATTTGTTACCCCAACAAAAGAGCAGTGTGTCAACAGAGCAATACAGGAGTTAGGGAAGGACCTGAGCTTAGAGTACATGTGATGTGTCTCTGGTGCCTGTTAGATTGAAGTGAAGAAAACTGGTGCACTGCCTGAGACACTGGACAGGATTGCTGAGAGCATTTGCCCTGGGGGGGATTGCCCTATCCTGAAAGAAGAAACTTTTCCCTTGAAACTGGGCTGTGATTCTTGAGTTGCAAGTTGTGCAGCTCCACTGTGGAAACAGCAAGAGCCTGCCTTTGAGGCTCAAACGGACACAGGGAGAAGACTCCCCTCTGGCTGGTTGTACAGCGGCTTCAATAAGGACTTCTTTTTTGTTAATAATGTTTATTTATTTATTTATTTATTTATTTAAAAGGTTTTATATAGCACTAGCAGGACCCATGAGTATCAGAGCGCTTTACTGCATTAGGTTGAACATTGAGCACACATCAAACTGAGATCAATTGCTAACATAAAGAAAGGCAGTCCATCTTTCAGAGTGAATAAATATTGAGAAGTTCAAAAGCATGTAGCAAATTGAAGATAGTACAACAGGAAGGCAGAGAAGAATTATAAAGTAAGTCAGAAGTTGGAAGAAGGTGAAAGGTTTTAGGAAAAAATTCTGGAAGGGGGAGATGAGGTGAATTAAGGTAGACGGGAGCCTGTAAAAGTAGTGAATAGAAGGGGAGTAAATGGCCAGAGCGGTTAGTATAGGTAAGAACCCCAATATTTGTTGAGAAGAAGCAGCTTGAGTTTTTTTCGGAAGAAGGGGTAGGACGGGCTACAGCGGCGATCTTTGGGAAGAGTATTCCAGATAGGAGGGGCGTTACCAGAGAATGAGCGAAATTGAGTTGCTTTCTTTTTTAGCTGAGGAGGGATTAGGACAAGAGTGTTAATGCTCCTCAATGTTCTAGTACACCCAGCGTTTTGGAGTCTGTCAGAAAGGTAGGAAGGGGTCTTTTGGTGAAGGGCTTTGTGTGTGATGCAGGCAATCTTGTAGGTGGATCTGCCTTCGATTGGAAGTCATTTAAGGTTTTTGAGGACAGGGGAGATGTGATCGTATCACTTACAGTCAGAGCTGAGCCTGGCAGCGAGGTTGAGAACGGATTTAATAGGGGCTAGTTGGACTTTAGGGGTGCCGGCAAGGGTGGCATTTCCATAATCTATTCTGGAAAGTACCAGTGATTTTACAACTGATTTAAAGTCATCTGCTGGAATGAAGGGTTTAATTTTTTTAATGTGATGCACACCAGCTGTTCCGCGCCACCGATTGGGGCGCCTCGCGTTTGGGGTAGGTTATACTCCCTGGCTGCTCGTGTCTAAGGTACCTTACCTTTTCGAACAGCCCCACGGGAACAGACTGCGGGGCCCTGTAGTGTTACACTTAGGGTCTCCCCCCTAGAGCAGGACCAATTGGCCTGCTCCCTGATTGACCCAGTGAGGTTGTATCTTTCTTCTTTCACTTTTGTTTACCTTATTCTCACTGTGTAGTACCTAACACCCGAGGTCCTGAAGAATTGCCAGACAGGCAAGAAACATGTCGACCTTTTTAGAGGGTTGAGTTAGCCCACTGTAGACTAAGCAGTTCCTTTCTCCCCTCCCACCTTTTAAACCAAGGGAGTCAGCCACGTGAATAAAGTCCCTTGTGGACTGACTCACCTTCTTTTAACCTCACTATTCCCTTACGACTACACCTCCACCAGACCCCTTACACACACTCAAACCATTGGCTGGAACAAAAGATCTCCAACAAAGAGCGCCTATGGCGCCCGTCAGACATTGCAGCGCCAGTCTGACGAGGAGCAGGAGACCAATGATGAAGCATGACACCTAGGTTTCTGGGTGTGTGAGGTCTTCTAGTTCCAACAAGGGAACACCCCGTTCCATGCTTTCGTTCTACCTCCATACCTTTACACATACTTTCTTAAACTATCCCTGGGGAACTTTGTATTCTTTTGCTTAAAAATGTGATGTAGAGTCAAGAGGGCACCTTTTGCTGAGTTTTTTTATATGGGGAGTGAGATTGAGATTCTGATTGACGCTTATGCTGTGGGATTTGATCGCATTGGAGAAGGTGAGAGAGCAGTTGAGTGCTTTAATGTTCATGATCCAGTGTTGGATAGGGAGCGAGTTGTTCTTAGGAGAGAATAGGATGATTTCTGTTTTTTTCGGTTTAATTTGAGGTAGTTTTGAAAAAACCTTGCTTGGCTCTTAGACAGGGCATCGTTAAGATGTAGGATGTCATACTAATCAAGGAGGGTGGGATATGTGTTGCATGCTAAATATATAATCCACACATCTGTATTGCTGTATCCATGTTGTTCCGACCTCGTCATACCTGCTATATAGAATAAACTGGACCTAGCTCAATACGCGGCCGGCCCGAAGTGGTTGTAGGCAGCTTGCTGTGTTAAATTATTGTTCTAAATATCTCACCTATTGAAACTCAGTGATTGGAATAACATGCTGCCGGCCATGCTGTGGTTGTAGGCGCAAACTGTGTGTATGTGCACAAATGTTAATAAAGGTTTTTGAAAATTAAAAAAAAACAAAAAAAAGATGTAGGATGTCATTGTGGGATTTGATCCTGTAGTATAGTTGTGTGTCATCGGCATAGAGGTGATAACTGACTTTTGCTTCTTTAACCCCTTCGATGCTCATGACGAGCTCAGCTCGTCATGAGGCACGGTTGAGCTATGCTTATGACGAGCTGAGCTCGTCATGAAACCATAGTATTCATAGAAGTTCAGCACCAGAGGGGAAAAGTCACAGCAGCCAAGGTGTTAAGAATAAGGGTTAGGGGTTCCATGAAGAGGTTGACAAGAGTTGGTGAAAGGATAGAGCCTTGTGAAACGCCCAGGGAGACAAGTTGAGGTTTAGAGAGGCAACTGCTGACTTTCATTTGTTGAGTTCTATTTTGGAAATAAGAGGTGAACCACTTGAGGACATTGCCATCAAAGCCGAAACTGTCTTTGAGGATCTTGAGTAAGGATACATGGTTCACAGTATCAAAAGCAGCGGAGAGGTCAAGGAGAATGAGGAGGGAGGATTTGTCTTTGTCCAGGGAGCGATGTATGTCATCAATAATGTTGAGCATTGCTGTTTCCGTGCTGCATCCCTTTCTAAAACCTGACTGGAAGACGTCTAGGAGGTTGAAAGTGTCGATGTGTTTGTCCAGCTGAATCAGTGCGCATTTTTCGAGGGCTTTGGATAGGAAAGGAGGGTTGGAGATAGGGCGCTGATTGTTTAAGTCGTTGGGATCCGCCGCTGTATTTTTGATGATGGGGGTACTTTCGCCTAGTTGAAGGGAAGCAGGAACAATACCAGTGGCAAAGGAAGAGTCGATAATATTGGTCCAAAGCGGGGCAATGATGTGTTTAAGTTCTTGAACCAAATGAGCAGGAAGAGGATCGCTCGTATGCGAGGATGGTTTAAGTTTGGCGATAATGTTGAGAACAACACATTCTGATAGTGGACAATAATCTCTCCATGAAGCGTTGTTTTTTAGCTGGGGGTCGGTGGAGTTAGTTTCGTAGTGGGAGAGCGAGGGGAGGAGTTGTGAGGGATCATGGGGGCAGTGAAAGAAATTACCGGGGGAATGCTAAGCGGGGGTGTTGGCTGAGTAGAGTGGGAGTTAGGGAGAAGGATAGATCAATCTTGGAGACTTTATCAGAGAAGAAGCTAGAGATTTCTTCACACCTCTCAACAGTGGCCAATAATAATGGGGGAATTGAGGTGTTTTGGTTTTTGACAATGTTAAAAAGTTCCCTGGGATGATTTCTAGCCTGATCAAGTTGAGAGCGAAGGAAGGAAGCTTTTTCGTTAAAGATGTGTCTTTTGTAGTTGGCCCTAGCTGTTCTGAGGAGGACAAGATTTGAGGTGGCAGGTTGATTCCTCCAAATACGTTCAGTCTGCCTAAGAGCTCGTCTCTCTTTGTTTAGGTCAGAATTGAAGCAAGTTTTGGACTGAATATTTTTTTTTTAGTTTTAATTTGGCTGGGGCAATTTGGTCAAGGGCTTCGAGGGTAGAATTATTGTAATGGTCAGTTAGGCCAGTGGCATTTTGGTAGAGAGGGGAGAGCTGTAGACAAGCTTTTATTGAAGATTCCAATTCGCCTGTTGGAATGAGGTGAAGGTTAAGGGTTAGCTTCTTTTGTTTGCTGGAGAAAGGAGTAGGAAGTGGGATAGAGGTATTAATGGTGAAAAGGATGAGGTGGTGGTCTGACCAGTAAATGGGGATGATGTGGAAAAGAGAAGCCAGTTCCTTGCTAGAGATAATAGCATCATGGGTTGCACCCTTAGAGTGTGTTGGAGCTTGGCAGAGTTGTGTCAAGTCACTAATGTCAAGAAAGTCCTTGATGAGGTTAACTGCTGGGTCATCAGTTTTGTTCCAGTGGATATTGAAATCCCCTAGGAGGAGATTTCTGGATTTGGAGAGCGATGCTTGCATAAGGAGGCTGGACAACTCCTCAGCAAAGGTAAGAGTATTACCGGGGGGATGGTAGATAATATGCAGGCAGATAGGAGGGGAGCCCGGAGTTGTAAGTTCAGCACTGAGGTATTCAAAAGTGTAAGTCCTGGTGAAGGACAGGAGAAAGTTTAAGTTCATCTTTATTAATTACAGATAGGCCCCCTCCAATTTTATGAATTCTGTCTTTCCTGAGAATAGAGTACCCTGGTGGGGGAAGCATGTCAAGAATGGATGCGGAGTGGGGGTTGAGCCAAGTTTCAGTCAAGAAGGCGATGTCAATGCTTTCGCTGAGAATGGTTTCACCAATGTCCGTTGCATGGTAAGAGGCTGACCGGTAGTTAAGCAGCATGCAGTTGAGGGGTTTAGAGTCAGTGGATTTTGAAGAGGGACAGGGGGGGATAAACGTGAGTTGTTGAGGGAGTCTGGGTTAAGCTGGGGAAGAAGGGATTCTACTAATTCCCATGAGTACTGAGATAGCTGAGTGAGGTAAGGGGGAGTTCGCAGAAGAGTTGGGCAAGGGGTGAGTTTTACTGAGATCAGTGAGGTCAAGGGGGGTAAGGTGGCTAGGGAGGGGGGAGGGCTAAGTGAGCTAAAGCTGTCAGTCAGTAAGGAAGGAGAGACAGGGGAGGACGGGATCCTACTAGTTCCTAAGGTCACTGGGATGGATGCATAAGGAGGAGGGAGTTCAAAGTCGAGGTGTGGAGGGGTAAACTTTATTGTGGCCAAAGCGGTAAAGGGGGGAGGATGGCTCGGGCAGAGGGGTGGGCTACGTGGAGTATAACAGTTAGTTAAACTAGTAGGAGAGTTGACGGTGGAGGAAGTAGTTTCTTGGACATAGGGTTTAAGGTGATTTTGTGAGGGGACTAAGGGGTAGGTGTGATTGGGAGGGTTATTAATGATGAGGAGAGAGATGTCATTTCTGAGGGAAGAGAGTCCTATTACAAGGGTCGAGAGATGCAGCTCAATGTTGAGGAGTGATTGGGTAAGCAGTGTGGGGTGGAGGGGGGCTAGTATATCATGAAGGAGGTGTGAAGAGTCCATGTTGGTTAGGGGAGGAGGTCTGGAATGAGGGAGAGGGTGGAAGCCTGGAGGGGGGAGGAGATGGGAGTTAAGGTGAGGAGATAGGCTTGGAGAAGAGGGGAGAGAGGTTGGGTCCCTAGAGAAAAAGTGGGATTCGGGGGAAGTAGGGATGGTGTGGGCATTGAGTTTGGGAGTGTTGGTTAGATAATGGAGAGAGGGGATAACAGGAGAAGGCATCAGGGGTATTGGAGGAGCCTTTGGAGGATTAAGGGGAAGTGTTAAACAGGGAGGAATAGGGGATACTGGAGGAGCCTTTGGTGGAAAATGGGATGGTGTTAAACGTGGAGGGTGTTAGTTTTGAGCAGATAGTGGTGATATTGTAAGGTAACAGGGAGGGAATGGGGTGGGATAAATTGCAGATCTCTGGGAGGAGTAGATATAGGAGGGTGGGTTTGGGAGGAAGAGGGGTTTGAGTGCGAGTCAATAGTGGCAGGGGATGTTGGCGAGGTAGTCTGGGGGTGACCATGGGGAGTGAGGCTTTCTAGAGGGATAATAGAATAAAGAGCTAGCAAGGACGCATGTGAGTGCATATGGCGAACAGGACTTTCAGATAAGGTTACTGGGTCCGGGAGTGGATGAGAGGGGGTTGTGGGGTGGGGGCACATGAGGGAGGAGGGGAGTGGGGTAGATCTCTGATCAAGGAGAGGAGTAAATAGAGGGGAGTGGGTATGGGAGGCAGAGGGAGAAGAGGGAAAGTTACTAGAAGGGGGGATGCTGGTGAGGTAGTCAGTGGTTGAAATTGGGGAGTGAGGTTTACATTAGTGATTAAAGTGGAGCTAGCGGGGTCGATTGAGAGTGAATGTGGAAATCAGGGCTTTCACTTAAGGTTAGTGAGTCAGGGAATGGATGTGAGAGGGTTGGGAGGTGTGGGGATAGGAAGGTATCTTGCTGTTGGGAGGGCGGGAAGTTAGAGTTCAGTGAAGGTGTAAGATTTTGGGATAGTGAGCTGAATTGGTCATCTCCAGACATGTCACTAACTCGTGGTCCATCCTTTACCCCTCCAACCGCTCTAAACACGGTAAGAACATTGTTAAACACAAACTTCTTATACTCCATCAAGAAACTCTATTTGTGGACAATTACAATAGCCTAACCGCCAATATAATAAACAACTACATCTTCTTCACCAAACGCCTACCTAAATGGAAAAGCATCTTTCTCCAACACATCCCTATCACTAATTCCCGCAAAATTCCCTATGGTCTGAAACTCTCCACCACTCCTTTCTCTTCTTTTCCTGGCAAAATTGACATCTCTATATTTAAATCTGGAAATATACTTATTCAAGCGTCTGAAAAACACCTCAACATTTTTGATGACCAATTCAGCTCACTATCCCAAATCTTACACCTTACAAAGGGATAAGGTGAGTAAATAAGATCCTAGTGTAGAATTAGAAATGACAAAGACCAATGAGGTAATATTAAACGCATTACAACAAAAGGGATAAGGTGAGTAAATAATGTACTAGTGTAGATTAGAAATTACACAGATCAATGAGGTAATATTTAACCTGAGTAAGTCAGAAAAACATAAAATATACAAAATTTCACATTAAAATACAAGTATAAAATGTGAACTATAGATTACAAGTGTAGATTTAAGGTTACACATTACAGTTACATCAGAATAATTTGAGGTAGGCACATTAATAGTGCAACAGAAGGAAATGCAACAAAATCATAAATTGAATTATTAAAAAGTCACACAATATATATAAACAAAAATAACTAAGGTTCTGTACTTAGCTCTTGTGCTGCATGAATTAGAGAATCACATTTTCTTACAATGAACTCCAATAATGGTATCACAGGGAAAATATTTACATCAATACTGCTAGCCTAAGGGGAGGAATGTCAGGAGCGGTAATGGAAGGACGAAGACTGGCACTTCGGTCAGAAAAAAGGCTCATAGTTAGGGGAGGTAAATAATGATACGTAGGGCGTAGTTTAAGGGGCAATAACTAATGGTCGTTCAGGAAGAGTGATTAATATGTCATAAATTGGAATTGTGATCCAGTCCAGTTATGACTCATCGGTCTGTAAATCAAGATTCTAGGGGGAGAAATGGTTGGCCAGGGAGTAGGTAAAGGCTAAGGTGATGTTGAGAGCGAATTATACTTCAATGATTTATTGATAAAAGTGCAGGCTAGAATAAAAGCTCCACCAGGGTATTATGAGTGAGGAGAGGGGATGGCGTTGCAAGATGACTCCCAGAAGTGAGCAGCGTGGAGAGTCCTATTTTTATTACCATGCCACATGTAGAAGCAAGTACAGAGGTTGGGAGCTTCCCCGCAACAACAGCAGCAACAGGAAGACAAAATGAATACCTGACATCACCCCCGAGTGTAGTATAGAACCAAATGGGCGTCAGGGGTAAACTCTGCAGCCCCCCATGGAGCTCCAAAAGAAAAGAGAAAGAAAAGAAAAGTTAGCGTCTCAAAAGGAGAGGTGCACTGACGCACAGCAAAGAGAGCTCCACTTTGAATCACTGCATACCCTTCCTCAATAAGTGCTCCACTTTCCTTCGCACACAACCATTTCACACATCAAAAGCAGACAGGATCTCGCCCACGAGCGAAGTCTCTGATCTGCGGTCAGGGAACACTGTCGGCCGCCAACTTCACCTGCACCTCAGCTTTCGAGTCCCCCAACTCGTCAGGCTCCAGGAGACCGCTCACGCCAGCTTACCTCCGCTCCAATCCAGGCGGTCATCAGTCGGGCGTAAGGAAAGGAACAAGCTCCTGCAGGCAGTCCAGCCCATCGCACACTGGTCCTGAGGCTGCTGCACGTCCCGCGAACTCCCAAGGAGCTCAGATCAGGCTGGGGAGTGGTGAAAACAATTGAGGGTGGGAGCGGAGCAGCATCAGAGCTGAAAACCTATCGAGCGCCGATGAGATAGATTTCTCCGATGTTCGGTCAGGGAACAAGCCACCACAGGTTCGAGCGGGCAGTCCCGGCCGTCGTAGAATGGTCCCGGGTTGCTGCACGTCCCCACTAACTTCCACGGAGTGCAGACCAAGGCTGGGAGCGGCAGGAGGAGGGAGCAGCCTCCAGAACGGCCCGAACCCAACCCCAGCAAGCTGTGCCGAGACTCCGCCTCAGACCCGGAACATTATCTGCCCTTATCCCCTCATGAGACGGCAGTGGATCCTGTATACACGTCAGGACGACCAGCTGGCTCCAGGTAGGATTTTCCCTGAAAGTTTGTCCTCTTGCGGTTGTAGATGTCCGTTTCAAAATCCATCGATAACGATGTGTTGCAGTTGAAACCTCCGGTGCAGTGATGTCGAGCAAGGGGCTGGATGGGGGGCCTAGGTAGGGATTTTCACAATATTGTGATCCTGTTCCCTGGAGCTTCTCAATAAAGCTCCAGTCCAGCTGCCATGTCCCATTTTTGAGGAGGAGCAGCCCTTTGCGACTCCTCGTCCTAATTCCAATGGCCCTGTGTGGTCCTCCTGGTCCCCTGGAACCAGCATTGCTTTTGAATACATTGATTGATACTCTAGCCCTCATAAAAGGAACACTGGAAAAGCCTATTGAAAATGTTTTTATAAGATATATGCTATTGGCTATTCTGAAATTTAAATGTATGGTCACTGAAATGCATAGGAGCCCTGAAAATGTGTTTACCAGATGGTTATAGGATTTGCTTTTTGCTTAGGGCTGGAAAAAAATTGATAATTCAGTTTGTGATAATAGTCATTACTCGCTCCTGCTATCTGTATGTTAATTATGACCCAATGCTTTGTTCCCGTTGTACTCCTGCTTATACCTTATATATACCCGCTTAATGAAATATTTAGAATGAAAAATGCCCACCTAGCAATGAATTAGGATATTGATAAATTGATGAGAATAAATCTGCAAAATATTTTCTATGTTCCTACTGGATCATAGGAATGTCTTTAGCTCATGCTAAAAGGACTATCTGTTAAAGATTGCAGGGATCGCTGTTAGCATGAGCTGAAAGCCATTTTGTACTTGGCAGCCATCTTAGTTAGCCATGTGCTTGCCATGTGCTATTTCCCTCTTCCAGAGCCTTGCACACGCTCAGAGGGGGCTAGCTAGTAGAATGCACCTGCTCCTAGTATATAACTGTCAGGCTATTTTTGCTGATGTAAGGAGAATTATCTCTCCTCCCACTTTGTTGAACAAGCACATTTTGTATACCCATATTAGTCATTTTGCATGCTTACATGTGCCAGGACCTCCCCTTGGTTTTATGCTGACTATGTAAACCTATGCATATATAAGGCCCCTGTTCTCTGTACTCCTTAGAATGCCTCCTACAGTGGCCTGAGGGTACTGTGTGACATAGTCTCCCTCATCTGAGGTTAATAAATATGTTTTATTTATATTACAGCTTATGTGCCAATTTCTTCTTTGTTGGTTTAAAAGAAACAGGCGTATCTGTGAACACCTTAGGAGGTTTATATTTCTTCACGCTGACCACAGGAGGCCACCATACCTGTGATTTTAGTGATTCCCAATGGGTCATAAATTGCGACCTACCTCATTAATATTCATGAGGTAGGACAATTTGCGTCCCACTAGGAATCAATAAATGAAACTTATAGAGTGTCATACATTAGGAATGGCGATCACCTAATTACGATTCACCGAAGAATGCAATTAGGAAATCGCTATTTCCAATATTGATACATGTAGCCCTAAGTCTGACAAACCAGGTCAGTCAACATGGGTGCAAAAGAACTTCACCGGGGGGAAAGGACAGGTTAACGAGATTAAGCCTATATACCTAAGGGGCAGTGCACTGACCTGGATGCTGCTTTTTCCTTCTGAATCAGAGTACGCAGCCAAAAATGAGCAGCCAGGCAGACGTAGTAGAAAGTGTCCAGCTAGAGAAAATCCCACAGTGAGACGGGTGCAGTCTTGGAAGGAGAGCAAAAAACACTCTTTAAAGTCACTGCAGTCAAGAAGTGGAGTAACACACCTATCATGATGGGAAGGGGAATGGATCACCCCTATTTTTGTTGAGAGTACACAGGAAGTACTTTTTCTGTGGGAAAATTGTCTTCCTCACAGAGAAAAAGAAAATAGTGTGTGTTTTCATATGGTCTTTATTAACTCATTGTGAAATTCTACAATTTGTAGAATGTTTCACAGGTAGTATAGGACCCCACAGAAGATGTCCGATGACATTCTCAGAAGTTATTGGCGAAATCTGATCTTGGCTTGGTTACCCAGATACACTTCTGGGAATGTTTGCGACTAGGAACAAATCTAAAACTGCGCTCCAGACAAAGGTTGATCCATGGCGTGGGTCTGTCCTTCTTTTTATGTAACTCTGCTTTTTTCACAGTTTTCATCTGTACAGGGGTTTACAAATGGAGGAGGTGAGTTTTATTTCTACAGATGGGAATCCCTGTGCACTACAGAGATGTCATATCACCCATCCATCCCTAGCTGGCACTTCCAACGAGCAGTAGACTGGCTGTCCAACTCCCTACACATCTTTCTGGGAAGAATCAAATGGCAGATTGGTGGCAATCTGGGACAGATCTCCCTTTTAAACCAAGCTCTGACACTCAGGACTAGTTTCTCCACTTCAAGCTCCAAAAATCCCCTCAGTGAGGAGCAGATCTAAAGGTCTATCTCCCTCCCTTTGTTTCATGTGGGAAAATCCTGTCAGTAGCAAGGCATGGGCCCCATGCACACTGTGTCACTGGAACTAAGCTGTACCAGGCTGATGAACCCATAACTATGTCGAAACCGGTCCTGAGTTGTTTGTGTCCCGGTTTAAGGATAGCCTGACTTGGCAGATTGGGCTGGACTGTTCCATTTGGAACAGGGTCAAGAGTGATATGGATATAGTTGGATCCAAACTGATGTGACATTATATGAAAATAATAATGGATTGGGATGTGGCTCACAGTAATTAGCAGTGGCTGAGATTATTTCATGATTTCATACATCACTTTTTTGTATACCATAAACGTTACTGTAGCCAGAAGAACCCCCCTACAAAGGTGGATAAGGATATGGATCACCACCATACTTGGGGGGAGTGTATGAAACAGGCTTTCTCCTTGGGAAAAATGTCTTCCTCTCATGGGAAAAGAAAAACAGTGTGTGTTTGCATATGGGATTCATTCTCTCATTGTGGAATTTCGCAACATGTAGATTGTTTCACAGGTAAAATTTGACCTCACAGGAGATGTCACATGATATTCTCAGAAGTAAGCGGGGAAACCTGCACTTGGTTTTCCAGATGCACTTCTGGGAATGTTTGTAAATAGAAACATATATAAAAGTGTGCTCAGCCAGAGAGGTAAATCCCTCCTTCCATTCCAGACAGGGGTTCACCCATGGTGTAGGTCTGTCCTTCAGTTACTATTACAGTGAGATGGAAATCCCTATGCACTACAGAGATGCCATGTCACCGATCCATCCCCAGCTGGCACTGCCAATGAGCAGTACACTGGCTGTCTAACTCCCTACACAGCATTTACACAGCATTCTGGGTAGAATCAAAATAGCAGCTTGGAGGAAATCTGGGAGAGATCCCCCTTTAAACCAAGCTCTACTACTCAGGTCAAGTTTCTTCCCTACAATCCCCAAAAATCCATCCATCTGTGAGTAGCAGAACTATAGGTCTATCTCCCTCCCTTTGTCTCTCTTGGGAACATCTTGTCGGTAATTTTGAGAGGGGTTTTGTCAATCATTGTATGGGGATTTATCCCCTTGCCAGGAAAAATCTAATATCCCCAGTGTGAGCCCAGTGTTGGTAAGAGGCTTTGATCTGCTTGCTGGGGCAGCAAAATAATTAAATTCCTCAGCGGGGTAGCTCAAGGCAGGAATCTTATTAAAAATTACTGGTGAACATGGCCAAATTAACAAATCCATAAACAATCATGAAATTAGTCAAAATTACTCTGAAACACATTTGTGAGGTAGCAATGTTTGGGGAAATCCATATCAATGCATTTTTACACTTTGCCAATCAAATGTTATGTTTTAGGCACGCTTTATCCAAAGAGTAAAAACAGGTTAAACACTATGGGCCTAAAGGTAAACTTAGACCTGAAGTCTAAGTTTACACCTGAAGTCTAAGTTTAGACCTAAAGTCTAACGTAAGACCTGAAGTCTAAGTTGTGGGAGGAAGAGGTGCACACTGCATTGACTTGAGTCGTCATGTTGAGCTTGTCATCTAGGATATCATCGGTGGCCATAATGAGTGCTGTTTGGGTGCTGCGGTTCTTTCTGAATCCTGATTGAGTGTTGTCAAGAAGATGATGAAGTTCAAGGTGAGCTGTGAGTTGCTTTTTTATGGCCTTCTCAATCACTTTGGCTGGCTAGGAAAGCAGGGAGACGGGTCCGAAGTTGCTCAGCTGATTCAGGTTCTCTGTGGGCTTCTTAAGGAGAGCGTTGATTTGTGCAAGTTTCCATTCATCCAGGAAAGTGCTGTTGTGATGGAGGTTATGATGAAGTAGGTGAGTGGATGCTGATTGGTGATGTTACTAGGTTGTAGATGTGGTAGGGGCATGGGTCCGATGGGGCACCTGAGCGGATGGTCTGAATTTTTGCTGCTTTGTGTTTCTGGTGAGGGTTGTCCATTCGGTCAGGTGGCCTTCTTGGTTGGTGGTGGGTAGATTAGCAACAAGTTCTCTGGGGTTGGGTTTGTGTGAGAAGTTGCTGTGGATGTTTGAAATTCGCAGAGTTGCTGGGAGGCAGCGATGTTGGTGATAGTGGATGAGGGCGAGGTGAACGACTTTACGATTGAGCTCCTTGTAGCTGTTGGAGTTTCCTTCAATCGATTTACAAAAGGGGGTGGTGATGAACAGAGTGTCTGAATTGAGCAGACCACTCTTACCCAGTCCAAAGATCAGGGCTTGATCCATCACCGTTATTTATCTCACTGCCCCATCCCAGCTCAGAACCTGGCTATATGCAAATCAGTCTGTCCCTGGCCCAGTGCATCATGGGAACAGGGCAGACTTTTCCTTCAATGGCATCAACTAGTGCTTTCTTCTTGGTGTTGGTAATAGCATCTGAGCGCAGCATTGTAAGTAGTTCTATTGGTGATCTTGTGGCTGGCTCTCCATTTCCTTTCTAGCTATTTACAGTGTCGTTTGGTGTCTCAAAAATCTTTTGTGTACCAGTTAGCCTGATTTTTAATCTACTATGATTGTTGAGTTTGATGGGTGTGAGGGAGTCCACGCAGTTCTTGATCAAGTTTTTGAAGCTGTTGATGTCCTTGTCGAGGTTTTCTGTGGGGCTAGGTTGATCTGTACTGAGGGCGCTGAGCCAGTCTGCTTCTGTGATTTTGCTCCAGCTGTGCCTTGGAATGCTGAACCTGGTAGGAGAGTTGAGTTGAGGTGTGTTAATTTGAAAGTGGATGATGGATTAGTTTGTCCATATGAGCGGTGTGGTGGGGTTGTATTTGATGCTGTCATTTGTGGTGAAGATGGAGTCCAGTGAATGTCCTGCTGTTTGCTCAAGCTTTTGAGGAGTGCTGTGGGGAAGGAGGTTGTTTCGGTCTTCCAGGTGAAAGTTGATGTCACAGAGGAGAATGTAGGCTCTGAAGTCAATGGTGATCAAAGTGACAAAATTAGTGAGAAGTTTGGTAAAGGTGGCTCATGGTCTAGGTTACTCTATCACAAACCATCCCTAACCAGCCTTCCATTTAATAAGTGTATTAAACAACAGAACCAGATACCCATGAAAGATAATTATTGATGTGACCCTTTCTAGTTCTGACTAGGGTGAGGTACTGGGTCAGTACTGTTGGCCCTTTAGAAATATGCTCTTTCAGGTGGTAGAGTCCAATGGATGCACTCAAAATGTACCCACTCTACCTTTTGTTTAAGTACAATAGCCTCCATACTACTCACCGAGTCGTTCCCTATTTGTTATATATGTGAGTGAATTTGCAGTGCTTGTTGTCAGCTTTGGTTTTCAGTTTTCTACATATATGGATGTCATTCACATTTACCTGCCAATGGATGCAGCTCCCTAAACTGCATCTACAACGCCCAAGATGTGTCATGCCTTCATCCATGAAAAGATGTAATGCAACATTGTGAATTAAACAGGAGTGAAACTGAATATCTCATAGGCACAGACAAAACTCTGTGGGCCAATGATTGCTGGCTTCTACCCATTCTGTGCAGCCATGATAATCATCTGACTTTCATAAAACAGCAGAAAACCTGGCTGTTCAAGTAGTGATTCTCATATTTGTTGAGGCACAGAGCACACAAATGTGGTTTAGATTCAGCACAGTGAAACAAATCCGTTTTGGCACATGTGGCTTCTTGTAGTGAATAATATAAATAAATAAAGGTAGGCAAGGATAATTGTTTTCTGCTTGAATGAGTTAAAACACTGCCGGGATTCAGTGGGTGAACGGAGGTGTGAAGCAGGTGAACCACAGAATTATCGGGCTAGAAGGTAGTTGATGCTGGGACAATCAAAAGTGATCCTGACTTTGAGATGAGCAGATACTGAGTATAGGTTTTCCGGTCTGTATGATCATAATTAGGAGGTTGCATCAGCATAATCCCTAGCACGTGAATGGGTGAGCGGCAACGTGGGCAGGAGTAACAAGATTTAATCTGGCGATGGTGGAGATAACCAGGAGCCTGGACCACTAAGAGGTTTTGGAAAGTGGCCAAACCAAGTGGTGCTAGCCAGGCCTGGATTTGGCAGGTAACCAAGAGGAAGACGTGAAGCCATGCTCTTGGCTGCTGTGGGTTCCAGAGATAAGGCAGTAGATGTGTGTGTATTTATGAAACACAGTATACTGTGGAATTATCCCAATGTCCCAATAACAAATGTAAATAGTGACCATTATTAAAATAAATACTGTCACTATAACACCCTGGTGCCCTGGATCACAGCTTGCTATCTCATCAATAAAGACTGTCTGGCATGAGTTGAAGCCAACACAAGATGCCACATAGTACACAAATCTAGTTCCCAAAAATAAAATATCGCACTCGTGGCAGCGGGGAAATAAAATATTTAATTCAATGAATGCGAGAGTTCACTCATAAAAAATATCTGGCAATATGCAAGAAGAACAAGGGCACCCATCCAAAAACTCTTGTGAGTGAAACAAGAATCCGTCGTCTGGATAATTTTAAAAGGATCAATCCACAACTTGGGGAAGTCAGGGTTTATGATGGTTTGAGTAGATCTGGCGTGAGTACAAAAACAAAGCCACTTCCCTACAGTTCATTGTAAACCTTCCAAGTTAAAAGAATAACTTGCCAGATCCAGAACAAAAAATAATAAGAGAAACAAAGTCATCCAAACAGCTTGTTCAGAGAGAATGGAAAAAAGAAACGTGCTGGTTTGCAGAAGGTTTACCATCATAACAAAACACATAATTTTGCTCTAACCTCAACTCTCTTGCAGAAAATTATGATTCAGGGCAATGCAGCAATGACTCAAAAGGACAAACACAGCCTGGAAGACTAGACGCACCCAGATGTCTGAAGCTCTTGAAAACCTGCATTTCATTTAACACATCTGTCTGCCTGCCGTTCGCCAGCCGGAGGAGCAATCCATCAGGTAGGAAATCACCAACTCATAATGGCTACAGTTAACTGTAGATTACCTGCCATGCAGGAAGCTTCAATGACTTGAACAATATGCTTCTGTCAATCACATTTGTGGATTGAGAACTATTACAATATGTTTATCATAGAGACCAAAGGGCAGGGCTTTGCAGTGTGTAGTACATCAGCAGGTCTGATTAATTCACTGTTCATCTACCTTTGGAATGTTATTAGTGTAGTTTAATGTAAAATGAGAGTACACTTTATTAGAAATTAGAGATGATGTCATTTTTGCTTTAACGAGTTATACGAAAACATGTTTTCTTTTCTACTGTGCTTTGTCAAAGTGGGCAGTTTTTTTGTTACAATTGTAGTGCCGAGCACCCAATGGGTTGTTCTGATTTCTCTTTTTTTTATTTTTAACATATATTCATTCTTTACATGAGATTTGTTTGTTTTTTGTGGGGTTTTTTTTGCCTATGAAGCGTACACTCCTTCACTCCACAGCAGGAACACGTTTTGGTTACATGTCTTAATGCGATCGTGAAAATCAAAACTCTGTATGCTTCGAAACACAGAAATCCAACCCCACTCCCCAGACAACTGGCCTTCGGTAGTAAAGGAAGGCTGAAGCCATGAAATATTTATTATCAATTTATTCATTGATTTTTTTGTTGATTTTTTTTAAAGACAGCGGATGTCCCAACCTTGAATGCGGTACACAGAGTATATGTTGGGGTGAACACGTCCAACGTTGAGAAATTATGAATGAGGTGTCAAACAAAGATGGCTCAACACTGAATATGTTATAGATAAATACAATTACAGGAGGCTGGACAAATAAAATTTGTTACAAGACAGAGGGTCCCTCCCCTCATAATAGCATCGGTAATTCCAATGCTGTAATTACGAACCCGGTATTACAGATTGGGTGGGCATTGGTAATTCCAGGATGCAAAACAATCATGTTATTATGATCAATCTATATGGAAAGGGGATGCAAAACTATCATGTTCTAATGATTAATTTATAAGGAAAGGGGAATAACAATGGAAATCAGTGTTTGTGTTCTAATGTTCACACAAGATTATTGAATTTCAGACCATTTTCCAGGGACACATCTTTCTATGTTTGACCTGAAGAGTTTGTCTCCTGAAACACCTGCAATAATATCGCATGTGGTAAACCCATAGTTAGTATTATTGCACAACTGCAAGATCGATTTTTGTGAAAACTCCTTTTTTAGTGCACACTGGTATTTAGTGCCACTCAGAATGAGAGCTTTGCTATTGCAAAGGTGCATACTGTCTGACTTTTAAATGCAGCCTAATATAACAGTACTAATGTAAATGGTATTCTACAAAACAGAAGTGATTATGCTTGAAAAAAGTGCAACAAAAGAGGAAGTAACAGTGGTTCCTGTGGACAATTGTTTGATATGTGATAGGAGTTTAGCACAATGGCGGTATTTTTAAGGGTAATATGTTCAAGAGAGAATTAGAATTATACACAACAAGAGAATCAAGGATATTTGATTTTTATGTTAATTATATAATCAAGTTAATCGAAACAAGGTGCACGGTGTCCTAACTGAGCCTAGAACCTGCATGTTTAAGGTGACAATTTGTGACATAAAATATGTTTCAATTTATACAAAACACGACCATAGCATAATTATACAACAGTTATATGCAGCCTTCTATCACAAAAGTAGGGGCTGGAGGATGGTTCATTTTAGAAGCGTGGTATCTGCCACTTATTTTATCCTTATCTAGACCTTTGCATAGAAAGAGAAAACATTGCCTCTGGGGCACTGCAGTTTGTAACCAATCATGCATGAACCAAGAGCAGCTCAATGAATCAGTATGAAGTAGCAAAGTGAGATGTCATCCTGTCAAAGTTATCCAACTACTATGACACAAACCTTAATAACTTCTGGATCCAAAGCTGCATGCAATTTTACCTGCCAAAATTAGCAGCCAGTAAAATCAGGCTCGATGTTCCAGTCATGACCAGGTGGAGCAGAATACCATACAAGAATTCCGATCGGCCTGACTTGAAATCACGGCCTAGGATACTAGGGTTGTCAGGAGACTTACAGTAGACAAATAGATTTGTCAGCTACAACACTGGGCACAGTATCCATATACTACCTATGGAAAGATTTGGTGCAATAATTTGGATAGGGTGGATGGAAATAAAGATGGTGGCTATAAACGTACAATAAACCTTAATCAAATTAATCCAATAGACCTACTTTTTTAGTAAGAAGGATTTTCAAAAAGTACTGCTATATCAGTTTACTTAAAAAAAGCCAGCTCAATGGGCTTTGCCAATGCATGTTCTTATTTCAAGGCACCAAACTCTGAATGACAGTGTTATGGGCACTATAGTTTTCTAAGTCTGTTTGTGAAGTTATTGGGGTGAAGAATGGTATTTATATATGTTGGTGAAGATGAGATGGCACACTTTCCACATGCTCTCAGGGAGTGGTTTGTGTACAGGACACATTAATTCTAGGGATCATGTGTGCATCCGCATACAGGCCTGGAGCCATTGCTTTGGGTCTCTCAGGACAGGAAACTCCGAATGCCAATGCACCTTTCAGCTAGCATTTTGCAACAAAGACTGCAAAGGAGCCAGAACTGACTGTTGGAATACACAACTACTGCCTACAGCTTTGGAATAAAGACAGCAACTTCAAGCCAGTTTGACAAGATTTCTCTAACAGAATCTGGCACCTCCATACCAGTAAGAATCCACAAAAGAATACTGCCCCTAGATTGTGTTCCTAAAAGTATCTAAAGAGTTAGGGGGAGATGCGTTGCCAATGGGGTCATCTCATAAACAGTGTTTATGAGAACACAATCCAGGAGTAGTCTTCTTTTGTGGATTCATAGTAGAACGGAGGCTGGCTTGCCCCTTAGCCCCGAGCCTCTGGTTCCCACCCTTGGCATCTGCTGTGGTTAGTGTGTATGTACCTCCATACCAGTGACAACAGAGAAACACTCTATGCTCCAGAGATGGGGTATACACTGCTAACTCCCCTTACCATCTTCTGACCAGCAACCTGGGACTTTCAACCAAGACTCCCAGGTGTGGATGTCTGGAGCAGATTTCAAGGGAGAGAGCTCTCCTGCTGTTTAGGAGGGGCATTGGAGATGTCCTTGCACAAAGAAGACCCTTCTAAGCTGGAGAGGGGCTGGCAAGGGTCCAAAGCATAATGAGCCGAAAACTGCTGCAGCTCCCGGTAAGGGCCTGCACCGTTGTATAATGGGGAGGCCCAAAGGTCATGAAGAGTCACCACTCAGCTCTGTGCTCAAATAGTGGGAGTGTATCAGGGAACCCAATTCTACCATAGTACTGTTGTGAAGCCAAGTACCAAAAGTATCAAAGCCCTAGAAGTAGAAAGAGCACAAGACTTGAATGCTTATTGCTATAAGCAGGTGAAAGCACCTGGTTTGTTTGTGTACTCAGTTTGTGATTAGGCCAGAGGAAGAATCCAAGCTGCAAAACCTGCTGCACTGCAAGCCCAGCCACCACCCTGTGGCCTCCTCAACTGATACTGACTCCTCTTATCTAATTCTCTGCACCACCTCCACAGACTAGTGCTAGGGCAAAGACACACCCTGTGGGCTTCATTATTTTTCTGTACCGCCCTACTAACAACCAACCAAAGAATAAAGATGCTACCTGTGCTCTGGACATTTAAATGGATAACACGATACTGTGCAAATCGGGAGAATGGCAAAAAGGTGGACAAAAGCCCTTTTCTACAGGAAGGGGGAAATGCCAAGGGCTGGCCCCATCAGGACATCATTCCCTATATATTTACAGAATTCCCAACACCCCCTCCTAGAAGAATTATTGAGACTCTTTGTGGTTTTTGAAGAACACTCAGTTATGCTGTATAATGTAATGTATTACTTTGTGTGAGATTTAGTAAAGTACTTCTTTTTCAAAGACTAAGCACTGGCTAGACATTGAGATATTAACCTGTATGGGTTGGTTTGTTTCAGCCTGTGGTTCTGACCCGACACTACCTTGATATGTAAGCTTTCAAATGCCTGAATTTACTGCTCTGCGGGTCCAGTGATTAAGGGGTGGTCTTCTTTCTCAGTTTTGGACTCAATATCAAGGTTAAGACCCAGGATACCAGTAGTAAAGGGCTCTGAATTTTAACATTCAAACCCAGTTTCTCCTGTCTACCCTTGCACTCCTGAAAATGTTCCAACAGATTGTGGCAAGCAATGAAGGTCACTAGATTGTATTAACAACATATGCTAATAGAGGTTAATAAGTGAAGTTTCCGCAAGCATACATAAGATTGGCAGTCTGCAAATGCGGAAAAAGAAATTCTGAAAAGCCAGTTCCTCAATGTGTTGAAGGAGATGTTTTGGCATAGGGTGTGGAGGGCTCCAAAATTCAAAAGATAAGGGGATCACTAAAGATTTCATGATGGTCCAAAGAAAGAAAGGGCCTTTACACTATAGAAGTTTGCATAAAACGTAGGGGAGATGGGCCGAAAGAAGATACTCCAGAAGAGAGTGCTGTAGACACAACTTTCAGAGTTTCTATGTGCAGATGTCCCCTAGATTGTCCTCGGTGATGCCCCCTAGATTTTCCCTAGAGTCCCACAAAACGGTATCCTCCACCCATCTCTATGGTACCCATGTCTATTCTTACGGAGATAATTCTTTTAGGTAGGATAGCTTTTGCTGAGACACTGAAACTTTAGCTTGAACCCCAGAAAGTTAAGAAACAGTGGGAGGAGATGGTTAGAATCTCAGGCTAGCCCACATGGAAGAAGAGGAAAGATGAAGTGATAGACAGGATGAATAGGTCTGGGAAGAGAGAAAGATATAAGAGGTGAGGCAGGAGGAAGAGAGGGAAAGGGTATTAAATACGGAGATGATCATCTGAAAAAATAGAAGGTCAGGTTAGCAGAAGAAAAATAAGGGCTTGTTCTGGGAAGAATGATTATCCATACAAGTCAAAGGAATCCACCACTAAAGTACCAAAGGAGTTGTTACACATGTAGGTCCCAGGCACTGCTGTTCTAGGCTGTTTCCACAATTTCAATGAAAGGTGCAAAGTCTGGAAGATAATTTCAAGGGAGTAGCTCTAATGAGTTATCTTCTTTTTTAAGAGACTGGGGTAATTGGAAAGATACACGAGAATTGCAATCTAACATATGAGTGTATGAATGAAGGATGTTCTAATTAGACGGCTTGTGCTAAAGCTAGCCCGGTACTTGCAAAGGCTCCGTGAATTCAAGCAGATGGATGGAGTTCCCTTTGGGATTTGAATCCCTGAAGTAGTGCCTGATTGGAATGAGTGGATGAGAAGTACGGAAGCAAAGCACTATCAGTCCCTAAATGAACTGATGACAGCAAAGCAACGCAGGTAGAGTAAACTTGTCTGAACTTACTTAAAAGGAATAAGAGAAGTTGCTGTGTTGTCTGAAAGTAATAAGCAATCAGAGTGCACAAAGGGCTTCAACAGCATAGTTCCATGTCTAAAGGGCAGAAGAGCTAGTGGAATTGTTCCATACCAAAAAAGAATATCCAGAATGGCTCCTAAGTGTCCCAGCCAGGACAGCAGCCCAAATGGAACTGGCTTCCTAGTCAGAATGTGAAGGAAACAGAAGGGAAAACACCCTGACCCCACCCAAGGTGGTAATCAGTTGTAGGGGTCACAAGGGTTTGTCTTGTAAGGACCTCATCCCAGCTGCAACCTTAATAGGTAGAATGCTATCAGCGTGGATGGGTAAAGTGACTCCAAGTGGTCCTCAACCTAGTCCCTGTGAACATCTGGGAAAGTGAATCAGATGCCCTAAAGCACAATCACACAAACACCATTGGGGTTGTCAGTGAGGTGGGTACTAATGGGAGAAAGAGCTCGCCTCTAAAGGTTATTGGCACACATCAAACTATACATGAGAGGAAGAGCCTCAAACCTGAGGAGCTACTCCCTACCACCATTGCCTCAAATCTGAGGAGATACTCTTTAGTACCATTAGCAAGACCTGGTAGCCAGTGAGAACAACATAGAGGACCCACCTGTCAGAGTTGAGGTAGAAGTCAACGGCAAGATGAGCATGGTCGACAGAAGGGCACAAGAGATACCAGGTGCTGGGTGCCTGCTTGGCAATTACCTGATTATGCCCAAGAAGGTACAAGGGCCAGAAGCTTACAAGGCATCAACAGTTTTAGCTATGCTACCCAACACTCAAGATGCATGCCTGACCCTGGAGGAGGCTGTAGTTACTCAGATAATGTACACACAAGAAGAGAGTTGTGTAGCCCAGACCAGGTCAGAGAGCAGTCAGAAGCACCAGGCTCATTATGGTGGCATTCTCAAATATTTGTAGAGTTCCTGGTGCCCCTACCCACCAACCCCCCCCCCCCCTTCCCCAAGAATCATTTTGACGGTTGAAGCTTCTGCACAAGATGATCTTAAAGGTATTGCCCCACACAGAAAAGTCTAGTCTCTGTCCCCAAAAAATGTTTTTGAAGAGCACTGTATGATTGTCAACCTTATGAAGTGTATTATTCTGCATTATTTTGAGTGCACCTTCTTTTTGAAAGACTAAGCAGTGGCTGAAGATTGAATTATTATCTTGAATTGGTTGGTTTGTTGAGTTCTTATTTTCTTACCCCACACCACCTCCCTGAGTAAGCCTTAGACAGTTCGACTTCCCTACTTAAACACTGAATTGCTAACTAGTTGTACTTGGTGCTTAGATTTAGGGTCACTAGTAAGCTTAAGCTAGAAAACTCCTTTAGTAAAAAGCTCTGTTTGTCACAATCTGAGTCCAGTAAACTTTGTCTGCCCTGGGACTCCTCAAAAAGTTCCTACACAAGGGTAGAGAGAAATGGTTACCTTGGGACAGGGAGACATACAATACATAACATATGTAAACATGGTTTGGTAAATATTGAAATGGAGATACACAGATTCAGGAAGTCAAAGGGAAAGTAAGATACCAAGACAAGTAGAGTGTCAGTGGGGCAGAAGAAAATAAAAGTGAGACACTAGCTTCGAGATTGTACTAAAGTAAAACCTATAATCTATCTGAAAATAAACCCTCCATAATTGACAGAACACTGAAAGGGATACACAGTGCAAAAGTGCACCATACACCATGCCATAATGTAATTTTCTGTGAGTGTGATATTTATAAATAACCTGTACAATATATGTTAGTGTACCGTCCTTGAAAGAGTTTATCATGTGAAGCATAGTTCACTATGCTTTACAAAGTCTCAGCTTCAAATAGATACAGCTGTCTGTTGTCCAGACTGATTGTTTCCAATATATGTAGAGTGAGCTATGACTCACCACTTGCTCCTGATTGGATGGCTTTGTTGTCTATTTCAGTAGTGTCCTCTTGAATTCATTCCTATTCGTGTGTTAGTTCCTCCTAGGATAATTTCGGTCTCACAATGTTCTGATTATTTGATTTGTATTCCTCCGTTGCTGGCATTCAGTTAGCAGTTTTTTTCTTTTATTTGAGAGCTCAATAGAAGTGCATGTGTTTTGCTTGCACTCTTCCTTCTCCCTCACCCATGGAGCACTAAGCGTTGCTTCTCTCCCTACTCTAGCTTGTCCATTACTTCCACCTCTCCTCTCCATCAACTAATTTTTTTTAAGTAACCCACCTATCCAAGCTCCTTTAGTGCTTTTCTGCACCTCTCTGTATGGCATCACCTTTCCCCCGCGTCTCTACCAATTTCTTTATATTTTTTCTTTACTTTTTGGCATCCGCCTAGCTGTCGGCAGCCACCCATCTTAAAATATTTTGTTAACCATTTCAAAATGAACTCCTTCAAATGAGCTTTCATGTCTGTGCATGTTCGCCTGGTACCCAGGAAGGGGTTTAAATTGTTTCAGCAAACCCGTTCAAAGATGTCCTCAGCAGATGTGCACACATCCACCGCAGCCATCCATGAGTCATGAATAGACAGAGGAATAACAATGGGTGCTCTAGAAGTGTCTTCATCTTTCCAGTGCCCTGCCTTTGTTCCATGGCCAATGTGTTAATTTGTTTGTGCTGCAAGTGTCTCTCATTTTTCTTAGGTATCTTTCATAATTCAAGTGTTATGTATTATATGCCCCAGTGTTTCCTGCCAGAGCTCTCTATCTGTGATTCAGGTACCAGTCCATCCTACATTTCTGTTCTCTGGATTTCTGTGTAGACTCATGTGTCACTCTATGCTCCAGATGTGTCTTCAGTGCAAGTATCTGTCTGTACTCCTTCTCGGTGTTCAACTTGAATGTCTTTGTGCTCTCTGAGTTCTATTTATGGGCACAAACGTATCTGTGCTCCAAGATCTTGTTTAGCTCCAAGTATCTGCATCTGCTACAGATCTCTGCCTGTTCTTCTGGAACAGGCCTTTGCTGTAAGTATCAAGATGTGTTCCAAGTATCTGCCTTTTTCCAGCTGTCTTTATGTGGTTCATGTGATGTATGTCAAGGCTCCATCTCCTGCCTGTCATGACTCATGGCACCGTTTCCACCTTGGCGTTCCCAGTATCTGTCTATGCTGAGTACTGTTTGCTTGCACTATGTGCTATGTCCATGATCAGGGTGCTAAGTAACATATTTAAGTGCTTTACTATGTACTATTCACATGTGCTTGGTGCTGTGTAGATGTTTTTGGCGCGTTTAGATGTACTATTTGCTATATCATGTATTGTGACTTCTGTGTAGATGTGTACGATGCTGTGCAGATCTACTCGGTGGTTGCAAAACTACTCAGTGTTCTATGATGTGTGCTGCACTTTGTATATATGAGAAACAGGTACTGCAGACGTGTGTTGAAAATGTTAACAAGATTGGCTGGCTCCGATACGTGAAAAAGTTCCTCTATGATCTGGGCCTAGAGAAACTCTATTTTAATCCACCAGAACTGGAACTGATCTCTAGGAAAACGTTAAAAAATCAATGCTTAACCCATCTAGCGGAACTCCGCTTGACCGTTAAAGCCAATAAAACCTCGGTTCAGCATGCTCTATTCATTCAAACTTCCTCACTGATTCAGCCATACTTAACCTGGAACCTAAGCAGTTATGATAGATTCTTGCTGACCCGGTTTAGGCTCAACAACTTTCATCGGCTTGTCACATTCCCCATTGTTAATGATTGGTCACAGTCGCTCTCTCAATGTACTTGTGACAGCATCGCTCCCCAATCTCTCTTACATTTGACCCTTTTCTGTAAATTTTACTCAGAACTGAGAAAGAGATGGCTTGCTCCAATTTTAAAAAGTTTTGGCCTACACCAATGTTGTCCTGCTTTCCTGGTTCTTCAACTTCTTGAGTCTGACTTTCTAGCACTAAACATAGTCAGGTTTTTAAAATGTTGTACTCGCCACAGAATGAACTTATAACGGAAGTTTGGCGCTTTTAATCTTTTGCTGTGTATTTTAAGAAATAATTCAATGTTTTTTTACTGATAATTGTTTTAATATGCCATGTATGTACTTTTATGGTTTTCTAATAATTGAAACTGAATAAAGTAAACAACAGCATACGTGTGTGCTTCCATGTAGATATGTTGGGTGCTATATCCTATATCCTGGACGCTTTTTAGATGTGTTAGTTGCTGCCTAGATGTGCCGGATGATGACAAGGTATGCTAGGTGCACTGTCTCTGCTGTTTTGTGCATTGTGTGTGACGACCATTAGCAAGCAGTGTTACCCATTTCATGAGTAACCTCTAGTCACGGAGTCTGTAAATGAACCTCCATTCATCTGGTGTTCTATCATAGAGCCTCTCTTTATTTGTATGTGCATGGTAAGAGGGATCCAATATATGAAGATATTTGGCAAGCCTGGGATGAGGAACATCATGTAAAGCAGATCAGGGGTACTTTGCAATTGTGCTGCCTCCAGGTTTCCTCTAAGCAGCACAGAGAATAATGATGGGAAAAAAATGCTAAAAGCTTCATGAAACAAAGCAAACTTTTTATTGACAGGAATATACTGAACTACCAATCTTAATAATCCTATTTCATGCAGCAGCAAAATACCTCCTTTTATCATCTTTTGAAGGTGTATTAGCTCATGTGTTTCCTCAAAAGAAACACATTCTTTCATTCTAATGACATATGAGTACAATACCAACTCAAGATGCAAGTGAACTCTTGTTTTCACAGAATACCTAGCTGTAATGTAAGCTATACATTAACAATCACGCCCATTCATGAACTCCATTTTGCAGCACATGAAGTAGAACATCAAAATTACTACTCATATACTGAAAAATGCTATTCACTAACCGAGTGGCAGATATCTCTGTGTTTGTCTCTAATGTCTTTCTGGGCCGAGATCTCCACCACGGTGGTGGACATGCCCACACATGTAAGGTTCTAGTAATCAATGAGTGAGGAAAAAGGGGGTGTAGCTGGGAAATAGGGGACACCTACAACAAAATGGGTGGGTGTTGGACCAGTCCCTTTTCACAGGGTCTCCCCCTGATGTGTACCTTCTGTTGCTGAACCAATTCCAGTAAGCATTAGGTCTCTGTGCACTTTATTCCCTGCTAATCCTTCCCTAAACACTGTACAGTTGCCATATACCTAATTGACACATTTGATTTAATTATACATCCCTAGTATATGGTACTACATGGTAACCAAGGCCTGTAAAGTAAATTGTACTAGTTTGTACTAGTTTGCCAGCAGCACTCATTGTGCCATCTATTAAAGAAGCACTTTAAAACTTCTCTCAAGCTTGCCACTACAGCCTGTAGTGCAGTTTTAAACTACCATTTTGACCTAGTAAAATAAACCTTTTGCCAGGCCCAAACATTCCTTCTTAAGAGAGACCAGTCACTCCTAATATAGGCCTCAACGGCCCATAGAGCAGGGTGTATTGTATTTAAAAAGTAGGACATATGGCTTTCAATTTTACATGCCTAGTGGTGAAAAACTCCTAAATTCGTTTTTCATTACTATAAGGCCTATTTCTCCCATTGGATAACATTGGCTTACCCTATTACATGTAATATGTGCTAACTTTTGATTGGGAACAGGTATAAATATCATGTTTAGACTCAAATGAACTGTAATTTAACATCCTCTTTAATGGCGAAGTCGAATTTTAAGTCAACAGTCTGACAATGTCACTTTTAGAAAGTTGGGTTTTCTTACCCTAATCATTTGGTGCCTGCTGACACGGCCCTGTCAGTTTCCTGAGACATATGACTTTGAATGGCTCTGCTGTTGGGGTTTGTGTATTCCTGCCAGACAGTGAGAGAACGAGGACTAGATGTAGACTGGATGGGCCCTCCTGCCCGGTCGTCTGGGGATGGAGCTATTCCCTGACCAACTTATGCTTCAAAGAGCTTGCCTCTGGTAGACACAAAGGAAACTGAAACTAGTCTTTTGTCACCTCAGAATTTTTGGAGCCTTGGCAGAGGAAGGGAAAAACCTTCCAGACACAGATGTGAGGTTAGTCAAGGATGTCCCCACACTTCAAAGGCTGGTACCAATAAATAATAGAACCTCAGAACACCACTTCAGTTCACACCTGGACCATTAAACATTACAGAAGATGGACCGGCTTGCTTCCCAGACTGCTCTACTGCTTGAGGCCTGCCTTGCTCCCCAAATGACTACCCTACTGCTACCAGAGGGCTTCCCTGCTAAGAGAGGGCTGCCTTGACCTCCAGAGGGCTGCCCTGTTGCTTGAAGACTACCCTGCTCTCTGAGGAGGAGGACTGGACCTGCTCCTTTTATCCAAGCTAAGATGAGTGACTCCAGGAGTCAGTTGACTGACCTTCAGTCTGAGCTACAGGGACACAACAAGCTTGAGAAGCCTCCCTACCACTGTCCAGCTGCATTGACCTACAACTGGATCTGCCTGAGCCCAGCTTGCCTCTATTGGAGACCAGGACCCTTGGCTGGTATCAGTTGAGCCTCTCACAGGGATGAAAGGAGAAATCCTGAAGTTTGTTAAAATGTTATAATAACCATATCTTAAAAATAAAATTAAAGTAAGCTTTTAAACAGTTGCTAGAAAATGAAACATAATTCAAATAAATTCACACATAACTTTTTAACAAAATATAAAATATATTAATACATATTAAATAAAAAAATATATTAATACATATTAAATAAAAAAAGAAGTTGCCATGGGTAGGAATATATATTTTTATTCATTAAGAAACACAATTTATAATTAAAATAAATATATTGTCCTAATTAATTAATTAAACATTTATTTTAATGAGTTAATGTAATGAGTTAATGTGCTGTAATAGTTTATTTTAATGGTTCTAGGTTTATAATAAATATTTTAAAATTATTTACATTTATATTTTTTATTTGATATTTTAAATATATTTTTGAAGAAAAAAAATAAAGTTCATATTTTCCCTATTTTCCCCATAGGGAGATCTCCACCATGGTGGTGGAGATCTCCATCTTTGTATGAAAATTTACCAGTAGTAACTTTAAACTCATAAATCTTTGTGTAGGGGTCTCCACAATGGGGTGGAGACATGTAAGCTTACACATATAAATCTAAAATTGGAAATGGTGAATAGCAAAAAAGTATAGATTTATATCAGGGTGCCATGGTAGATGTACATGTAAGTAAATGTACACTTGTAAATTTACCTTTGAAATTAGACTCAATGTGTTTTCCTAGTTCCCTATGATATATAACACTGTGAATTGTAGTGGGGAATGTTTTACAATACTCACCTTTACTTTGTATCCCTAACCACAGTATTAAAGAATTATGTTATTGGCCATGATCAGCCGTCACAACTCTCAAAGCATGCCAACTGTGTTTTACTGAGTTAGAAAGAAGCAAATGAATATCAGCCCCTATCAGCTTCTATGTAATATGTCTTTATTCAAGGTTGCATTTAAAAGGAAATTACCTCAAACCATGACAAACTTTTTGTTGGAAATTCTAGAGTTAATAGTGGTCATTTCTCATAAAAGAAGATGCATACATATAATTTATGTTTACTCCTAAACACAGATACTGAGGATAAAGGAATGGAAGGGGATTAGTTTACTCAATATTATATTTTTCCTCATCTGAATTTTACTAACAGGAAAGAAGGCTCTGAATACAGAAAACAAATCACACTTTAAAGTGGTACAAGAAAAACAATTATTTTCGGTATTATATTGTGTGCTCAGCTTTCAGAGCTGGATTATCTGACAAAAATGTTTCAAGTAGGACATTTTGTGTTATGTCTTACCTAGATCTGAGCATTGGACGACTATAAGGTAGCACTGACATCTAAAGGGACACTCTGGAAGCATGTCTCTAGGAGGTTTTGTAGGACGCATGGTAACTGTTCTTTTAATCGGAAAGAGAGAATTATGGGGAGGAAGATGGCGTCCGACTGACATCGCCGCATAGGGGCTCCGCTGAGTCTCCCTCTAAAAATGATGACTAGAGATGCCACCGATCACTGCTGAATAGCAGTGAGAACCAGAATCACATTGGGACTGTAATAAAAAGCTAACAACGAGCTTGAAGTGAGGATGTGGCAGAAAATCAGAAGAGGTCCAAACCCACGTCACTCTTCGCCGTTGCAATCTTTCCCGGCCTTGAAGACGTTAACAGAGCGCCCGCTCGGTGCTCCTGGATGAAACCGACCTGCGCGGCTGGCTGTGGCAGTTATCGTATCTCTTCGGAAGGCTGCGGAGTGTGCTCGAGGGCGGTGAAGCGCGGAGAAACCCTTCACAAACACAGCACGGCATCGGCTTTAAAGCTTCAGTGATAAAAGCGAAAAGAACAAGCACTGGCGTTGCCAATAGGTCTCGCAGTAGGAAAGTTTGAGCTGTTACAATTGCAAATAACAATGCCTTTTATTTTTGTTTTCATTTTAAAAACATAAAGGGCTTTGTCATTTACAAAAGCAATAGCTCCAACTTTCCTACTGCGAGACCTATTGTGCACTGCACAGTGTGGGTGAAAGTGGTACTGCGTGGGTGTGAGTGACGTTGCGTGGGTGATAGTGGGCTTGCGTGGGTGTGAGTGGTGTTGCGTGTCTGAAAGTGGTGCTGTGTGGGTGAAAGTGGCACTGCGTGGGTGTGAGTGGCTTTGCGTGAGTGAGTGGCGTTGCGTGGGTGAGTGGCGTTGCATGTGTGAGTGGTGTTGCGTGGGTGAGTGGCGTTGCATGTGTGAGTGGTGTTGCGTGGATGAGTGGCGATGCGTGGATGAGTGGTGTTGCGTGGATGAGTGGCGTTGCGTGGATGAGTGGCGTTGCGTGGATGAGTGGCGTTGCATGGATGAGTGGCGTTGCGTGGATGAGTGGCGTTGCGTGGGTGAGTGGCATTGCATGTGTGAGTGGCGTTGCATGTGTGAGTGGCGTTGCATGTGTGAGTGGCGTTGCATGGATGAGTGGGGTTGCATGGATGAGTGGGGTTGCATGTGTGAGTGGTGTTGCGTGGGTGAGTGGCGTTGCATGTGTGAGTGGCGTTGCGTGGATGAGTGGCGTTGCGTGGATGAGTGGGGTTGCGTGGATGAGTGGCGTTGCGTGGATGAGTGGCGTTGCATGTGTGAGTGGTGTTGCGTGGGTGAGTGGCGTTGCATGTGCGAGTGGCATTGCGTGGATGAGTGGCGTTGCATGGATGAGTCGCGTTGCGTGGATGAGTGGGGTTGCGTGGATGAGTGGCGTTGCGTGGATGAGTGGCGTTGCGTGGATGAGTGGCGTTGCGTGGATGAGTGGCATTGCGTGGATGAGTGGGGTTGCGTGGATGAGTGGCGATGCGTGGATGAGTGGCGTTGCATGTGTGAGTGGTGTTGCGTGGGTGAGTGGCGTTGCATTTGTGAGTGGCGTTGCGTGGATGAGTGGCGTTGCGTGGATGAGTGGCATTGCGTGGATGAGTGGGGTTGCGTGGATGAGTGGCGTTGCGTGGATGAGTGGCGTTGCGTGGATGAGTGGGGTTGAGTGGATGAGTTGCGTTGCGTGGATGAGTTGCGTTGCGTGTGTGAGTGGTGTTGCTTGGGTGAGTGGCATTGCGTGGGTGAGTGTGGTGATGCGTGGGTGATAGTGGTGCTGTGTGGGTGAAAGTGGCACAGAGCCTTTGATGTGGCCTGGCGCAGGAGAAATGCTGCTGCTGGGAACAGATGGCCAGGCCATGAAGCAGGGGGCGGGGCAGCGCTGGGGAAGCCTGTGGGAGGGTGATTGATGCCTTTGATGTGGCGATATTACACACCCCCCCATGACGAAGTTAAACAGTGGAAATCATTGGGAGAGCAGACTAAAAGTCACGTTTAAGGCTGTGATTCGGATTTTACTAGCACCCTACATTTGATCGTCCTCATTTTTTTTAAGTAGTTGCGTAGTTTGATCTTTTTCAATTCAGTGCATTATGGCCTGATTTTATTTTCCTTTTCATGAAGCTGCTTTCTTCAGCGGCCACCATCCGCTCGAGTGATTAAGTGCTCAGAGCTGGGGAGGGGCCTATGCTGCTGCGGTCAGAATTGCAGGCACTTTTCAGCAGTCCATGGTTCAATAACCGATACCTCCTGTACAGTGCGGCGTGAGTCTTCCTCAGACTGTTTGCCATGGCTCATTCCGGTGTCCAGGAAAAGCATCCTTCATGGTCACTGGCGGCGCTAGTGCTCAGGATATCGAAAATGTAGGGGATATCTGTACTAGTTAATGGAGTCGATTTAGTCAAAAATGGTAGTCGATGTTGTGTAATTAATGTAAAGATCCAAAGGAGTGTACCTGAAAGCCCCTTCTAGACAAGGGATGGATATAACCATTCAAAGTCCTATATGAACAAGTGCGCAAGCACGGCCCTAAGTTTTGGGTGAAAACCTTCTGTTTCTTGCTCTGGAATTTAAGTCTGTAATGGCAGGAAAAAAATAATTAAAATGTATTCCATCACAAATGAATGACGAGTGAAAAGGAAAGTGTACCAGGCATACACCAACATTGTTATTACTCACTCCGGAGTAGCAGCGTCTGAAAGAAGAGGCCAAGATGGGTAGATTACCCACAGTAAGCTAGATCATTTGATGTGCGTCTTCTGGAGTCCGTGCCCCAGTATTGTGAAAGACCGAGCGAGCGACAATCACTGTCCGAAGCAAGAATGCGCTTTCAAGGAGTGGCTCAAAACGAGGCTTGGAATGCAATGCACAGTTATGAAACTAATACATCAAAGGAGGAGGTGTGGCTCTCTGAGGCGAGAACTATAATGAATCTATAGAAGCATTTGGTGTCACATTAAAATACTGGAATGTCAGAACCCTAGTAAAAAAATAGACTGTACTAAAATACATGTTGCAGCAGAAAAGAGGAATAGGAACAAAAAGTAAGAATATGCAGGTAACCGGGGTAAACCCAAGGAAGAAATCCGAAGTCAAACACTATTTTGAACCTGAATATTTAAAGTACAGGGCAAGGTAATATACAGTTTGTGAAATTTTTGTTTTAAAACCATGATATTATGTACAGCTCTTAAACAATTTTGAGCTGTGGGTCTTGGGGGGTTGTTTCCTCTCACTGCATGCAAGGCAAGGGAAACTGAGAGTACGGCCGGCCATGAATAATTAGGGGAGGAGAAGCCCTTTGATGTGCTGGGCTGTATAGAGTGCAGGCATGGTGAAAGGAGATGCGTGGAGGATGGGGGCGGGCTTGGGAAACTGAGAGTACGGCTGGCCTGCGGCCGGCCATGAAAGGGGAGGAGAAGCCCTTTGATGTGCTGGGCTGGCCCTGAATGCGCGTGCTTGTTCACGTGAACTTCATGAAAACCGCGGGGCTGAAAGCCCTTAGTTTGACGATGTTTTCGCCACTTGAATACTCGCTCTGCTCGATGCGCTTGCGCACATCGATAGGTCGCAAGACCTAAACAATGCGGGAGACAGTGTTGCTTTCAGCGTGCCTTCAGAAGTACGCAAGTAAAGATGACCGGCAAAGGGGGGAGAGGAGGAAAGGGCAAACCCCCTTTGGTACCCATGCAATCTAGCACACCACAGCTAAATACGGCACAGGCACTCACACGCTTATGCAAAAAATTGTATAGCACAAATGCGAGTCTGAAAAGCAAAGGAGGGAGCGAGAAAGGGGACAGCCGGGGTAAAAACCCACAGGAGAAGGACTCAATCAATAACCCCAAGGGGAAAAGGAGCAGTACTCGAGCACCCAAAGACAATAATAGTTTACAGCCATTAATCTCCAGTAGTTTTGCGGCCGCAGGTGGTCCAGGAGGTCACAAGCCAACTGCTGCCACATCAGGCTCAGATAATTTCACAACGGAGGGCCTAAGCGAAGCGCTTCCCATGGCAGTGGTCACATTAGCGGCAGAGGGCACTAAGGATAGTGATGACTGTATGGCTAACCGACCCACCAGCCCCTCTTCTTTGGCGAGCTCCACAACCCCAGTTATTGGTGCTCCCGGTAGCTCTACTCTTCCCCCAGCAACGCCACACGCTATTCACACACTGATAGACTGGAACCAAAAAATGCCAGACAATCAGGACCAGTTTTTTTCTTCGACTGAAGATTCTGAAATGTCGGATATTAGTATTTCATTATCGAGTGGGGAAGAAGGCAAAAAGTGGTACAGCAGCCCAAATACCGATTCCCAGAGATCCAGAGCAGGTACTTAAAAATTACGCAAAAAAGAAATAGTGATTGGGGGCAACGAGATAACACTTCGTCAGAAAATGAGAGTGCTAGAGAGATAAAATGGGACTACAACGATTCCTCTCTTACACTGTTGCCTTCCCCTTCCTTTAGCCTCGGGGGCAACTCCAACGGGCAATAAGCCGATGAGTGCTGGTAGTGACAGCAGTAAAATGGATTCCTCCCTAGCAGTGGTCTTTCAGTCTATTAAAAGCTTTCAGGATGAAGTTAGGCGGACAATTGAAGATCCACATGGCGGCCTAAAAACTGCAAGGGGCAGTTAGGAAAGTGGGGAAGACCTGCGCTGACATAGCAGATCGAATTACCATGGTGGAGGGAAGGACTGAACAGCTGGAAAATGATGTCAACACACTTCAGTCACAGCATGAGGAGCATGATGGGATGGTAAAAGGCTTGATGTGGAAGATGGAGGAACAAGAAAATCGTCAGAGACGCAACAACCTCCTCTCCTTAGGAATTCTGGAAGGGGCAGAAAAGGACGTCCCCAGGCAATTCATGATCAACCTGTTAAGAGGGGCATGCCCAGAACTGCAATCTTGGGACCTGGAGAGGGAAGTGCAAAGAGCTCATTGATTCCCCCTGTTTCCTGGCAAACATGCGTCAGCCTCACAACACCCTCTTGCCATGCTTATATTCTTTGGGAACTTCCTCCTCCGTCAAGCCTTGTTTGATTTGGCCAGGCCAACAAAACCACGGACATTTGAGGGGATTACGTTCTTTACGAGACCCGATTTTCCCATGCCACAGTAGAGCGCAGGTGGAGGGTCCGGCAGCTCTTTGATCCTTTCCAAAAAATCGGAGCAGTAGCATATCTGCAGAATCCGGCAAGATTAAACATAGTTTTTAAGGGGACTGTCCGCAGCTTTGTTTCTGAAATACAAGCACAGAAGTACCTGGAGGAACTCTCGGGACGCAAATAATCTCATAAGACTTGAACTTGGGTACTAGTTAGAATTTGAGGGTGCTTGCTGTTGCCGAACAGACTAGATGAGGTATTAGGCTTAGTAGCACTATAACAGTAGCAGATCCTAATCGGATGACTAGATAGGTGCAGATATGGTGTATTTTCTTGGTTTTTCTCTCTGCTTTTGTTTTGCTTTGGTGTGGTGGTAATACTTTGATAAATCCTGGAGATGGGGGAGACCCAGTGGGCGTGCGGGGCTCTGCACATCGGATGTCACACCCCTGGCACGGCCAGGTAACCTCCAGAGGTGGTGGCGGGTGGGGGGTGAGGGGGGGTGGGGTGCAGTCTGGGAATACAGGTCAGAAAACATTATTTGCATATGTATATATCTATGGGGAAGGTGGGGGTGGAGAAAAAAGAGAAAGATGGGTAGCCAAGTCGTGGCTGTATACATGGGGTATGGGGGTGATGGGTCTATTGAGAATTTTGTCTATGAATATTTGTGGCCTGAATGATCTTAAAAAAAGACAAACGGTCATGGTAGCACTTCAAGCTTGGGGGACAAACATTGTATGCTTACAAGGTACTCATGTTGAAGGGTCTCAAAGGCATATTCTCAATTCTCTAGGATACCGGTTGTTTTGTGCCACATCACAGGGTGCGCTGGTGAGGGGGGTCGCTATTTTAGCAAGAGGGAAGGGGCTGATCTTTAATCACTCTAAAACTGATAAATTCAGCCGTTGGGAAATAACAGAATGCCAATATGATAGGAGGCAGAAACTTTTATGGAAGTAACCTTAATGAGGCTTCAATTAATGAAGAGATCTCAAATGAACTAGTGCACTGGCACTTGCCGCTTTTGATCTGCGGGGATCTAAACATCAATATATCCCAATATTGGTCTGTAAATGAGGAGTGGCACTATACAGGGTGTAAACCCAAGGTTTTCAAAGCATTAAAACATCTGTATCTGTGCCTGACTCATGGCTTGGTGGATGGCTGGCAGACATCAAACCCTGGGGACTCGGATCATTTACTTTTCTAACCCACATCTCACCCATGCTAGACTAGACTATTTCTTAGCATCCAACTCTATTAAATCTAAATGCCAGATAACGAAACTTCCTCGGATCCTGTCAGATCATAATCCCCTTATCTGTGCACTTGAGCTGTACTCTGGAATTAATACAGCTAATGTATGGACCTTCGAGAAAGCCCTGCTCTCAGACAAAAACTATTGCAAACATATGAGGGAGTGAATTCCTAACTTTTTATCGGATAATGAAGGAAGTGCTTCAATTGAAGTTATATGGGACACACTAAAAGCAGGGGTCTGGGGAGAGACTACTCAATACTCATTAAAAAACTAACAAACAAAACAGAGTAGCTTTGCAGGGGTTGCAAGATATTTTGAGGAAAGCCGAGGAAGGGCTAATAGACGGCACAAGCAACAGTAGCCAAATCAGTAGAGAAGAAGTGGTAAAACTACAGAATCAAGTGGCAATTGCAAAAGCAAAAATTCTGAATATTTTTACTGACAAAGCTATCAGAAAAGCACTAGCTCAAAAAAAGGGTATACAAAGTTAACAAACAAATTTGGGCATCAGCTATGAGTATGAGTATCAGTATGAGACAACAGGCCACCTCAAATTTAATTAGCAAAATTCAGGATCCCCTCGGATCTCGGGTAGGGGACCCTAAACTCATAAGAGACGCGTTTTGGCAGTTCTACCAAATTCTATACTCAGGAGCGGGGGAGGCTGATCAGACAAAAATTGAGGACTACCTGGATAAATCCCAACCTATTAAGTTTGATAGAGAGGATTGAAATAGCTTAGAAGAATTGCCCTCAGAGGACAAAATCATTGGGGTAATTCAAAAGCTACCTGGAGGGAAAGCTACAGGGTTAGATTGTATCCCCTCAGAATGTTATGCTGTATTCCTAAATCAAATTTAAAAAATCCTGGTGGGCTTAATCGTACGTATCTTTAAATGCGGTATGCAACCGAAGTCTTGGTTCCAGGCAAAAATAATTATCTTTCCCCCAAAAAATAAACCCCCAGAACAGCTCGGGTCAAACTGGCCCATTACCCTGATTAACTCAGACTCAAACATTTATGCGAAAGTTCTAGCTAATAGAATTGCCCCTTTCATTCACAAACTGATTTCACCAAGCCAACATGGCTTTATACCGGGTAGATCGACCGTTAATCATGTTCATCGGGTAATCACTTTGCTTGATGGTATGGAGGTGGCAGGGGACCCAATGGGGCTGGTTTTGCTCGACGCAGAAAAAACGTTTGATAGGGTCTCCTGGGGGCCACAATGGCTAGAATTGGGATCCAAGATGGGTAGCTTCATGTAGTCCAAAAACAGTGGGCCCGATTCACAGAATTAACTTAAGACTCAATCCTAAACTTACTACTGTTTTGGTATTTGATATTCACAGATTGCACTTACTACTTTTGGTATTCACAGAATGAACTTACTACTTTTGGCATTCACAGAATGCACTTACTACTTTTGGTATTCACAGAAGGAACTTACTCATTTCGGTATTCACATTTTTCTCAATTTAGTAGTAGTAAAGTTAGGACTCCTAACTTTAGGACTCCTAAATGCCTTCTGTGAATACCGAAAGTCTTCAAATTAGGATTTTTCTCAATTTAGTAGTAGTAAAGTTAGGACTCCTAACTTTAGGACTCATAAATGCCTTCTGTGAATACCGAAAGTCCTAAAATTAGGATTTTTCTCAATTTAGTAGTAGTAAAGTTTCACAGAAGGCATTTAGGAGTCCTAAAGTTAGGAGTCCTAACTTTACTACTACTAAATTGAGAAAAATCCTAATTTTAAGACTTTCGGTATTCACAGAAGGCATTTAGGAGTCCTAAAGTTAGGAGTCCTAACTTCTGTGAATACCGAAATGAGTAAGTTCATTCTGTGAATACCAAAAGCAGTAAGTGCATTCTGTGAATGCCAAAAGTAGTAAGTTCATTCTGTGAATACCAAAAGTAGTAAGTGCAATCTGTGAATACCAAAACAGTAGTAAGTTTAGGATTGAGTCTTAAATTCATTCTGTGAATTGGGCCCTACATATAAATCCTAGGGCTGTAGTGATGGTAAATGGCAGTCTGACAGTAGAGCTAATCATTTTGCGCGGGACACGACAAGGCTGCCCGTGTTCTCCACCACTCTTTGCGATCTACATAGATTCATTTATTAGGCACCTAGAAGAAAACAGGGCAATCAGTCCGGTAATTTTAAAATCCTTTCTCAACAAGACACTAGCCTATGCGGCTAATATCGCTATTGTAACAACTGTTCCAATTACGGCCATGCCGGCAATAGAGGAAAAGGCAAAGCAATTTGGAGAATTGTCAGGATATGCGCTTAATCGAGGGAAAACCCAGATTGTTCTGGGCAAAAATTGTGCAATGAGCGATGATCGGGTGGCGGAACAAGCAACCTATCTAGGCATCTCAATCACATCTGACCTCGAAAACCTTGTCAACGTCAACTTAAAACCAATAACTAGTGTAATCCAGAAAGACCTTAAGCGCCTAGATAATTTACACCTCTCTCTTATAGGCAGAGTAAATGCGATTAAGATGGTCTTCTTCCCCAAGATCCTGTACCTGCTTAGAGCAATCTGATGTTTTCCAGCTTCATCTGGGCATATTCACAACCACAGCGCGCCCAGTAGCTCCTCACACTTCAGAAAGATCGGGCGGGCTGGGCCTTCCGAATCTGCAAGCATACTATTGGGCAACTGTTCTAGAATAACTGGGAAAATGGAGCAGCGGAGGCCTATACACCATCTACTTTCCTGCTGTTGTTAGGTCGGGAGAGCAGCGGGTACTGGTGGAGGCATCTACACGACAGCTACTATAAAAAAATTAGATTTAAAACACTACTTAGCTGGTTTAAAGTGTGGAAAACAATAAGGAAACTGGTAGGGGTAGGAAGACTCTCGTTTTACACTCCTATAAAAGATAATCCCGACCTGCCTGCAATTTTTAATGACAACTATATGCGTAAATGGCATGAAGTCGGGATTAGTCAGCTGGGCTCCCTTTTCTCCGCTGATGGGAACTGTCCTTTGAGGAATAAAAAAATTAATTTGGCTTGTACTGGCGCGATTTTTTTAAATACCTCCAATTGAGAGTTTTTTTGTCACGAAAGACAGGTGGGAGGAGAGGTATGGGTAAAATCAAATTAATAGACACACTAATCTCGGGCACTAGGAATAAGATTGGGGGCATACACTTACACATTATGACTTTGTTCCCAGACAATATTGAAAAAATATCTCAGAAATGGCGAGGGAAAGCAGACATTTCAGATAACGAGTTTAGTCATGCCTTTGAAATGTCGCAAACAATTTTAATGTCTACTAAACTCCAAGCACAATTTTTCAAAACATGTTTTTTTTTAATTACACGCTGGATAGAATAGCAAAATGGGGATCCGGTGTGAGTACATGGAGCCCGAGCTGCAATCTCTATAGCGCCGATTGTATACATATTTTTTCATCCTGCGAGGGACTAAAAACGGTTAAACAAGAAATAGAGGAATTCATATCCACAATCTTAAATAAAACAGTTGTATTAACTAATGGAAACATCTTACTGGGGGCCATAAATCCAGAAAGCCCCGATGTAGGCCATGAGCTTATTTTTATTGCAATGGCTGTCTTCAGGCTTTGCATTGCTTCTGCATGGCGGGATCACAATGCCCCATCTTTTCAACAATGGCAAGCCAGATTACTTGCTGTGGCTAATGTCGAAATTGCTATTTATAAAGGCAAGGGTGGGAAACAACGGAAAAAAGGCCTACAAATCTGGAACCCCCTGATAGCTTGGCGTCAAGCTGTGGGTGGTATAGAGTGATTTCCATGCTTTAAGGATTATTTTGTTCTGATTGCATATTGTATTTTATTCTAGTATGTACTTCTGTTGGCTATATATATATTGTGTTTATTTTGTTTTAATTTGTTTTCCCTGCCTATTATATACATTGCTTTCTGATTTCCACTTATCTGTTTGCCCGGGAGGGGGGCGGTTGGGGGACCGTGGGGTTAAATTTAACTGTTGTAAAAATCTGAATAAAGATATTTAAAAAAAATAATAATAAAGTAAAAGAGCAAATTATTGCCACAGGAATGAGACATCCAGCCTCATTCACTGTAAAACTTAATGCTACTGGTTTCAGTCATAACACTACTTTCTGCTTTGTCATCTAAATGATGTGAAAAAGTGGGTGGCTTTGAGGTGGGTAGAGAATCTACAGGGTTGGTGGGTGGCCCCTCACATAGAAAGTTCATGGTGTTATTATAGTTATGCTATCCTCAGCAAGGTCTGTCGTCAGCCAGCTTGAGTGCTGTTCCAGCTGCTTTGCCAGCAGGAACAGCACCCATACAGCCCACGTCCCCTCTTGCAAAAAGGGCTGGCCCCAGGGAATGGGGTGCCCGGGGCTACAATAAATAAAATGCCGGCCTCAGGGGAAGTTGCCAGAGGGTCAACTCCCTTTCCCAACCACTCTGCCAAGGAGCCGCCAAGGAGCCTCCTGGCACACAACATGGGGGAGATTATGTCCCCTGGGCTGATGATGGTCCTTGAGGGCCAACAATCCCTCCGGTTACCTCCAGTAACTCCCACACAGTGAGATTGCTGAGAGGTGAGACAAGGACCCTCCCCCTTTCTCCATAACTATGCAAACGTGCCTCCTGGTGTACTACTGTTTGGGGGATGAAGTCCCCTTAGATGCTGAGGGTCCTTGGGTGCCAACTACCCCTCCTATTGCCTACAGTAAGTCCCACAAAACAGGATTGCTGAGAGCTCTTAGGAGGCCCCACTTCCTCCTCTACTTTGTAACGACGCCTCCTGGTGCACTACTGGATGAGATATGAAATCACCTTAGCTGCTGAGGGTCCTTGGGGGCCAATAAGTCCTCCTGTTACCTCCAGTAATTTGTACACAGCTGGATTGCTGAGATCTGGTTGGAGGCCTTGTCCCCTTTCTCCCCCAATCTGCAAGCACGCTTAGTAGTTGAAAAACTATAGAAATTAACTTAAACATCCAAGGGTTAGAGGGACATTATAGTTAGGTAATCAAATTTATAAAAGGCCTAAAAAACTTTAAAAAACCAAAGGTTACAGGAACAATATAGTTAGGAAATAGATTATAAAAAACCTGGCAAGACACTGAATAAAACAAAGGTTATAGGGATGTTTTAGTTAGGAAATAGAATTTTAAAACCCTTAGAAATTCACTGAAAAAAACAAAGGTTACAGTGGTGTTATAATTAGGCTCACATTTCACTCGCACAAAACCAATGAAATTCAGCAGTTATTGTTACCTGAGCTAGCTACAACTTACACCCCTGCAATACAATGCTTATGACCTCACATATTACTTCACTCACGACATCGTCAATGACGTTACTGATGACATCACTGATGGCACCTCAATTGAACCATTCACTCACCCATACAGCTACTCATACAACTAGTCACTCACTCATACAGCCACTCACACAGCCATATACTCGCCCATACAGCTACTCATACAAAGACCTTTCACCTATACAGCTACTCATACACCCACTCACAGACCCATGCAGCCTCTCAACACAATCACTCTCTCAAGCACTCATACTCTCACACAAGAACTTACATACCTATTCACTCATCTATACAATCACTCACATATCTGCTCACTCATCTATAGTCACTTACACAGACACTCACTTTCAAATACAACAATTCACAAATTAACTCACATAACCACTCACTAAAACAGTCACTCACTAAAATACAGCCACTTACACACCCAGTCACTCACTTATACAGCCATTCAGACACCCCTTCACTCACCCATACAGTCACTTACACAGCCACTCACTCACCCATATAGCCACTGACACACCCACTACATTTGGCAGAAAGCACAATGACAGTTCAGAAAGCATGCTTTTTGTGATCTGGGGTAAATTCACAGTAGTTTTTTTAGATATTTAACTTTAAAAGCAATATAGATATCTGGGGACGTAAGTCCTTGCAGTAGACTTGTGTATTCTACTAAAATTTGATTGGCTGCCAACACTTCAATAGATGCGAATAGATCCACAAATACAAGGCAACATTACAGAAAAGATGTGCGGGCTCCCACGTATCCTTTTCATTAAGCACCTGGGTGTGCCAAATCCTGAGGGCATGTTTTCCACACCCCAGAGACAGCCACCTCTCTGGGACAAACAAGTAAACTGATGAGGGGGAGGCCTATATGGCCTCCCCAGCAGCTCTGGGAACCGTCACCTCACTGAGACTTAAAACTTAAATAATGTGGGGGCCGTGCAGACCCCCCCCGCATCCCCACAGAACCGTCACATCCCTGGGGCTTTATTCAAGATTAATGCAGGGTCCGCTTGGTCCAATTGCGCAGCCCCTGGGATCACCACCTTCCAAGGGCTTTAACTTTCATTAATAGGGGGCCACGTGGACCCCCCAAACCCGGGACCAACAACTCCCCGGGGCAATTAACATAGTAATGCGGGGCTTCCCCTGAAGTCCCCAACAAAGTGTCTGGGTAAATTGGGTGGGATGAGGGCATGCAGTATAAAGGTCAGACCCCCTCCCTTTTTATTATTTTTTTAAAAAGGGGTGGGCCCCAGGGGTTAGGGTCCCCCAGGCTGAAAATGACCCAGAAGATGGGCCACTCATCCCTCCATTTAAATGTTAAAAAATAAAAAGAGGAGGCCGGACCCCGGGGTTTGGGTCCCCGGAGCCAAACAAGGCCCAGGAAGGGAAGCCATGCAGCCCTCTCCCTTAAAACATTTTTTTTAAAAACCTCCGGCAAGTCATCGGAAGCGACACACTCCCTTCACCAGCACTCTGCAAATGTGCCTCCTGATGCACTGCTGGGTGGGAGATTAAGTCTCCTTAGCTACAGAGGGTCATTGTGGGCCAACAAGCCCTCCTGTTACCTCCAGTAGGTCCCACACAGCGGGATTGCTGAGAGGTCTTTGTAGGCCACACCCCCTTTCTCCACGACTCTGCAAACATGCCTCCTGGTGCACTGATGGTTGGGGTTGTTGTAAATGAATCTCAGACCCTAGTATAGATTTCCCGATTCATGCCCTTTTATAGGTATACTTTATCATTCCCTTATATAGGCATATAAATCATTACCATATTTGGCCTAAACCATACAGCCCAAATACGGCATGGATACTTCCACTAAGCTCCAAGAATTAACAACGTTTTCTTGGAAAAACCCGCCTTCAGCAGCTCGGGGCTTCCCCCTGCTTGAATATTAAGTTCTCCTAGAACTAACGGTGTTTTCCAAGAAATTAGCCTTTGAGTGACGTTATTAAGTCCAAACATGCGTCAAACTTGGCACCTTCAAAGTATAAATATGCCTTGATTTGCCTAAACAAACACACAGTGGTTTGGAGCAGATCGACTATCTACTTGCCCGACGCCCTGCAGCAGCAAGTGCCGAAGGAAGCCGACCCTCCAGCAGACACACTGCGAGACTCTGTCATTTCTCCTGCTGAGAAATCCAGCTCTAGTGTTTCCAGCCTACCCTTGCGGGTATCTGGGAAATCGAGTCCCGAGAACGAGATACAAGACCTCCTTCATTCTAGAACAAAGGTATGGAGCTGTTTAGACCTCTTAGAGAATTATCGGAATTAGATTCCGGGCAGAGAACTCCTAGACTTAAAACTCCTCCTCTTATACTCCCTCCCTCTTACCAGACTTAGGTTAGGTTCACCGGGGTAGGCGTATTCTAGAAGCACCAGTTGAGTATTTTAGTAATCCTTTTATCAATGTATGTACTTTATGTATTTTATGTATTTTATACATTTTATGCACTTTATGGCTTAGAAACCATATCATGCTTTTACAGTACTACTTTATAATACTGTTCGTATTATATGCATTGTACTTCATAGTAAGCCTTACTACTGTAGCAGTTCATTTTTAATGCTTGAGAAAGAAGACTATTCAATAAATACCTTTTTATTGAAAACGCCCGTTTCTCTATTTCTCTTGCACCTCTGGTAAAACTAAGCATGCACGATTGACTGATTGAAATAGTTATCTATTGTTTCTGCAACTCTAGAGATTTGATTTCTTATTCTTGGGAAACCAAGTTGTCATGTTTTATGCGGTTGTCAGAAACGAATCCCTTCTTGTTTATTCGAGAAAGTTTCTAGTGACCTCTGGGCTAGTTGGCACTCACAATTAAGTCTAATATAACCGGTAGAGACCTAGTAGACCTCAGTCCTACGTCTAAGCTACAGGATATATTATTCCAATGCTCAGAGCCTATTGGGAATATAGGAACTACACTACATGGCGCCCAACATTTGGTAAGGCGATAATTTAATGCTAGATACTAGAGTAACTCAGACGTGCTTTTCACACAGACCCCTCTTTCCCGTAAAAACTCCAATAGACGTCTGGAGTGGGTGAAAGGGCATAATATCAGCCAAAACTTAGTAGGACGAGAATCTTATGTATTCGTTTTTGGTTTATTCAACGTTGAAGGATACAGTGTTCCAAAATATTGTGCACCTAATCTTTGTTTCCTTGAAAATTGTTCTGCAGAACTTTTAGTAAATAAAATGTTGGAGAGGGACGTCGAAAGGGAGAGAGCTAGAATAGCAGCTCAAGCGGTCTTAGAGGACACAGCTCTCCAACAAAATGACCCGGATGCTATATTCATCCCGGCAAATATAAGGAAAACCATAACTATAAAACTTATAGAAAATGGGGTATCAACAAGAGGTGGTATAGTTATATTTGTGATAGAGGCACATGAATATCGGCAGACAAAGGTATTCTTTTCATGGATTACTTTTCCACAAGCAAATCCAGTGACACAGGAGTTCCACTACTACAAAACAGAGGAACTTCCAGTGGAATACGTTCCTTTCGAGGACTTTGAAATTCCACTAACTTACCAAGAGCATCAGCTCTGGTTTAATGGCGCCCTAAAACATCAAAATCACATTACCAGGCTCGGTCCACTAGGTAGACGAGGAGCTACATGGCCTGTTCTAGCCAGCTATACACCACATTCCGACATTGAAGAAATGTCAGATAGAGAACTTTTAGCTCAGCTAAAACAATTAATAAAAGCATATAGACAATTAGTTCAATTGACAATTGACAGTCCAACCTGCTACCAGAAGTTAAAAGAAACAGACGAGCATGCCAGAATTATTGAAAAATCATATGAAGAATTAGGTAGAGATAGTTTGGGTGGATAACCATTGAAGCCCCACATAACTGAAAATCCTAAAAAAACATTGAGTAAGAATAATCTCACCACTCCAAAAAAGAAGTGGGAGAGTAATAAACAAACTCTTCCTGGAGAAAAATATTCTCAACCCAGAGGAAGATCTCCCCAACAAAAAGGCAAGTCTCCCCAAAGGGAGCCCTCTGAAAAGAGATATAATCTTAGGAATAGGGATAATTTGAAAAAACCTGAGAGATATCAAGATAATGATACACGTCCCTCTCGATCTTTTCAGACTTCCTCGCAGAAATCGGAAAGAAGAAGACGGTCAGAACACAAGGAAGAACGCGTCAAGTCCAAAGACAAGGAACCCGTTCAGCAAAGTAAAAAAGCTCAGTTTTCCAAAAAGAAGGTAGCAAGCATAAAAGTCAGTCATGCCGAGGATCTTGAGGACACAACTAAAAAATGGGAGTGGGCTCAGACAATGCTAGACAGCGCAGCAGAAGTAACCATAGTTCGCAAGATCCTGAAGGATCATCTGGAGACAGTGGACTTGAATGAATGCATTCAGGTTGAAAATGCAGACACCAGGGTTAGTATATCCCATAAGTTATATGAAATAACACTCCGGATGGAGGGGGATATAAGTAGAAAAACAAGAGCACTCTTTTGGGAGAAGCTCTCTAAGAGCTATGATATTCTTCTAGCTGAACAAGACTGGCCACCTGAATTTGTCAGGGAGTGTCCACATGGCGAAGAGATAATTATGCCAGCCTTCTCTAATCACATTCCAATTCATAAAAAATATACATATGCCAGAAAATGGGCAGTAGCCCAAGCTCCAGCATTATGTAAAAATCACTTAGGATGGGATGAGGATTCTCCTCACCATAAAATCCAGTTAAAAAAACAGCTCACTGCACAAAGGCAGTACCCAGTTAAGCAAGAAGCTAAAAAACAGGTCAGGGAGATTTTAAATAAACTTGAATACCAAGGGGTGATTGAAACATGCACCTCATCTATGAACAATCCTTTGTTTCCTGTATCCAAACCAGACAATTCATATCGTCTAGTATTGGATTACAGACACTTAAACTCTTGTTGCAAAACATTTGCAGTACAAAACTCACACAGGACACAAGGAGGGAGATACCCTTAGAACCAATATGGGACCGGGCAGATAAGTATAAAAAGAGAAGAAGTCCCTGAGCTTTAAGGATATACCTTATGTCGTAAAATAGCCCACCCAAGATCTTTATGGTGGCTATATTCGACCCAGAGAAAAAGCTATCCCTGCAATCTCAATAGTCAATTTATTATTCAAAATTAATAACATCATCAAATCTAACAATACATAAAAATACAGCCAATAATTTTTATTTGTTATTGGCTGTATTTTTATGTATTTCTAGATTTGATGATGTTATTAATTTTGAATAATAAATTGATGATTTTAATTATTGGTGTATATTAGAGTGTTTTTAAATATTGTAGGATTCTATTTACAGTATTTGTTGTTCACAGAGTTCCTATACTGACTGTTAGCCACTATCTAGTGATAATTACAGTGACTATTGAGATTGCAGGGATAGCTTTTTCTCTGGGTCGAATATAGCCTCCATAAACATCTTAGGTGGGGTATTTTACAACATAAGGTATATCCTTAAAGCTCAGGGACTTCTTCTCTTTTTATACAAAACTCACACAGTGCAGCACTGATGAATAACATTGTGCGCAAAAAATATAAAACGACATTAGATATTTCAAATGGATTTTTCTGTCAAAATATTGCACCAGAAAGCAGGCATTTGACCGCTTTCTCAATATTGGGGACACAGAACAATTTTGTCGTCTCCCCCAAGGATTCAAGAATAGCCCAGTGCTATTTTCAGCAAGAGTAATGGAGTTACTCCAAACGTACGATGATGAGGCATTATTTTATGTCGATGAAATCTATCGTACGAATGACGATTTGGACAAGCACTTGAAAAGAGTGAACACCATAATACTTGGGTTCGCTTCTGAGGGGTATAAATTCAATTTCAAAAAATCAAGAATTGCCCACCTCAATGTCATATTCTTGGGATACGAATTGTCAAGTGAAGGCAAAAGCCTAGCAGCAAACTTTCTAGAGAAATGTGCGCTGCTCCAACCCCCAAAAACGCTGAAAAACTTACAATCATTTCTAGGTTTCCTGAATTTTGGAAGAACTTACGTTCTGAATTACGCAGAGAGGGTTAAACTTCTCTACGAATTAATCAAACCTGATTTTAAACCAACACATTGGACTCAAACACACACAGAAATTTTGCGTTCAGTCCAAACAGACATGTTAGCAAAAACTAAACTAGACACACGCGAAAACATGCGCAACGTAGTAATCCGAGTCATCCCAGGAAGATGAGGATTTACATACCTAACCTTTAATGAAGGAGAAACGGTACCATTAGCATACAAATCACACTTGTACACACAAGCAGAAATGAAGTTCACTTCTACAGAGAAAATTCTGACAGCGGTTCAAACTGCTGTAGCAAAAGAGAGAGCCCTCGTGCAGGGTAAACGCATAATCCTCGTTACACCTGTACCTGCCTTAGAGGCAGTGACAAGAGCAAGCATTCCTAATTTAAAAGCTCTACATCCGAGATGGATACAATGGGTTAACTTTCTTGCTGCAACAGACGTTCAATACTTTTTTGACCCTAGTCTAGAGACACAAGAATTTCTCCAATATGAACACGAATGTCTTCTGCTGACCTAAATTCTTCCTCTTGAACATTATGTCTGTATAATATATACAGATGGATCAGCACAGCCCGCAATTTGGGGTAAACAAGCCTATAGTACTGCGTGCGCGATTGTTAAAGGTCGCTGGCTCGAAGGCAAATTTAGACCTATAGTCACAAAAACTCAATCACTCGGAGACTGTACAGCTCAGCGAGCTGAACTACAGGCTTTCAAGATGGTGCTTGAAAATACTGATCGCGAATTCCCCACACTCATAGTGTGCGATTCGTATTACTGCGTCCAATCTTACAATGAGTATCTGCATAACTGGGTTCAAAACGGATTCAAAGACGCTAAAGGTGGCACAATCAAGCATAAGTTGCTTTGGGAACAAGTAGCTCTTTTACAGAAAGAACTAAAAAAAATCACGTGATACATACATCAGCGTGATGGCGTTCACGTTGCAGGGAATTCATTGGCTGATAAAGCCACGAAGTCAGCTGTGCAAGCGGCTTCCGTAGCTACAATTAAACGCTCAAAAAGATCGATAGATGGTGAAACGCTATTAGCAGTAAAAGCCTCGATGGATGGCAATTAAGCAGCGTTACCTCTACACTATCCACCCGGAAATTCATACGTAATTGATGCAAACTCCGTTCTTTTTGCTCAAATCCCTGGAGTGGGGGACAGAGTAATTCCAACCAGGAAGCAGAGAGTTTTCTTGATTTAAGACGCACACATGGGAGAGGGTTTGAGACATCAAGGGATCTGAAATCTCTAATAGAGTTAGAAAAAATTTACTGGTGGCCGAGACTGGGAGTTGATGTATACAATTTTCACAATTAATTGCCCAGACTGCAACAGAGATCGCAGTTATAAACTGCCACAGACACCTGACTACAGAGTAGCCAAGCAGACACAGACACCTCTGTTAGACAGCATTAGGCTATCTACCCGCAGGCGTCCCTACAGACAAATGCGGCCCCACAACTACTAGGATGAGATTTATTTGCTTATGGCCCCAGCGCTCGGCTGACGCCAGAACTGTTATAAAGGATTTGCGAGTCTTTATTGGCATACTAGCAGCCCGTCCCGACCTCGTCCGGGAGCAACAGGCTTCCCCAACCCCCACCCACCCCGACATTGCCAGCAGCCCGGGCCCCCGCCCGGCCCGTCCCCCGCCTGCCCCGACCCCCGCCTGCCCCGACCCCCGCCTGCCACGACATGGGTCCCCTTACCTCAGCCGCCGCTCCTCCCGCCTGTCCGCTGCTCGCACCGCCCCTGGCCTGTCCGCTGCTCCTCACGTCACCGCTCCTCCCCCGCGCCATGTCCGCCGCTCCCTTACCTCAGCCGCCGCTCCTCCAGCCTGTCCGCTGCTCGCACCGCCACTGGCCTGTCCACTGCTCCTCACGTCACCGCTCCTCCCCCGTACCATGTCCGCCGCTCCTCGTCGTGCTCATGAATGCCACTCCTCCCCGCGCTCCTGACGTGAGCGCGCACGTCACGGCCGGCGCTACTTCGGAGGGACTACTTTTTTTTTTACTGTCAATTTTTTAAATAACGTTTTTTTTAAAAATGTATATAGCCTATAACCATCAACACACCCTGACGATTCCAACGGTGTATCGGCGGTGTGGATTGGCGCTGTGGTTCCCGAGTTTACCCGCCTCAAAGGCTGAAAGTTCTTCCTTTATTATAGTAGTATAGATACGCAATAGGCACGCTACATTCTGATCAGGGTCCTGTTTTAGCTCTCGAGCTTACAAAGAGGCCATGGTTAGTTTGGGCGTTGCATTGCGGTATTCTAGTCCCTTCCATCCTGAGGGTAATGCGGTAGTGGAAAGAAGAAACCGTGACATAAAGTAATCCATAACAGCAAATGTATTAGGTTCGGGTGATGGGTGGGTCAAACATCTAATAAGTGTCCAACGTAGTCCTAACAATCTGCCAAGAAATTCTCTGGAGGGAATCACTCCTTATGAGCTACTATTTGGTACTAGAATGATAATCGAGGATCTCGATTGTCAGACTTCAGTGGTAAAACAGAAACCCTTTGATATCAAAGATCGTTTGGCTGTCTTACAGGACTTAAATTAAACAAGAAGAAGTCTGAGTAACACAACACAAAAGCCAACAGCCACTGAAGATGAACCACCTGTCCTAACAAGACCTGTCTGGATTCCAAAAATTGGGAATCTAGTCAGGGAAAAGATAGCGGTGAAGAAGGAATTTGGGCCTTCTTACAGAAAAGCAGTACCTGTCATAGCAATCCAAGGAACGAGATCAGTAGTACTACCGCCCCTTGCTGGTAAAAAGGAGAAGAGAGTCGTGTCCATCGACCTGGTAAAACCACAACATGTGGCCAATAATAAGTAGTAGGCCAAGTGGACTCCCAAGATGTAGCAGACAGCCAAATCTTGCTACAATCCAAGAGGTTCAAACTGAAAGAATTATCACCTTTGATAAACCTGCAGTAAGAAAAGAAGGACTATGCAACAAAGCAATGAAACTCGTGCCTCTTGAGACCCAAATATCTGTTCGACCAGAAACACCAGTCTTCAATGATGTAGCACCTGAATACACTAACATGACAAAGGAGAAATCAGTTCCAGCGATTTCAACAAACCCCAATGACATTCAAACAATTGACAGAACTGCATCTGGATATTTCATCAACTTTGATAACTTTTCTGAGGATCCAAGTGAACCTGAAGATACAACAACAAAGAAAATTCTCAAAGAAAAAACAACAGAACTTTTTCATGAACTTGAAAAAATATATCTGGTTCCACCATGGACTGAATTTTGGATTGGTTTAGGTGCATTTTTCCTCCTGCTCTGGCTAATACTGGTTTAAAGCCTGGGACAAATGATAGATGGAAAATACAGTACAATGGACACAGCAAGTCAGAAAATCAACTTGGTCCTAAAACCGCACAAATCATCACATGTTGAAAAAAGAGAACTGTCATCAGTAAACATGTATGGGATAGAACTGATTATGATATATATGGCCCGGTAGAGATGCTGAGAATTCCACATCAGTTCAAGGTTTCTGTGAATGGCTTTGTAACAGCCAGCAGATTCTCTGATGATTGGGACTTTGAGACAATTAATAATATGATGTCAGATTTAGAAATGTCTGCAAAATATACTAAACATGACTATTTAGAAGGGTCATCAAACTATGAAAAAATGTATTGTTTTAACCATTTTGGTCATCACTATTTGCACAAATCTGCAAGCCCGAGAAATGTTTTTATGTATAATAAATGGGAACATTGTCCAACAACACAAAAAGGCAGCTCTAAAACATTTTATGAAATGTTTCCTTACTTCTCAGGGTTTAATGTTACAGATCCAGAAACGTTCTATTTCAAAAATTTAAATAAGACAGGTTTGAAAACAATGTTGACCAATACCAAACAAACTTATTCTGCAAACTTTTATGCTAAGTTGTCCACATTGGGTTACGACTTCTGGAAAGACAACATCGAGACAAAAACTGTCTGGGGCACAAAAGAATGGCAGGTGCAAGGTCTGGAAGCTTTGTTCAGAGCCTGCATTTTACCTGAACAAATATTTTTTTTAAATGACACTGTGCAACAAACCTCTTGTCTTGGCATAGCAAAAATAAAAGATTTAAATAAACCGTCTATACCAAAGCCCATACCTAAAAATAACAAAACGACAGAAGGGGAGATAGACGTACAATATGTTTTCAAATTGAACAGAACTAGTCCTCATTGGAAAAAAATGCTTAATCTGGCCCACAAACACCAATAACTGTCAAGATAGATTCCTGAACAAAACACAGGATTTAATTCTTAACAGGCCAGATCCAAGATGCTCCCAGAGACCACATCCAGGGATAGTAACAACATATAGTGTAGGGAAACTATGCCTTGAATGGCTGAAAACGTCTACACTTCCAGAAATTAAACAACACTTGACTTTACTTAAAGAAAGCAATGATTTGCGAGATTTCTTATTGGGACCTCACAAAACACGGCAAAAACGTTTCATATACACCGGTATATATGCTGCGTACAACGAGGCTTGGAAAATAAGACAATTAGAAACTGCAGAAAAAGTACGAGACATTGATCGTATTAACTTGGAGAAAGCTCTCTCTGTAGTGGACAATGGGTTAACTACTCTGTCCTCCCGAATATATTCATTGGACACATTGTATCCTCTGCAATTGACATAATGGAACAAGACTTGCTAATGTTACAACATGGCCAGTCTCAATTACGTTCTATAATGCAGCTAGGCTGGACATTGCAAAATCTGCGTTCAGGCTACGTGCCATGGAGGCTTATCAACACAACGTCATTGTTTACTGGGTTTAACCTTACAGATAAACAAATCTCTTTGGCACAAAGAGGAGCAGACTATACGGTGCTGAGCCTTGAAAAACTGGAAAGATTACCATTGACAGTTTCTGAGAAACCTGTTATAGAATGGATAATTCATGGCACCATCATGATTCCAGTGACGATTTTCCAGTTTCAGTATTGTCTACGGCATATACCAGAAGGCCTGTATGAAAGGTTGGGTACAGAATACATTAAGTCAACATGGACTTTACCATATACACACAGTTGTTGGAATAAGGGGAAAGAAGTATTCCTTAGTGGGAAAAATTGTAAAATATCACTAAGGGGTACACTTCTGTGCCAGGGTATTAATTTACACGGAGCCTGCGATGGTTCTGCAAATAACCTTTCATGCCACCTGTACAGTACTCCCTCCACACTGATAGAACTGTTTTCAGGCAGCTATCCAATGGCAGTTACGTTATATTAAATGATCATAGCTGCTGTGGCATGGTGCCAGGAACAGTTTATGTGGTTACTGTGTCGTCCATGGTCACTTGTTGTAAGCAAGTATTGTATCCAACTCACAAGTCAGAGAGTCAGACGGCAATATGGCCTTCATTGAATATCTCTTCTATACAAATTGATACTTCAGACTAAAGTCTATTCTTTTGCAAAAATCTGTGCCCCCGACATCATCAAAAGAAACGTATGATCTGTAAGTTGCAAGGAAATCTGCAGAGATACATGCATTATTATCAACAAACTGCCCTGTACATTTCGCAGAAATGTTAAGTCAAATCTTAAACATGTCTGATACCAGTGGCATCGCACATGTATTTAAGACGATTTTTTCGGGACTGTTAGCACCATTTGAAGCAGTCCTCAGCATTTTTTCAAATTTGGTGCACTCTGTGTTCAGCGGCCTGCCTCTCAACTTGGGGCTCGCAGCAGGAATACTATTTTTATTTCTTCTGCTCCGATATGGCAAGTCCAGTAACCGACGATACCCAGAACCTCATGGAACAGACGGTCTGTGCCCAGATGTATCGTGAGAGGATAACACAGATTCTCGGCTTGGCTCGTTTAACAGATCTGAATACTACATGGCTTCTCTCGTTCAGACCAATCTGGCAAGATTGCATCTTACCTGTTCTAGGATGCCTGCTTTGCGGATAGGAATGCGTGTTAGACATTTGTCTTAAACTTCCATCAATCCTGCCATCGGATGTCGACGCCTTGCTAGGTCCTGTAATGGCTCATGCATTGTTTTGCCCCCAACGGCTACAGACCCTGATGACGGCATTCATTGAGATCTCACTAGTAAGACTAACTGAGGGTTAGGTACGAGAAACACCAGGCACACAGGTACCTTCTGATACGACCATTGCTAATGCGGCAACAAGCGCTGACGGCAATGCTTCTCATCTATGCACATTTGATCTGCTAGATCAAGTGGTTCCACTTTCACCTACTGTGGTGGACGATTTCTTTGCCAGCCTTAGCGACTTGATGTTTTCTCCTGACACTGAGAATAACTTTTGAGTCATACACACAGTGTTCTCTGAACTCTGAAATTCGGCCTTCATTTTTTCAAAACAATGACTTCTAACATTTGGAACTATATTTCCACAACAAAGTTGTAGTTTTTCTCTCTTTCCAAAACATTGAACTTTTGGCACAGACTAATCTGCTTAAAGTAGAACTATTCCTAGAGAACAAGTCATTTTTTGAAGACTGACTAAACTAACTATTTGGCCTGGTCCCTATTAATAGTAAGATTGCTATGACATGTTATGTTATGAAATGATCTTGACTTTTCTTCTGTATTTAAGAGACTTATCATAAATGTAATCTCATGATTCTTTTCTAAAGACTGTATTTTTAGAAATGTTTCCCTTAAGTATATTGTGTACTGTAGAAAATTCTAAAAATATTTTTTATGCATACCCAGCTCAAATGCATTCTTTGTATTGGGGTTGGATTGTAAACACTAGCTTTAGATATGTTCAGTGCTTGCTAGGTTAGCTTTTTTGAACTTAATATCCGTGGAGTGGGTGTTGTAAATGAATCTCGGACCCTAGTATAAATGTCCCGATTCATGCCCTTATATAGGTATACTTTATCATTCCCTTATATAGGCATAGAAATCATTACCATATTTGGTCTAAACCATACAGCCAAAATACGGCATGGATACTTCCACTAAGCTCCAAGAATTAACAAAGTTTTCTTGGAAAAACCCGCCTTCAGCAGCTCGGGATTTCCCCCTGCTTGAATATTAAGTTATCCTAGAACTCCCGGCGTTTTCCAAGAAATTAACCTTTGAGTAACGTTATTAAGTCCAAACATGCGTCAAACTCGGCACCTTCAAAGTATAAATATGCCTTGGTTTGCCTAAACAAACACACAGTGGTTTGGAGCAGATCGACTATCTACTTGCCCGACGCCCTGCAGCAGCACGTGCCGAAGGAAGCCGACCCTCCAGCAGATGCACTGCGAGACTCTGTCATTTCTCCTGCTGAGAAATCCAGCTCCAGTGTTTCCTGCCTACCCTTGCGGGTATCTGGGAAATCGAGTCCCGAGAACGAGATACAAGACCTCCTTCATTCTAGAACATGGGTACTCACAAACTTTCTGTCGGGGCCAAAATTGCAGTGTGGCTTATGGCCGAGGGCCGCACCAGTAGGGGGCGGGGTCAGGGTCAGTGAGGGGCGGAGCTAGAGTAAAATGCTATTTTTCAAAAGCAGAGGTAACCACGAAGAGCATATTTTGACAATATATTCTTATTAGCAGAAAATCGCAATCTAAAGAGGCATTGCATAGCGTCATACACACTTTGACCCCAATTTCATCAGTCTCTCTCTGTCAGTGTCTCTCTCTCTATCAGTGCCTCTCTCACTCAGCCAGCCTCTCTCTCTCTGTCAGTCTCTCTCGCTCTCTCTGTCAGTCTCTCTCTCTCTCTCTGTCAGTCTCTCGCTCTCTCTGTCAGTCTCTCTGTCAGTCTCTCTTTGTCAGTCAGTCGCTGTCAGTCAATCGCTCTGTCACTCAGTCTCTCTCTCTGTCTGTCTCTCTCTCTCTGTCAGTCTCTCTCTCTCTGTCTCTCTCTCTCTGTCTCTCTCTCTCTCTGTCAGTCAGTCTTACTCCCTCAGTCAGTCTCTGTCTCAGTCAGTCTCTCCCTCTCAGTCAGACTCTCTCTGTCACTCTCTCTCATAGTCAGTCAGTCTCTCTCTCTCTTTAAATAGCAGTATTTCTTTACTATTAACAGACACGCAACAGAACCAAAAAATTGATTTTTAGATCGAACTACGGTGATTTATACATATAGCTAACATGGATTGCCTGGTTCCAGGGCTTTTAGAGGGATGAAAACCTGGGGGTTCTTTTATCCCCCAGGTTTTCATCCCCCTTTTATCACTGTATGTACTTTATGTATTTTATACATGTTATGCACTTTATGGCTTAGAAACCATATCATGCTTTTACAGTACTACTTTATAATACTGTTCGTATTATATGCATTGTACTTCATAATAAGCCTTACTATTGTAGCAGTTCATTTTCAATTCTTTAGATGCCTGTCCGCTTAAGATCCTCAAGCAGTGCAGGGAATCTCTCCTGTCCCCTCTTGTTGAGATCATGAACAGGGCCATGAGGGACGGCATCTGTCCTCAGCAATGGAAAAGGGCAGTGGTAAAGCCGCTGCTCAAGAAACCATCTCTCGATCCTGGGGTATTAAAAAACTTTTGCCCTATTTCACTGCTCCCTGCTCCTGCGAAGATGCTGGAAATCCATCTGAACAAGCATCTTGCGGGCTTCGTGGAAAGCTCAGGTCAGCTGGATTATTCGCAGCATGGTTTCAGGAGGGAACACAGCACCGAGTCTGCCCTCACCATAGTGCTGGATAATATCCGCACCCGAGTTGATGGGGGCCAGACCACCCTCCTGATCCTGCTAGACCTCACAGCTGCCTTCGACACCCTTTCTCCCTCAGTTTTAACATCTCGCCTGAGGGAGAATAGGGTTGAGGGGGCTGCCCTGTCCTTGCTGACCTCCTTCCTCGACCAGAGAGAGCAGAGGGTGAAGTTGGGAGACTTTCTATCTCCATCCCTGTCTGTGCAGTGTGGGGTTCCCCAGGGGTCAGCATTAAGTCCGACCCTATTTAACATCTATGTGACCCCACTTGCCAGACTGATTAGATCTTTCGGGATCGAGGTAGTCTCCTACGCCGACGACACCCAGATCCTCGTCTCTCTCTCCCAATCGGTCAGCTCGGCTGCCTCCAACTTTAGATCTTGCATGGAGGCAGGCGCTCAATGGATGATTCACAATTCATTGAAATTAAATGGGGAGAAGACGGAGGTCATGGTGTTCGGAGGAAAGGAAGAAATATGGTCATCGGATTGGTGGCCGGACTCACTGGGAGCTTGTCCTGTCCCTACTTTGTCAGCGAAAAACCTAGGAGTCTTGATTGACCCCACCCTCAGCATGCGTCAACAGGTCAATAGGACAGTCTCAACCTGTTGGGGAATTATCCATGTACTGAGGAAGATCAGACACTATCTTTCTCAGCAGGCCAGAAAACAGGTAGTGGTTGCACTCATTGGCTCCCGTCTGGACTATTGTAATGCGCTGTATGTGGGACTAAACAAGGGTCTGCTGCAGCGCCTGCAAATGGTCAAGAACGCGGCGGAGAAATTTGTTTTAGACCTGCCCAGACGTGCCTCGGTCACTTCCGCCAGAAAATCTTTACACTGGTTCCCCATCGAAGATCAGATCCTTTTTAAAACAATGTGCATGACCTACGGGGCCTTGGCCAGAGGTAGTGCTACTGGGATCGGATCCATCTTGTCTCCCTATAGCCCCTCGAGGAATTTACGCTCTACTAACAAATCTCTATTATTAGTCCCCCGCACCCGTAGAGCTAAATGGGGTGGCAAAGCCTTCTCCACTCTGGTACCTAAGTGGTGGAATATCCTTCCGGTGGATCTTAAATCCCTTCCCACCATGCAGTCATTTAGAAAGGCTCTGAAAACTCGGCTCTTTGCGAAGTCATACTCGTAGTTGTGTTCTGCCTTCTGTGTTCTGATCTGTTTTTGTTAGGCGCCCTGATGCCTCTGGGTTTTAGTTGCGCATTATAAATTTTATTTCATTCATTCTTGAGAAAGAAGACTGTTCAATAAATACCTTTTTATTGAAAACGCCCGTCTCTCTATTTCAAGTCAAGCTATCCAGGCTGATGAAGGCTGATAGCCAGAAACCGGTCCTTGGATGCTTGATTCCGGTCTGGGAAAGACATGGCTTGGTAGTTCGGACTGGACTGTTCCCATGAGGCACAGGGTCAGAGCTGATTTGCATATAGCCAGTGTCTAACCCAGGGTGGTGTGGAGTGCAAAAAAACGATGGATTTGGGCCCTGATCCTTGTGCTGGGGTGAATGTATGACATTGTTCTACATTCTGTCCATCAACTGTGTTTTTTGCAATTTTCACCCCGAGTGTGCTGGGTATACTCAGACGTGAGTCCCAGGCTCTCCACACCACTGGAGTCAAGCTATCCAGGCTGATGAAGGCTGATAGCCAGAAACCGGTCCTTGGATGCTTGATTCCGGTCTGGGAAAGACATGGCTTGGTAGTTCGGACTGGACTGTTCCCATGAGGCACAGGGTCAGAGCTGATTTGCATATAGCCAGTGTCTAACCCAGGGTGGTGTGGAGTGCAAAAAAAACGATGGATTTGGGCCCAGATCCTTGTACTGGGGTGAATGTATGACATTGTTCTACATTCTGTCGATCAACTGTGTTTTTTGCAATTTTCACCCCGAGTGTGCTGGGTATACTCAGACGTGAGTCCCAGGCTCTCCACACCACTGGAGTCAAGCTATCCAGGCTGATAGCCAGAAACCGGTCCTTGGATGCTTGATTCCGGTCTGGGAAAGACATGGCTTGGTAGTTCGGACACGACTGTTCCCATGAGGCACAGGGTCAGAGCTGATTTGCATATAGCCAGTGTCTAACCCAGGGTGGTGTGGAGTGCAAAAAAACGATGGATTTGGGCCCAGATCCTTGTACTGGGGTGAATGTATGACATTGTTCTACATTCTGTACATCAACTGTGTTTTTTGCAATTTTCACCCCGAGTGTGCTGGGTATACTCAGACGTGAGTCCCAGGCTCTCCACACCACTGGAGTCAAGCTATCCAGGCTGATGAAGGCTGATAGCCAGAAACCGGTCCTTGGATGCTTGATTCCGGTCTGGGAAAGACATGGCTTGGTAGTTCGGACTGGACTGTTCCCATGAGGCACAGGGTCAGAGCTGATTTGCATATAGCCAGTGTCTAACCCAGGGTGGTGTGGAGTGCAAAAAAACTATGGATTTGGGTCCAGATCCTTGTACTGGGGTGAATGTATGACATTGTTCTACATTCTGTCCATCAACTGTGTTTTTTGCAATTTTCACCCCGAGTGTGCTGGGTATACTCAGACGTGAGTCCCAGGCTCTCCACACCACTGGAGTCAAGCTATCCAGGCTGATGAAGGCTGATAGCCAGAAACCGGTCCTTGGATGCTTGATTCCAGTCTGGGAAAGACATGGCTTGGTAGTTCGGACTGGACTGTTCCCATGAGGCACAGGGTCAGAGCTGATTTGCATATAGCCAGTGTCTAACCCAGAGTGGTGTGGAGTGCAAAAAAACGATGGATTTGGGCCCAGATCCTTGTACTGGGGTGAATGTATGACATTGTTCTACATTCTGTCCATCAACTGTGTTTTTTGCAATTTTCACCCCGAGTGTGCTGGGTATACTCAGACGTGAGTCCCAGGCTCTCCACACCACTGGAGTCAAGCTATCCAGGCTGATGAAGGCTGATAGCCAGAAACCGGTCCTTGGATGCTTGATTCCGGTCTGGGAAAGACATGGCTTGGTAGTTCGGACTGGACTGTTCCCATGAGGCACAGGGTCAGAGCTGATTTGCATATAGCCAGTGTCTAACCCAGGGTGGTGTGGGGTGCAAAAAAATGATGGATTTGGGCCCAGATCCTTGTACTGGGGTGAATGTATGACATTGTTCTACATTCTGTCCATCAACTGTGTTTTTTGCAATTTTCACCCCGAGTGTGCTGGGTATACTCAGACGTGAGTCCCAGGCTCTCCACACCACTGGAGTCAAGCTATCCAGGCTGATGAAGGCTGATAGCCAGAAACCGGTCCTTGGATGCTTGATTCCGGTCTGGGAAAGACATGGCTTGGTAGTTCGGACTGGACTGTTCCCATGAGGCACAGGGTCAGAGCTGATTTGCATATAGCCAGTGTCTAACCCAGGGTGGTGTGGAGTGCAAATAAACGATGGATTTGGGCCCAGATCCTTGTACTGGGGTGAATGGATGACATTGTTCTACATTCTGTCCATCAACTGTGTTTTTTGCAATTTTCACCCCGAGTGTGCTGGGTATACTCAGACGTGAGTCCCAGGCTCTCCACACCACTGGAGTCAAGCTATCCAGGCTGGTGAAGGCTGATAGCCAGAGACCGGTCCTTGGATGCTTGATTCCGGTCTGGGAAAGACATGGCTTGGTAGTTCGGACTGGACTGTTCCCATGAGGCACAGGGTCAGAGCTGATTTGCATATAGCCAGTGTCTAACCCAGGGTGGTGTGGAGTGCAAAAAAACGATGGATTTGGGCCCAGATCCTTGTACTGGGGTGAATGTATGACATTGTTCTACATTCTGTCCATCAACTGTGTTTTTTGCAATTTTCACCCCGAGTGTGCTGGGTATACTCAGACGTGAGTCCCAGGCTCTCCGCACCACTGGAGTCAAGCTATCCAGGCTGATGAAGGCTGATAGCCAGAAACCGGTCCTTGGATGCTTGATTCTGGTCTGGGAAAGACATGGCTTGGTAGTTCGGACTGAACTGTTCCCATGAGGCACAGGGTCAGAGCTGATTTGCATATAGCCAGTGTCTAACCCAGGGTGGTGTGGAGTGCAAAAAAACGATGGATTTGGGCCCAGATCCTTGTACTGGGGTGAATGTATGACATTGTTCTACATTCTGTCCATCAACTGTGTTTTTTGCCTTCAAAGATGGTGGCATTCAAAGCAACAGCTAATGGGGTGATGCCAGAATCTTGAAGTGGTTTTATTATTTCTCTGAAGCCTTGTAGTCTGGGTGACGGGGGCTGGAAGAGATGTGTATTTGGGAACAATATGGTCCAGATGCCATGGGACTGAGACATCAGACCCCATATCAGCCATCAGACCATCGCATTTCAAAAGGCCGTGGAAAGAATGTGGCCTCCAAAGACATCAATGGTCTCTGAGAAAGCTCACCTCTGTGGCTGCTAGTAGGGCTAGGAGTAAACAGACTGTATACACCCTGCTGAATGCTATTGATTTCAGTTGCAAAACCTGTGCACATAATGAGCGTGAGCATCTAAAAACACACAAAAATGAAGAAGAATGAGATTGCATCTGCCTCAACAAACTGGACTTTATCAACATGTATAGCTATTCCACTCTGAAAATCTATAATTGCCGCCAAGGGAAGTCAAAGGCAACTATCCTCTCACCATTACAGGATGAGATATCTATGAGTAGCACCAACTTTAGAATGTGAGTTATCCCTCAAGATTAGATGCTCCTCTAACAAAAGTGAAATTGTCTGGGAAAGGGGAACTTGCAAGGACAAAGAAAAAATAGCAAGTATCCCACAGGTGCATAGGCGGTCAGGTGGTATCCTACTCAGAGGCACAGCCCTAGACTACTCACACTATACAACAATCTGCATCACATTGTAGCATACTGTACTGCATCATAGAAACCTTGTACAGCAAAGTAATCTGGCTCACTGGGCAGTGGACAACAACAACTACACTGACAAAATAAGAAAGCAAACACTGGAGAAAATAGCAGGGATCAGATTGTGTAAGCGAGCAGTCGATTAGCATTTCTCAAAGTAAAAGTGCTGAGAGGTAGGAAAGACTCAGTATAAGGATACACGTGTTTCGCTCCTCCTAACAGAGTAAATTCACAGAACTGATGGCAGGGAGAAGAAGTGAGTTGCAGCTTCTTTATGAAGTCAGTAGCATGAACAATGCACCTCGCAAAGAGAGAAAAAACGAAGGAGTGAGGTTGGAGACTTTTTTTGGTTGAAGCTTGTTTTAAATAAGCTTTCATGATATAGTTGGGCATAGTAACATGTTATGCAAATTGTGACATAAAATGACCGAAAATCTAGAACGTTCTACCTAGGCCTTTAATTGAATGTTTCCCAAACCAGTTCTGATTTTCAAAAATTGTAAATAACGTCAGTGTCAAAGCTGCCCTAAACCAAAACCGAAGAGAACACTTCACCTATTGTACCTAAATGGTTCAATTGTAATTTCTCTGTCATCATTGTCTTGCCATTTTTCTTCTTCCATCTTTTTTTCTGGCCCACATGCCCAATATCTTAATGTCCATTACACGATCCTCCAACTCATACTATCAAATTCCTTTCACATAAAGTACTAAGCCCATCAGCTTAGCCAAACGGTCATCCATGGTATACCATTCTCCATCAGAATAGTTACTTCATCACATCACTCTATGCTCCTCAAGCCAAATAATACACTGTATCTTGCACCCTGCTTTCTATAAAGGAATTCTCCCCATGCCTGTCTGAAAGTTCTTTGGGTGCACAAAAATAGGGAGATATTTATTTTCGTTACTAACACCTGCAGCCTTGACTACTGTATGTGAGGTAGCACTTCACTTACCATGTTTTCCAACCATTGTATATCTTTCAATGTAAACTAATTATTTCAGTACCACTAAAGCAGCACCTATTCTCTCAGCAGTCATAATTCCCAAAGGACCTTAGCTGTATGTTTAGTCATAATGACCAACATCAGTGAGATCCATATGAAACAACACCAACCTGTTCATCAATACCTTTCCCTAATGGAGAATTACACCACAAGAGGGAAAACTTCAAAAAATCTATTTTTTCGCATTTTTTCTGCAAACCACTCTCTTTGTCACAAAAGCCAGCAACCGTGGCTTCCACTGCATCTGAGACAAATGTTATATCCCACTATCTTTAAATCTCAGCCAATGACATAGGCCCTTCAACAAACGCTCCCAAAAACTCTGCATTTGAAGGTCCCCCTGTCCTGCCTGTGTGACCTGATTAATGAAATGTGGTTTCGATGTGGCATGTTCTTTGAGACCATTCTCCTTTGTACTGTCACTCTGCAAACAACCTTCAAATTTTCCAAAGGCTGTGGTGCCTTACTAGGTTCCAATTTTCAAACCCACCCATGAAATTCTCACATAACATGCTTTTTAGATAAAAGAGGTGTCTAAATGATATTAATATCCTCATTTTTAACGTTTTGGTTTAGACAGTACTTCATCACTATTGGTCCTTCCAGTTAATCAGAAGAGGCACCACAAGATGCACTACTTTGTCTACAGTCTGTGGCTTCAAGTCCATAAATTCCCCAAACAAACAGGAAGTCATTGATTTCTGCAGCGTGGGCATTGATCTAAGATTGCTCGCTGTACGAATTTTACTCAAGAAAAATGCTAAACGTCTTGAACAATGGGCATGATTCTCAATCCCCCTTCAGCATGTCTTTTACCCCGAAAAATTGCCTATATGCACATGTTAAAGTCTGAAGCAGTTTTAATATCCCAATTGCACTCGTCTAACTGCCACGTAAATATTGAAATAAACCTTTGTGCACACTGTTTGAATGAGGAATTTATTGTCAGAAGCATCCTTTTGCACTGCAACTTCTTGCACAACATCCTTCCTTCCTTCCTCTAATATCTTGGATCATTTCTATTTCACTGTATCTATGTTTTTTCCAATGCATATTCTTTCCATCTCCCTTCTAGCTTTACTTTATAAGGGATCCTAATAAGAAAGCACTCTTGAATACCTGTGATGTTTGCCGGCTTTGACTTGTGCTGCAAATCCCTATCTTCATCTCAATGTAAGCGTCCTACTCTCGTTTTTTCCATTGGTCATGTTGACCGCTTTTGGCCCATATATTTTCACCATTCCTCCTTCCACAGTTGGACACATTTACTGAAACGCACTGGCCTGGTACACATCTTTTTTTTAAACACTCTTTGCATGTTGCGGGGAGAGAGGCATAAGAGGGACGAGAGAAGCAAAGGATGGTGGCGGGGTCAGAGGAAGAGAGAGAGAGGGCGAAAGAGAGAGAGAGCAGCACGAGACACAGCAGCGGTCGGTATCAGATGGAAGTGAAGAGGGGCGTTGTTGGGGGGGGGTCAAGGAAAAGAGTGAGAGCATGTGCTACAAGAGGAAGAAGCAGGACTTGCACTTCCATAGATTTCTAAATTCCATATAAAAGAAAAAAAAGAAAAAAATAGTTAATAGCAATAGTGGAAGCATAGACCTCATCAATCAAAAGTGATGGCAATGCAGAAATACTTCAGGGGTGGAACAAATGTAAAATGGGAAAAAAAAGCTAATAAATCAGGAGCAGTTAATTTGAATAGACAAGAAAGTCATTCAATCAAAGAACTCACCCAAAGGCCACTTAATGTAGAATTGATTCATCATTGTAAAATCGGCTCGCAAAGGGCCAGATTCTGAGAATCTGGCCCTTTGCGAGCGCAATTTTTGCATTTGGGATTCATCATCCCAAATGCAAAAATCGCAAATTGCGAAATCGCTAAATTGCCAGGAATTGCATTTAAGGAATCTCTATTTGAGATTCCTTAAATGCAATTCATGAACCATTTTTGAATTGCGAAATTGCTATTTTTGGCCGCTATTTACCGCGAAGTCTGACTTCGTGGTAAATTGCGAAAACTTTGAAAAATGCACTTTAGTGCATTTTTCAAAGTTGTATGTTACAACACATGTCCTTTGGACATGTGTGTTCGCAACATCAGTCTACATTTACATTTCAGGGATGCTACAGGGTGTCCTTTGGACACCCCTGGCACCCTTGAAATCGCATCCTTATTTGCGATTAGCAAATTGCTAATCGCAAATAAGGAATGACTCCCCCTTCATTCCTATGGGCCCCTAGGCCCATAGGAATGCATGGAGAGTCATTCCTTATTTGCGATTAGCAATTTGCTAATCGCAAATAAGGAAGCTTTAGAAATCGCAAATAATATTGCGATTTCTACATGAATCCCGTTTTGCGAGCCATTAATAGCGATTCCTTAATAATCGCTATTGAGGACTCGCAAATCGGGACATTGATGAATCTGGCTGTATATGTATTGCTGTCTGTGACAGACAGCTGACGCTGTCTTTAGTAGGACTGCAAGAAAAGCGTGGTCTCTCTCTCAAGTTCGAACCTGATATTGGCAGGAACAACAATAGGTGAGTGTAGGGTCATATGATATGCAATCAATCACAAAGATTAGAAGGTTATCATTTTTTTATTTAATGCAATTTTATATAGCGCGAACATTACCCGCCCGAAGGTGTCAGAGCGCTTTGTCAAAGGAAAGGTGGAACTAGCCCACACACAGTTAAACATTATAAACTGGTAGAGTACTGTCTATTCCACTCTCTTTCACATTCATCTTTGGGAAACCTATGTGTTAATGTTGTCTGAGCAATGAATATTTCTCCAGTAAACGAAAAAGAACATCAAAACATGATATTTCTACTGGTGCTAGTTATAACAATGTTGTTCTTTAGTATTTATTTCAATGTATTTGTGTATGCTTTACAGGAAACAGAAGAAAACCTACAAAATGGGATTCATTGTGCAGGTTTCAATTACAGTACTTCTGCTGGAAATTCAGGTTTTTTGTCAATATGCACGCTATGACTATGAAGATGAATATGAACCAGATGAAGAATACCCTCCAGCATTTCATGTGAATCAACATTTTGACTATGCAGTACCCTACTTATCAAATCCAGATTGTGCCAGAGAGTGTTTCTGCCCACCAACCCTTCCTCAAACCATGTACTGCGACAATCGCAAACTGAAAAGCATCCCAAAAGTCCCGGCACACGTTCAACAGCTATACCTGCAGTTCAATGAAATTGAAGAAATACCAGCAACTTCCTTCATCAACGCCACAGCTCTGAAGGAAATTAACCTTAGCCACAACAAAATAAAGTCAAATAGGATTGAGGAAGGTGTGTTCAGTAAGCTTACAAAACTAACACACCTCTTTCTTGACCACAACAATCTAGAGGAATTTCCATCTCTTCTTCCTAGCAGCCTTGAAAGGATTTTTGTCAATTACAACAAGATCAACAAAGTACAGTCCAGCAACCTGCAAAGTTTAATAAATGTGACAATGCTAGATCTTTGCAACAACAATATAGAAGATGCATTTAAAGGAAAAGGGCTCTCTAGAATGAAGAGCTTAATGCAACTTAATCTATGCAACAATAAATTACATTCCATGCCAAAAAATCCACCAGCCTCTCTCATGTACCTCTCACTAGAAAATAACTCAATCTCTCAGATTCCAGAGGACTATTTCACCAAACTTTCTAACCTTACAGCTTTCAGGATGTCAAACAATAAATTGAAGGAAGTCCCTCGGAACATGTTCAACCTTCCCAATCTAATGGAACTTGACCTTGCAAGCAACAAACTAAAGCAAGCCTTCTATATTCCCAGATCCCTGGAGCATTTGTACCTTCAGGACAATGACATTGAATGTGAGTATTACGTTATTTGTAAATATGTAACTCTTGACTCATGGGTAGAGTAATTCGAAGTGCAGTCAAAAAGAATATAACACAGAAGATAGAATTTAAAGTATCTAAAAAATATTGAGTCACACTCCAAACCACCAAAGAGCAAAATATGAACAGTAGCCTGTTTTTCATATAGTCAAATACCTAACTACATAAATGCTAGAAGATAAAAGTAGGTAACATTCACTAAACGTGTGTCGATAATCTTTCTTATAATGGGGATGCTAATTCTGGGCACAATTCCCAAAGTCATGCATGTGTGCAAATGGCTGGATTTTCAAGGAAAACAAGCAAAAAATAGTGAATGTATACTTGTAAATCAGTTTATCCATGTGTAACGTTACAGCACAATGGTATAATATTCCACACGGCTAAATCGGTGGAGAAGTGTGGCTCACTGGTTAGAGCAGGCAGACCCTGAAGCAGAGGTCAGACCCGGGACCAGGGTTCAATTCCCGACGCGGCAGGGTCTTGAGCTCAAATGTCCACGGACTCGATAATTCTCGCTTCGGTGCCTGACCTAATCATGGGTTCACACTCTGCAACTCTGGGCATTAAGCTTGCTTAATCTCCACAACGGCCCCCCGCGGCGGGATGCCTGGCTTTCACCTTGGGGATGCCCTGTAGGGGCTATCTCACAGGGAAAAACCAGGACGGGTTCCCAAGGCAAGCGCGGAGATACCCCTTAGGGGGTCGATTCTGGCGCTATATAAGAATATAATAATAATAATAATAATCCTATTCCAAGGGACAGTGTTACAAGCCATAGAAAGCTTAGGAATACCCACACGTTTTGACAGTTTGCTGTTATTGACAAACCTGTTCCTTGCCCGTTCCCACTTTATGGCTCTACATGTAGTCCTCCAGGTAAAAGTTGCTTAGCAGAGTGGGGATGAGCTCGGAACACGCCATGTTTGTTCTGTATGTACTTATGGGATTTTTCCATGAGGAAATTGATTTCTCCTTGGAAAAATATAAAGTTACCACAGATCATCATATGCATATATGCACAATTGTACTCTACATAAAATCCCTCATGTGGAGCTGCTACCACATCTGACTAAATGGAAATTCACAACAAATTTCTAGAAATGCCTCTGGAAAGCTTTGACTGCTTAAGTTTTCCCAAGGTGCTCTTCATGAAGACCCACATCTCCTAAATCAGCATCAATGTCCATTAATAAACCTATTAATGCATATTTTCAGATTTATTTATGAATGGGGCCCTCTATGTTCAGCTCAGATTAAAGTAATTTGTGGATGAGCAAAACATTAAAAAAAACAAGAATGACAAAAGATCTGCTCATTGAGGGTGACAACAGAAGAAAATACAAAAGGACTGTTTAAAATAAAATACAAACTGAACATTTTGCACACTTGCCCAATATTCCGATAACCAGGGCTTCAAAATGTTTTGAAAGGAACAAAAAGTATAGCAAAAAGGAATAAAATCTGCTCAAGAAGAGCATTTTAAAATAAATTGAATAAACATAAAAGGAAACAGTCAAATAAAAAGTCTTAATTAGAAACAATAAGTTTAGCTAAAGGAGCTTGGAAACAGAACAACTCGTGGAAAAACAGTCAAAACCTAAAAGTAAAATTAAGACATGAGATATTTAGAGACAGCAAAGGAAAAAAGAGCTCCTCAAAAGTGATTGAATATGTAAGAATTTAAACAAAATAAAAGAAAGTGGCAAAAAATCAAGAGAGAAGAAAGGAAAATCAAAATAAAGAAAGGCATCAGGATGCAAAGTAAAAGAAAAAAAGCAAAATTAATAATGGGCTCACATAATTAAAACATATGAAAATAGAAAATCAAAGTCAGGCCATATTGCAGACAGAGGCAAGAACAACAAGCATTGGCATAGCCAATAGGTCTCGCCTTACGAGACCTTATAAGTATTTAGTTATTCAGCACAATATCCTTGGTGCAACAACATCATCTGTTGCATGGCTAAACACTTATAAGGTCCCAAAAGCGAGACCTATTGGCTATGCCAATGCTTGTTTCTACTTGTAAATTATTTTGCAAAAGTTGTTGAGCGTGTGTGTATTTTATTATGATTGTGTCAGAGGATGAATGCGAGAATGAGTCGATGGATGGATGGATAAATGGATGCATGATTATAAAAGATGAGTGGCAATGTGCATGTATGATGACTGACTGAGTGTCTAAACCCACCAATGAAACTAAATGCACTTTCATTCATAGGCCGGGCCTATGGTCATGGTCAATGCTTGTTTTAACTTTGCATGGCTATAGGAGGGGAGGAATAGAGCATGAGATAAGGGGAGAGAGAAATAGAGAGTGAGAAAAAGAGAAAAAGAGAGATACTTGGCAAAGCGTAGTCCAAGAAAGAGACTGTGGGGATGGCGAAGAGAAAATGGGAGGGAAAGAAAAAAAATAAGAGATAGTGTATGAGACAGGAAAAGAGTAAGTTTTGGAGTTTGAGCAAAAGGCTGCTACCTTGGTGCCTTAGTAATAGCTCAGCTTGTGCTCTTAGAATCAAGCCAGACAGACTAGTTGTCTAGCATCAGGCTCCCCCACCTAACGTGCGTACGCTGTACATGGCAGACACACGTAACCTCATCATTTGGTACCTCACTTTGTAGGCTTCAGTTACTTGAGGTTAGTGAAATATGCAACATTAGATTTTAATGTGTCTGCTGAGGCAGGATGAGATTCCCGGCGGGCTTCCGTAGAACAGATTTAAAACAAAGCCCGATGCGTGCGCAGGAAAGGAATGTCTGGCAGCGCGAGGCAGCCGGGATCCGAGCTGCCCGGGGTTTTACCTCACCTGCCAGTCGAGCCTCCTGGACTCCCTCATCACCACTCTAAGTCCCTCTGCAGCCGTGCCAAGCTGGGAGACTAGTTCCTTCAAACTGCACTCAGAGGTGTGAATCACAAGGACGATTACTGCCTCCTGTGGCTGCTCTGTAAAGTAAAAAGTGGTAACCAGGGCAGCACCAGGGATGTCTACTGCCGACTGTTTTATTTGGAGCTTAATTGTAATAAGAAATGGTAAGCAGTGCAGTGCAAGGAATAGGGGGGCGGCACAAGGGGGCTTTGCGCACTGCTACCTGAACACACAGTCTCTAGCAGGCAAGGAGTAGGTGGGGGCTTACCTGACACTGGTGCAGCAGCAGGTTCAGTGGCAGTAAGGCCCAGAGCCCTCAGGAGCCAATTGAACCCTGATTATGGCTGGAGTTTTCTACCGCAACAGCAAATTCGCCTGTTTCCTTGCTTGCTCAAGGGCCAAAGGCATCCTCACTACGCCTCTGGGAGCAGGTATGATCTGAGAATTAAAAGTGACCATGCAAATGTTTAATTAATATCTCCATGTTACACTAAGCAGTCATCAACAAAAGGGGACACAATGCGTGTGTGTGAAATAGCAAAGATTTTTATTTCTATCTTTGTAAAATAGCTCACACCTCGCGCTGAAAGTAAAAAAAACAAAAGTGTTGTCAAAAGTGAAAGCATTTCCCTTGCGGGAGCGAGCAGTGCCAGGACCGATAATTGCTAACTCATGGCGCCAAAGCTTGCTCCCGCAATTGAACCGCCAAACGTGCACACGTTGCCATTGAAAGCAATACAACACGTGCACGTTTTTAGAGCGAAAAGTGAAGCGATTCCAAAAGGTCTTTTTCTTATGCAGCGCATGCACGCTGCATAGGCAAGACCTAAAAACAACAAAAGACACTTAGTCAAGTAAAAATAAAGCCATCAAACAAAGAAAGAACAATAAAAGTACCATCTGAAATATGAAGGAAAGGGAGAAGGAAAGATTTGGAGAATGACTAACATCATGAAGCCACAAGAAAGGCAAGAAAGATGAGAACAGCACTTAGGATATTATGGAAAAGGAAACAGAAAAATGGAAGAAAAAATAACTAAGATGAAACATAAAAATGATCACAGAACAGAAATAGAAGGATTTTAAATGGAAACTATTGAAAGTAGGTTACATTTGATACCCGATAAATAACGTATCTCATTGTATCATTATTTATCAGGGGTGATAACACCTAATTTGTAATCAGGACCTAGATATTGATGTTGTTTTAATATTTGAATGCACAATATTAATTTATTGCTTTGGATACCTATTTTTTTAGTAGCCTTATTATCGTTTATTTTGTTTTTCCTATTTCATTTACAGTTCTGAATACTTCACTGATGTGCTCATTCATTGATCCGATGAACCCCAATCGCTTGACCTACCTCCGTATTGACAAAAACAGACTCCAGGCTCCATTAAGCACACTTGCATTCCTGTGTTTTCCAAACATACACAATATCTACTATGGTGAACAGAAGAAGGGTCAAGGCAAGGACACAAAGTTAGAGGCACCTCTATTTCCTCAATTTCCACAGCCAGAAGAAGAGCATGAGGAGGGCCCAGGAGATCGGTTCTATTACCACGAGGAAGGCGAGCCCAGAACAAGGGAGGAGGAAGACGATTTTGAGTTTGAACCTTATTCATACTGAACTCCACAATGAATCAATTTGGGCACATCTTGCATATATGTAGACTAAAAAATGCAATATCTTCAAATTCTAGCATATTGGTGAGAGGTGTCATTCATGGTTGCAGACTTTGATAGCTATTTGGCCAGACCAACAAAACAGATCTATACTACAAGAATGATTCCCCCCCCACCTACAAACAAGAATGAATATTCACATAGAGATATGACATAAACTAGGTCTATGTGAAAATTTCAATGGAGCTAAATAGAATGGTTACTGTTTGTGCGCTAATTTGAGGGTGAAAATGTGTTGGGGAATTGAGTTGTATCAGTGTAAGAGTTTTTAGTTGACATTATAGATTTTAGAACAACTTTTTCGTACCAATATAATTAAATATGTACTAACATTGTTTTAAATATTCTTATTATCTACATTTTGAAATAAAAAATGTACAGCTCCGACAAATTCATTATAAGTTGATTTCATGTCAAATTTCTTTGCTGCCATAATTTAGTTTGCTGCTACTCTTTACTCTATTTCATATGTTCCCTCCTCCTCTGAATTAATGCATTTTCATCAGTTGGATAGGAAAATAAACATCTGCCTATTATGGCAACCTCTACAGACTGCCGTTATTCAAGAACAATGAGTTATGCTCATGCACATTTTGATCTAGGCACCATGTACATATTTTCTCATTTCAGTTATTTCAAGCAAAGGCTCAGAGTAGCACCATAATCTATAGGGAGTGTACAGCTAAATGTACTTTTGTAGGCAAATACAGCTAGCTTTTAAAGATGTCCATGCACCACCAAGGCATTTGTTTTGGGGGAGGACTCATTGGTGATGTACTTTACATAGTAGGAGAGTAATAGGTAATACAGGGTTTATTAAATTTTTTGTATAGATCTCATAGAGAGCCTCTATCATTTACTTCAGTTTCTGAATCTCATAACCTGCTCCTATGACTTAGCAGCAGTTTATAACAAAACTGGCTACCCACTGTTGTGATGTCATAAAGGCTTTCAAGGCCAGGACCACGGGGCTCTCTGAGAGGCTATCAGCGCAGCTTCACTTGTCTGCTTTGACTGAAAGCAGAAAGCACAGCTGCTGGAGAGAAAAGGAAGGCAGGGAAGGTAGCAGGTGTAGAAAGTGAATCACTCGAATGCTGTAGTAGAAATCAATTACAGGTTTATTCATAAACAGCCCCACACCTGGTGCGGTGCGTAGGTAAGGAAAGTCAACACTAGAATGACAGTTGGGCAGTTGGAGTGAGTCAAGAGAATGGGTGGAATGTTGGGGAACCAATGGAAGGGGTAGGGTGACAATGGATGCTCTCGCGCAGGATAGGTGACTTGTTGTTGTCACATGGAAGGGCACGAGGAAGTACAGAACTGGGATGCAACACATCTTCCTCTCTTGAGAGTTTTGACTAATAACTACATTCTGTGGTAAAACAAACATTCATGTGCATTTAACTATGAACCTTTAGTCAAACACAAAGTCTTCATAACGTTTCGGTTTATGGATGGTTCTCCCAAACCTCCCCGTGACTAAGTGGGGATCATGGACACTTTCGGTGTCGGAGTGAGGATCATTACTGGTTCTACCAGACCTACCACTGAAGATATGACCGTCAGACATGACTTCAGAGTCAGAGTGTGAGTCGCCATAACAACTCCTTGGTACTGGAGTGTGAGGACTGACATCAACAAACCGGTCTGATGAGTGACAATCAGCAAAGCCAGTGACAGGTGGGAGATTGTGTGAAGTCTCATTACTGGGCATGCAACTTTGTTCTAAACTGGTCCTATCAACATCAACCCACAGATCTTTTCAATACCTATTAGGTTGCAGTTGATTGGGTACATTGCCTCCATGATGATATCTGGCCAATCTACTCATGTGCCACACTATCCCATCGCTGAGCCTTGCAGCATTGTTATAAAGTTCATCTATATGAAGAGGAGCGGTGAATCTGCTTTCTCCTTTTCTTACTTTTTTTTCCAAACGAACTTTCACTAGATCCCCTACCTTAAATGAGTGTTCTTTTGCACCATGTTTTGAGTCATACCATTCTTTGTAATATTTTTGCGCCTTGATTATGTTATTTCTGGTGACCATTCCAGTTGTTTTGAAACAGGCTCCTACCTAGGTCTATACTCAGGGGCTGTCTGCTTCTCATAAGAACAAAAGGTGCATTACGGGTGCTGGCACAAGGAGATATCCTAAAGGCCCAGATGCGTTTGAATACTTCTTCTTCCCAGTTAAGGTTAGCATTTCTTGACAATTGTATGTGTCCCTTCAAGGCACGGTTGAAACGTTCAATTAGGCCATTACCTTCAGGATGGTATAATGAGGTAGTGTGTGGGTGATACAATTCCTCTCAAGGAATGACTTGAACGCCTCTGAGTAAAATTGTGGACCATTGTCAGTGAGAACAAATTTGGGTAATCCTTCACTTAAGAACAACTTATCCAGGAAGGATATGGCTGTTGAGCTGACTATTTCAGAAACAATTTCTATTTCCGGCCACTTTGAGAAGTGATCAATGACCACTAAAATGTACTTGATCTCTTCATCATGTCCTTCAATGGGTCCCGCGATGTCCAGGCCCAATTTTTCCCATGCCATTAAGGGGGTTGAAGTGGAGAAAGGTAAACTTTGGATGTTTTGAGGGTTTTATCTGAATCACAGCACTCAACACAGTTTCTTATGAGGATTTAAATTTGCTTGTCAATACCGGGCCACCAATAACAGGTTCTGACTCTCTGCTTCGTCATTGAAATGCCCAGGTGACCTATGTGGCAAAGTTTTTGAATTTTGTCTCTGAGGGTGATGGGGGCTATGGCTTTGCCGATTCTGTACAACACTCCATTTTCACAACAGAGTTCATTTCTTATTTCCCAATAAACTTTGACATTGTCATGAAGATGGCGTTTCTCTGGCCAAGAGGTGTTGACGAATTTGCATACATCTTTAAGTGTTGAATCCTGAGACATGGATTTTCCCATTCTCCCGCAGAGATTCCATCAAAATCCGTGTTGAAAAGCAGAGCCGCTTTTTCATCATCCTCTAGTGCATCCATATTTTCATTGTGTGGAAGAGGTAGTCTGCTGAGGAAATCTGCAACTTTGTTCTTGATCCCCGGCCAATATTCAGCTGTGTAGTTGTAATCCAACAATTTGATAGACATTTTACTTAGTCGTGGTGAAGCATTTTGCAGACCTGAGGCAGACAAGATTTTAATTAAGGGTTTGTGGTCCGTGCGAAGATGTATATTGTATCCCCAAATGTATGCTCTGAAATAATTGAGCGCCCATGAACAGGCTAGCATCTCACGTTCGATTACAGAGTATTTCTCCTCAGCAGGGGTGAGCAATCTTGAGGCAAAGGCCACAACCCATTCTTGGTTTGAAGTATCCTTGTGCACTAACACGGCACCCAATCCTTTGTTGCTAGCATCAGTTGGTACAAAGATTTCAGCTTTAGGATCAAATCCTTTGAGAAAGGGTGCATCGCTGATTTCTTTTTTGATTGTCTCAAAGGTGTTCTGACATTCCGGGGACCATTCAAATTTTATTCTATTTTTTAGTAATTGTCTTAGACTGTACATTTTTTCTGAAAAATTTCGAATGAATTTGGAATAATACTCAGTTAATCCGAGAAAGGCTCTAACATCTTCTTTGCTGGATGGGCAGGGAGCATTGAGAATGGCATCTACTAAACCTTGTTTTGGTTTGATACTGATGAAGCGGGCTTCAGAAAATATTTTATTCTGACTCGTGGATTTAATTCCCCATAACATGAACTAATCAATTAATGAGCTGTTGCATGATTTGTTTAATTAACACAACCTAGATTAAGTTTGCACCACACATATACACGCGGGAAACTAATTACATGTGCTCTTGTTGCATTTGCAAGTCTGTTTTGTAACACATGATTAATATTGTTTTGTTTGTTATGTCTGTCCTATTGTCTTTGTCACTATTAATATGCGGCTGATCATTCATGGCATGTGCTTTTTATATGTGCTTACATGTTTGTCCTATGTTGTGTTTGTCTGTCTGTGTATCATTTAATCATCTTTTTACTCTTTCAGAAACATAAAGCTTGATTACATGAAGAATGGTAGATATTTTATGTGCTGCTTTAATTGTTTGCTTTTGCTAAATGTCTTTTATTAGTGGGTTAATTAATAATTAGCAAGGGATGGGTGGTACAGAAGGGTTTGCTTTACCTGAATTAATCACTCTTTTTGTGTTTGTTTAAATATTAGCTCAAGAGTGGTTTGAGGCCTAGTCTCTGTTTCTGAAGAAAAGTTGGTCGGCCTGAACTGAGCAGAAGTTGGAGCCAAGTGTACACGTTTTGGAAATCTTCCATGCGGAGTTTGTTTTACCTTCTTCTTGAAGGGATTGTGGCTCTGACATTTGAAAAAACTGTGGCTTTGACAATGGAGCTTGTTTTCATGGACTGCTCTGGATGTTCTTTTACAAGGCCGAGGAAGTGGCAGGCATAATTCTGCCGAGCTTTGGTGGAAGTCAGATTGGCAACTTTTAAAATGTTGCAAAGCTCGGAAGCTGATTTCACTCGATGTCAATGGACAATGGCATGGTGACGCTTATTCCCTGGACGTGTTAGTTGTGGTGGTCTGACAGCCACCAACCAATCACAGTGCTGAACTTTTGTAAAATTATTACATTTAGTTAAATTTGAGAGCAAAAATGATATAAAATTGGCTCTCTTGAAGGGTTTGGGTCTGTCTTTTTCCAGAGGGCGAAGTGCTGTCCGATTTCCTTTGGATTGTAAGCATTCAACTGTTTATTACTTGTTTCCCTTTCAGGTCAGAAAGCTAACTTAGAGAATAAGATTTATGTTTTTCTTAGTTCATTATTTTGAACAATGCTAAAATGACAGTTAATTTTGTGCCAATGTTTAATGCATATAACTGAATTAATAAAACTAATTGTTTGCTTTTAATAAAGAGAGTTAATAAAGATTATTCAATTATGAATTTTAAAATAAACTTTTAAAATGACAAGCTGGTCTTGTTTATTGTAGATAGTTTATAGCTTAAAAACAAACAACATATTGATCTATTCACCTCATGATTCAGCTGCTCTAATGTTTCTTATGGGCCTGGTATTGATTGGTAAGTGTGATAGTGGATTGTGACATAATTTATAAAATATTTTAGTTGCAGAGCTGGATCAATTTTGGTAGCTTCAGACGGTTATATGTTGTTTTTGACATGCATGTTACATATATGTTGGTATAGTCATAGGATTGATGTTTAACAAATGTTAAGTTTTTGATTTTGTCAGATTGTTATATGTAGTCTTAGGGAATTTTTCCAGCAGTGTGAAAAATTTCTGGTTAATTGCTAGCAAGGTAGTGTGACTAGAAGAGTTACACGTGCATTTGTCTGTTTCAAAATTGTGGTATAGAATATATCACGTGTTGTGGATGTACAACACAAGTTTAGGGACCTTAGATGTGCATGGTTGAATGTATAGTGAGGATTGTCTATGAAATTGTAGCATTAAGCAGAGGGACCTGGTGAGCCTGTTTTAAAACTTTCTGTGAAAAGAGTAGTAGGATTTATCCAAGCTTGAGAGAAGGGTGAGATAGCGTCGTCTATTCTTATCAACGCTTGACATTTTCTGTGGTTGGTTCAAGTCCTGCCAAGAATTTGTGTGTGTATGATCAGGGTTTTCTTGTTTGAAAGTGTGTGAATGATTGGTAACCTGAAGGGTAGGGTAAGAATTACTCTATTGGCAATTGAAACTATTCTGTGAGAATAGCGTCGTCTATTCCACGCTGAGAATACTTGAATGAATGTGTAAAACTATCTCTTTGTTAGAGAAACAGGCAAATGGTTTGTTTTCATGTAGTTATTAATTGCGTTTTTAAAAAGTAATTGGAAAGTGTTTTAAACCCTTCTGGGTAAAGTAAAAGCATTGAAAGGTGTTTTGCGCTATTTAAATACCTTCAAAAAGCATTGCACGCTATTTTAATCCATTGAAAAGTGCTCCGATCGAAAATTGTGAGGGAGGGGCTGATTTAGGAGTGAGAGCGTGTGGGGACAGCCTGCAGCCGCAGCTGCTGTATACGTCAGAGCCCGCCGCGCTCTGATTGGTTGATGTGCCTGGAGTGTCAGAGCAAAACAGCGCTCTCATTGGTTGAGGCGCGATCAATGCTCGAAATACTGTTTATTTTATAAGTATTCCTTTCTGTTCTGATTTTTGTCTTTCTCTCGCAGATTGCGCTATTTTAGAAAATACTGGCTTGATTAGTGAAGCGTAGTGTTTTGAGCTTGTTTCAGTAGCCCCTCATCCCCAGATTCTCTGTCAATTGCCACGCTACGTGTACGTTCAGCTCACACGCAGTGTTAAATGGTATCAGAACCAAAGACACGAGCTTCCTACTGTTCGCGCTCCCTCACACAGCAATTACTTTAATAGCTCGAGCCCCTTATCTTCTTGACAACACGAGTTTCCTTTAAAGCTGCACAAGTCCGCTCCATCTCGAGCTTTTTCTTATGCTTTACTGCTCGCTTTGTGTTTACATTTGAACAGCCGACTGTTTAATTTCTTCACTTCAACGTTACTAAACACAGATATTTGTTGTTGTATTTCAGTGTGCCGAGCATATGGTTAACCGAGCATTTTTGTAAAGGAGGGGGGCGTAAGGAGAGAGCTGCCTGCAGCGACTGACTACGTCAGCCGCCGCGCTCTCATTTGTGGAAAGGCCGACGCGTCATAGGCAGAGCCGCGCTCTGATTGGGCGAGGCTCTCCCATTGAGCATTCCTTGGTCCCGAGTGTCACGGAGGAGCCGCGCGTACCTATTGGTTGGTGACGCGAGAGAAGCCGCGACCTGATTGGTCAGAGCTTCGTGTTAGTGTTGGACTTATTCTTCTTTGAGAAGGAATGCTAAGCGCTGGCTTTGGAGAGCGATGGTGGAATAGCGCTATACTTGCTAAATTCTTTTTCTAATTAGGGGCCTTAGTTGAGGTTGATTTGTTTGTTACAGAGAAGAGTTGTGTCCTGATTGGCTGAGGACGCCGCAGTGTCATTGAAAGGCCGCGACCGGATTGGTTGAGGCTCTGGCGGGCACTGTGGTTGGCTGAGCGCTGTGCAGCCACACGCTGATTGGCTAAAACACTTGTGCTGATGCACATTGTTTACTTTTTGCCGAGCATTTAGTTTTCCACGCTATTAATGCCCAAAGCTTCGTTTTTTTATTATTAATTGTTTCTGATATTTACCACAACACATTTGTTATTAATTAGTGAATAATACAGGAGATACATTAGGACAATAGCAGCAAAAGTGATTAGAGTAAGGAAATTAATTATTAATTAGTACAATATTAGGTAAAAACAGTTGCTTAGAGTTACAAATAAAGTTATAGTATTTACAGTATTGTACATTAAGAAAGCCATTAAAAGTCTTTGATAAAACAGCATTGAGTTACAAACATGAGTTATTGGGATGATTATAAGAAAAAGCCTACATGGTTTCAAAAGGTGAAAAATTATTTTAAACCTGACAAGAAAATTGAAACACGTGGTGGTAAATTACTTCATAAGTACAAAACACCTGCAGTCTATATGGAAGGCGAATATGGTTATCATACTGTAATTTGGTTTGATAACTGGATGCATTATACCAAAAATGATGGTGTACTAGCCTGGCCAGAAGATGGGTCATTTAATTTAAAGGTTTTACAAAATCTGAGAGGAAAAATGATGGATCTTGTGCCAAAGCCAATACCTACACAATTTGAAGCCTTAGTTGAATGGGAGGTTGAGATGATGGAACTTGAACGTGAAAGCAAGTGTTCAGCACCTAAATATTCAAAATATGTTGAAAATAAGGAAACACATGAGGATAAAGTGAGACGCTGGAGAAAGGCAGACATGTATGATGGTCTGTAACCAGTAAGAATAATGATTACTGAAGATTTAGAACAAAAGACAGCTGGACGAAGAATTGATGAGGAATTAGATGATGCGGTTTTAGAAGATATTTATGCCACTAAACCCAAACCGCCACCTTATCAAGCAGGTTCTCAATCTACCCCGAGAGTTTCTACAGAAACTTCTCCAAGTGCACCTCCTATAGAAGTTGAGGAAGGTTCTCCCAGATTTTTAAAATTACCTGAAAGGGTAGGCTCAGTAAATAATTGTAGTACACCCAGAGAAAAAAGAGTCCCACAGGAAAATAATTTTGTGAGAAATCAAGAAAGATTACCTGCTGATCAAGAAATTTCTAGTTATAATAAAGCAAAGCAAGATTTAATTCAACAATTGACAAAAGGCATGGAAGCAGTCACAGTACCAGTAACTATTGGTCCTGTGGTACCAGTTTTTGATCAAGGAGATAATAGACAAACAGCCTTAACAGCTCCGTTAAATGCAGAAATTCAAAAGGTTGCTGAAAAATTTTATTCAGAACTTTCAGAGATTCATAGAGAAAAATCTATGATGCCAAATCTAACATTACATGGAAGTTTGTCAAGTTCGCAAACACCAACTGTGGCGGATTCAGATTCAGGTTTGTCAGAGAAAAGCTTAAACAGAACAGAATTATCTCAAAATGAAATGTCCCCTGAAGCTCCTGAATATAAAAAGCTTGATGTAGCTAAATTAAAAGCTGACCTGGAGGAATTAATCATTGGCACAATTGGTACTGATAATTTGAAATTGCATCAAGATGATGAACTATTGTTTATTTGTAAAAGCATTCAGTGGAAAACTAAAAACAGGTATGAACAACTGGAAGAAATGGCTGCTGAGTTAGAAATTGATTTGAGCATACAGAAACATTTACAGAAACATTACAGGGTGGATTTCTCTGAGAGGGACATTGATCATTTAAATGGTGCTGGAAGAATAACTCATATAAGAGAATTATTACATTTTCTCAGAAAACTAGGTGAATTAGGTAAATGGAGAATAAAATGGTCAAAGAAAGAACAAGATAAAAGACTAAGAAATGATGAAATTTCTGAATTTCCAATGAGAGAAATAGCTGAAGGAGGGTATGTGCATGTTCTTTGGTCCAGACAGGATATTCTCCTGTTTACCAATGATTTTCCACATTTGAGGGAAAAACCAGTTGAGTGGTACCGACAGGTAGACAGATTTATAAAGGTGTCAAAGGTTCTGTGGATTGATCTGGATGGATTCTTTGACATTGTTGTCCCATCAGATCTTTGGACAGAATGCAAGATTTCTGTGGATTGGCCAAAAGAAGAACCTGCCCGAGACAAAATTACAGGTGCCCCATCAAAAGATGTCATGTATCTTTATAATAAAGTAATTTATTGGCTGAAAGGAAAAATTCCCCCAAAAGAAGTGGACTGGGTTAAAATAGACAGAACAAATCAGGAACCAAAAGAATCAGTTCATTCATTTTATGAAAGGTTACTGTTAGTCTTTAAACAGTACAGTGGCTATGAAAAATTAAGTGAAAAGGACATGAGCCATTTTATCTACAGATTTGTATATGGCCTGAGACCTGAAATTGGTGACATGATTAGAAATGGAATTGTTTGTTGGCAAACACTATCAGTTGATGACATCTTGAGGAAAGCAAAATATTGCAGTGATGAGATAGATGCAAGGCAAAAGAATCTCAAGGAGAAAGCAATGTGGGCACAAGTGAAGGTAGCTGAGCAGCAACAACAACAACAGTTAGGCTCTATGCAACAAGGAAAATTCAAGGGTAATTTTAACAATAATAAGCCAAAATTTAATGTAAATGTTGAAGAGTTGAAACAAAAGCTCCCATGTTTTAATTGTGGCGAAATTGGACACTGGAAACGAGAGTGTAAAAACCCGTCCAGAAATTTTAAAAATAATTCATTGAATCCACAGGTGCAGAGTGAGTTAAATCCGCAGCAACAGCAACAGCTACAACAGCAGCTGAATGAGTTAAGTCAGCAGCGACAGCTACAGCGACAAATAGTGAACCAGACACAGCAAAGCCAGTTTCAGCAACAGAATCAGGTACAGCAGAATCAAATCCAGCAGAGTCAGTTACCTCAAGCACCATTCCCTGGTAGTGCTAACACACAGAGATTTTCTCCTGAAACAGGTTTCTGTGGAATTAATTCGGATAAAAATGTGTCAAAAGTTAACATGTCAAGTGCTTCTCAATTTTGGTTAAAAGACAAAGAGGGTAGTGATTCATCAGAGGATTACTCATGACGGTGCCTGAGAGAGGAGGAAGAGTGTGTGCTTGGACCCACTCTTGAGGTAGATCAGTCTGGTCCATTTGTTAATGGTAAAGTGAATGATAAAGATATCACTTTCCTTGTGGACACAGGTGCTACCTGTTCTACTGTTAGATCAGCAGAAATAGAAAACATTCCTCTCTCGGGTGAGACCATTCAAGTTGTAGGTGTAGCTAATCAGCAAATTAAAACTAGTTTGACAGATCCAGTAAAGGTGGAGATAGGCAACTACAAAGATAAACACAGATTTCTAGTTTGTGACAGCAGTCCTGTGAATCTGTTAGGTCGTGATATATTATGCAAAATGAATTGCAGAATATATTGCTCACCAGAGGGCATTGAAATGCAAACAGCAGAAGAAGATGGGATTTATAAATGGACTATGCTAATGGTTGAAGAGGAGAAAACACCATTATTTCCTGTATTTGATAAAAATGATTTGCCTGAAGAGCTTAAAAAGCAAGTTAATCCAGCAATTTGGGACCTAACAGGAAATGATATCGGTCTTATGAAAAATATTGATCCAGTAAAAATCGATGTTAAGCAGGGAATTGATTTTCCAAATGTTCCTCAATACAAAATGAAAGCAGAGACAAATGAGGGAATCATTCCTGTGATTGAAAAATTCATAAGTCAAGGTGTGTTAAAAGAAATTGAAAGCAGCCCATGTAATTCACCAATTATGGGTATTAAAAAGCCAAATGGAACATACAGAATTGTTCAAGATTTAAGAAAAATTAATCAGATAGTTGTTCCATGTTGTCCTATTGTTCCAAACCCTGCAGTAATTCTTTACCAGATTCCACATGATGCAGAATGGTACACAGTCATTGACCTGTGTAATGCCTTCTTTACAGTTCCATTACATCCAGAGAGCCAGCAAATTTTTGCTTTTAGGTTCCAAAATAGGATCCTAGCATGGTGTCGTATCCCTCAAGGGTATACTGATAGTCCATCTATCTTTAATCAATTGTTAAAGAAATCCCTGGAAGATCTAGTGTTGCCTGGTAATTCCACATTGGTGCAGTACATTGACGATTTGCTTGTGGCAGCCAAAACACGAGAAAATTGTGTTACTGATACCATTACCCTGTTAAATCGTTTGGCAGATGAGGGACATAAAGTGTCACCAGCAAAATTGCAGTTTTGTAAACAAGAAGTGAAATATCTTGGTCACAGAATTGCAAAGGGAACCAGAAAAGTGACAGTTGAGAGAATCAAAATGATTCGAGCAATACAACCACCGACAACACAAAGACAGGTGAGAATGTTTCTAGGAATGGTTGGTTACTGTCGACAATGGATTAGTGGGTTTTCAGTAATTGCAAAACCACTTCAGAGACTAACAAAAGCAGATATAAAAGATCCAATTAATCTGTCAAAAATTGAGCTGGAAGCTTTTGAGCAGTTAAAAAAGAGCTTATGTGAAGCTCCTGCTCTGGGAATGCCAGACTATGAAAAGGAATTTGAATACTACTGTAGTGAAAGAGAAGGTTGTGCATTGTCAGTGCTAATTCAGAGGCATGGAAAGTTGAGAAAACCAATTGCATATTTCTGAGCTGTTCTGGATCCTGTTGCAAAAGCTTTGCCAGGTTGCTTAAAAGCAGTGGCCGCAACAAGTGTAAGTCTTGAGCAAAGTGAGGGTATCATTATGGGATTTCCTGTAAAGGTATATGTACCTCATTCAGTTGAGATTCTCCTTACCAGAAGTAGAACTCAACATTTAACAAGTAGCAGACTGACAAAATATGAAAAAACAATTTTGGGTTCAGACAACGTATCAATTGTAAGGTGTGTGAACTTAAACCCTTCCACATTATTACCTGATGGAGTTATTACTGAGGTAAGTAACGAAGATGACATTGATCATGAATGCCTGGATGTTGTAGATTACTGCACAAAACCAAGACAGGACATAAAAGATGTTCCATTACCTGAATCAGACATAATATATTTTGTAGATGGATCTTGTTTGAGAAATGATGAAGGGATTCTGAGAGCAGCATACTCAGTGTGCACAGTCTCATATGGCTGAGATACCCGCCACCCCCTCTCAACACAATCATCCCCAAGAATTGGGAAACCGGAAACAGTTCTTGAACTTTTGGAAGGCGGGAAGGGAGTTACCCTTCCCGGCCGTATTTATTAAAATATGAAACAAAATTAAAACATTAAAATAACAGTTTCATATTATGTACAATTTCATTTCCACATTACGATGTTTGGCTAACCTTAACAGATCTCTAATACAAAGGTTCTCCTAGCCGAACTAACATCCTACAAAACATTTGACTTGAAATTGTACATCCTAACGTTAAGGGCCAACGGCAAGGTCGTAACCGGTGTCAGATCCCTAACCCAGAAATGCCCCCCTCACTTGTGAGAGGAGCGACCGCACAGAGGCGTACCTCAAGTGCATCTACCAATTTCCCTTTGTACTTGACGGGGGCCCCAATAAACTCGACGCCATTTAACGGTCGTTCGAGGACTCGTGTGAGGTGTCTAAAAGGTAGCGTAAACCCCCTCCCGCACCCCACACAACTTACCCATCTGCCGTCGCAGATGTCCTGGCCCCGGGAAATTCCCCAGGAGGGGCCGTAGCCCCTCCTATCCAGGAAGGGGCCTTGACCACCTTTCCTTTCCTTCCGGCGGCCTCTCCTTAGACAGGACCGCCTCCCTGTTGAGGGGCCAATTGGCCACCTCCCCCGAGCGCTCCCATCCGTAATGGGTGACGCCCCCTCATAGGGATCTTCGAATTACTGCTCACCGATCATGACCTTACCGCCCGACCAAAATAAATACGACAGTTCTACCTAAGTTACTAAGATTACAAAGCAAACATCACTTATTACCAAGCGTAAATACTGATCAATCCAAATTACTTTATTTGCAAAAACATACTAGAAATCACCAATCTTTATTGCATCTTAAGAAATTTCACGACAATCATCACAACCTGTAAGAAAACAGAGAAAACAAAAAAGATACTATGTCAACTGCATTCACCACGAATCGCTGTCCTCAGGGGCTGGTGGGTGGGTCAAAATTGGCTCTTCGTTCCGTCTCGAGCTCACGTGCAGCGGGGAGGTGCAGCTTCAGAGCACAGGAACAAGAGGATGCTTTCTTGGCTTCTGCTCCTTTTATCCGTCTTCAGGGTGGGCGTAAACCCGCCCCCGCCTGCCTCCGAGGGCGTGGCCGGCCGCGTCGGTGTCTAGGCCAGCCCACTCTAGGGCGGGAAAAAGGTGCGCCCCGGCTACGCCACTTCGGGCATACCAGCCGAGACTCGCCTCCCGCCCAAGATGGCTTCCCGGGGGGATCGTGGTACTCCACCATACGTTCGGGGGGACCGAATGGTCGCCCCTTTCCATATGGCTGAGATACCCGCCACCCCCTCTCAACACAATCATCCCCAAGAATTGGGAAACCGGAAACAGTTCTTGAACTTTTGGAAGGCGGGAAGGGAGTTACCCTTCCCGGCCGTATTTATTAAAATATGAAACAAAATTAAAACATTAAAATAACAGTTTCATATTATGTACAATTTCATTTCCACATTACGATGTTTGGCTAACCTTAACAGATCTCTAATACAAAGGTTCTCCTAGCCGAACTAACATCCTACAAAACATTTGACTTGAAATTGTACATCCTAACGTTAAGGGCCAACGGCAAGGTCGTAACCGGTGTCAGATCCCTAACCCAGAAATGCCCCCCTCACTTGTGAGAGGAGCGACCGCACAGAGGCGTACCTCAAGTGCATCTACCAATTTCCCTTTGTACTTGACGGGGGCCCCAATAAACTCGACGCCATTTAACGGTCGTTCGAGGACTCGTGTGAGGTGTCTAAAAGGTAGCGTAAACCCCCTCCCGCACCCCACACAACTTACCCATCTGCCGTCGCAGATGTCCTGGCCCCGGGAAATTCCCCAGGAGGGGCCGTAGCCCCTCCTATCCAGGAAGGGGCCTTGACCACCTTTCCTTTCCTTCCGGCGGCCTCTCCTTAGACAGGACCGCCTCCCCGTTGAGGGGCCAATTGGCCACCTCCCCCGAGCGCTCCCATCCGTAATGGGTGACGCCCCCTCATAGGGATCTTCGAATTACTGCTCACCGATCATGACCTTACCGCCCGACCAAAATAAATACGACAGTTCTACCTAAGTTACTAAGATTACAAAGCAAACATCACTTATTACCAAGCGTAAATACTGATCAATCCAAATTACTTTATTTGCAAAAACATACTAGAAATCACCAATCTTTATTGCATCTTAAGAAATTTCACGACAATCATCACAACCTGTAAGAAAACAGAGAAAACAAAAAAGATACTATGTCAACTGCATTCACCACGAATCGCTGTCCTCAGGGGCTGGTGGGTGGGTCAAAATTGGCTCTTCGTTCCGTCTCGAGCTCACGTGCAGCGGGGAGGTGCAGCTTCAGAGCACAGGAACAAGAGGATGCTTTCTTGGCTTCTGCTCCTTTTATCCGTCTTCAGGGTGGGCGTAAACCCGCCCCCGCCTGCCTCCGAGGGCGTGGCCGGCCGCGTCGGTGTCTAGGCCAGCCCACTCTAGGGCGGGAAAAAGGTGCGCCCCGGCTACGCCACTTCGGGCATACCAGCCGAGACTCGCCTCCCGCCCAAGATGGCTTCCCGGGGGGATCGTGGTACTCCACCATACGTTCGGGGGGACCGAATGGTCGCCCCTTTCCATATGGCTGAGATACCCGCCACCCCCTCTCAACACAATCATCCCCAAGAATTGGGAAACCGGAAACAGTTCTTGAACTTTTGGAAGGCGGAAAGGGAGTTACCCTTCCCGGCCGTATTTATTAAAATATGAAACAAAATTAAAACATTAAAATAACAGTTTCATATTATGTACAATTTCATTTCCACATTACGATGTTTGGCTAACCTTAACAGATCTCTAATACAAAGGTTCTCCTAGCCGAACTAACATCCTACAAAACATTTGACTTGAAATTGTACATCCTAACGTTAAGGGCCAACGGCAAGGTCGTAACCGGTGTCAGATCCCTAACCCAGAAATGCCCCCCTCACTTGTGAGAGGAGCGACCGCACAGAGGCGTACCTCAAGTGCATCTACCAATTTCCCTTTGTACTTGACGGGGGCCCCAATAAACTCGACGCCATTTAACGGTCGTTCGAGGACTCGTGTGAGGTGTCTAAAAGGTAGCGTAAACCCCCTCCCGCACCCCACACAACTTACCCATCTGCCGTCGCAGATGTCCTGGCCCCGGGAAATTCCCCAGGAGGGGCCGTAGCCCCTCCTATCCAGGAAGGGGCCTTGACCACCTTTCCTTTCCTTCCGGCGGCCTCTCCTTAGACAGGACCGCCTCCCCGTTGAGGGGCCAATTGGCCACCTCCCCCGAGCGCTCCCATCCGTAATGGGTGACGCCCCCTCATAGGGATCTTCGAATTACTGCTCACCGATCATGACCTTACCGCCACAGGCCGGATAGTTGACCGGCTATCCGGACCCCCCACAAAACACTCCTACCTAAAGGTCATGCTGTAAACTCCTTAACCATGCTATGAAGTCTCCTATGAGTAATTCGTTCCCCACCCGGGACAAATGAACACCATCCCCCAAATACATACTGTCCCCTTTAATACAACCATGCGAAACAGAATGCAGTGTACTTGAACGAAACAATCTACTCACTTTGTTATTAATTTTCCTTACTGAATGATTCAGAGCAGTAACAGAAATAGCCCCCCGCCACACTTTTCGTGGGATCATATGGGACCATGCAATTGTGCACCCTGGAACTCTTCTTGCCAACCAACTTACGGTGGAAAGCATCGCCTCAAGAAGTAGTCGTCTACCAGTGGCCACCAAATCGTTGCCCCCAAGATGGACTATGATTATAGACGGCGGTGACCTTGTCCGCCCTAACAAACCCTCAAAAAATGATTGAAACTGGTCAATACAGAGCCCGCCCTTTCCGTAGAAGGACACACTGTACCCGTATTCCCCAGCCACGTGAATCATGTCACCTGCTTTGAATACGTCCGCGGCACGCCTAACGTATGAGTGGCCCACGACCCACACCTCCTTTTTCACAGCCGGTGATGTCTGACCGCTGGTCCCCAGGTGTTGGGTCGCCTGCACAGTCCGCCCCGCCTCGTAGGCTTGCGCAACTGAAAACCAAACAAAAACAAGAAGCGTGAGTACATCATTACAGCTTCACAATATGTGCAACCGCACATACCTCTTATAACAGTTCGAGGACCAACGCCCCACACGTTTTATTTGTTCAACACTCAGACCCCTGGCTGTAGCCTCTGTAGCAGCCCCTATCCGGAAGGAATGGGTCCCAAAATCGCCGGGGTTCAAGCCCGCGGCCGAAATCGACATCGCTAGCACCCGCTGGAACTGAAACCTCGTCAGTGGGGTGGCGTCAGCATGTCTCAACAAGGTCCCCCCCATGATGCCACCCTTTGCGCTAAAAATTCCTCTACGCAAACCACAGGGCACATGGAAGACCCGGGAATCCGTTGTATGATTATGCAGTCCCCCATCGCACCCTGATCGGTTTTGGACCTGACAAACGAGACAGTCATCGTCTCCCCCTTGACTTGAATGTGCTCTCGGCACAGTCCCCCCATCGCATCCTGCTTGTTCTTCGCCACCAGTTCGCTTACCCGCATAGCCCCATGGAATGCTAGCGCAAAAGCGGCTCGGAATAACACTGTTTCATACTGGGATGAACACGTTGCAGGGAGTACGGAAAATAACAGGGCCAACCTATCTAGACCTATCGGGTGTCTCTCATCTACTCTGCGACCCTCAAGGCGTTGCCACCCACGTAGCGCTTTTTGCACAACGAAAGACGCTGTCGGGTCCTGCATCCCATGAGCCCTTGCCATAAAGGAAATTGCGGCCCGATGCCTCTGGGCCGCTGCTACTGATTTGCCTGCCTGATGTAAAGACAGCAGAAATTTCACTACAAACTCTTCCTGACCCCAAAGCTCCCCCCCAGCAGTACCCAAAAAGGCCCAATAGGAACGGAACGCCCCTTCATATGCCTTCCTCGTCCTGGGTGCTAAACTCTCTCCCACGAGGTTTTGTAGTTCGGGGCACCGAGAGACCAGAGAGCTTCAGGAAAGGGTGCCGCCACGGGTCCGCTGTGGGCAGAAAACCCCAGAAGGCCTGCATACGGAAACGAGAAAGCGCATCAGCCGCTTGGTTCATCACCCCCGGCACGTGTCGTGCCCTAAACAGTACATTCAGTTGCATGCATAACAACACAATTTCCTTGAGCAGTCTCAGAATCAATTTGCATCGTGCTGCCTGATTATTGATACACTCAACCACGGTCATGTTATCAGACCAGAACACCACAGAGTGATCCCTAAACCCTTCAGGCCATGTTTTCAAAGCCACCAGAATAGGGAACAGTTCGAGAAAAGCAATGTTACTCGTCAACCCGCACTCATGCCACCATGACGGCCATTTTTGAGCTGACCATTGTGTACCCAATATGGCGCCAAAACCCATACTCCCCGCCAAATCTGTCCAAAGCCCCAACTCCTCGGAGGACACCGCTGGTTTGTTCCAGACAATTCGACCATTGAAATCCGCCAGAAATGCCAACCAAATGCGCATGTCCTGGCGAACCTCTGCCGAGAGTCTCGTGCGGTGATGTCCTTCCTTCAAGCCGACCATGGATTGTGCAATCGAGCGGGAAAAGGGGCGCGCCATCGGTATCACTCTTAGGGCAAAATTCAACTGACCCACCACCTGTTGTAATTGATGCAGGTTTACTTTCGTTGCACGAATACATGCCTCAAGGGATAACCTGAATTTTAACACTTTTTCCTTGGGTAATCGAAAACAACCTTCCACCGAGTCGAGCTCGATCCCCAAAAACTCGATCAAGGTCGAGGGACCCACAGTCTTACCTGGCGCCAATGGCACACCGAATTGATTCGTTAAGACACAAAATTCATGTAAAGCCTGTCCACACTCAGGATCCCCGGCTGCCCCCAAAAACAGAAAGTCATCGAGATAGTGCATAACATGTTGAAAACCTGTCTTCCTTGTGAATACCCACTGCAGAAAACAACTGAACTTCTCGAAATAGGCACATGAAATCGAGCACCCCATTGGCATACATCTATCCATGTAATAGCGACCCTGAAACATGAAACCAAGAAGACGCTGATCGTCTGGGTGTACCGGGAGCAACCGGAACGCTGACTCGATGTCTGATTTCGCCATCAGCGCCCCGGGCCCCAGGCGATTCAACATGGCTACGGCCTCATCGAAAGATGCATACCGCACTGAACACACTTCCGGGTCTATCGCGTCATTCACGGAAAGACCACGTGGGGCTGACAAGTTATGTATCAGCCGAAACTCACCCGGGTCCTTCTTGGGGACCAGCCCTAGAGGGGAACAAACAAAGTTAACAACCGGTGGCAAATCGAATGGACCGGCAACACGACCTCGAGTCACCTCCTTCCCAATCTTTACCTGTACCACCGCCGCGTGCTGCAAGACCGACAGTTGATTCTTACAGTTTGCTACACCCTGAAAGTCCCCCACTGGGATGCGGAAACCATATGAGAACCCGTTTCGCAACACCCCAGCGGAAGCATGATCCGGGTATTCGTTGAGCCAAGGAATTATTGCCATGGTATCAATCGGGGTAGGTAAAGGCGCCCCTCGGACTATATCAGACCTGTTTGGCGCCTCCCTTACCACCGTTATCACTCGTTTTGGCTCTGCACAAGGACTCAGGATGGGATGGCTGCCCACACCCCCCAAACTCATGTCTGAATTTGCATGACCCATGGGGCCTCGTACATTTCCCTCTGTTAAAATTCCAACAGATCCCCCTTTTCCCTGTGTTGCCACTCGGTTTCGAGTGGTACTCATTACCTGCACCCGTCCGAAAGGGCGTCCCAGAGTTTTGGCGGGAAGATTCTCCTCCGTTACTTCCCACCAATGGTACCTTCAACATTCCTGTACTCTCCATTTTTTGCCATGACACGGAGTCGTAACAATCCCAAGTCAACAATGGGTTGTGTTCCTTAGCTTTTCTAAAAAGATTGTCATAGCAGAACCACTGATTGCCCCCATATGCCACAGAATACTCCATAATACGCGACTGATAAATGGGTAACTCGGTCAGCAACTCGGGCCTGCGCTCGCCCATGATGGAGGTAAATATGCCCCACGCTCTGCCCCAAGTACCAATGTTCTCGTCAACCTTAAAGGCGGCCATTTTAGCGCGCCAAACACTCGGGTGCATCAGCTCCTTTTGGCTCTTCACATGCTCTATCTCGTAATGGTCGGTAAGCAATGAAAACATGTTTACATACTTATCCGCCCAAATCAATTCCTTAATTTCTAGCGGGACATGCTGGGCAATCTTCTCCCTTCGAGAAGGTACAGACCCCTCCCCCGCAATCGGCAATGGCCGCTTACCTGAAGTAGACCCCGTGCTTGTCACCGAACTTGGGCCTGCTGTACTTCCCGTAGCTGGAACCTGTGGGGGAACAGAAGATGTTGCCTTCGCAGCCTCCCTAGATTCCCGCAGTTGCCTCATTACTGCCCGGGCGTCGTCAGCCGTGGCGCCCTCGCTATCTTTTCCCAACCACGCTGCCAATTGTGCCGCTAACTCGGGGGGCATATCCTCCCTGTTCACGGGGGTGACCACCACAGGAATTGGATTCCCCTCTTTCGGCACCGGGATTGGCTCCTCACGTGGGGTATCGGGAACCGGGGTGTCTCCCCCAAGTGCTCCCCTTCTGGGCCTCTTGCTTTTTCCACCGGGGACTGCTCCCTGCAAAGGCAGTTTCGTTCCTCCCGGCCCGTCCTTAGCCTCCACCTTTTTCTTCAGATCGGCTATCTCCTTCATGAGCATGCGGAGCATCTGCTCGGTACCGACCCGCTTTCCGACTTTCTTGGGCATTCTCAGACGGGATATCTGTAAGACAAAAAGAAAGATTACAACGCTCAAAATTGGCTCTTCGTTCCGTCTCGAGCTCACGTGCAGCGGGGAGGTGCAGCTTCAGAGCACAGGAACAAGAGGATGCTTTCTTGGCTTCTGCTCCTTTTATCCGTCTTCAGGGCGGGCGTAAACCCGCCCCCGCCTGCCTCCGAGGGCGTGGCCGGCCGCGTCGGTGTCTAGGCCAGCCCACTCTAGGGCGGGAAAAAGGCGTGCCCCGGCTACGCCACTTCGGGCATACCAGCCGAGACTCGCCTCCCGCCCAAGATGGCTTCCCGGGGGGATCGTGGTACTCCACCATACGTTCGGGGGGACCGAATGGTCGCCCCTTTCCAGATGTTGTTGAAGGTTCACCTTTGGATGGAATTTGTTCCGCTCAAATTGCAGAATTAATTGGTTTAATTCGAGCCTGTGAAAATGCAGTTGGCAAAAGAGTAACCATAGTGACTGATAGTCAATATGGTTATGGTGTTGTTCATGATTATGGACAACTGTGGTCCATTAGAGGTTATTTAACTTCTGCAGGAACACCGATAAGAAATGCGAAATTGATTAAGAGATTGATTGATGGCATTCAGTTACCAGAACAAATTGCTGTAGTAAAATATTCAGCTCATAAAAAGGGGGATGATTACATCACTAAAGGAAACGCTTTCGCGGATGAGATGGCAAAATACTGTGCAAGAACCAATTATGCAATCAATCGGGAAAAAGACGAAAGTCACACAATGAATTCTCTCATGCTAATTTCTGTAGTTGAAACATGGCAAGAAGTAAAAGACTTACAAGATGAGGCAAGTGAAAAAACACATGGTTAACAAGTGATTGCAGACCAAGAGAGGGAGATGGAATTTGGGTACACAAGATGGAAGGCCTGTAATGCCAGACAGCATGATTGCTGATATGGCACGGTTGTGTCATGGCCCAGGACATGTAGGTAGAGATTCCATGGTCAGATTATTTAGAGAAGCATGGTTCAATACCAAGTTTAGGACAATTGCAGAGTCACTTTGTCAGAGATGCTTGACCTGCCAACAGATGAATCCCAACAGAAAAATTGTTGTAAGCATGGGAATCATAGGACGGGAGGGTGGTCCTTTTACCAGATTACAAATGGATTTCATTGACATGCCGAGGCATAATGGTCTAAGTTATGTTTTGGTATTTGTTTGTCTGTTTTCAAGATGGGTGGAAGCTTTCCCAACTCGTCACTCTGACTCAGTTACTGTGGCAAAATTACTTCTTAGGGAGATCATACCTAGGCATGGATTTCCAGTCACTATTGAAAGTGATCGTGGAACTCATTTTGAAAACAGATTGATGAAATTGGTTTGTGAAGCCTTGAATATTGAACAGAAATTGCGTTGTGCTTACAGACCACAGGCATCAGGTGTTATTGAACAGATTAACGGAACCATAAAGAATAGGATTTCAAAAATGTGTGATGCTACAGGAGTAAAGTGGACAGATGCACTTCCACTTGTTCTAATGTCAATGAGAAGCATCCCAGACAAAAAAAACAGGTCTTAGCCCTCATGACATCGTGATGGGCAGAGTGATGAGGCAAACATTTGTTCCGGTTGGCAAACTAATGAGTATTAATGATAGTGCAATCATTGAATATTGCCAAAACCTATCTGATGTAGTACATTCTGTGTTTCATCAGGTGGGAACTGATATTATTTCAAAAGAAAAGATACAAGCTCATGATTTACTACCTGGTGACTGGGTGAGGACGAAGGTTCATCGAAGAAGGAACTATTTAGCCCCAAGGTGGCAGAAACCGCGACAGGTGGTTTTAATTACAACAAATGCAATTAAATGCAGAGGACTGAAAAGGTGGATTCATCCAAGCCATACAATTTGTGTGCCACCTCCTGAAAATTCTGATGAAGAAAGTGATACAACAGCTGATTCAGATTCAGAAAGAGACCCAGATGATCCTAATTCTGATTCTGATGATCAACAAGAAAATCAACATCAAGAGAATCTAGATGAGAGTCAGAACTTGAATAAAGAAGATCTGAATTTCAAAACTGGAAATCGAGGTGTTGATGATGATGATTTGCTTGAAGAAGAGTCTCTAAAAGAAAAGAGAGATTCAGAAGAAGCAGAAAATTCTGAGCGAGACGAAAATCTGAGCCATAGCATTGAAAGGCAAAAGAGTAACTCTGTGAACAAAAAGCTTGAAGCTGGAAAGCGAAGGTGATTCCTGAAGAAGATGAAGAATTACCAAGTACCAGTAAAGGTATTGTTTAAAATGGAGTGAAGCTGCCGAGTAAAGAAGTTCCCAGGTGCAGATTTGAAGTCTCTGATACAGACACTGACGAAAGTGATGAAGAATCTGAAATAAGAAAATACAGAAAAAGAGCTTGGAAATCTGAATGTAACGAATGTGTGACAAAGAAAAAAGTCTTGAGAAAAGGAGACATTTGGCCTGAAGACAATTTGAAATTCAAACTAGTAAAGAAATCAAAAGAACAACGAGATTTCTAGTCAAGGAAGTGAACTTGAAAAGAAAAACAAGAACGAAAGCAAGAAAATAGAGGTTATCTCTCGTAAGACAAAAAGAATAATTAGGCCAAATCAGAAATATAAGTCCCCAGAGTGGACCTATATTATTATTCCACCAATTGTTGAAGTGGAAAGCAGCAATCAAGAATTTTTAGAAAGTGACAAGGATTAAAATTGTTATAAATTAATTGAGGATTTATTTCCTGGCATAAGGCTGAAGAAAATCTGTTAGGTAACTTTTTGTTTCCTGGCATAAGGCTGAAGAAAACTTGTTAGGTGACTTTAGGTCGAAGAAATTCTGTTTAGTTGAAGAACACATATTTATGTGACACAAGGTCGAAGAAAAACTGTTTAGGGTTATTTTCTAAAAAAAAAAAATTTAAAAGGGGGGATATCATTTTTGTTAGTTAGTCACTTACATTCATTTGAATTTAAAATTTTTGTTTTTGAATTTATAAATGCCTAGATCAGATACTTCTAGGTGTTAAATTTTCAAGAGATGCTGAAAATGACTTTAATTTGTGTGATATTATTAATTTTACTTAGGTTAATTTTAGCTGTGGTCTATCCTTTTGATGTTAATAAGCAAAAATCCAAGACTAATATAACTAGTAAAGTAGAGTCTAAACATGAGAAACATGCTGGCAAGTCCAGCAGAATTATTAATCATGATCCAGAGTCTCATCAAGATAGATCTATTGGAGATTTTTCAAGTAATTCATTTTCAAGGCTTTTGTCTGAATATGTCAAAGTAATGAATGTTAAGGATTGCTATGTGTGTGTAAAATTACCTGCTTCTGTTTCAGAGGGGGTGACTTATAATATGTTACCTCTCACTTATGGCATTACCTGTAGTGTGATTGCTAGCCTGTTTTATCAAACTGGTCGTCTGGAATATTATTACTCAGACTTTGATGAGGTTTTTGCAAATCTCAAAGTTGTAAATAGCTTAAACAAAGTTAGGCCTGCAAAGCAGATGAGGGAATTCTTTTTAGTTACTAATTAACTCAATTGCGAATATGCCTATAGAAATAATTTAACATGCAAAATGAGAGCTGAAGAAAAGACTTTCCTTAACATGGTTGAGGAGAGAAGGGCTGTTTATAAAAGAAATGAGATGTTAAAACATGCTAAATCTAAATATTGGCAGTTAGAGGACGCAAAATTAAATGGTGTTAATACTAATGCAGCAATACATATGGATGAACCAGTTAGTGGTAAATTTTGCATCAAAAGAGATAATACTCTTTATGATAATCTTTTTGTGGGTGCTAGTCAATGTGAAGATACTTATCGTATTGTAGGGGGATGGGGATTTAAAGGTGGGAAGGATCCAATTTTCCCTGGAATTTATTTTATCTGTGGTAATAAAGCATATTTTAGCCTTCCAGACCACTGGTACGGGACATGTTATCTTGGCCTGGTCTTTCCAAAAATATTTCATGTTGACAGAAATGAAAAGGGTACCTTTGAATTTGGTGAACACTTGAATCTGAATAGGTACAAAAGAGAAAGTTTTGTAGAAATCCTGGGAGACATCTTTGGTGCTGTTATTCCTATGGTGGGGATTACTATGAATTCAATTAAAATTAGAAAAGTTTCCACAATTGTAGATAGGTTGTCAACTGATACTGCAAGTGGTTTTCAATTGGTTAGCACAGAACTTGTTGCTACCAGAAGTATGGTTATGCAGAATCGTCTTGCCCTAGACATTCTGCTTGCAAAAGAGGGTGGAGTCTGTGGGGTCTTGCATGTCCAACATTGCTGTACTTATATACCTGACAAAAGTCGGGATATAGACTTACTTGTTAATAATATAACACGTTTCCATGAAGAAATAGAACCTATGGAGGAAGAGACATTTACAGAAATAATTGGGAAGAGAATGGAGGCTATTAAAGACTGGTTTTCTGAACTTGGCAGATCAATCATAGGCAAAGTGCTCTATCCAGTAATTGTCATTATTATAGTGATAATGCTGCTAAAAATTAGTTGTTTAATCCACAAGAGGAGGAAGCATCAGAAGGAAAAGAGAAGGATTTATAAACTCAGAAAGGAACAAGAAAAGGAATATGAGTTAGAAGAAATGCGAAGGGTTCAGTTTGATAGAGATGATCAGACAGCTGAAACAGGGGTTTAGGGAAACTAATATCGAGAGAATTCAATGTGTGTTGTCTCCAAAAATGGGTAAAAATTTCAAAAAATTTCTGGGTGTTGTTTAGTGATTTTAAAATCACCAGATGAGGGAGTTGATGAAGCGGGCTTCAGAAAATATTTTATTCTGACTCGTGGATTTAATTCCCCATAACATGAACTAATCAATTAATGAGCTGTTGCATGATTTGTTTAATTAACACAACCTAGATTAAGTTTGCACCACACATATACACGCGGGAAACTAATTACATGTGCTCTTGTTGCATTTGCAAGTCTGTTTTGTAACACATGATTAATATTGTTTTGTTTGTTATGTCTGTCCTATTGTCTTTGTCACTATTAATATGCGGCTGATCATTCATGGCATGTGCTTTTTATATGTGCTAACATGTTTGTCCTATGTTGTGTTTGTCTGTCTGTGTATCATTTAATCATCTTTTTACTCTTTCAGAAACATAAAGCTGGATTACATGAAGAATGGTAGATATTTTATGTGCTGCTTTAATTGTTTGCTTTTGCTAAATGTCTTTTATTAGTGGGTTAATTAATAATTAGCAAGGGATGGGTGGTACAGAAGGGTTTGCTTTACCTAAATTAATCACTCTTTTTGTGTTTGTTTAAATATTAGCTCAAGAGTGGTTTGAGGCCTAGTCTCTGCTTCTGAAGAAAAGTTGGTCGGCCTGAACTGAGCAGAAGTTGGAGCCAAGTATACACGTTTTGGAAATCTTCCATGCGGAGTTTGTTTTACCTTCTTCATGAAGGGATTGTGGCTCTGACATTTGAAAAAACTGTGGCTCTGACAATGGAGCTTGTTTTCATGGACTGCTCTGGATGTTCTTTTACAAGGCCGAGGAAGTGGCAGGCATAATTCTGCCGAGCTTTGGTGGAAGTCAGATTGGCAACTTTTAAAATGTTGCAAAGCTCGGAAGCTGATGTCACTCTATGTCAATGGACAATGGCATGGTGACCCTTATTCCCTGGACGTGTTAGTTGTGGTGGTCTGACAGCCAACAGTGCTGAACATTTGTAAAATTATTACATTTAGTTAAATTTGAGAGCAAAAATGATATAAAATTGGCTCTCTTGAAGGGTTTGGGTCTGTCTTTTTCCAGAGGGCGAAGTGCTGTCCGATTTCCTTTGGATTCTAAGCATTCAACTGTTTATTACTTGTTTCCCTTTCAGGTCAGAAAGCTAACTTAGAGAATAAGATTTATGTTTTTCTTAGTTCATTATTTTGAACAATGCTAAAATGACAGTTAATTTTGTGCCAATGTTTAATGCATATAACTGAATTAATAAAACTAATTGTTTGATTTTAATAAAGAGAGTTAATAAAGATTATTCAATTATGAATTTTAAAATAAACTTTTAAAATGACAAGCTGGTCTTGTTTATTGTAGATAGTTTATAGCTTAAAAACAAACAACATATTGATCCATTCACCTCATGATTCAGCTGCTCTAATGTTTCTTATGGGCCTGGTATTGACTGGTAAGTGTGATAGTGGATTGTGACATCATTTATAAAATATTTTAGTTGCAGAGCTGGATCAATTTCATCGTGGCTGTGGTCGTGGGTGTGCTGCAGGCCGGAAAAGCAGGCAAGGAGGCCGGATATAGTGGGCTATACTTGTAATTTATTTCACAAAAGGCAGAAAGCCAGTCACAAAAGAAAGGGCTCCAGGGGATGATGTCCGGGTACTCAGATGACGGGTCCGGTATCGGGGAGGATCCTCGGAGGGCAAACAAGAGAACAGAAAAGGGACCGTTAGTCCTGCCTTGGTTGTCGAGGAACAACTATAACAGTCACTGTCACCGGGTAGTGAGGGATGGATAGGAGACAGTGGGGAAGGGAGGTATCGGGGTTTGAGAAAAAGAGAAGGACGGGACATCGAAGAGAGTGCTCAATGGGGTCATGTGGGGGAGGGCTTTCTACGCAGTGCGGGTGCTGTACAATTATTTTTACAGTGCAAGTGACGTGTCGCTGGTGAGTTGGGGAGATATATACAGGATATTACAATGAGCTCCTAGCGAGCTCAGAAGATAAAGGACTAGGGTACTCACAGGGTCCGCCGCAACTCTCCAGTGAGTTGCGGCCGCTCTTTAGCCGCCTCCTGAGGGCTCCACCAATCTTCGGTCCATACGTCTTCGTCGACGATCGCCTGCTCTCCTTCTTCTGCTCCAGTCCGAGTGTCCTGCCACGATGCTACGACGGCATTCTGGTTCCTGCTCTCGGCTTTTCCCTGTTCTGGCGCTGTCACGGGGAGGGACTTCCGGGGTCAGAGGGTTGTACTTCCGGTGGACGCCGTTCTCCTGTTGGTTCCTGTAAGACAGAGAGGGGCGGGGGCCTGTTTGTTATGGTTACTGCTCCGGATCCCGTTTCCGACACGGGGAAGTGTCCGAGGGGTTTCAGTCCTGGCGGCAAGGAAGGTGGTACGTGTGTGAGAGGGCCCATTCCCGGTGGGTTGGGCAGGGGTACCGTATCACATCCCCTTCCCCTATCTGTCCTTCTTGTACGGGTCGGGGACAAATGGTAGCGGGACAGAAAATCGGCATTACCCTGGTCAGATCCTTTTCGGTGCATTGTTTTGAAATGGAAGGGCTGCAGGGACAGGAACCAGCGGAGGACCCTGTCATTATGTCCTTTGTTCCGGCCATCCACTCCAAAGGGGCGTGATTGGTGTAGATGACAAAGTCTCGGCCCTCTAGATAGTACCGTAGGCTTTCCACAGCCCATTTTATTGCAAGGGCTTCTTTTTCTACTACAGCGTAGTCTCTTTCTCTGGGGAACAATTTTTTGCTCAAATAGAGGATGGGTTTTTCGTTCCCTAGGACATCCTTTTGTGACAGTACTGCCCCTAGCCCCTGATCGGAAGCGTCCGTTTGCAAAATTAAGGGTAGTGAGTAGTCAGGACTTACCAGGACTGGACGGGAAGTCAGGGCATGTTTTAGGTCCGTGAAAGCCTGCCATAAGAAGGGAGTGGGGTTTTTTAGAACCTCATTGGTTCGGGTCGTTTTCTTTAGTAGGTCGGTGAGGGGTGCTGCTCTCTGTGAAAAATTGGGCACAAACCGTCGATAATAACCCAGAAGCCCTAGAAAGGCTCGAAGATCCTTTTTCGTCTGAGGGAAGGGGAGGGACTGGATGGCTTCTGTTTTGTTTTCTTGGGGTCTTATCAGGCCGTCCCTCAGGAGATAGCCCAGGTATTTGACAGTTTGTGCTGCCAGGGTGGTTTTGGCGGGGTTGATAGAAAAACCAAAGGACCCAAGGGAAGAGACAACATTAAATAGATGGACTAGGTGTTGGGCCCAGCTATCACTATAGATGATGATGTCATCTAAGTAGGCTGCTGCATACCGGGAGTGGGGCTGTAAGACGTGGTTCATAGCACGCTGGAAAGTAGCGGGGGCGCCATGAAGCCCAAAAGGCATGACTATGAACTGATACAAACCCTCAGGGGTGGAAAAGGCAGTTTTCTTTTTGTCCTGTTCCCTGAGGGGTATCTGCCAGTAGCCTTTGCAGAGATCTAGGGTGGAGATATATTTGGCCTTGCCTATCCTCTCAATCATCTCGTCCACACGGGGTAGGGGATAGGTGTCAAAGCTGGAAACCTTATTAACCTCACAAAAGTCTATGCAGAACCTGACAGACCCGTCAGGTTTTGGAACAAGGACAATAGGGGAATTCCAGTCGCTTACTGAGGGTTCTATAATCCCCATCCTTTGCATCTCTTCTATCGCTTTTCGTATGACTGTCCGGCGAGCCTCTGGGGCCCTGTAGGGTCATAGACAGACAACCTTCCCTGGTTCTGTCTCTATGGCATGTTCAGTGATAGCGGTCCATCCAGGTGAAGAGGAGAAGACCCCTTGCACGGAGAATAGGGCTTCTCGGAGTTCCCTGGTTTGTACCTGGTTTAACTCGGGATCAAGGCAGGGGTCAAAAGGGAAAGGGGATGACAGGGTGTATCCAGACAGGACCGGACGGGGTCCTTCCCATTTTTTTAGAAGGTTCACATGGTATATCTGGGACATACCCCGAATGGGGTCCAGCTCCACCTCATAGGTGACCGGGGTCACCTGCCGTCGGATGGTGTAGGGTCCTTGCCATTGACCCAGGAGCTTCTGGTCGGACGAGGGCATCATCAGGAGGACCAGATCGCCGATGGCGAAGTCACGGGTTCTAGTGCTCTTGTCATCCTGCCTCTTTTGGGTGGTTTGGGCATTCTCAAGGTCTGCCTGACTATGTCCCGAATCACTGACAGGTGGGTCTTCAGGTTTTCTAGGTATTCTGGGAGTGGACGTGTGCGATCTGGTTCCGCTTCCCAGGCCTCCTGAGCCATGTCTAATAGTGTACGAGGGGGGCAACCATACAACAACTCGTAAGGGAAATATCCCGTGGTACTCTGTGTCTTACACCGAATGGCGAATAGGGCCAGTGGTAGCATGTCTTCCCACCGTTTTGCTTCTAGGCCCAATAGTTTTTTCAGCGTAACGTGGCGTTATAGCGCTCTACCAACCCGTCAGTTTGCGGATGATACGCTGAGGTTCTGATTTGTTTTATCCCCAACTGGGAACAGACTTGTTTCATGAGAGCAGAAACAAAATTTGTGCCCTGGTCAGTCAGGATTTCCCGGGGAAACCCTACCTGGGAAAATATAGAGATAAGAGCCTTGGCGATATTCTAAGCAGTGGGTTGACGCAAGGGTATGGCTTCAGGGAAGCGAGTGGCATAGTCTGCTATGACTAACGCATAGCGACACCCGCTTCGCGAGGGCAAGAGGGGTCCTATGATGTCCATACCTATTCTGCTGAACGGGACGTCGATGATGGGGAGGGGTTGTAAAGGTACCCTAGGGGGCTGATAACGGCTATGTTTTTGACAGACGGTGCATTCGCGGCAGTAGGTTTTAATCCTCTGGTGCAGGCCGGGCCAATAGAATTTCTCAAGCACCGCCTGACTGGTCTTCTCATCACCGAAATGTCCCCCTAAAAGGTGGCTGTGAGCTAGGAAGAGGACTTTGTCTTGGAAGGAACCGGGGATCAATAACTGTGGAGTCTGTTGTGCCCCCCCTTTGCGGTACAGCAACCCGTTTTTCTTGTAGAAGTAGGGGCCTACTTGCAAAGGATCCTTGTTTTCTAGGGCCCTTCCCCATGCTTCCTGTAGAAGTGGATCCTCGTGTTGTGCTGCCCTGAACTCCCTGTCTGCCTGCCATGGGTGGTCCTCCGTAAGCGCTGGATACGCACTGGTGTAGTCTTTCTTTTCTGGCTCTTGGACTTGTGTGGTTTTGGATCCGTATTCGGGGATGACTGACCTTGGGAATAAGGAGCCTCTTTCCACCACTGGGCCAGGGAGTCGGTGGTGTCCTGGAGGAGCATAGGCAGTCCGGAATAGTCGCTCCCTAAGATGACTTGCTCTGGTAGAGCTGGCACAAGACCGACTGTAAGGCTGGTTCCGGGGTCCTTGGGATGTTGGGCAGTGGGGTAACGCTTAGTATCCCCATGGACACATTGGATGGCTACCATTCCCGTAGGGCAACCAACAGGGTGGGCTAGGTCTTGAGGCCTGAGAACGCTTTGACGGCACCCAGTGTCGGCGAGGGCCAACACTCGTTGTCCATCGATAGACACAGTATAGTGAAACGGGGGTGTGCGGTCCCTGGAGTGGTGCAGACATAGTTCCGAACGAGGCCGATCTCCATCGGCTCTTCCTTCTGGGGAAACACACGGGCTATGTGTCCAAAACCCCCACAGGAATAACACTGGGGTCCGGGGTTAGGTGGCCGGTACAGGACAGGTGAGGGAGAAAGGGGAGAAGGCTCTGGTCTTCGAGGCAAAAGCGGTCGGGGTGGTCGAGTGGCTGTCACGTTGTGGGTTCTATGTGGATGTTCTTCCTTGCCACGCTGGAGTTCTTGGGCTTGGCTGAAGGCACAGGCTATGTCGATGGCTGTGTCCAAGGTGAGGTGGAAGTGTTGTCTCACCCAGCGCTGGGTAGCCGGGTGTAGGGAATTCAAAAATTATTCGAGATACATTTTTCTAAGGATGTCCTCCTTCGAGGAGGTCTCTGGTCTGAGCCATCTGTTCGCAAGATCCTTGATCCGAAAAGAGAGAGCCCTTGCATTTTCTTGGGGTCCCTCTTTAGCTAGTCTCAGCTTTACCCTGTAGGTATTGTCGTCTATACCAAGACGCTCCAATATGCATTTCTTAATGTCGGCATACGGTGTGTTGCCCTGTACATTGGCCTGTTGATAGGCGGCTTGCAAGTCACCGGTTAAAAGGGGCCCCAGGTACTGGTCCCATCGTTCTACAGGCCAATTGGCGGCTTGGGCTAGTCTTTCGAAGTTGGTGAAGAAGCAGTCCGGGTCTTCCCCCGGTACGTACTTCTGTAGGACCAGGGAAGGGAGAGATGGCATAGGCCTCTGTTGTCCGAGGGCGTCAGTTAGTTTTCCCATTGTTTGTTCGTGGACGACCCCTTGACCCTTAAGAACATCGTGAAGTTGACCCCTATCATCCTCAGCGGTCTTTAAGAATTGCTCCATCAGTTTTCCCAATTGTTCCTGGGACTCCGCCATCCTTTTCACGACGGCATCCATGCTTCCAGCTGATCCCACTTCTGACACCAGATGTGGTCGTGGGTGTGCTGCAGGCCCGAAAAGCAGGCAAGGAGGCCGAATATAGTGGGCTATACTTGTAATTTATTTCACAAAAGGCAGAAAGCCAGTCACAAAAGAAAGGGCTCCAGGGGATGATGTCCGGGTACCCTCCGGGACTTCGGTCCGGGTTCGGTCTTCGGAACTCAGATGACGGGTCCGGTATCGGGGAGGATCCTCGGAGGGCAAACAAGAGAAAAGAAAAGGGACCGTTAGTCCTGCCTTGGTTGTCGAGGAACAACTGTAACCGTCACCGGGTAGTGAGGGATGGATAGGAGACAGTGGGCAAGGGAGGTATCGGGGATTGAGAAAAAGAGAAGGACGGGACGCCGAATAGAGTGCTCAATGGGGTCGTGTGGGGGAGGGCTTTCTACACAGTGCGGGTGCTGTACAATTATTTTTACAGTGCAAGTGACGTGTCGCTGGTGAGTTGGGGAGATATATACAGGATATTACAACGAGCTCCTAGCGAGCTCAGAAGATAAAGGACTAGGGTACTCACACGGTCCGCAGCAACTCTCCAGTGAGTTGCGGCTGCTCTTCAGCCGCCTCCTGAGGGCTCCACCAATCTTCGGTCCATACGTCTTCGTCGACAATCGCCTGCTCTCCTTCTTCTGCTCCAGTCCGAGTGTCCTGCCACTATGCTCCGACGGCGTTCTGGTTCCTGCTCTCGGCTTTTCCCCGTTCTGGCGCTGCCACGGGGGAGGGACTTCCGGGCTCATAGGGTTGTACTTCCGGTGGACGCCGTTCTCCTGTTGGTTCCTGTAAGACAGAGAGGGGCGGGGCCTGTTTGTTATGGTTACTGCTCCGGATCCCGTTTCCGACACGGGGAAGTGTCCGAGGGGTTTCAGTCCTGGCGGCAAGGAAGGCGGTACGTGTGTGAGAGGGCCCCTTCCCGGTGGGTTGGACAGGGGTACCGTATCACATTGGCTAATAGTGTGCCCGAGATAAACCACTTTGTCCTGGGATATTTTACATTTGCCTAACTCAACAGTAAGTCCATACATTTTCAGTTTGTTAAAAAACTTGCTTTAGGCGTGTGTCATGTTCCAATTGGTTGCTGCCAATGACCAAGATATCGTCTTGGAAGAACCTGATACCATCAACGCCTTCAAAGATGGAAGTGTTCCTAAAAATTCAATGTTGTTGCCAGTGTAACTTCTAGCAGTGATATTGGATTTTCTAGTGATGTACCGATCTTGTCAGTGAGCAGTTGTTTCCATACATTCTCATTGATAATCGTGAAAGGAAAACCAGAATCAGCCATTAAGTTCACAATTACCCCACCCAATTTCACATCACACATGGGTTTCTTTTTCTTAGTGGGTGTGAGTTCCAATACGTCATATTCAATGGAGAATACGTAGTTGATGCTATCAGAATCTGAGTACTCTGAATTTTCCTCTGAAGAGTCACTCTCTTCTTGAATGTGTTTGACATGTTTGCTTTGTTTGAAAGATCTCCTATTACAAGCTTTAGCAATGTGACCCGTCAAACCACATGACATGCACTTCTAATGTCTGGCAGGGCATTTCGTGGAATCAGCTAAATGGTTAGGAGAACCACATCGATAACATTTGAGTTCAGAGAGATCATTGTATTTCATGCTGTGACTCCTCTCACTTCTGTGTTTGGATTTGTATAGTTCACCTTTCTTGTGATAAACATGCGCAATTTCCTTATTGTTGACCCTTTGTCTCAGTTTGTTAGCATTAGATGACTGTATTGCTTTAACTACAACTGGCTCATCCAAAACTGCTTTGGCACATCTGCCAGTAAGTTCTGCCTTTTTAACCAGAGCAACGACTTCTTTTAAAGTAGATTCTCCATTCACCCAAAGTTTGTCTTGGATATTAGGATTGCTAGCATGCATGATAATTTGATCACGAACAAATTCCTCTTGTAATTGACCAAATCTACAGGTTAAAGCTAAATTGTTCAAGGCCGCAACATAATCATCAATACTCTCATCTTTACCCTGTTTTCTTCTAGAGAATTTGTAACGGTCAACAGCAACGCATACTATAGGTGAAAAATGAGCATCCAGATCACCTAAGGCATGTTGATAAACATTGTTGCATTCTCTCACTTTTTTTTCAATGTTGTTGTAAGTTTTGACACCACCAGGACCTAAACAGTACAAGAGCACTTTCTTTTTCTTTTCAGCTGTGAAGTCTTCATCCTCAACAGTTTCTATATAATTTGTAAAATACTCTTTCCACTCCATCCATGGCATACATGGAGCACCTTTGAGGGGTAGAAATGCTTGAGGCTGCGCAAGATTCAAAGAACTTAGAGCACACATGGCGAATTCACATTAAAGAAGAAATTTAAGCGGATTGGTGTCACTACAACGCATGCTTTTACATCGCATGCCTTTACAACGCAGTTTTTACCACGCAGTCCATTACAACGCATAATGCTTTTAGGCGCTGGATAGTGAATTATTTAATTTACTATTCCAACTCCAGTCCCCGTGGATAGCAGGGAAGGTGTTGGATAGTAAATTAAATATATTCCCTATCCTAGAGCGCCCCCCAGCGCAATGCGTTGTAATGGTATGCTTTGTAATGGTTGCGATGTAATGGTAGTGCGTTGTAAAAAATGCGTTGTAAGTGATGTTCCCCATTTAAGCAGCTTCCTGCTTTGCATGCAAAGATGAAGGTTAGCATTGCAGTTGTCGTAAAACTAATAATTTTTCCTTCTTCACTTACTATTAAAATAAAGATTCACACAGTGGCTGATAACATGGGGATGAAATCCGACTTGAACAATTAAAGACACATATTCAACGATATTTTGAACAATTTTCTCTAGCCTTTTATTTGCAGGAGGCACTGTTTACTATCGTGGTAATTGCCAAGTATCCGCATGCACTTTAACACACGACCGTTTACAATTGAAGTCGTTTATGCCTGCATAATAATAAATAAATTGCAGTTTATGGCATTTTAATGTACACTTTCAATGGTGTGCACATCACCGATTGCGTGCTCGATTCAGGTTCGTTCTTAATCAATTTCTGGCAATAGTTGACTAAAGATGGCGCCTCACGCTGCGTTTCAGTGACGCATTACGCGCGTAGACATGTGCAGAAGATGCATCAGGAAGGCGCAAAATAGCTGACAGGAAATTTGACGAAGGGTGCGCACAACTTAGCCAATCGCCCAGGGAGATGAGCAGATGCCCAAAACTGACCTCTTATCAGCAGAGTAGTCAATTGTAGGCAATCGTAGGGTACGCAATGGCAAGACAGAGTTCAGGAACCAATTGCGCCGCAGAAGCAGAGGACGAACCGGATGGCACATGTCCATGCACGGGAGTCAGAATAACAATCGACGCTCCTAAGTCGTTCAAGATACAACGCGTGAAGTCCGACACTAACACAGGTAGGAAGCCAGATCTTCTGTATTTCAGGTAAAACGTCTGAAATTGACCGTAGAATGAGCTTCAATTCACGAAATCCACGTGAGCCACTTGTAGAAAGTGAATCACTCGAATGCTGTAGTAGAAATCAATTACAGGTTTATTCATAAACAGCCCCACACCTGGTGCGGTGCATTGGTAAGGAAAGTCAACACTAGAATGACAGTTGGGCAGTTGGAGTGAGACAAGAGAATGGGTGGAATGTTGGGGAACCAATAGAAGGGGTAGGGTGACAATGGGTGCTCTCGTGCAGGAGAGGTGACTTGTTGTCGTCACATGCAAGGGCACGAGGAAGTACAGAACTGGGATGCAACAGCAGGCAGTTGGTAACAGATGGCAGCTACATTCTTTTTTAACCTTTGGGACAGGGATACATGAAAGAGGCCATGTTATGCACAGCTCTCCCCTTACTCCTCTGCCACTGCGCAGCATGTGAAAGCAGGGGCGGATGATTTTAGGGTCCATACATAACATACAATTATGGGATGTTTCCCTGTAATTCACTTCTACCCATCCATGATGCTCTATATTCATACCTACACATGTTTACGGGTACTGTCAAGACTGTCTATTACTAAGCAGGCCTGTCTTTGTAATTCCACCCAACAGGCCCCACTACAGGGCTTTAGTATTTGTATTTGTAACAAAAAAAAGAATTAATGAATGAAAAGGAACTATTAAACCATCACACATAATGGTAAACATAAACATATATACTCAAAGGTATATTACTTGAAGGTCCTGGTAATACTGGTGATCTACAGTAACATAACTCATTATGGAGGTGGGTTTTCTATATCTTAGTCTTCGAATGTAATCATTAAATGAATCTGTCACTGGTCATACGGACCTTTGTCTACAAAGAGAAATGAGGAGCAGTCTTCTACATAATCAATAAATCATTAAAGACATTTAAATCAGTCAATAAAGTTAAGGGGTTATATTTTCAATCATTCTAGTTTTTTATTCATTAGGAATTAATCTTTGGATTTCAGCATCAAAAGTTAAGATCATCCAACAATCGATATTTCATTATAAAATATGGGGGGGGGGGGATTTTTGATCTCTTATCTGATCACTCTTGATCTAAATCCCTGCTCAGGTCGACTGAATCTTTGTTGCCTGTCATTGAGTAACACAGGTAATCCACTACTAGGTTAATCAAACCAATAATCGCACGACTCTGAAGAACCACTTACCACGGATCAGTTTTAAAGTTTTATTGTAAAGCCAAAGGTAATTGAAGGTATAAACATCTCAATATCAGATTCAAAAGGTACACTGGCATCAACAGAAACATGAATTCTCAGAATGATCTTAAACGACAGAAAAATACCACCAACGCAAATTCAAGGATTAATAGATTTGCCAATATAGACACAAGCTGAAGCTTGCGAGACATTTACAGAATGAAGAAAATATCAGGTTAGACTGTCCCTACACTAGACTAGGTGACATCCCTACTCAGCAGAGTCTTAACCTAAAAAGGTGTCAGCCGTGGTGACTTCCAAAGAAGTTCACGCACTTCTCTTAGTCTTAGATGAAAACCTATGCATAGCAGTCATGCCCTCTCTGCCTACCCATCCGCTCTCTTAGGGTCCTCAGGCCATCTGCTCTACTTCCACCCCAGGGTGCTGTCCCTAATACAAAATCACAATCGAAATTCGGAACGCCCCTCTGAGACGCCCCTCACGTGGTTTCAGTTCTGGTTTCTTCCATGATGGCACTCCTCTGGGCCTCTCGTTAGCGTTGACCTTGATTCCCAGGCTCTTTCTCCAGCTCGCCGGTACCCCCCAGAACATTCCAATACCCTCCTCCAGGCCTGTGCCTGGTTCCCCAGACAGAGCTCCATTCATCACCCTCTTGATTGGGACCCCCTCGCACCTGTAAACAGACACCCATGAATAGGGCCCCAAATTCCACTCTTCGGTTATCTATCTCCGGCCATAAACTTTACAAGGGAATGACCATTTATGCTCTAACGAGACTCGATTCTAACTAACACGTGCAGGTCAAAGAAGCCACTTTATCTTTCCAGGCCTACTAAATTATCTTGCAAGCGGCCAGTACTCTATGAACCTTTATTTCTAAACTAAAACAATTCTTGTTAATACACTCTGATTATATAAAACACTTCTATAAAACATGATTCTTTAACATGTGGGCATCAATTATTGAATAATGGTAAATCCATGTCATGTCAAGATGTAAGTACACGTTGTTGATCTTCATACACTGCCATGAGGCCTGCACATTTCTACGGTTTGCAGCATTACATATACTTCAATAGCAGCTACATAACATGGATTCCGATTAACACTTCTAATCAATTTAATATTTACACACATTTCTACATTAGTTTCACACTCTATATATGATTCTCTATATTAACTAAACATTCAGATACATATATGATTATATGATTTCAATACTTCTAAATGCTTTAGCTGAGTTCGTGCCGCAAGGTCGTGAATATGGTGCACTTACACGTTTTCTCAGTTTTGCGCTCTCTCAGTTCCCCCCTTTGATGACCTCTAGTGGTCATCACCATTAATACATCGATTCTGGTTTATCAAACAGAACTTATTGCGAGGTTCCCTCTCTTTATTGTTTCCAGAGCCCTCAGACTACTGTATTGATTATCTTGCATAGCAACTAATCTCTGTTCCTGTTCTCTCATGGATCTTTGCAACCTGTTTGCTTTGTACCATTGATACAGCCTCACTAATCCCCACAATATAAGTATGCAGATTATTATTATGAGGATAGGTTTTAATATGTACCAAACAAAACTCCTCCCTATGTTGGCAAACCAACCTCCAACTTTACCCATTCCGTGACCCACTTTTTCCCACACATTTACTTTTGTCAGATCTTCAATTTCCTGATGTATCTCAGTAATATTCTGTATGCCTTTCTCGAGAGGTTTTGAATTGTCTGGAATGTAAGTGCAACATTCCTGGACCTTCAAAGCCTTACAGACTCCGCCCTCTTTGGCTAACAGGACGTCTAAAGCAAGACGGTTCTGAAGAACCATTGCCCTTATCGATTGCATCTCTCCTTCCACCAGCATTAGTGATCTTGCAGTACTTGCAGACAATCTGTCTACAACTGTTGCCAATCTCCTGATCTTAACATCATTAAGTATCAATCCTAAAAGAGGGAACATAGCGCCAAATACATCTCCAACTACCTCAGCATCCCCTCCATCTCTTCTCCCTCTTGCTGAGGCTTTTCCCTCTATGATCTCCAAATCCTTTGCATGATATATTTTGGGGAAGACAATTGCCAAATAACATGAACCGTACCAGTTGTCAGGTAGCTTCACGTAGGCATTTCTTCCACATACAAAATATACATTAGGAATCACTTGCATTCCTTTTAAGAAATCCTTCGTGTAGTATTCTAATCGAAAGGCATGTTCACAACTGACTTCACCTACAAACACATTCTCATAGTAAGTTTTACTCCTGTGTAAACATAACTTCCCTTTCTGTGTTCGATCTAAAGCTATTGGACCATTACTACCCTTCCTTTTGTGTGCCTTCTCCTCCTCGGTCCATTCTGTTTTCCACTGTCCTGACATTTTCAGAATCTTTTGCCTTCTGTAACGGTCATCAACTTGCCCTATAAACTTCTTCTCAATCTCTGACACTTTGCAAGTCAGATTGTTTCTGCGTGCATATGAAGTATCTAGTGTATCCCAAGGAATGAAGAATTTTGCCAATCTATCCTCCTTCTTGTAATAGTCCCATTTGTTCATTTGCTTATAGTTCGGGACTTCTGGTAATACTGAGTCATAATTTGAAAAGTAATATTCAAAACTATCTCGTCCGTAAAATATGCTAAGCAATAAACTACATGTAATACCATAAGTCAATGGAAGATGATGGTATGTAATGCCCTCATCTACAGAAGCAGGCAGTTGCATGCAGACATAGCAATCCTTGGCCTCCATGACATCGATGTATTCATACAACAGTTTGGCATAAGCGTTGGTTTTAAAGTTGCCCTGCGACTCGTCTACATGTAACCTACGGGCCTCTGCTGCTAGCAACGCTTTCTCTTGAATTGCATTGTCCTCCTTCTTACCAGCAGCAGCAGGTTTCGATGTCACTACAGACTTTGCTTCTGTTGCTTTTGTTACACTCTTATGCCCCACTATATATGATACGGTAACTACTATAACTATGAGAAAAATCACTCCTGCTAATAGTGTGCCTACTATGCATTTTGCTCTGCGGTTCGGGTTACCGGCCTCCATGTTCTCAAATAGTACTGTTTTATTCTGAAAAGTCTCTTTTTGTTTGTTTCTTCAATCAGTTCTCTTTGCTTACTCAGTCAGTTTCTTACTTGGAAGCTGATAAAACCCTTTGCAAACTCAGTCTTTTAAATTTCATCAACAGACAACCCTAGCCCTTCTCCATCCACTAAATGAAACGTCCCTAAGTTTTCTCTTCTTCCACTAGGCGCTAGGTTATCTTCTCACTCTAGTTTATTTACAAAGTCTTTAGGTATCTACGATGATTCGTGTTCCAGCAGCTCTAATAGCGTATTCTAACAATTCTAAACAAAGGATGGTTTCCTCGTGTGCTGGTACTGGATGACCCAAAGTCGGAAATTCCAATCTGTTCAGTACTAGGTCCTTAATTCTGCTCAAATACGGAGGGATGGGGAGAGTGAATGTTAGCAACCCTTCAGTCTCAACTCCAGGTGCCAACAACCTTACTTCCACCGTTATGATTGGTTCATGGCTGATCACCTTCACTTCCCTCACCCTCCCGGATCTCTGTCCCCAAGACATCTGCTGCCAGGTAGGTCCACTCAGGAGTAGCGTATCTTCTGCAGGGCACACGCACCCTCCTTGACCTTCTTGGACCCTCTGCGTCTGAGTCCAATGCACCTTCGTCCAAGTCTGAGTCTTCGGATATCGGAGCGGGGGTACTCTCTGGAGTTGATCTTAGGCTTGTACTCCTTCTTCTTTCCGGCCAGCTAGCCTCTCCACGCCTTTCCCTCCTGCTCCTTGTCCTTGCACTTGACTCTTGATCACTAGTAGCTTGATCAGTGTCTGTTTCGTATTCACAGCTATTTTCTCCTTCTGTGGCGACGTCAGTTTCGCTGGTGTACTGTCCGTCTTCGGCTTGGTCAGACACACTCCCAGCTTCCTCTGGCACCCCCACAGCTTGGCTGGTCCCCTCTATGGCTTCTTCGTCCACGGCTGGATTCTCGTCCGAGAGAGGAGCTGTTTCTTCCAGGGGTGCTGGAACTCTTCCAGTGTGTGAGGCGTGTATCCAGTTGGTCAGACCTCCACACTTGACTGCAGTGTTTTTTACCAATATGACCTGGTAGGGTCCATGCCAGCGCACGTCTAAGCAATTCTTCCTGACGTGCTTCTTCGCCACGACCCAATCCCCAGGGCACAGGTCGTGGCACAAGTCTTGAGACGATGGAATTTCCGCAGCCTGCACCTGTAGAGACACAGAATGAATGGCGTCAGATAGTCCCTTACAATAGTCCAGGATCAGATCATCTGTGATATTTAACAGTGCGGCAGTAGGAACTGATGGCAGTCTCATTGCCCTCCCCATTAATACTTAGTGCGGGGAGAGTCCTGTCCTTCTGTCTGGTGTACTACGTATGCTCATCAGGACTAGTGGCAAGGCATCAGGCCAACTTAAGGATGTTGATGAACAAACTTTAGCAATCCGGGACTTTATTGTGCCATTGATCTGTTCCACAATTCCCGAAGCTTCTGGTCGATAGCTACAGTGTAACTTCTGGTCTATATCCAGAGCTGAGCAAAGCATTTTCACAATTTCGCTGTTGAAATGTGTTCCCCTATCTGATTCCAAAGAGGTCGGTACCCCGAAACGCGGTATTAACTCCCTAAGCAATAACTTTGCTACTGTGAGTGTGTCACACCTGCGTTTAGGGTAGGCTTAGACCCATCTAGAAAATATGCAAACAACCACCAAAACGTATCGAAGGCGATTGCATCTTGGCATTTCAATGAAATCCAACTGCATCCTATTGAAAGGACCACCGGACCTTCCAATGTGACTCAGTGTAACTGGTGTTCTTTTCCCTATGTTCAAATGCTGACAGGTGATGCATCGTTGGCACACTGCTTCTGCGGCCACTCTAAACTTAGGGTTATACCACGTTTGTCTGAATACCCGCAACATAGCTTCTCTACCTAGATGTGCTGGACTGTGTATTCTCCTTGCCATTGGACTAACTAATTCATTTGGCAGCACTGCTCTCCCATCTGCGGAAACCCAAAAACCCATTTCACTCTTCACACAACCTGCAACTTTCCATGTCTGTCTCTCAATGTCTGGTGCTTTCTCCTGCATGCCTTTTAGCTCATCCCAGGTGTTTACAGTTTCTAATACCATAGTTAATTATGTCCTTTCCTGTATCCCACTCCCTTCCACCTCTGTGAAGGAATATCCTTGCTCTGCACAGTAGCGTGCGACTTCATCAGCATACCTATTACCTTGTGACACAAAATCCGTATTTTTGGTATGAGCTGTACATTTAACAACGGCAATTGCTGCCGGACCTTGTAATGCTTCCAACAATAAACATACAAATTCCCCATTTCGGATTGGTGAGCCTGAAGAGGTCATGTAACCTCTTTGAGACCACAATTGCCCGTAGTCGTGAACTACCCCGAAACCATATTGGCTATCGGTGTAAATGGTGACTCGAATTTTGCTACCTGCTAAACAGGCGCGTGTCAATGCAATGATTTTGGCTACCTGAGCGGAGTGTACTCCTTCCAGGCAAGCGGCTTCCACAACTCCAGTAATGGTGCAAACAGCATAAGCTGCTCTCAATTGACCAACATCGTCCCTTACACATGAGCCATCAACAAAGAAAATTTCATCAGGGTCAGTCAATGGCTCATCCACGATATCAGGTCTTGGTTTGGTGCATAGTTCAGTCACATCAAGGCAATCGTGATCTTCACATTCATCATCATCTATAACATTTGGAAGTGGCATCAAAGTGGCAGGATTCAAAACAGAGCATCTCTTAAGGGTCACGTTCTCTGCAGCAAGAATGACTTGCTCATAGCGCGTGAGCCTGCTATTTGTCAGATGCTGTGTCTTGGTCCTGGTCATCAACAGTTCAACAGAATGCGGTACATACACCACTAACTGGTGCCCCATAACTATGTTCTCGCACCTCTCGATGCTGACACCCGTTGCAGCAACGGATTTGAGACATCCGGGCAACGCTGCGGCTACTGGGTCTAATGTAGCCGAGAAGTATGCAACTGGTCTACGGGCATTTCCATGGATTTGGACCAAAACTGACAAAGCACAACCTTCTCTTTCACAGCAGTACAGTAAGAATGGTTTTTCGTAATCCGGCATTCCTAGAGCAGGGGCACGACATAAGTCCTCCCTCAACTGCAAGAATGCCATCAAACAATCCTTGTCCCATGGTACCGGATCACTCACCTCCTTGTGCGTCAGTTTTTGTAACGGTTTTGCTTTCAGTGAAAAGTTAGCTATCCACTGTCGACAATACCCAACCATTCCTAGAAACATCCTGACTTCTCTCTGTGTCGTGGGCGGATTCATCTTCATGATCGCCTCTATCCTGTCTGGTGACACCTTCCGCTTCCCTTTTTCAATTCGGTGACCCAAGTACTGTACTTCTGTCAAACAGTACTGCAACTTGCTCGGGGACACCTTGTGCCCGTTCTCAGCTAAGTGATTCAGTAAGATGATGGTGTCTATTTTGCAATCTTCCTCAGTTTCTGACGCAACAAGTAGGTCGTCTATGTACTGGACTAGAACCGAGTTCCGTGGCAGTACTAGACTTTCAAGATTTTTCTTTAGCAGCTGGTTAAAGATCGATGGGCTTTCTGTATACCCCTGTGGGATACGACACCATGTTAATACGCGATTTTGTATTTTAAAAGCGAAAAGAAATTGGCTCTCCTCATCCAATGGGATCGAAAAGAAGGCCTGGCAAAGGTCTATCACTGTGAACCACTCGGCTTGGAATGGTATCTGAAACAATATCACTGACGGATTCGGTACCACTGGACAACATGAAACAACTATGTTATTAATCTTTCGAAGGTCCTGCACTATTCTGAATTTCCCACTAGGTTTCTGCAAACCCATAATCGGGGAGTTACATGGACTACCCACGATTTCTTTCAGTATTCCCTGCTTAATCATGGATTCGATCACAGGTTTTATTCCTGCAATCGTCTCCGGGGTCAATTTGTATTGTGGCGTTCTTGGATATTCGACATTTGGTTTTACCATGACTGGTTCTACTCCTTTGATCAGTCCTATCTCTTCCCCAGTGAAATCCCATACCTCAGATGACACCGCACCTCTCAAGTCCCATGGAAGCTCCTCCACCGTCAAGGTAGGATATAGCTCCACGCATACCTGTGAGTTTGCTACCTTAAAATCGGCATCATCATCGTTAGTCTGCACTTCCACTCCTTGGGGTGTGCAATATATAGTACAATTTAGTTTGCATAACAAGTCTCTTCCCAACAGACACACAGGGCTAGAGTCACAGACCACAAACTGATGCTCATCTCGGTATTTCCCTATTTTCACTGATACTGGCTCTGTCAAAGAACTGGTAATTCTTCTGTTTGCGACTACTACCACTTGAATAGTTTCCCCTGACATGGGCAAATCCGGGACTACTGCTGATCTTATAGTGGATCGAGTGGCTCCTGTGTCTACCAGGAAGGTCGTTGGACACCCTGCAACTTCAGCCTCTACATACGGTCCTCTTTGGTCCTCCTCCAGAACTGCCCCAAGGGTACAGTCCTCCATGTTACTCACACGCTGTCCAGTCAATGGATCAACGTAATAGCATTCCTCTCCTCCTACAAAAAGTGGCATTTGTCTATAGGTTTTTCCTCCTGTCCCTATTCTGGGTGGTTGAGGGAACTGGGCTCGAGGAGCCGGGGTCCCCCCCTTTGACCACCTTTCCATTTTGCATCGCTGTCCCCTTTGCCAGACTGCTCTGATCCTCTTCCTCCGGTCCTAGTTCTCCAATCTCAATATTATAGGGACACTCGCGTTTCCAATGCCCCACCTCGTTACACTGGTGACATCTAGTCGTCTTTTTCAATATCGCAATGTCTAACCTAGGTCTCGAATTTGAATTTTCCTCGCTGCCTTTATTCTGGTTATTTTGTCTCCTACCCATGGTCCCTGTTCCCTGTTGCTGCTGTCCACCCTTTCCGGCTGTCTGCATCTGTACCAACATCAGCTTCTCCTTAAGCTTCTTTGCTTTGGAATCTATCTCATCACTGCAATACCTTGCATATCTCAAAATTTCATCTAACGGTTTGTTTTGCCAACAAATCAAATGTTGCTGAATCATCAAGCAAATATCAGGTCTCAATCCCATGACAAATTTTGATACGAACTGTCCTATGTCTTTTGGATCCATTACATCTAATCCGCTGTACTGTTTGAACGCTTTCAGCAATCTCTCATAATATTCATGAACTGTCTCTTTAGGTTCCTGCCTGGTCCGATCTATTATGACCCAATCTATATCCTGCAATGGCATTTTCTCTTTCAGCCATGTCATTACCCTTTCGTACTTTTCCATAACTTTTGGAGATGGTCCGTTTGTATGAGTATCCCTCTCTGGTTCAGACGTGGGCCGTTCGACACAAACCTTACATGCCGTCCACAAGTCCCCTGGTACTACGATGTCAAACAGGGTGTTCAGGTCGACCCACAGCACCTTAGAGATCTTTACGAACCTTTCTACCTGCTTGTACCACTCCACTGGATTCTCCCTCAGTTTAGGAAAAGAATTGGTAAATGCTGCTAAGTCTCCCCTACTCCAGGGTATGTGCACATAGCTCCCATTCGCGATTTCTCGCAAAGGGTATGCTTCCATCCTCTGTAGCCCTCCCTCAGGGGACATCCCAATGGTGCTCCGCCTGACGGTCCCTTTCTTGGACCATCTTTCTTCCCACTTATCCAGATCTCTCCATGTCCTTATCCCTGTTATCAGTTCTCTGATATGTGTTTTTAATCCTATTGTTCTCCTCTCTTCAAGGTCCTGATCTGAATAATGCAACCTATGGTTCCCCTGTAATGCCTTTGTTCTCGACAAGTCTACCATGTACTTGTCTGCTAATTCAGATAACTTCTCATGTACTGCTCTCGCCTTTCGGGTAATATCCTTTGCTATAAACAGTACCTCATCTTGCTCGTACATGTCAATCCTCTCCAAAGGCAACGTACCATCTATGATTTCATCTAGATCTGATTTTAGACTGGTCACATCAAGTCTCCTTGCTTTTATGTCAGCTCTCAATGTATCCTTCCTAAAGGGTCCATTGACCTCTCTCCCGTCCCAGCTCCGAGTCCTACGCCTAGGCTCAGGTGAGTTATGGGGAGTCTTCCCATGTTCCCATCTTTCTAGGTCCCATGCCTTTCCATCTTCCCTTGGCGTGTGGTGAAACAATGCTCTATTTCCCACCGTCTCATACTGTCTATTCTGTTTTATTTCCCTAGACACATGGTAGGGCCCTTCACCATTTCCCATGTTGTCACAGTTCCCTTGCTGTCTGGTGTCGCTCAGCACGTGATAAGATCCCTCACAACTCCCCATGTTCGCGCGATCCCGTTCCTGTCCGTGATCGCTGGACACATGGCGAGACACCTCGCGGTTCTCCAAACTCCCGTGACTCCAGTGTGGCCTACTGTCGCCAGGTGCATGGTGAGTGCACTTAAAGCTATCCCTGTACTCCTGCGTTCTTCGATCTCCCTCGCTGTGAATGGGGCGCGGCACCCCTCCACATCCTGTACTCCTATCTTCCTGCACTCGTCTGCCTCCACCACTGGTATAGCGGGTATCTCCTTTACCTTCCTGACTCTTCCCGTCCCACTCCGGACCGCTTTCGCCAGCCCCGCAGTGAGACAAGGTTCTGCTGTCTTGGCTTCTCCATTCGGCTTCCGCTCCCATCTTGTTATTCTGAATCTCTACGGCAGCATCCCATTCCTTCAAGTACTCCCTTAACTCTTTAAAGGATTTCGGTCGTGGTCCCCTTAGATCCGTCAGCCCTCTCTGACCCTCTTGGTCTATTATGGGATCCCCTGCTTGGTTTAACGGAGTGCTCCAATCTCTTGGACCTGACAACTGCCTTTGGGAATTAATCGTGTTGTTCCTATTCTCCATTTCTGTACTCTCTCTGTCTAACCGCACCTGTTCCTCCTCTCGTGCTCTCTCTGGGTTGTAAATCGATACTACAGGACCTATAGTAACAGGTACTTGGAGAGCGTCCGGCAGTTGGTAGGACTTAGCACGCTCTGTTTCTGGCACTTTTTGTACCACAAACCTTCCGACCACTGTCTGTACTGGACTAGGCTGAGGTATTTCCTCACTGTTGGCGTACCCTCTTTCTATTATAGGAGGTGGTCTATTTTCTCCTGTACCAGTCCCGCCCCCCTTTTGGAGCTCGGGACCTTCCATCTCTCTATTGTACGGAGGGGGTCTATCCAGCAATAACCTATTTATCAGGCTGTCCTCTGTGTCACTCTCCTCGTCCTCCACTAGTGTTTTCTTTTCTCCTGTGACTTCTATTACTGGGTACAGTTTATCTACTTCAATTCTCTGTATTCTCCACCTTTTTGCTTCTTCATCCCATTTAGCATCCTGCACTGCTCTTACAGATCGTTTTACTCTTTCCTGGCGCCTGTTCAAGCTCCGGTCGTACGCCGCCCTAAACCATGCATTAAGGGCTTCAAACTGTGTTGGTCTGGGGAGAGGTCTCGTCGCGAGCATTACTGCTTTCAACTGGTTCAATGCTTCTAACTTAAACGTTCCGTATTTCGGGAATGCCAATTCCTCGTTCCCTTCCGTCCTCTTACTCCACTCAGAGATCCACAATATAGTATGCAACCCAACATTCGTAGCCATGTAATGAGCTGGTGTACCCTCCGGCGGGGCCTCTTCCCCGTCCACAGATTCTCTATCTTCTCTCTTAAAGGCCGCTCTCAAGCGCCTAAAGCATTTCATGATCAATTCACAATTTTACTACTTTGTTACGTTTGTTTACTTCCTGATGACAATCTACCAATCCTAGCGCGATTCTTGCTAGCTGACCTATCACAGCGCGGCTCTTGACAACCGGCCTATCCCAGCGCGGTCTTACACCAACCGGCCTATCACAGCGCGTCTCTCTCTGACGTCACTCGTCTCCCCTTCGCAGCAGTTCCCCTCCTTTCTCAGCTCGTATCCCGGTCATGCATGTGTCCCATTCATACTCTGAAAAATGATTACTTCCGACCAAGCGATCACTTTTCTTGACTGTACGCCCACAGTCTAACTGTAATTGTCACCTCAACTGACGAAACGTCTTCCGTAAAACGTTCAGACGATCGCCTTAACTGATAGGTTACTTACACACAGTAAACGTCCGTCCAGCGTCCGTTACTCATACACTCACTCTTACGTTCCCCCTATCACGGTCCTGCGGGCGATCAATGGTACCTTATGACCCCCTTCACAATGGTTGACAATTACTCTGGATGTCCGATACACCCGAACCACTTAAGCTCTTCTCTGAATTTAAGATTTTCACCAGGTTGCGCGCGCTCACAACTGTCTCACAATGACACTACAGGCATTCAACTCCGCTTGACATTACAACACAAGTACAACATAAAACACCGCAATCTGACAACGCATGACCCTTTATACTCACTCTCGACCGTCTCTGCTGCTTTTTCTCTCTCGCACCGTCAGCACCTTCTTCGGCAGGCGATTCTTCTGCTGGTCATCTCTCGATCTCTAGGGGCCTCGGGGTAATCTTAACCTAGTCTAGATCACCTTCCTCAAGAAGGCAACATCCTCTATAGCTACCAACTGGGGGGGTGGGATTTTTGATCTCTTATCTGATCACTCTTGATCTAAATCCCTGCTCAGGTCGACTGAATCTTTGTTGCCTGTCATTGAGTAAAACAGGTAATCCACTACTAGGTTAATCAAACCAATAATCGCACGACTCTGAAGAACCACTTACCACGGATCAGTTTTAAAGTTTTATTGTAAAGCCAAAGTTAATTGAAGGTATAAACATCTCAATATCAGATTCAAAAGGTACACTGGCATCAACAGAAACATGAATTCTCTGAATGATCTTAAAACGACAGAAAAATACCACCAACGCTAATTCAAGGATTAATAGATTTGCCAATATAGACACAAGCTGAAGCTTGCGAGACATTTACAGAATGAAGAAAATATCAGGTTAGACTGTCCCTACACTAGACTAGGTGACATCCCTACTCAGCAGAGTCTTAACCTAAAAAGGTGTCAGCCGTGGTGACTTCCAAAGAAGTTCACGCACTTCTCTTAGTCTTAGATGAAAACCTATGCATAGCAGTCATGCCCTCTCTGCCTACCCATCCGCTCTCTTAGGGTCCTCAGGCCATCTGCTCTACTTCCACCCCAGGGTGCTGTCCCTAATACAAAATCACAATCGAAATTCGGAACGCCCCTCTGAGTCGCCCCTCACGTGGTTTCAGTTCTGGTTTCTTCCATGATGGCACTCCTCTGGGCCTCTCGTTAGCGTTGACCTTGCTTCCCAGGCTCTTTCTCCAGCTCGCCGGTACCCCCCAGAACATTCCAATACCCTCCTCCAGGCCTGTGCCTGGCTCCCCAGACAGAGCTCCATTCATCACCCTCTTGATTGGGACCCCCTCGCACCTGCAAACAGACACCCATGAATAGGGCCCCAAATTCCACTCTTCGGTTATCTATCTCCGGCCATAAACTTTACAAGGGAATGACAATTTATGCTCTAACGAGACTCGATTCTAACTAACACGTGCAGATCAAAGAAGCCACTTTATCTTTCCAGGCCTACTAAATTATCTTGCAAGTGGCCAGTACTCTATGAACCTTTATTTCTAAACTAAAACAATTCTTGTTAATACACTCTGATTATATAAAACACTTCTATAAAACACGAATATATAAACACTTCTATAAAACATGATTCTTTAACATGTGGGCATCAATTATTGAATAATGGTAAATCCATGTCATGTCAAGATGTAAGTACACGTTGTTGATCTTCATACACTGCCATGAGGCCTGCACATTTCTACGGTTTGCAGCATTACATATACTTCAATAGCAGCTACATAACATGGATTCCGATTAACACTTCTAATCAATTTAATAATTACACACATTTCTACATTAGTTTCACACTCTATATATGATTCTCTATATTAACTAAACATTCAGATACATATATGATTATATGATTTCAATACTTCTAAATGCTTTAGCTGAGTTTGTGCAGCAAGGTCGTGAATATGGTGCACTTACACGTTTTCTCAGTTTTGCGCTCTCTCAAATACGACAAGGTATTTGTTAAAATCACAATCAGTATAGTAATATTACAACAAAAATTTCCATAAAGGAAACTCCCAATTCTACACAATAAACAAACAGGGCGGATACGTCATCTTGGCATCATTACAGGTAAAAGAGCAAGCGACAAACACGTCACAGCATCACAGCATCAGGCACCAGGGAAGACACAGAGTGGCTTCGGTGCAGGGGCAGCCTCCAAGGGCAAGCAGGCTAGGTCACAAGGACATCCCCAAGGCCTTGTACAACTGCCTTTACTGTTGTCACTCCTCTCGCTTTGTGTGTCTCTGGTCTATTGTTACTCTCTCACTGCCCCCTCTCTCCTCTCCCTCTCTTCCTTGCTCTTAGCCTCCGCCATCCTTAGTTATTATGAGTCCATTCCAACACATTCTCTCACTGTATATGTATATTAATGCATTTCCATCTATTTTTTCATTTCCTTTCTCCCCCTCTCTTTTGCGCTCCTGATCTCTGCCTCACTCTATTGGTATAAAATCAGCTTCATCTCGTATCCTGGCTTTCTGTCTGTCTCACTTTTTACGACCTCTCTTTCCTTGACCTGTCGTCTCTGACTACATTACTCATCACTTGTCAATATTTTTGTCTCTTTAACACTGTTTTTTTATCCGTCTCTGGTGCACTGTTTGTTTGTCTCTTCTTTTTCTCTTACACATTGTCTCTTAGTATTTGTCTGTCTCTTTGTGGCTTGTTCCTTCCTAATTTGACTTTCCCATACACTCTTCGACTTCCTCTTTCCGGTGATTCCACTTCCATCATAAGTTTTCTCAACTTCTAAAGTCCCTTTCTTTCTCTTGGCACCTTATTGTTTTCCCCGTTACGAGGCTGTTTTCTTTTTTTTAATGAAAAAAAGATCTTATTACCAATCCGATCATATGTGCACATTTCTTAAAGGCTCGTACATGTTAAGTGAGTCACATATTTTTACTGAATGTAATGTCACTGGAGTGCAAGCTTTGCTTTGTTCTGCACTCTGATAAATTTGCCTAAGGTTCCATCATGGACCGGCAGGTGTAGCTGTTCCATGACCAGTAAACAGGTGCCAATGTAAAAGCAACACTGTCTGTCAGCAAACATCAATGTAAGAGCCACAATTCAGCACCAGTCAACTGGAGTCACCGTAAAACCAGAAAGTCCTAGTCCCAAGCTGCGGGACTGCATCAGTAAAAGCATCCCCTCACTGTCTGAGCAGCACTTCCAGACTTGCTCCAATTATAGTAGTATAAGAGAGAAGCGCCCCTCTCTGGTCACTAGGTGCCACTGCCGAGCAGCACTACTACAAACTCCAGCAGATGCTACTGGAAAGACAGCACTTCCTGCTCAGGCCAGCAGGTGTCATTGTGTAAAGGCAATACTTCCAGTCTTTGCCAGCCGGTGCCTCAGCGAGGGCTCCAGCCTGCAGTAGCAAAGCTCCAGATACCTACCACAGTGAGTCACCCTAAGACAGAGCTGCCATTGATTACTAGTAAGTGTCGCTTTTGAAGTATCTTACAAACACAATGGTCCATCACAAGAAACTTAGGAGAGAAACAATAAATATCGAAATATAATGAAATGTATATTGCGTTGTCCAGCCGGACAAGAATACTTTTAATATTTTGAAAATTTGAGACATAACAATAAAGTAGGAACACAAACTCTGCAAAAATCAGAGTACATACAAACAGAAAGGCTCAGGCATACCTTAATGCTTGGAGAGGAAATCATCAATTTGGCAAGCATAAATGAAGAAAAAAAACAGCACATTGAAATTATACACATGATTGCGTTAAGATGTCAAGGAGTCAATGACGTTTCGATTTCATACATGAATTAATGGGATAATCAGGTCATAGACTTACATGCCTGAGCTAAATGCCTGTGTATAAATGTAAATGGAGTAAGCGAAAAAACAGTCTCATAATTTCAGAACTGAAGCATTTTCAATATTATATACAACAAAGTCACAGTTGTTGCTTATTTATTTCATGCAACTTAAAAACATTGGCAAAGCCAATAGTCCTGGCTTGTTGTAGGTATAATATTACTTCTTGTATCATATATCTGGATGCACTAACCGAAACAGCAAAATACCAATAGGGCGGCACACTATGCTAAGCACATATAGTCCGCTTACAAGCTTTTAAGCCCCGCCCATGACTACATCCACCACGCCCTTTTGAGAGACACCCCCAGTTTTTTCATGCAACTTAAAGCCATGGATACAGCTGCACATAAACCTATTTAGAGGCTTGTGGCAGCCAATTTCTCATTTCTGTTAAGGAGTGGTTAAAGCACAATTTTGAGGCCATCATTCTAAATGACAGAATAAATCTTCACCAGTTTAACACAGAAAAGGGGCTTGCACAAGGATATATATATATATACACACATATACATATATATATATATATATATATATATATATATATATATATATACACACACACACACACACACACACACACACACACAAAAGAAGGAGAGAACTCTGGATAGTTCCCAAGTTTAGGTGGAAGGCAGCTCCTGTATAGAGCACCCTCAACACCAGCAACACTAAATTTGCTCACCTCAAATGTCTGCTTTTCTATCAAAGTTTTTATGCACAGGATTAGCAAAGTGGTATCCATGCCAAGATAGAAATGGACAAAGTCTTTTGTCATTTGTACAGCAAAGTCTTTAAGCATAGGATTAGCACAGTGCTATCCACGCCGAGCTGTAAAATGAGAAAAAGCCATTTATCACTCCAGGCACAGTATTACAGCTTTTGGATTGGTAAAATACCATCCAAGTCAACCTGGAATGAATAATGAATCTGGCTCCCAGTCAGAGAGAGGGTGGTCTTCAAGGCCCTCTTCACAACAAAGGTCCACCCATTCTCAACAACTTCATCATTCCCTACAAAGCTTCCAGGGCACTCCGGTCAAACCACGAGAACTTCATCACTGTTCATAGAGTAAAAAAAGCCCGGTCCGGAGGCCGCCGTTTTTCGGTACACACTGCAAAACGGTGGAATAGTCTCCCCCGGAAACTTAGGACCGAACCAAACCTCCTCCAGTTTAGGAAAGCACTGAAAACTCTCCTCTTCCCCTGATCTCTCCGTCCCTTCCGTTGCTGTTCCCTCCTGACTTCAGGTTCCAGCGCTGGGATGCTCAAGGGTTACTACGCGCTCTACAAAAACCTTAAATAATTAAAAGCAACCACTGACACGTGTTTTGCTGTCATAACAGCTCTTCAGAGAGGTTTAGCTTTGTCCAGACACAAGGGAACACCCAGTATAAGTCAAAACAATACCCTTGCAGGCATAGAGTGGTGCATAAATTATGCAAAAAAGAAGGAGAGAACTCTGGGTAGTTCCTAAATTTAGGTGGAAGGCAGCTCTTGTGTAGAGCACCCTCAACACCAGTGACACTCTAAATTTGCTCACATCAAATGTCTGCTTTTCTATCAAAGTTTTTAAGAATAGGATTAGCACAGTGCTATCCACGCCAGATAGAAATGGACAAAGTCTTTTCCATGTGTACAGCAATGTCTTTAAGCATAGGATTAGCACAGTGCTATCCACGCCGAGCTGTAAAATGACGACAGCCATTTTTCACTCCAGGCACAGTATTACAGCTTTGGATTGTATATATATATATATATATATATCCACCGGAACAGGAACCAATTTTGAACTGAGACCACAGGAGTCTTGTAAATTGCTGCTCTTAATTCAAAACGGCATCTTGCTAGCAGGCCCACGCTATGCAGACATGTCCCAAACAGATCAAAACGCCGGACGCGTTTCGAGAATGAAATCTCTTCCTCAGCGGCGTGAATTCATGGTGGAAATGAAGGCACTCCACAGTGTGGCCACGCCTATCAGAGCGAGGGATAGGTATTTATGAGTGCGCTGGAGCAGGTATATATATATATATATATATATGTCATATTCCTCCTTAACAATTTCCAGGGCACCACAAATATGGATTTAACATACATCCTTCTAAAGAATGTCTGCTCAGTTATCCAATGACCAGCTTTTCCTCTGTTAACTACAGTCACTGTGACAGCTACGGGCCTGATTTAGAGCTTGGTGGAGTGGCGACTCTGTCGATTTGTAGTATCCATCGGGTTCCTTCTACTATATTTTGAGTTAAAGAGAGAAAATGGGATGAGAGGAAGAAGGATCATGGAAATGATAGTTCTTTTTTTAATAACATTTAGAGAGCGGCTCTGTGCTTCTGTCATCTCCCAGGGTGTGTTGACTAACATTGAGAAGCCTCAACTCAACCTTTCAAGCTTTTTAGTTCGATAAAATAGTACTCTGATTATTCAAGAACTCATACTATGTTAAGTACTTTCTAAAATGTTACTATTACCCTTATCTTAATTAATATTATTATTATTATTATTAGCAGCAGTAGTAGTAGTAGTAGCAGTAGTAGGATTTAGGGCTTCCTTTAAATAATCTGCCATTAGCAATCAGATCGAAATCTGGTATTCTCTACTGTAAGGTAAAGACAAAGGGAAACAAAAGCTGTATACCACTGTTGCTTCATCACAAGGAGTACCACTTGCTTCCTCTGTGTCCTCACCCAGCTTGGATCCCAGTGTTCCAAGCAGAGCAAGGAAATGATGGTTGGCAGTCTCACCCTCTTTTTCCAGCTTCTCCCAGGTCTGAGGTGCTCAGAGGGAGGGAGACAATGCAGGTGGCATTCTTCCTCAGCAGCCACTGTATTCCTTGTCATAGTGCAGGTCTCTGCAGCCCCACAATGACAGGGCAAAGCATGCTGAAATGCCCAGCGGTTCTCAGACAGCTACTGTCAGTGCAGCTCTGGCTCTCTCCTCTCTGTGTGAGAGCAGTGAGGGCAACATTGTTGGGGAGAGAGAGGGAAGACACAGAGGATGTCGGGTGGGAGGCAGGAGGTGAGGTATGTTTTTTAAGACATTTGGGCAAATTAAGGCAGAGGGTTTAAGAGAGGACTGTACGGGTGAGAGGAAGGGCACCCGTTTTTTTTCTCCATTTTGGACAGAGTTGGAGATTAAATGCAGAGGGTGGTGGGAGTGGGTGACAGGAGTTATTGTTTTTTTTTAAATACACATTGGAGGGTAGAGGTATTGCTTAGGGGGTGTGGGTGGCAGGATGTCAACTGTGGATTTTGTTATTAGTTTGTAGGGAGGTTAGTGCATAGGGTGGATGTAGTGGGTGACAGGACACCAGAGAGGTGTTACTTTTTTGTAAGGGTTTCGGATTAGGTAGCAGTACTCCTTGTTATATATAATCCCCTCGCACCTCCTGTCTCATCGCTACTCATCTAAGCAGAGCAAACACAGCTTCACTCTTGTTGTCTGTATGATGTCACTCAGAACTTCTCTGAGAAAAACATTAATCACAGTTATCCATATACAATTCTATATGCATACAATATATATTGAGTCAATAATGTCACCCAAAAACTCACACATTTTAATTCATCTTTATGGGAGGAGAAGCAGCAGTAGTTTACTATTATCATTTTGCCTATTGTGTGGACTCTTGCCACAAATAAACACTTCCTGTGACTAGCTAAGAATACCTTCTAAGTACACCTCTCAAGGGTCAAGAGGCTGTCCTTTTAGGTGGTACAAATGATGCAGACAGTCAGTGTCAAAGAGCGTTTGATGATTAAACCCTAGTGCTCCTCCCACTTACATAGTGTGGGCGGAGTCTATGGAATAAACGACACCAATGGTGGGGATGCAGCAGGAGTCCTGCTAAGGTTAAATAAAACTAGTAACAAACATTAATTAGTTACCATTAAAAAGATCATGATGGAAATAGCAGTGTTCTGGATGAAAATGAACCTAACCGTAAATAAAAATGAACAGTATGACAAATTGTAGAGTTGGGATAGAACCATCAACAATATTCAGTTCCGATGGCAAACAGTAAGGCATCCATAACAATCAATACAATGATTGTGAGCCCTGTCAAAAAGGCTGGATATTTGAGATAGTCCCCAGCAGATAGAGAGTCTGGCATAAGAAATTCACATTCACTGTGTGTTTTTTCAGATTTTTCACTTTTTGTTGGACCCAATATTTTTCCTGCTTTTTGACCTCTTTGCACTTTAAGCCTGATGACTAGTGACAAAGTTGCTGTGCTCCATATAGCAACATGGTCAAATTGACATTTTCCTACTTAATATATTTAGCTCACCTATAAATCCAGAGTATACAGTACAACATTTACCCAGTACCTGAAAGTTAATTGTCACTAGTGGATGTAGCACTTTTTGTGCCATCCACTACAGTGACAATGTAAAGCATAGCTTCAGGCCTACCATTGTAACCTGACTGTAGAAATCTAAACACTGCAATTTGACCTGAAAATAAACTCCTTTGACAAGCAAAATGTTGCTTTATAATATAAGCAAATCACCCCTGTATAGGCCTTGTCGCCAACAAGGCAGGGTGCATGGTGTTCAAAAGTAGGACATGTAGAAATGTAATGACTAACACCTAAAAGTTATTTTTCTATGTGGTAGGCCTAGCTATCCTTCGACACCGCCACCTTCCCAGAGAGCTGGAAGCACGCCGAACTCAGCGCCCTACTGAAGAAACCATCAGCGGACCCCACCGAACTCAAAAACTACCGACCCATCTCGCTCCTTCCTTTTCCTGCCAAAGTCATTGAGAAGACCGTCAACAGACAGCGTGCCGCCTTCCTCGAGACAAATGGATCCCTCGACCACTCACAGTCTGGCTTCCGGGCCAACCACAGCACCGAGACCGCCCTCATCGCAGCCACCGACGACATCAGAGCCCTGCTCGACAACGGGGAAACAGCGGTCCTCATCCTCCTGGACCTCTCCGCGGCGTTCGACACGGTCTACCACCGCACCCCAGTACAACGCCACAGCAACATCGGGATCCAAGAGACGGCACTGGAGTGGATCATCTCCTTCCTCGCCGGAAGAACCCAGAGAGTCCGCCTCCCCCCGTTCAGATCCGAGGCCACCGAAGTCATCTACGGCGTACCCCAAGGATCATCACTCAGCCCCACGCTGTTCAACATCTACATGAGCCCCCTTGCGGCCATCGCACGCCAACACAACCTCAACATCATCTCCTACGCCGACGACACCAAGCTGATCCTCTCCCTCACCAAAGACCCCACCACCGCCCGAACCAACCTATACGAAGGGATGAAAGACGTAGCCGAGTGGATGATGAACAGCCGCCTGAAACTGAACTCAGATAAGATAATTCCTCATCCTGGGATCTTCGCCCTCCGCCTGGGACGACTCCTGGTGGCCCCCTGTGCTGGGCAGCGCACCCAAACCGACAGACCACGCACGCAACCTGGGCTTCATCCTGGGCTCCTCCCTCTCCATGACCAGACAAGTCAACGCCGTCTCCTCGTCATGCTTCAACATCCTCCGCATGCTACGTAAGATCTTCCGGTGGATCCCCACCGAAACCAGGAAGACGGTCACCCAGGCCCTCGTCACCAGCCGTCTGGACTATGGCAACTCCCTCTATGCCGGAACCACAGCCAAACTTCAGAAGAGACTCCAACCCATCCAGAACGCCTCGGCATGCCTCATCCTGGTCATCCCCCGACACAGCCACATCTCCGAACACCTGAGAAACCTGTACTGGCTCCCCGTCAGCAAGAGAATCACGTTCCGACTCCTCACCCACGCACACAAAGCTCTCCACAACCAAGGCCCAAGATACCTCAAAGACCGCCTGACCTTCTACACTCCCACCCGCCAGCTACGATCGAGCAGCCACGCCCTCGCCGCCGTCCCCCGCATCCGAAGAGTCACAAAGGGAGGAAGATGCTTCTCCTACCTGGCTGCCAAGACGTGGAACTCCCTCCCCATCCACCTCCGCCTGACCCAAGACCACCTCTCCTTCAGGAAGCAACTCAAGACCTGGCTGTTCGAGCGGTAGCAGACCCCCTTCCCCCAGAGCCTTGTGACCCTACGGGTGAGTAGCGCGCTATAAAAATGCTTTGATTGATTGATTGATTGATTGATTGAGCTATCCTATGTAGGAAACCAGAGTGCAGATTAAATACTCCAAATACTGTGTCTTGGGAATTGGAATGGTTAGAAAAATAATTAAGTATTTTTAATAGTTATTAAACTTCTAATTCAATGGTGAATCTGATTTTAATAAATATTAAGGAAAATATTTTTTAGACAATTACCTTATCCCTGTCTGAAATTCCTGGAGGGTATATTTGCATTGCTCTCACACTTCAGACAGTCAGTAATTAGCATTGGAATAGGCGTGGGAAGGTGTGAAGTACCTCCCAGGAGGAAAACATAGGCTGATCTAAAGAGTCAAAGATGACTCCTCTGAACCTGACAGAATATGCAGGGTAGGCCTGTGAGCATCCGTTTTGACATTACAGTGTCAAATCCTGCATGAATGCCAAATCCTGCTCAACAGTACTGCTGGGTTTACATGCAACACTAGGGGCGCACATGAATGGAATGGAATGGACACAAGAAGCCAAAACTATTCTCCTGTATCCGCTGCCTGGGTGCTGAAAACCCGACTTTTCTCCTCCTAGACATCTGTCTTCAGGGTTTTACATATAACAACTGGGTCACACTTGAAAAGAAAGTAATCAGGATTCCAAAGCAATTTTTGTGTATTCCCGGTTCGGGTGCAGGAAAACCCTATCTTTGTTCTAGCAGACTTCTTTCTATGGGTTTACTGCGGGTTCAGTAACTGCCCCAAACTGAATTTTATTGTTAGATGTAGGAGGACACTAGGATTACCACAGTGCACCACCTCCACACACACAGCAGTCAGAACCCAAGTTTAGTGCAGCTGAAGACTTCCGCAATTTTGAAAATGCCCAAAGTGGGCAGGGTTGGCCATGAGAACTTTTACCATTGCTTAGGGCGTGCCCAGCAGTCCTTTCGACCCACTAACTCTTTCCAGGCATAAATGTGACATCTCCAGGCACACACTTGAGAACACTCGTGCACCTCAGAAAGATCAGCTGATGATTTAACCTTTTGTCTGGGACCAGTGAAGAGCCCTAAAGGACTGGACCTACCCTCTCCTACTGTACCAAGGATAAAGATGTCATGGATTAGGACTTAAAGCTATGAAATCTGATGGTAAAACCTTTGACCAGGACAAAGTCAGTTGGTGTATCTGACCTGTACTGAATTGCGGTCAGTATCAAATTGTGCCTGGGTCCCGTCTACAGTGACCATTGACTATAATTGCCACTTTCATGCTTCTTGGTGGTTTTTTTTACTTAAAGTTGTAAAAAGTCATATTCTGGTTCCCTTTATTGTATTTTTTTGTAATTTTGTTTATTACATTTCATTCTATGCTTGTGATTCGGTTTGGGATTTTTACTGTGTTCCATTCCAAATTCTTACTGTTTTGGTACTGCATAAATACTTTACACATTGCCCTAAGCTAAGCCTGTCTGCTCTGTTTAGTGACTTTAAGGATTTACCCTAAGAATATTTGTGATTATTAACTCAAGGTGGATAGTTACCGAGCCCAAATGGTAATCTAATTTCTTACATTGGTTTTCAGTGGTGGCATCCAGGACCTGTGTTTTGCAAAGCCACTCAGTTATTTAAATCAAAAATCAATTTTAAAGGGACATCAAAATTGACCTTTTATTTTTAAATTGACTTCCTATTTTTAATAGGTCATATTTTTATTTTTACAAACTTTTCTTCCTTCCCTCCAGTGAGTTTTAAAAGAATGGAAGTGGATCTGAGCAGCATTGAAAGCCTCAGCATGTCAGTCTGAAAAGGAAGTGCAAGAAGCGGGTGCAAGAAGAGAGGGGTTAGGCTAGCGAAGGAGTCCAAAAAGGGTACTACCAGAATGCCCTCAAAGCTTGGGTAGAAATACATATGCTTCAATTCACACCACGGGAGCAAGTAGATGAGAAGAAGATAAACGAAATGCGGGAAGAAGATGTAAATGATATTGCAGAGGCTCTATTCGCCCACAGCCAAAGTATGGCATCCTCTAAAGCGCAGCATCACTTGCATTGCCCAGAGCAGGGAGCAGTGTGTCCTCTTACAGGTTAACCCACCCCTTCTCTATGTCCAGAGAGCTTGGAAAGAAGGCTGAATTTTGGATCAATACCAGACTGTCAAATAAGTTACCCAGGAACGACCACAATACAGGTGGTTTCGATTTCTGGCCACAAAGGGAAAGAAAAGGTCAGGATGATATAAAAAAGCCTCCAAAAGAGTTTTGAGGGGCAGGACCCATACTCTTTTTCAGAGCATTGGAGGCAAAACTTTGATGGGTAGAAGTCAAGGGCGCCCTTTCGGATGCGCTGGTGTTATGACTTTCTCCAGTCAGGAAATAACACTCTATGTGTGCCGCAGAAAGCCACCCCCAGGTGGGACCTCCATGGGGGTGGTCAATGCAGCCTTCAGGACAGTTTATTCCCAGAGGGAGAGGGTAGAGCATGCTCTAGTACCACTTACATGGGTGGTGGACCAAAAGGTAAAATGGTTATCCCAGGGGGCCGTAGCATCACTTCCAAGAGGTCACAGTGAATGGGGTTCCAGTCACCGATTTGCAGGATACCGGTACTAGCCGGACTATGGTTGTAGTGAGCTGATTTCCCCAGAATATTATCTGGCAGGTCAGGTCTGTATGGTGACCCGGAATCATGGGCACGACTTTTTCCACCCTATGGTCATGATATCCTTAGAATCGGAGGGGGTTGTTGTTTGGAGGAGCTTCATTGTCGCTCCCCAGATTCCCATTGACTGTATTCTGGGCAATGAGCGCCTTCAGTTGATAAAGGAGCTGGGAAAGATGGTCACCCTGGGCACCCCAACAACACAAATTGCTAGAGGTACTGTCCCTAAAGGGAGGATATGGTGTCCCAGAAAAGAATTAGGGGTAGTGCAAGAAATTGGGTTATTGGCTGAGTGGGTTGGAAACACTTCTCAAGCAACAACCAGAATCCTTCTCAGGGGCAAACCACAAACGGCACTAAATTAACCTGTGCTTAACCCTCTGGTAGCTTGCCACAAAAGCAGTCAGGCTTAACTTAGAGGTACTGTGTTGAGTATTTTTTAAGCAAACAAACAGTAATAAAGTGAAACCACAACACAAAAAATTATCCCTATCAAATTTTGAAAAATAGGATAAATTTTAAGAAATAGAATGACACCAAAACATATTCAATCCAATCAGTAGACCAGGAGTTATGAATTTTGCGACGTTTTTAATAACAAATCATGTCAAAAAGATCAAAGCACCAACTGCGGGTATCTGGTCACGCAAAACCGGGACAAAGTCAAACGTTACGGCAAACAGCGATGGGGTGCTGTTCGAATAAATGAGGTATTTTGGGCCTGGTCTTGGCTTATCTTCGACCTTAGAAGTAATTCTGTAAAAAAGTCCAGGAGAAGATAGAGTTCAGCGCTGCAAGGCAGCAGACTGTCGCCAAGAAGGAGTCTTGGTCACCGGGGAGCTCTGGATGAAGTCTCAGTAAAGCCTTTGATGGCAAAAAGCTCAGAGCAGGAGAAGCTGGATTCTCAGACTGAGGAGGTCGATAATGGGGATCCTGTTGCAGTCGAGCCAGTGAAGATTTTTACCTTCAGACTTAAACAACTTTTTGGAAGTCCTAAACTTCCAGCAGGATGAAGCTGCAAGCTGTAACCAAACAGGGGCCTACGAGGCCAGATACCATCGCTGAGAGTTCTTGCTGAAGAGGATTTGCTGCTGCAGAGAGGAACATACATAATTTCAGGATGATTTAGCTGAGAAAGTAACAAAAAATATTTCTAACAGCAAATTATTTGGTAAGGTGAACCAAGATTCCCCCTTAACAGACTTACAACAACCCAACACTAAACCAAAGCACACTATATTTACAAATTGTAAAACAACAACAATATATATGAGTGTGCCACACATGAGATTGGCACGATGCTCATGAAACAGAACAATGTACAACATATAATACATCAATAGGTATATAATAGTTAGGACCTAGTTACCATAGGAAATTCCGAACATTCTATTGGGAATAACTTTGGCGCCGATTGAGGGATCTGCCTGTATTTTTCCTTAAATTTGCCTTGCTGCGCTCCGCTCCTTCCCTGAAAGTTTCGGTGGGATTCGTCAAGCGGGGGCCGAGAGGGGGGTCCCAAAACGTGTTTTCCCCATGTTAATTTCCATAGGACCTTTAGACACGGCTACAGCCCGAACGGCTGAATGGAATTACACCAAACTTGGCAAAATGGTAGGGCCTGGTATGCAGATGTGCCTTTGCTATGTTTGGCGAAAATCCCTCCAGTAGTTCTTGAGAAAATGGAATTTGAAATTTTTCAAATGGCATTTTCTATGGGACCTTTAGACACGGCTACAGCCCGAACGGCTGAACGGAATTACACCAAACTTGGCAAAATGGTAGGGACAGGTATTTGGTGAAAATCCCTCCAGTAGTTGTTGAGAAAATTGAATTTGATCAAATTATATATCTATATGCGCTCACCGTACAGCTAGATCCTGACAGTAGGCCCTCCTCCCCAGCGCCTCCTAGAACCCAGCTTCCCTGGAAAACCTCCTGTAGAAGGAGCGAACCTCAAGCAGGGCATGCACGTCACTGTCGGGCACCCAGGAATCTTCCTCCTCCAAATACCCCTTCCATGATACCAGAAACCACAAACGTCCCCTGCAGTATTGAGAGTCAAGAATCCTCCTCACCTCGTACTCCGCCCCATCAGTCGTGAGAATCGGAGGAGGGACTCTCCTTTTTGCGGGTCCGGCCGGTTTCAACAGGCCGCAGTGAAACACTGGGTGTATTCTCAGACTCCCTGGCAGCCGGAGCTTGTAGGCCACCGGGTTTATTTTCTTGATCACTTCGTAAGGCCCAATAAAGCGAGGATGGAACACAATCCTGAGCTTAAACCGTATGTTCTTGGTGGACAGCCAAACACGCTCTCCCACCTTGTACTCAGGCCCTTCCACTCTCCTTCGGTCCTCCCATGTCTTGTAGACCATCTTGGCCCTGCGAAGATTACCAGAAAGTTTCTTGTGTAGTTGTAACAATGCTTCAATGCGGGCCTGGACCGTGGGCTGGTCCTTCACCTCTGAAGGTATTTCCACTGGGAGAACTTTTGCCGCATAGCCAAAGTTGGCCTTAAAAGGCAAGATTCCTGTGGAGCTGTGTATTGCATTGTTGTACGAGAGCTCCGCCAGCCAAAGCAATGAAACCCACGATTCCTGGGCATCCTCTGCGTAAGAACGCAAGTACTTCTTCAAGGTCTGGTTGAGCCTTTCAGTTTGCACATCCGTTTGGGGGTGAAACGAGGTGTACACCGCCGCCTCTATACGTAGAGCCTTGCACCATGTTCTCCAAAAGCTGGCCAGAAACTGGGGGCCTCTGTCCGACACAATCACTGTTGGAAGTCCATGAAGACGGACGATTTCCTTCAACAACAATTGGGCCGTCTGGCCCGCTGTGGGTAAGTTCCTACAAGGCACAAAGTGACCCATCTTGGCCAGGCTATCAACAACTACCAGCACCGCTGACTTGTCCCCCTCCTTAGGCAGCCCCGTGATGAAGTCGAGACTGATGGTGTGCCATGGATAAGGAGGCGTGGGCATAGGCATGAGTTTCCCCCTTGCTTTAGTATGATCCGCCTTCCCTCTTGCACAGGTCTCACATTCCGACACCCATTTCTTGACCAAGACTGTCATGGACCGCCACCAGAATTGTCTCTGCAGTAGTTTGATGGTTTTCATATTCCCCGGATGACCGGCTGACGGTGACTGATGACACCAACTAAACGCCTTCCTTTGTAACTTCCGGGTAGGCAGAAACAATTTGTTATGCACGAAGTGGAGGCTTTCTCTCACTGTTCTTCCCTCCGCTTCTTCCGCCCATTTCTCCCATTCTTCGGTGGATCTGTTTTTATGGACTTCTCTCAGGAATTCATCAGCTGTTACCACGCAAATCACCTTCTTCTTTGGGATAATAGACATAGGGGCATGGGCTTCCTGATCCTCTGTACTTTCTTGTCTTGATAAGGCGTCGGCCTAACGATTGTCTACTCCTGGGCGGAAAGTGATGTGGAAATCGTATTCCGCAAAGAAGAGAGTCCACCTCATCTGTCTCTGTGTGAGATGACGGGCTGACTGCATGTATTGCAGATTCCTGTGGTTGGTATACACCTTGACCGGATGACGGGCTCCCAAGAGTTACGGTCGCCATTCTTGAAAGGCCTTTTTTATGGAGAGAAGTTCCTTCTCCGCAATGGTGTAATTGATTTCGGCTGTGTCCAGTTTCTTAGATAAGTAAGCCACGGGGTGCAGCCTACCCGTCTCCTTATCTCTCTGTGAAAGAACTGCTCCTATAGCAATGTCTGATGCATCCGCCTCCACTACGAAAGGCGCATCCAAATGAGGGTGTCTCAACACTGGGGCCGTGGTGAATGCTCTCTTCAGCACTTCGAAAGCCCTGTCGGCCTCTGCATCCCAAACAAAGGGCGCTCCTTTTTTTTCAACAGACGCGTGATGGGAACAGCCTTGAATGAGAATTCGCTGATAAAACGTCTGTAAAAGTTCGCGAATCCCAAGAAACTTTGCACTTCCCTGATGTTTTTGGGTTTGGGCCAGTCTATCACTGCTTGAACCTTGCGTTCTGACATGCATAACCCTTTTGGGCTGAGATTCACCCCTAGAAATTCCACTTCAGTCACACCGAACTCGCACTTACTTAGTTTACAGTAAAGTGCATTTTTCTGAAGTATCTCTAACACCTTACACACATGTTGATGATGCTCCGAAATGTTGTCTGAGTAGATAAGTATATCATCTAGATACACTATAACAAACCTATCTATGAACTCAGACATCACTTCATTCAGAAAGTACTGGAATGCCGCCGGGGTGTTGCACAGCCCGAATGGCATTACCAGGTACTCTTACAGCCCATACCTTGTCTTAAAAGCAGTCTTCCACTCGTCCCCTTGTCTAACCCTCACCAAATGGTAGGCTCCTCGCAGATCTAGTCTGGTGTAAATCACTGCCTCTCGTACCTGATCTAACTAAAAGGACGTTAATGAGGGGGAGTGGGTACCTGTTCCTGACCGAGTTTTTGTTCCAGCATTCTGTAGTCACAGCAAGCCCTCAATTCTCCATTGGCCTTTGAGATGAAGACCAAAGGGGAGGCAGCTGGTGATCTGGAGGGGCGGAAGAACCCCAGCTTAACGTAATTGTCTAGATTCGCCAAAAGATGCACTGTTTCGGGCTCTGATAAAGCATACACTCTACATGATGGAAGCACACTGTTGTCGATCAAGTCTATTTGACAGTCGTATCTTCTATGAGGGCGAAGAGTCTCTGCCTTTGCTTTGTTAAAGAGACCTGCAAAAGCCTGATATTCTACTGGTAGACTAACTTCCTTTTCGACCACCGTCGCAAAACACCATGGCGACGCCAGTGCGGTCGCAGGAGACTCCTTTGCCTTCAGACAATGTACTCTACAAGCCTCTGAAGAAAACCTCACCTCCCTACCTGCCCAGTTCACCTCTGGATTGTGCTTACAAAACCAAGGCATCCCTAAGATAAGCTCATACTGTGGTGCATTGATGATGTTGAGCACTATATCCTCAGAATGTTGCTTCCCATCCACCGATAAGACTAAACTCATTTCCTCTGTCTGTGAAGTGATCTTTCCTGATTTTAACGGCTTCCCGTCCACCGCCGCCACTTCTTCGGGAATCCTCTGTGCAACTACTCCTATGGACGGACAACAGACGAACCAAACCACTGTCAATGAAGTTGCCTGTGGCCCCTGAATCCAACATGGCCAGTACCTGATGTACTTGTGACCCCACAACCAAGCCTTCTTGTACCACTATATGAGCCTCTGTGGCTGATGGAATGTCAGGCGCCAGAGAGGGTATCATACCCGCCTTCTCATCCTTAATTTCATACTCAGAAAGACCTCCATCTGCCCCTACTTTGGAGACTGTTGCTCTTTTGGTCTTAAAGGAAGGGTTTTGTGTCTTAGGTTTCGTAGGACATTCACGCACATAGTGTCCTCTTTCGCCACAATACATACATAGACCCTGGGTGCGACGTGTCTCTCTTTCTGTGCGTGACAACGGAGCCTGTACTGCCCCTATCTCCATTGGTTCCCCTCCTGCCTCTCCTTGCGAGGCCTCCTTTTTTGGGCCCTTCTCTCCACCTCTGTCACGTATACGCCCATCCAGACGCAACGACAGACTGACCAAATCCACACACGCGCGGGGTTGAAGGTCTATCCTGGCTATCACATCCTTAAGCTCTCCACACAGGCCTTGGTAAAAAAGTGACATGCGTTTTTCCTCAGGCCAGGCCGCTTCCGCCACTAACCTGTTGAAGTTGGTGAGGTATGTGACTAGATCCCCCCGTCCCTGCCTCAAAGAAAGCAACTCTGTCAGCACTGAAGGAGGTCGTTCTCCTGTCAAACACCCCTTCAAACGCACTTCTGAAAGCGTCCCAGTCTGATAGCACTGCGTCATTGTTGCGCACTAATGGAACTGCCCAATTGGCTGCATCTCCGCTAAGATAGGAAATGGCAAAAGCCACTCTCGAATGATTAGTTGGAAACAAAGAAGGCCGACAGGTGAAATGCAGCAAGATCTGAGTAAGGAACACCTGAACCCTATGGGGGTCTCCCATATACCTCTCAGGGGTAGCCAGGGGTATAAGAGGGGCTACCGTGACCTGTATCGGGGGTACTGCTGCTGTGTTAGCATTAAAGGGATTCCTATTGGTCCTGTCCACCCTTTCCCGCAACGCAGCCGTTTCTAAACGTGAAGCGGCTAGTTCCTGTTGTAATGCCTCTAATATATGCACTACATCCTCAAGCGTCGTCATTATAGCCACCGCCCTGACCAGGAGGAGCACGCCTTCTTGGGTAAGCAATTCTGTCAAGGTCCTCACGCTCCTCAGGGTCAGGAAGATGCAGTGAGGGTTCCACTTCCCGATCGTTCCGAATTCCAACTGTAATACACAGAGTTCTAGTCAGATCAGGCAAGGGATAAAGGACGGAAGGGGGCTGCAGGGACAAAGGCTCTGTAAAACATAAGCAGACACCATTAACACAACACACTCCACACACCTTTATAGCTACTCTCATCACTAAACAGTATTTACCTTAAGACTCAGAACCATTACACAAAAGAACTTCATTATAAATCATAGATCCTCTCCAGCCATGAGACAACTAGCCAGGCTTTTTAACGTAAGCAAAAACCAAAGCCAAACAAAAATGCTTGATGATTTCCTCTAGCACCATCCTAATCCAAGGAAGTCTTGTGAAATAACGCTCTATAATTAGGGAGTGCCCCAATCAAAGTTCCTGAGCGCTCTAAGCTCTATCCTTAAACCCACTCAGTGCTCCTCCTCCCTGTGGGATCAACCCGCTGTCCTGAACCGGTAATCAGTTCCCAAAACAAATATCCTCTAGCGCTCCTCCTCACGGGGGATCAACACGCTTCTCCAAACCTGCGCTTTAATACTTGGCAGCGCTGTAAGTTAATTCCCAAAGTTGTTCCTCCGTCCGGAGAAGTGAAACAGCTGATATCAGCTCAGCCGCAACACGAACAGAGTCAGAGGGCGTTCCCGTTCCTTCACGCTAAAACCCTCGCCGTTTCCAATAATGCTCAAAAGTCAAAGAGAGACAGAGCCGAGCCACGACTCCTCTCTCCCTACCTGGCCTTGAAGTATGTCGAGGTTGCAGGTTTTTACAGGATGGGTCCTCTCCCTGTTTCGAACCGCTTCCCCTTCACTCGAGTCCTCACGTCCTGAACTACCAACGCGGCTGGAACACAGAATTGCAGATGCGCGCTTTGCTTCCCTTTAACTGCGCCTCCACCGCTAAGCACCCTGGGATGTGTAGTTTAAAACCTTCGGCAGGCGCAACCCTCCTGATCTTGTGCCTGAGATAGGATTTACTGCCAACACTTCAAACCAGGATGTGTTGGCAGCCATCTTGTGACTCGATTGAACCGAGTCACAAGAAATGTAAAAAAAAAAGAAAAAGGGGCAGGATAGAAACACCCTGAACCCTTAGGCCTCTTGGGGGAGCCCACAGGGACCCCCTGGGGCTATAAAAGCATTTTTTTCATTTTTTAAATTCAGCTGGAGACACACTGGTTCCACGACTCCTGCCTCGTTTTTTGTTTAAACTAAGCAACGAAGCACGGTCTTCCATGTTGTGTTTAATAAATAGGACCCAGGTGGGCCAGGTCCTGGGGGCATGTGTAAATATTTAGGAGAGAGGTGCACAGGTCTCCCCTTCTAGAATGCCTAAAGCCCAGTGGACCACCGGTTTGCTATGGTTTACTTCCTCCAAGCCATAGCAAACACTACTCCACTTTCAGCAAGCAAGAGCACAAAATGCTTCTGTTTGCTGAAAGTGTCTGTTTTCCTGTCTGCTGTCAAGGCAGCCGGGAAACAGACATTGCTTTGGGATCCAGGAAACTGCATGTTAGCAGCTCCCTGGGTTTAAAAGAAATACCAGCTCCCGCAGGAGATGGGGAGCCTGCAGGGACCGTCCGGGCCTTCATGCTCCCCCTGCAGTTCCCAACATTGGCAGTGGGTGCCCTGCATTGGGACCAAGGCACCCCACTACAGTCTGTGCCTGGGTATGGGGTCCCCCGGGCTGATTGGGGGCATGTGGCCTCACCTTCTTTTAATTACTTATTTTAAAAAATGAAACAGCCAGGCCTCAGGATACAGGGTCCCCAGGGATGAAACTGGCTCTTCAAATAAATATTTTGAAAAAATGATACAGCCTTGCACCGGGGGATGGGGCCACCATGGCAGAAAATGGTCCAAGAAAGCCCCCCTCCCCCATCCATTAAAAAAAAAAAGCTCCCCTTTTTAACAAATGGGGGGAAAAGAAGGGGAAAAAGCTGGCAACTCCCTAAGGCCTGCTCCCTTTCTTGACCGCTCTGCAAATGTGACTTATGGCACGCTGCAGGTTGGGGGATAATAATAATAATAATAATAATAATAGGGGGTTTTGTAAAGCGCTTGGTGCCGCACAGCGGCGTGTCCCCGCGCTGTGGAGCGAGTGCTTGCAAGGAAACTACAGGGGGGCAGAACCTGTTACCGGGTAAATAGTATTGTTTTTAACTTGGCTCTAAAGATTGGTTCGGATGGCTCAAGACGCAACGCCGCAGGAAGTTTATTCCAGCTTAACGCAGCCAGATGCCTGAAAGATCTTCCGCCCATCCTTGCTTTAGACACCTTGGGCATAGACAGTCGCCCGAGCCGGAAGATCTAAGGGAACGGGAAGGCTCGTATTGTGTCAGCAGTCCCTGCAATGGAAGGGGTGCCCTACCATTCACGATTCGATGGCAAGTGCAGAGTGCTTTAAAATCTACCCTGCTTCTTACCGGGAGCCAGTGTAGGGTCTGAAGAGCCGCTTTAGAGGCAGCCCTTCTGGGTAGTCTGAGCACCAATCGGGCAGCAGCGTTCTGCAAGACCTGCAGGCGGCTCAGATTCTTCTCTAAGGTCCCTAAATAGAGAAGGTTGCCATAATCCATCTTAGATGTGACTAGTGCATGCACTAGCGTTTGGCGTGCTTTGATGGGTAGAAATTTCAGCACCTTCCTAAGGCTCTTGAGAGTCCCGAAGCAGGATCCAACCACCTGATTGATCTGGGGGCCAAAGGTCAGGTTGGAATCAAATGCCCAAATTCCTCACCTCCTGGCAGGGGGTAGGTGTTGGTCCCAGGCATGGCGGCCACCATGCCGACGTCCACGCCGCCTGGCCACCCCCTACGACCAGCACCTCAGTCTTGCCTCCGTTGAGCTTGAGGCAGTTGGCGGACATCCAGACTGCAAGATCTTGCATGCACGATCTGAAGATGTCCGCCGCGAGACTGGGCACACGTGACAGGGAGATGACCAGCTGTGTGTCGTCGGCATAAGACACCATGCTCAGGCCGTGACTCTGCACTATAGTGGCTACCGGAGCAACGTAGAGATTGAAGAGATTTGGACTCAGGGATGAGCCCTGCGGCACCCGCTGGTCCAAAGCTACACGCTCCGAATAGAAGTCACCCTGCCTGACTTGAAAGCCTCGGCCAGATAGGAATGATTGGATCCATTTCAGCGCTGCACCTCTCACCCCTCCTTTGCTCAGACACTGTAGCAAGATGGAGTGTGCCACAGTGTCGAACGCAGCGCTGAGATCCAGAAGTATCAAGGCCATAGTTTGACCCTCGTCTGCACCCTGCCTGATGGTTTCAGTTGCCATAAGGAGAGCTGACTCCGTGGAGTGACGTGGCCGAAACCCAAATTGGGTGGGATGAAGAAGATTGGTCTTCTCCACAAAGTGCATTAACTGCATATTGGCCAACTTTTCCGCCACTTTGGAAAAATAAGGTAGCAGGGAAATGGGACGCAGATTGTCCAGCTTCTCAGGGCTTATGTTGGGCTTCTTGCGGAGTGGGAGCACCACAGCCTGTTTCCAGTCCTCTGGCACAGAGCTGGACCGGAAGGAGACTAAGCATGGGCGAATTTTGCAAATTCGCGATCCGCGAATTTGCGGATTTTCGAATTCGCGATCCGCAAAATTCGCGAATTTGCGGATTTTTGTTTTTTGGCGTGTTCGCAGGGTTTTTAGCGTGTTCGCGGGGATATTTGCGTCTTCGCGAGCCGCTTGCATAGCGAAGTTACCCATGCAGTCATTTATGGGAGAGGGAGAGAGAGATAGAGAGATAGATAGATAGATAGATAGATAGATAGATAGATAGATAGATAGATAGATAGATAGATAGAGAAAGAGAGGGAAAGAGAGAGTGAGAGAGAGAACGAGAGAAAGAAAGAGAGGCCGGATCTCTGAAGGGCCAGATTCCTGAGTTGCCCCTACAGAACATACAGTTTTTTATTTTTAGCAAAATGCATATGAAAATTGTGCTGTAAAGGTCTCTTTTAGTTTAACCCCTCTTGACAACTCAAAATGGGTGTATTTGCCATCCTCTCCCTTCTTCCTGTTTTTTATATCTGTAAGTGCTTCCTGATGAGGTTTAATTCCTTGGACAGGTGCCTCGTTGCCTACTTGTAACTATTCTCTGACCCTGCTTCAAGGGTCAGAGCAGGGTCAGAGAATAGTTGCAAGTAGGCAACGAGGCGCCAGGAAGCAATTAGCAGCAGGTGTCCAAGTTGAAGTTAATTTGTTTGTAACCCTTTTGTAAAAGGTTACAAAGAAATTAGGTTCAACTTTTGCACCTGCTGCTGTAACCCTTACTTGGCTGAAAATTCGTCCCAGCTGATTCGTGGATTTTACCGCGATTTCGCAAGATTCGCGGATCGCGAAATCGCGGAAAATCCGCAAATTCGCCGCGAAACGGATTTTACGCCCACCCTGAAAGGAGACATCCAGCAAATGCCTGATGTAGGGTTCGAGTGTCATCAGGCTGTCCCCCAACCGCTTAGGAGAGGCTGGGTCCCGAGGGGAACCTGACTTCACTGATCTGCATATTTTAATTAGATCTTCTGATGAGGGGGTAATAAGTTGAGAAGCAGGTTTTGTCCAGCTTCCTCTCCTGCTGGCACTGCTGATACTTCCGCGACTGAAGGTGGGACAGGAAAGGCAGAGTAGATCTTGGACACTTTATCCCCCAAAAAATACGATTGCAGGTGGCTACCGAGTACTCTTCCCCTCCTGCCGAGGTTTTAGGGATGGACAGGGATTTGTATACAGTTCCTTAGCTGAGTTCTCTGCACCCAGGATTTTGTCAGCATAATATGCGGCTTTCTCTATCCGGATCTTATTGTGATAAATCCGTCTATTGGAGAGGGCGCACTGCAGCATGGCCGCACTGCCGTGAGGCTCCTGCAGCCCGGAGCTTTCATCCGGCAATTTATCCTTCTGACCGTCATCATCTCCTGATCTGACCCTGGAATCTCCTTTGGACGGCTGTGGACTGCACTCGGTCCAACTCCCACCACGATCGGTGGTTCCTGTCCGGAGATAGGAGGTCCGGAAGTTTTACCGCCGGGTGCTCTGGAAGTCGGGAGCACTGTGGCCCGGCGTCACAGCTCACTGTGGGCCGCTGCCTCACACGTGGGGTGAAGGCCGTATCCCCTCCCCCCTCAGGGCCGCTGCGAGATCGCCCGCTTCGGAGTGAATGGTGGCGGTAAGCGGGGCTCGCGACCGGTAGCAGAGACTGTGCAGAGTCACCACAGGCGCCACCCTGGACTACGGTGGCGGGGCTGCGACGGGGACTCCAATCCACCCCCGGATTTGATGTCCTGTCGGAACTCGGGCGGGAGTGGCGGGGCGTGCTTGCCTGCTCGTGCCCCCGTCTGCGGGGGCCTCCTGGACGCTTGTGAGCTGCTGAGTACGGGCGAGGATGACCTGTGGCCGGCGACACGGTTTGTGACTGGACTTGCTGGGCGCGCTGCTGGGGCCCCGCCGTTTCCTTCGTTTGGCGCCATTGTCCCTGCAGCAGCCATTGTGTGCCGGTGCCTACCGGCTAGATTTCTTCGGCGGAGCGCTGAGATAGCCATTTGGTCCCAGGCCCCTCTGCCTGCATTGTATGCCGGTGCCTTCTACTTTGTGTTTACTATGCCACACTGTCCTGGATTGGACTGTCCTGCTTCATAAGAGGAGACATAGGAGCTGAGTCCTGCGCTGTGTCCCTGGCACATGGTGTAAGTGGCGCTGCCCTCACTTGTCTGTGTTGTACTTTGGTGGTCCGCTGCTGTGAGCTCTCGGCCCACTCTCACCTGCTATTGTTGTAACTACCCATTTGCCTCCCGGTGGGCAGCGCCGTGCTTTGCCTGTTTGTGGGGACTGGCGATATTGCGTGGCTACACGGCTACTGTGCCCTGCTCTTGGACTACCCTCACTTCTGCTTGCTGTGTGTGCGGGACCATGGGGAAGCCGGACAATAAGCAACCTAAACTTTCCTTTGACTCTGCGGCTTCTAGGAGGGGCACTCGCCTGGTGCAGGACGCTGGGAGCTCCCGTTCCCCCCCGCCTGTCATTGATGCTACTCCGCCGCCCACTGCCCCGGATTTCCAACAGATGATGCTTGAGATGAGGCAAGGTTTTGCTACCATTGTGGACAAAGTGGACAAACTATCCTCGCGCATGGACGCAGTGGTGCAAAAACTCGATGTCCATGAGGAGCGCCTGACTACGGCGGAACAGCGCATCTCGGATCACGACGACACTGCGGCCACTCACACCACCCAATTGGCGAGGATGGACAATATATTGAGGGTAATAGCAGCCAAGAATGAGGAGTTGGAAGCGAGAAGTCGACGCAACAACATACGCGTTGTAGGTGTACCGGAGACGACGAATGTGGGAAAGATGGAGACGTACGTGGAAAGACTGTTGGTTGGTGCGGTTGGAGCTGAAGCGTTCTCCACGCAGTTTATTGTGGATCGAGCGCATAGGTCCCTTGGACCGCGTCCAGCCACAGGCGCCGCGCCCTATCATTGCGCGCCTCCTGAACTACCGGGACCGGGATGCGGCTCTTCGTGCGGCTCGCACCACCCGCTCACTTTCGTTTGAGGGGGTCAACTTCACCATCTATCCGGACTTCACTCCGATGGTACAGGAGCAGCGCCGCAAGTTTTTTGCGGTCAAGAAAAAACGTAGGGACCTGCAAGTGGACTACGCCTTGCTATACCCTGCTAAGCTGAGGGTGACTCATCAGGCGAAACAGACCTTCTTCACGAATCCGCAGCATGCGGAAGACTTTATGAAACGCCTAAAGAGGGAGCGTGCTGCTGCGGGCCGGCAAGACGAGGAGGAACAGGATGGCCACCGATCGGCGGGAGAGGAGGAGGACTCCTAACTGGGTTTCTAGTGACGAACAGGTTGAACTCTACACTTTGCACTGGCGGTTCTATAGCTCCCCTTGGAATCTAGGGATTCGTAGATGTGACTGTTAAGAGCGGTTGTGTGGATCGCCGGTCCAATCCGGGATCCCGTCAGTTGAGACTGATGATACGGGGATGATTGATGTTAATACTTTGCTCCGGGCACCCTCTCCCACACTGTGCCTGGGTCAGGTCTTCGCCTTTCAGCTGAGGGTTCGGCGTGGTGTGGGAGGGTGGTAATGTGCACCTCTGGTGGGCACTCCCACGGGCATACCCCACCATTGTTAAGTACTTTTGTGTGCCTGAGTTTCTGGATGGTTGGATGGATGTATGGAGTGTGGGGAGGGGGGGTGGTGAAGGGTCCTGGCAGGTTGGGGTTGGTCAGGTGGGCGGAGGGAGGGGGGATTGCACTGGTAGGTCCTGTTTCACTTGACGTACATTTTAGGTGCGCAATGTTCTCTGGGTGTACTGCATTGCCGGCGTGCCTGTTGCACGGCTGTTGTTCTTTGGGATTGGGAGGGGGGGGTCTGGGTTTTTGGTTTGGAGATGGCTGGGATGAGTGTGGCATGAGGTTGTTGGAGAGGCTGTGGTGTGCGATTGTGACATCTCGCTGCTTTGCGCTGAGAGACTGGGACGGTACACTGCTTCTGTGTGCCCCGTGGCGCCTTGATCACGGGTGATGGCGATTGATACTGTGGATAAGATAGCGATCTTGTCTTGGAATGTCCGTGGGCTTAATGATGCCAGGAAATGTCATAATGTACTGCAGTATTTGGATAGACATGCAATACAAGTGGCTCTCCTGCAGGAGACGCATCTGCGGCGTTTGCCTGCTTCTACGTTTGGTGGGAGGTGGGCTGCAGTAAGGACATTTGCTTCGTATTCCTCATATGCTCGTGGAACTGTTATACTTGTTAAGAAGTCGCTCTCCTTTCAGGAATTAGGGTCACGAGTGGATACCGAGGGGAGATATGTGTTATTGTGGGGGAGGCTTGGGCAGGACACTGTGCTCTTCGTGAACTGTTATGCTCCTAACGTTGATACGCCTGCTTTTTTTCTCACCCTTTGGGGCCACATCCTTGCTGTAGAGGCCTCACATATTGTGTGGGGGGGGATTTCAATCTGGCGGTTCAGGCTCTGGAGGATAGATCGGAGGGCAGCCCTCAGTACAATACACAAGCCAGGGATGCTTTGCAGGGCATTGTGGAGGAGGCAGGGCTAATTGACAGTTGGAGGTATGCTCACCCGACTGATAGAGAGGGCACGCATTTCACTGCGCAGGCTCGCTCCTGGGCTCGTCTGGACTATATCTTCCTCTCCAGGGGGCTGGTGGGGGGATTGCGGGAGGCGGTACACTTGGCCAGGACGTACTCTGACCATTGCCCAGTCAGAGTTGTGTTTTCTGTACCAGGGCTGCACAGGCCGCGCCCACCCTGGCGGCTCTTTCCCTCTGCCCTGTTGGACCCCGTTTTTAAGGCTGAACTTGGCGAGGAGGTGGAAGCTTTCTTTCCGAGGAACAAGGGGTCTGTTGATAGTGTGGAGGTGATATGGGAGGCATTTAAGGTTACGATCCGGGGTGTCACTATCTCCAAGAGCTGTGGGATGCTTAAACTTATTGTTCGAACTCTCGAGGGCGTAGAGGCTGATTTACGACAATTGGAACGCAGGCTGCAGGCTGGTCCTGATCCCGACCTCTTAGGTCAGTTTAGGAGTAAGCTTTCGGAGTATGAGGAGGAAGCTGCCAGGGAGGCTAAACATAGGGGAAAATACTGGACGGCGAGGAGATATTGTGAGGGGGAGAGGCCTGGGAAGGTGCTTGCTGCACTTACTAGGCATCAGAGGTATAGTTCGGATGTGTTGGAACTGGTCTCGCCGGATGGCACTCACTGTAGAGACACGAAGGAGATTCAGGAGACATTTATTCACCATTACACCCACCTGTACACTACACAGCAGTCGGGGGATGTACGTTATGGTGGATTCCTTGAGGATTTAGCGCTTTGCTGGTTGTCGGACGATCACAGGGCATTCCTGGGCAGGCCTCTTGAGGAGGAGGAGATCAGGGGTGCCATCATGTCTCTGAACAATGGGAAGGCCACGGGGCTGGACGGCCTTCCCGCCGAATTCTATAAATGTTACGTGGATATTATGGCTCCTGTTCTTCGCGAGGTTTTTGAGGAGTCCCTTGAGGTGGGGAGGCTGCCGGGTTCTATGAGGGAAGTTGCTATCACCTCGTTGCTTAAACCGGGTAAAGACCCTCGAGACGTGGGTTCCTATAGGCCCCTTTCATTACTTAATTGTGATGTCAAGATTCTGGCGAAAGTGTTGGCGGTTCGGCTTTCTGAGCTCATGCCTGTTATTGTCTTGCCTGATCAGTCTGGATTCGTGCCTGGGCGGGCGACCTCCCATAATCTCCGTACATTGTTTTCTCTTATCCCGACCATTGCTCCGGAGCTCCCGGTGGCCGCCGTTTTCCTGGACGCCACTAAGGCGTTTGATTCGGTGGAGTGGGGTTACCTAATTGATGTTTAATGCAGAATAGGGTTTCCTCTGATCTTTATTTCCTGGGTAAAACTGCTGTACACTGACCCGGTGGCGAGAGTGGTAGTGAATGGTGTACTTTCCCCCCAGTTCCCTATTACAAGGGGGACCAGGCAAGGATGTCCCCTTTCTCCCCTCCTGTTTGCCATCGCTATAGAGCCCCTTGCCTGCCGGATCCGCCAACTGCACCAACAGAGTGCGTTTAACTGTTTCCAACGTCAGGTGGGAATCTCTTAGTACGCGGATGATGTCACGCTTTATGTTAAGGATCCGCAGACGAACCTTAATGCGCTTTTGCGGGAGCTGGTTGCTTTTGGAGGGGTCTCTGGGATACATATCAATTGGCAGAAATCCCAATTCTTTCCGCTCACTGCGGCGGTTCGTCGATTTCCGTTGGACTACCCTTTGGAATGGTGTGACTCGGAGCTGCGATACCTTGGTATTGTGGTCTCTTTGGTCAGAGAGGAGACTATAAGGCTTAACTATGGCGTAGCTATCACTAAACTGGCGGATAACGTTACAAGATGGATGTCATTGCCTTTGTCCGTGGCGGGTAGGGCTTCATTGATTAAAATGGTGGTCTTGCCCCGTTTTCTGTATCTTTTTCAGAATATTCCATATCACCCTGGCGCTTATTTTTTTAAACGTCTCCGTTCAGAGCTCCTTCGGTTGTTCTGGGGGGATAAACAACCGAGAGTAGCGTGGGCTACTTTAACGTTGCCCTATGTCGATGGCGGATTTGATGTTCCTGACTTTGAACTTTACTATCTAAGTGCGCAGACACACTATGCATACCACTGGATGCGTCCCATGCCGTTTATGCCACAAATTGCGGCTGAACAATGGGTCGCCCATCCTCTCCCGTTAGAAGGTATGGTATTGGGCAATGTGGGCGATGTGGACACCCACCAGACCACGGTGACGTGCACGGTGGATGCTTGGCAACGTGTGGCGCGATTGCTGGATCTTTCTTTTCTCTACTCACCTGCACTACCCCTTGCGTATCATCCTACCCTGTCCCTGTTGCAGGAGACAGGATTTCAGCGTCTGTGCAAGCGTCTTGGGGTACTTACTTGGGGAGGCCTTTTTCACGAGGGCACCTTCCGTACCCGGGAACAGTTTTTTGGTGATGTGATCTGTTCCCCCTTGGAGCTGTTCTATTATGTTCGCCTGCGGCAGGGCCTGCGTACTTTATTGCCAGATTTCCCTAGGGAGCCGGATGTGGCCTTGCCACTTCACGTACTACTAGTCTCTGATGGGCGACATTTGGTTTCGAAGCTGTATGGTGCCATTAGACGGCAGCGTGCTACCCCGGCTAGTCGGGTGCGGGAGCAATGGGACGCTGAACTGGGCATCACTATCTCTGACGAACAGTGGCAGTACTGTTGTGGTGTTACCGCTAATGTCTCCTCCAGCTGCCGTTTGAAAATTATTCATTACAAATTCATACAGAGGTTTTATTACACCCCAGCCAGGAAACTTCGGTTTCGATTGTCAGAGGACGATAGGTGTACCCGTTGCCGGGCAGTAGGTGCCGACTTCCTACACTTGGCATGGGAGTGTGCTGCTGTTCTGGAGTACTGGGTGCAGGTCCATGCTGCTTTGCAAATTATGACGGAGGATGGGGTGTTGTTCGACCCCGTGGTTCTCCTGTTAGGGTATACTAAGGGGGTACCTGCCCTCCACCGTAGATTTGTGGATGTGGCCTTATTATTGGCCAAACGGAGAGTGGCTTGTTGTTGGGGGCGAGGCAGGGTCCCGCAGTTCAAGGACTGGTTACGTGATATCATTTATTGTCAGGACCAATACAATGTGTATGCGGAGCTGATGCCCGTGCGATGTAGGCCTAAGGATTTTTGGAGCCCGTTGCAGGTGTACCTCCTCACTAGGGCGGTGCAAGACTCTGATTCTGACAGTGAAGACCGGGTTGGGGTGGGTTGAACGGCGCGAGGTTTGCTGAGTTGCGCAGGCACCTGCCGGATTCCATGCCCCGGTATGACTGGGGCCTTCTCGTTCTTCTGTTGCTGTGCTACTTCTGCTTGTTATGCTGTACTGACATTGTGTAAGATGTGATAGGCCAGCAGCTGCTCTCCTATTGGTGGTTGGGGGGGGCCCTCCTCTGACCACATGATATATGGTGGTTGATCATCCACTAGGCCGATGGTTGTCTCCCAGCCTTACGGTCTGTGTGCTACAGACTTATGCCCTTGCCATCACTTACTGCTTTGAGCGGATGCGAACCATGATGCAAGTTTACGGATGTTTATGTGTCTTTTCCATTACTGTCTGCTTTGTATTGTGCCTTGACATGAAGCCCGGACATTTTGATCATATTGCCACATTGCACTGTCTCTCACTATTTGTATGGATTATTAATGTATCACTGCTGTCTTTTGCTTGTCTCCAAATAATGGTTTAAAAAAAAAAAAAAAATCCGTCTATTGACGAGATATCTCTCTTTCAACTGGTTATCGTAGGACACTCTCAACTGTCTTTCTGCACGTTTACAGTCCCTCTTGGCACAGCGCAACGCCTCGTTGAACCAAGGTGCAGTTCTTTGTCTCCGGGCCCCCTCCTTTGACAGGCCTAATGGGGCTGTGCAATTCAGGGCAGCCGTGATACGGTCATTGAGCAGTTTGTTTGCCGTATCCGCATTGTCATCTCCCGGGGGCCCCTCTGCGGTGAGAGCCTTATTAAACTCTGGCAGGGAGAAGCTAGCCTATTTACGCCTGGGGTAGTTGAGGGGGGTGGGGTCCGTGGCTTTATGTTTAGGAAGGAAGATTGAAAATGGTACAAGGAAATGATCGGTCCATGGCAGGGGCACCGGGGAAGCAACCAAGATTTCCTCCCAGTTGGCGAATATTGGATCTAACAAGTGTCCATGTTGGTGTGCAGGAAGCTGCCCCTTTAGCTCTAACTGTAGGGTCTGAAGTTCTAGACGGAACTCAATTGCTCCTTTGTCGGACAAATCTTCTAGGTGCGTGTTTAAGTCTCCGAGTAACAGAAACTTGTCTCTCCTTATCGCTGTTTCTGTGACGCACTCTAAAAGGTTGCCTTTAAACCTAGCCATAGGTCCCGGTGGGCGATAGATTAAGAAGCCCTTCACAGTTGTGCTCCCATCAATTTTTATGGTGAAAACACCAGCCTCACTTCCCGCCAGATGGACTGGTTCCAATTGAAAGGAAAGTTGCTGTTTGAACCCAATCGCAATTCCTCCCCCTCTGCCTTCAGGTCTATCCAGTCTCACCATCTGGTAATCATCTGGTAGTGCCTGAATGATGTCGGGGTCAGAATTGGCATCCAACCACGTTTCTGTGATAAACAGCAGATCAGGTTGTTTATCCGCAAGAAGATCGTGTATGTCATGCTTGTGGCGACGAAGCGACCTCACATTGAGCAGACCACAGGACAGAGAGAAGCAACTGGCCCTGGAATCTGCTGTCAATGTGCAGAAACGAAATTGGCAGTGTCTGCACCCTTCATCCTCCCCAACTCTTATGCTATGCTGGCCGAGTGTGCATGTATTAGAGGACAGACTTACTAAATCATTCCTGCTCCACGTGATTCGGCCATCAGGACCAGGGGATGTGGCCCTGGGCCGTGTCCAGTCGCAGATGTAGTCCCCTTCACCGCTGAGGGGCCAACATGGCCTCCTATTATCTCAGTAAGCCCAACAGAGCGGGATTGCTGAGAGGTGGTCAGAGATTTACTGGGATTTATGTTTCAGTGGACAGGATATCTGTCACCCGTTGTGACAGAGGAGCCCGTCTGCAAAATCGAAATCAGGCCCAGTGGTTTCTAAGTAAAATCCTTCCTATGCTAAACATGTAAGTTTTTATTCATCAATAAATCAACTTGACAAATAGGATAATTTGCCATTGTTCCATTTGCATTGGTACCAAGACACGTTTGGCATTGTTATAATACAGTTTATTCCAGTGAACTAATCGCAGACCTCTTTAAAAACTTAATTCTGTGGCAGATGTCGCAGAATAAGACTGAAAACAGCTTTACACGCACTGTGCAAATAGCGAGCAATTTGTAGTCCCCCTTGCAGCTGGTGCAGAGTTTCCTGTTGTTTTACTGTGTAACAGCTGGAACACGTTTGTCCTTTAAAATTGGCCAGTGGGCAGATGTAAGTACTCTACCACTGGATATTACAAAGATTTTTTGTTTAAAAAGAAGTCCTTGTAAAAGTGTTATTTGTGAATTCTAATAGATCCACACGCAGTAAGCTCCTAAAAACAACATCAGTTGGCACATAATTTAAATCAGGTTGTGTATTGATTGGATCTAGGGACATTTGAGCGTAAACATTTTGGACTTGATTTTTAAATTTTCAATCTCTCACTTAATTTGCTACATTCGACTTCCATTTCATGTAATTATAGATTCTGGTTCATTGAGATTCTGTTCTGTTGTTTACCATTAGACATCTGTGTATGATTTTCCTTAATGCTGTCATGCTTAAATCACTGGATAAACAGCATCAGTCTCATGCCAAAGACAAAAGGACTATTACTGATGAATCCTTTAACACTCCCCTATTTGTCGATGAGCGTGTTGGTTTTTCCTTGACGAAACTATAACTTGCTGAAAATACGACTCACAAGCTTTATTTTACATAGGAAATCCATATGTTGCCTCCTCGTATCTTTTTCTGCTCCCAGTAGATTGTTCCTGAACTAAGGTGTAGTTCCTGGCCTCACCCACCATACAAATTAGTATATGGCCACGTTGAGCATGAGTTTATATTTTGTGCCCATAAACAGACCAACCTTGCATCTGCCGAGGACACTCACCCAGTCTAACTCAATTTTGAATGCAGGTGCTTGAAGGGTACCTGGAGCGGACTAAACCAATATTGATCTTGGGTAGAACGACTGCTACCATGCCTGTTGAAGCTGGGAAACTGAAACTACCACTTCTGCCATCCATCGTTTATCGTTCATATTATGCATATCCATCCTGCATCCACTGAGGAGATTATACGAGTTTTTCAGTTTACTTCTATTTAATTTGGAGGAATCATAAAAAACATCCTACCCATCTCACCCATGGGAAAGAAAGGCTCCCTATTGCAGGAGGGACCACAGACACTGCAGAAATGCAACATATGCACTAAATATTATTTGGAGGGCCGTTACCTTTTCTGATAATTGTATTTCGTTGCCTATCATCCTGGTATTCCTACCTGCTGCAAAATTCTGGTGCCCAGCCTTGGACCTCATAACTTGCTTTACGCACAGGTTTACTAGTGTGTGTAAGAGCGTTCTCCTGTCATTTTACCCATAATTATATTTCTGCCCATTTGCATAAAGTCAGGCACATATTTTGTTGGTCTTGAATTTGTTATGGGGAATGATTCTTACTGAATTGTTAGCTGCTGACCTAGAGAAAAGTTTTGAAGGTGTATAACTCTGTGGACCTCTGACTAAACCATTGTGGTTAGCGAATATGTGCACAGTCAGGAGGTGCTGGAATCAGGCAGGCTGCCCTGTGCAGCAAGAGGAAACTGTGTATGGGATGGTCATCTGTGAAAAGGCCAACTTAATATAAAAGTGGGGAGAGGTTGCATTGTCCTGGCCAAGGAATGAGAATCTTTGTCTGTCATCCCATGGATCAAGCTATGGGTGGCGAATTGGTTTGAGAAACTTTGTTGTAGTACAGAATCAATGATGTCATGGAACAGAAGAATAAGGTATCTAAATTGTATTAGAGTAAGGTAAGTGGATTACAGAGAAACATGAAATTGCCTGTACTGGTTAGGAATTTGTAAATTGCATATTTGAAATAGAGATACGCCCGCTTGAAAGTAGAAAATCCAAAGTGACAAAAAATTAATAATGTTGGTGGCATGTGATAACCAAAGAAATTTCAACGTAATTGGTGTTTGCGTACAGTCAAGATTAGGAATCACAGGCCATGAGCAATGCTAATGCCACTAAGGTAATCAAAAACATTTCAACACTATTTAACTCACCCTTACTTCAGATCTCCCAGTTCCTCTAAAAATACTATTATCTTTCTGGCTGTAAATCTAATTACCTTAAGCACCACTTCTAAGGGTCCAAGACAAATCTCAATCCAATATAGAAAAAATGGAGTGATTTTTTATAAATTATATGACACCAAAACGACAACCATTCAATCAGTAAAACTGAAGTTATGATTTTTAAAAGTTTTTAGTAAAAACTAGCGCCTAACAGTTCAAAGTGCCAACAGAGAAAATCTAGTCGTACGAGACTGTGTAGATGTTGAGAAATATGGCCGACCACTTTAGAGCACGGTTTGGATCCAAGAAATGGATTGGACCCGTTCAGTGCTTGCCTTCAGGCTTGGGAGAAATTTTGAGAAAAATGTTCTGAGAAGATAAAGTTCAGCCGGGGAAGTCTGCAGGAGATGTCTGAGGAGGAAACATCATCAACGGATAGCATTGGGTCGAAGCTGTAGTGCAGATTTCTATGTTTAATCTCTGAAATGGAAGTCAGAAATCTTTAACAGGATGAGGCAGAGGGCTGCAGCCCAAGACAGTTTCAAGAGACCAGATGCCCCTTTGGCGAAGGACTTCTGAAACGGATTTGCTGCTGTGGAGCAGAATGAAGCTAGAGAAGCCGCAAACTCAATCCAATCAGTGATGCACCTTGGGTAGATAGGGGAGTAGGTTGGTTCTGGTCTCCTCCTTGTTCTCAGAGTAATTTTGGATTTTGGCTATATGATTAGAATATATGTAGATACTTCGCAAACTAAAACAACGCATACTTTTACAACATTGTTTTAGTTCGCAAGTACCATTTCAACGCTTTTTTATATAACGCATACCATTACTTCGCAAGTGCTTTAAATGCATATAAAATGTCTTTTCAACGGATCCAAATTCCCTGCATACTTTTACAACACATTTTTTTTTAAATAATCCCCCAACACTATGCTAATTTCTACATCCATATACACTACCCTACATAACACATACTCCACAACACTACCCTAACCCCTTAAAGATTACCCACAGCACAACCCTCCCCCTTCCCCCAATCCGGTCCCTACATGCAAACACTACCCTGCATGACCCCCAACACTATCCTAAACCCTAAAACACTACCCTACACTATATAAACACACTACCCTAAACCCTAAAACACTACTCCCTGCACGACCCTCCCACTTCCCCATTCCAGTCCCTAGACTCAAACACTACCCTGCACGACAACCCCAACAATACCCTAAACCCTAAAACACTACCCTACACTACACAAACACTACAACACTACCCTAAACCCTAAAACACTACCCCAAGCAGGACCCTGCCCGGACCCCCAGTCTGCTCCCTACACTGAAACACTACCCTGCATGACCCCCAACAATACACTAAACCCTAAAACACTATCCTACACTACACAACCAACACAACACTACCCTAAACCCTAAAACACTACCCCAGCTTGACCCTACCCCTACTTCCAGTCCATCCACTACACTGAAACACTACTCTACACTACCCCAACACTACCCTAAACCCTAAAACACTACCCTAGACTACACAAACACTACAACAGTACTCTAAACCCTAAAACACTACCCCAAACTCGACACTGCCTCTACCCCCAGTCCGCTCCCTACATTGAAACACTACCCTCACAACCCCCGACACTACCCTAACACACTACCCTACACTACACTAACACAACTACACTACCCTAAAACCTAAAAGACTACCCCCTGCATGAACCTCCCCCTACCCTAAACCCTTAATAACTACACAGCCCATCTTACCTTTCTCTCCAAGCATGGTTCCTCTCTTCTCTGGATTCCTGCGTCGTCAGAGATGCATGGAGTCTTGAAAACGGTGAGTATGCAAATGCAAACGCATCTCACATGCCTATGGCCGCCCTGGCTGTGTATCATCATAGAAATAAAAAAAGTCTGCTAATTCCATTGAAGGTGAAGTGGCTTTGGTACGGAGGCGTTTTTTTGTTTGTTACGTAGGTTGACTTTTTTCATGTGCCCTGCTCGATTGATATCTGGGGAGAGGCTAATGCACTAAATTGTTCTAAATATCAAAAATTAGCTACGTAGATATAATCAAAAACATGTCAATCAATCAAAATAAGCTTTATTTGAAGTCACGAAGTGAATCATAAAAGCTACAAAATACAGCGATACAATGATTAAAATGCCCAAAAATACAATTTAAAAACAATTATACAAAGTTCATACTTATTTAAAAAGTGAAGACTTAGAATATAAAAAAGGTCTAACATCGTAACATGATAATATAATTACAGTTTACAACTGCTTCCTACGATTAACAGTCAACAAGAAATGCAACATTACAAAACACGTAAAAATATCTGCCAACATTTGCAAATATGTATACGCCGGACGACAATATCTGAAACCCAACTGTAGTAACAAGGGTTTTATGAATTGCTGTCTCAGATATGAGAAGTGTTTACAAACAAATACGGGGTGCATAGTATTATGAGGTGAAATATCATCACACGTGCAGTTCCCCAGGTCGGCTGACCAATTGTTAACCCCTTAAGTGCTGCCTCGGTGCATTGGCCGACGGCAGCACTACCTCCCCAGTGCTGCGCACGACCATTGGACGTCCATTCAGCACTAGTTCCAATGGACAGCGCAGCACTGGGGAGGAATGTTTAATAGCATCTATGAGGTTAAGAATAGCAAAACTCATTAAATAATGGAAAATATCCAGCCGAAAACGTTGAGCACAAACCGATGGCGAGAATTATAAATGTTAACTAAGTATGGTTGCATGTAAACACTGGTCAAAATCAATTGGTTCCTCAACACCGTTGGTTTACAGATTTCAGATACTAATCTGATTTCTTCCAAAAAAGAGATGCATTTCAACTGCAAGGCTTTCCTCTGGACAGTGGTCAAACTCTCAGGGAGGGTAAAATATTCTGGATGGCCAAGATTTACCAGGAAATTATGGACATACTTGAGCCATGGAATTTTAAAAACCTTAGGGGATTTTTGGCAGTCAGCAATTATGGCTCGATTTAAAATAGTGTGTTCAGATGACCATATTATGTGCCATAATAGGAGAGGTTGGATCCTATTCAAGTCTGCTAGGTAGGGGGCACCCAATTCAGAGTGACAAACAAACGTTGAGCTACTTTTCGGGAGTGCAAGGAGAGACCTGAGAAAAGCGTTTTCTTAAAGCTGTAATATATCTATGTTTCCATGACACCAAAGATCAGCCCCCTACATGGCAGAGGATCTACACTTTACATTATAAATAGTCATCATCTCCTTTGGGTGTTTAAAGCCACACTGACTAGCGAAACTCAATAGGACCATTTTTGTTTTCATGAAATGGAGTCGCCTTGATTTGATAGCCCCTTGCCAATGCCCTGATTGATTAAAAGCAATGAACAAATATAAGAGGGAATCTGTAAACTGGATGGTAGAACCCTCAATAAGAATGTTGTGACAGTGGGTAGCCTTCTTCCCAAACTTCATGACGAAGGTTTTACTTATGTTGATTTTTAACCCCAAGTTAGACATATACTGAGCAAATTCGTCCACCAAGCGCTGCAGGGCAATGGGAGTACGAGCAATTAGCACTGCATCAATGGCGTAAAATAATGCTGGAATAGGCCTTTGTCCCACCTGAGGTAGATCTACATATTTACTTGCAAGTATATCTCCTATACTGTTTCTATAGAGGTTAAATAGGAAGGGGGCCATTAAGCATCCCTGCCGCACCCCTCTTCCTATGCTGGATGTCTCAGTACAGGTACCATTAAGACCGTAACGCCTCTGCCTTGGGCGTACAAATCTCTTACAAAGTTCACAATTTTCCCATCCACGCCCATATTAGTCATTATTGCCCATAGCTTATCGAAAGCTACCAAATCAAAAGCTGAAGATAAATCAATAAAGACTTAAAAAAGGTTACCACCTTTCATATGTACATACTTGCCAATTAACAAGTCAAGGTTTACAGCCTGGTCTTCAGTACCCAACCCTGCCCTGAACCCGTACTGTAGGTCTGAGAGGATATTGTTTGATTTCACCCACACCTGTAAGCGTCCCAAAAGCATGCGACCAGCAACCTTAACCATGCAGGCCAAGAGGGAAATTGGCCTGTATTGCGCTGGGTTGTTACGGTCGCCCTTCTTGAAAATAGGGATGATAAGTGACTCAGGCTAGGTGGGTAAAATACCCTGATTTTGGCAAGCTTTAAAGAGCAAAATGAGGATAGGGACCCAGAGCTCAATGTTAAATTTGAACAGGTCAATAGGGATCCTGTCGGGCCCTGGGGCTTTCCCCCCCTTGCTTTCTTTCAGCGCCAATCTGACTTCGCCCAGGGAAAAGATATTTGGACTCATTTAAAGGGCCAGTATTTTTGAGAGCATTAGCAAGAGATAGAAGTCCATTATGTGGCAAGGCGCTAGCAGTGGGAACATCCAGCTCTTCCTTAGGGGAGTGTAATTTGGAGAAATTAGCTATCCAAGCATCCTCAGAGATTGTTATCTCTGCGCGTGGGGAATCTGTAGCATAATGAGAATTTGAATTAATAACACACCAAAAAGAAGTGTTATCTTTAGATAGGCTGGCCTCCAATAACTTATTCCAGGTATCCTCTTTCAAAGCTTTTTTCTGTTGTTTAATGGCCGCTTTGTAAGCCAATCTACTCTCCCGAATGTTCCCTACAGATCTAGGTTTTTCAGCTAAAGCTCATTTCAAGTTTTTGTGGGCTTTGGTACATGTTGAGTCAAACCAACCACACACTCCCGCCTTTCAAATTTTCAGTTTTGCAGAAAGGCCCTCACCCACTCACTTTTTCATTTGGTTTAATGCCAAGATGAAGTTATGCGCCTCTGTGGTTTCATCTAGGCACACTTCAAAAGCCTCCCTCTATTTTTGAACCAGTTTTTCAAGGAAGTTAAGAGGATCCACAAGGGACCACTTTAACGCGTACCCATTGCGGCAAGAGATCACAATTTCCTCTCGTACAAGGGCTTTATATTTACCGCATGCTTGCCCGGTAAAATCCAGCTTCTACGTGGCACTTTGGGGATAATGATCACTAAGTGCAATATCATGCACAATAAACTCCAGGACCAATGTTGAATAACGCTGGGGAAACAGTAGCAAAAAAAGTCATTTTTTAAAAAAACACTTGCACACATTTTGTAATTACTCCAGCCAACCGACGATATAGATACAGATATTTAAAGGTAATGTGTAGCCCTGCCTTTGAAATCGAGCAAACACATTGATGTTTGCGCCAAGGTTTTATTTTCCAGTATCGCCTGTGCTAATTCGATTTTAGTGAGTGAGCAGCCATTAGTACGCAGCTGGGAAAGCATTACAATGCATGTGATGTAACAACTTGCGAAGTAAAGACTACGCATTGTTACATCGCATGCGTTGTAACTCTTGCGAACGAATGATATGCGGTGTAATATGTGCGAACTAATGGCTGTCCACCATCTGATTACCTTCAGCACCACTTCTAAGGGTCCAGGACTGGTACGGCACTACTTGGAAGGTCAGGACTCACTCAAGCTGGATTCAGGTGTGGGTCCAAGGTGATAGGAGCCTTTTTGTGTCAATTAGTCTCAGCTCACGACCATGGAGGAAGGCACTTCAGAAAAGAGGAAAGTCCACCCTTTCCAACTGTGCTTCTTCCTGATAGGTTCCTGCTTGAGGACCTGGATACTCCATAATACCTGGGCCAGAATCCTACAGTAGGTAAACAGATTTGTTTTATTTGGGAAAAAAGGTCCCCCCCCCACCCCAGCACTGGTAGTGACTCCACATCAGGCCATATTTACTAATATCATTATCCCTTCCCTGGAAGGGCAAACAGGGCTCTCCATCCATCTTCTATACAGTCCCTTAAGAAAATGTGTCACTCATTTCTCGTTTTAGTATTTGAGGCCAAGTAGATTGCCACACGAGCTGGAAAAAACACTGAGGGATACACTGAAAAAGGGAAGTCACCTCTTTCCAAAAATGCCATGCTTTTATGGGTTCCTGCTCAGGGACTGTGGCTGGCCTTCTAATCCCCGACCAGGAATCCATCAGTAGCCAAAAGGGATTCTTTTTGGGAGGCTCACCCCCCCCCCCTCAGACGAAGGGGTTGACGCCCCATTGGCACCATGTTTAAATAAACAAGTTCTAGTCCTGACAAAGGCTGATCTTTCCACTGCTGATTACACCTCCCCCTCACTCCCAGGAAAGGAAAATGGTGGTGGCCTTTTTCTTTGTGTGGGTCTGCACCTTGGGCTGACACCAGGTGAAACTATGGGCAAGGCGGGTACCGTTGGAAAGGGCAGAATATCCCATTTCCTATGATGCTCCCTCGGTTATGGATTCCTGCTGGGGGACAAAGGCTTGGCCCGCGCTCCCAAAGCAAGAATCTACTACTAGCGACCAGTGATTTGTTTTTCAGTAGGAAGTCAGCCACTTCTGGAATAGCTATAGACCCCTCCCCCATTGGGTGCAATATTTAAATAAAAACTAAATCCTAATACAGCTACCCAGCTGTTCCTGATCACCCATCAGAGAAGGTAAAACTGGCAGCAGCCACTTTCTCTGCATTTGTTTGCACCTGGGGACTTTCTGCCACTCCCTAAAACTAAAGGCAAGAAGGTGCCAAATCCAAATTACCCAAAACTATGAGCAGTATTCTCATCTGGAATTTTAGTGAGCACATATACTTCCCACCTACTTGAGAATTTCACAACTAGCAATCTGCTGGAGCTTTTTACAAACAAGCTACTCCTGAATCCTATGTGGTAACAATGATCCCACACAATCTTTCACTGATCCTTATAGCAAACTCCACTATTCATACTGGAGACCTTCACATTATACACTCTCAGGCTATACACAAAACAAGTGGAACTCTCACACCCATGAAAAGCTTAATACTGTACCAAGCTCTCTTGCTTAGTAAATACTGCCTTAACTGCAGCCACTATTTTCACAGCATCAAAGGCTCATCAAACTGCTATAGGTTTCGCTGACTTGTGAAAACCTCGCATGGTCTGGATGATCTTTCCAATTTTGCAGAATTATCATTTATTGGCAGCATTCACTGCAGCATCGGAAAATGAAGTCTGCTTAGGAATACTGGGAAGCTACCTCCTGCCAAAATCATTTGAGAAAACCAGTAAGACTGAACTGATGGTTTTGCACAATATTCCCAGAAGTGTAAGGCCACAAAATGTTTCAAATCTGCAATTTAAATTGAAGTCAACCAGTGTGCTCTTCAATGTGCGCCCAAGTGTGCCTAGTTTGCCTCTATGTCCACTTAAAAACTGCTTGCTATGCAACTGGTTTTGCAGCACAATTTCCTCAAGAAACTTGTCATCCGCAAAAGGTTGGAAGAAGTCAATGAGCAAAAAATGCTTAGCACTTACTTTATATCCGGTTGCTAAGTCTGTCTGTGGCCTGGCAAGTACCAAATTGCACTCTGGATTGGGCTACATTGTCACTGTTTCTCAGTGGAGCAGTTTGCACTTGCAAAGGGATAAAAAGGATTTCAAAGTTGTGTTTCAAAGCTATGATCCTCAGAATCACTGCAAGAGGAATCATCAGCAACTAAAACGTCACTTCCTTATTGATTCTGATTCATGATCCTCCCCCTGAAATGCAGTCCCAGTATCACAACCAGCCTCAGATTGCTTTTCCATTACGTGACTTAACAAAGTGGGCAGTACTCAACCAATGAGGCTTTATTTCCCTGTCTCATCTAAAACCTTTTCCCTCAAATACTGTGCACTAGGCAAAATGCAAAGACATTTGTAGAAATGTTCACTAAGACTACTGTGTGTGTGATATGAAAAGAAAGTGAGATGCAAAGCAAAGCACTGAAAGTAGGTGTGAGGTATAAAAGTAATAGAGACAGTGAAAAACACCAGAAGCTATTCATTTAGGATCTAATTTTAAAGTGGTAAAGTGAAACACCTCCGTTAAATGCCAAATGAAACCTACAAGAGAAGATAAAGAACAAATAAATAACAACACACAGATCCGGGCAAACTGAAATACAGTCACAATAGCAATATTCAATTTTCCTTTCCTGTTTGTGCCTTCAGTTGAAGGGAAAATATTACATTTATAACTGCCACCAAGAGGGCAATTATAAACAACTAATCTATGGTGTCTATTGGTGGGTTCCTGCTTGGGAATTGTAGGCTCAACCCCGATCAATGAGCAAGAACAGGGGCTAAGACATACTGAGAGACCACCACTCATGCAAATCGAAAAGGAAATAAGGGATGCTTAGGCAGTCATCTTGAAAGGAACTCTGGACCTATGTTCTCTCTCTCGCTCTCTCTCTCTCTCTCTCTCTCTTGTCCCTACCCCCCTTCCCATCGGAGGCTATCATCAGTGCATGATGAACTTTTCCTGTAGTGATCGGTGAAGTACCCTTCACCTCCGTGGATCCCCAGGAATACAGGTTAGTTGAAACTGGCTATAGGAAGGCTAACCTGGGTGACTTTAAGGGTCAGTTGGCTGACCTTCTGCTCTGAACTACAGTGACACAACAAGCTCCAGGCCTCCCTGCAATTGGCCAGCTCACCTGCTGCCTGGTCCTGCGACTGGACCTGCCTGGACTTCTGGCCTCTGCTAGAATTAGTTCTTGATCATCCCCAAAAGTGTATTCCAGATCCTGGGCCCTTGGCTGGCATCAGTTAAGCTCCTCATTTCAAATCTTGAAGTTTTGAACTCTGTGTGCCAGACTTTGAGAAGATAACTTTTTATGCTGGACTAACCTGGTCCTTGTATCGGGCCCACACCCCATCGTGGTCAGCTTGAACTTGTGACTTTGTCCTAGTCTAGAGTGATCAGATACCCACAGTTATCGCTTTCTTCTTCTTGGCACTAGTTTTACTTCAACCTTTAAAAAGACATGTCTCTGATTCTCATGATTGGATTTGTAATTTTTTTCTCTATTTATTCATTAAATTTTACTCTATTTTTCTAAATTGGTTTGGGATTGTGCTTGTGTTGTGCTTTCACTTCATTACTGTTTGTGTGTTGCAGGTCCAGTTTTCCTTCTTCAGACAGAAGGGCAGTATATCTTCTGAATCTTCTAAAAGGTGCAAGAGTGTTCTGTGGAGAGGTTCGGTGCCACATTTATATCTAATGCTGCCTATGTGTGTGAAAAATCCCTGGCTTACACCAAACTGTTTCTGGTCAGTTCGTCCACTCCTCTGGAGTTTGGCTCCGAACTGTCTAGATTGACAAAGGCATGGGTAGGCCTAGTGTCAGGTTCATTTGTGTAATCTGCAAGCAGGGTCCTTTGAAATGTAATCAGGCCAAGGTACAACTCCTCACCAAGCCATCCTGCCTGGAAGACCCATTCCCTTCTCACCCAGTTCCAATGTGTCCCCATGTCTGGAAGGACTACACATCACACCTCAGGGGAGCTATTCGCAGTCATCTGACCCTGAACACAGGCAGGAAGGCATAGCTAGTTTAGGCAGAAAAATAGGCAACTTTCTAAAGTGGCATTTTTGAATAGTAACTTACAATCTGACTATATCATTAAGAAGGATTTCAAATTACAATTCAAATGTGTGGAAGAAGCATTTCTCTATCTGTTCCCAAACTGAAGTGTAATAAGGTAACTCAGTGTTAGTCTATAGGATAGCTAGCCGTACTACAGTAAAAAAACAGCCTTAGGAGTTTTTCACTGAAATGTACATAACCTGCATCCTACACTATGAGCCTTTGGGGCCTACCTTAGTGGTGAATATTATGCAATAATTATAAAGGAAGGTTTAAACCTGACAAATAATTTATTTGCCAGGTAGAAATGGTAGTTTAAAACAGCACTACAGGCTGTAGTGGCAGGCCGGAGAAACGTTTTACAAGCTACTTTATTTGGTGGCACAGCAAGTGCTGCAGCCCACTAGTAGCATTTATTTTACAGGTCCAGGGTACACATAGTTCCATATACCAGGGACTTATACACAAATGTTATGTTATGTTACAGTGTTTTATAGACGCAAATAGCTGCCTGAATCAGGCTTCCCAGTGCTGATAGGAGGCTAAATGACAGACCTGTCTGAAAATGGAACTGAAGATGTATCTAAAAAAGATGTGTCTTTAGTTGCTTCCTAAAACATGACAGAATGCTATTAGACCAGAGCTGTGTGGGAAGAGAATTCAATAATTTGGCAGTGATGAAAGCAAATAAGTGATCTCCTCCCCTCATTCTCTTGATTCTGGGGACTGCTAGCAGGAAAAGATTGTTAGATCTTAGTGCTCTTAGGGCAGTATATGGAGTGATACGATGTTGTGGTATATGAGGACCCAAACAAATATTTTAACTTGTGGACAAATTAAATGGTCAATGTTACCATGTTTTCAAGGGAGAGCATAATCCTTTTGCCTCTGATCAGCAGAAGTAAAGTGCTAAAAACCAACATCCATGGGTAAGTAAAGGAATGCAAAAATCTGGGGTAACCCTGCAGGTGGCTCAGTCCAACAGTAACATTCATAATTCATGTTCATCCACTTTTATGCACATTCATTTAATTTCTACCACCAAAGTAAACCCAAAGCAGTGAGGAGGGTTTTGGGAGGGGTACACTGTTGGGATTCACTCCTGTTATCCAGGCAAAATGGTTTAGGTTTTTATTTGCTTCTGGAGTTTTTAAAACATTATAAATATGAATAGGGCTGATGACACTCATAGTTTAAAGGAACAGATCACTGTAGCACGGACAGTATTGTTGGATCATTATAACCTCAAGCACCTAAAAGCCTAGGTGGATCAGAAAGGGTGGGACAAGGCTTCAGGAGATTTGGTAGGGGAGGAGATGCTTGGGCGTGGATCCGGGATTTAAGCCATGCCCAACTCCAACTGCTTTGCCTGTGATCCAATTTCCTGGGAAAAAGGAGGGACTCTTACCTTGTGCCTCCCAGCTCACCTATTCATTTGTTTGTAGCCATCTATGAAACTCAATGGTGAGCTTGTGGGCACTGGCAGCTTCACATCTTAAAGAAAAGCAGAAAGGGAAGAGAGAATTCAAGAATATATACTAATAGAAAGACAATAAAATCAAGGTAAGGGGTAGGTGGATGCCATTCTCACCTGTAGATGTAATGCTGGGTTATGGGTGTTCATCTAGGGTGCAAACCTTCAAATGAAGAAAGTATGGAACACTTTAGAAATACAGTTCTGAAAATTGCATTTGACAAAGACACTTGGGTTTCAATTTGGTCTGGGTGAAATTTATATTGCAAGAATTTCATTTAATGCTTGTTACACAAAATTCCTGAAAATATGGCATTATACCACTTTGCACAAATATGCACATTTTCAATAAAAAGTTACCATTCACGTATAATTTGCACTGATTTTTAGCAACAAATGTACCCCACATGCAGAGGAACAGAACACGAGCGTTTGTTGCTTGCAATGCTATTGTTTAAATTCACTGTTATTCCAAATTTTGGTGCAAAAATAAAGTCGGGAAATGACGGATTTGCAACCTCAACGTCCTCCTCCCCTATCCTCACACATGTAAGTATACTACTTAGGGCCCGATTCTGATGTAGTTAGGAAGGCCTCCGAATCAGATTTGGCTTTGCCGGATCCGATTTGTAGCCCTTGTTTCTGATCGAAATGCACACAGGTCCGAACGACCAAGTATGATGCGAAGATCCTGTAAGCACTGACCGAATTGTTTCTGGACCCAAACCGCTCTGTATGACTCGTTCGTAGCCAAATTGTTCCGTGCAATGGAGCCGAATTCCGACCGAGTGAGTACGAGACATGATTTGAACAGCTGCTTCGCCTCTGTCTCATCGAGACGAAGTGGCTATCTGAAGCGTGTTTCATGGGCCCATAGCAGGCCCTCCTTCACCCGGAGCCCTCCAAATATGTCACATGGGTGTGCCCATGGGTCCCCCCAATCTAGGCATGCACAGTGTTGCGGGCACCATGGTGTGCCTGGCACAGGGTGTACGCTTTTCCCCACCCACCCCTTTTGTGCTATGGGAGCCTGCGTACACGTCTGCACAAGGGCTCTCTTAGAGTTCAATGTAAGTCTGAGTGAACCGAGTCGGTAAGCATGCAACAGCGTCGTACTCACTTGTTCGGACTCTCAGAGCAGGGTTCTCGGGAAGCCCTCCAGATCCGAGACGTTTGGAGGGCTTTTCTAGCGAGATCGGAATCGGGCCCTTAGTATTTATTTTGAGAAGATCCACTGGGAGTTTCTGAAAAATGGGTCATGCTTACTGCTAAATAAAAGGGAAGTAGGGGTTTAGCATGTTAGGGAGGATTTAGGGACTGAGATGCACCCACCTACAAATAAGTAATTCAGCCATTATATGTAAGTTGCACTTCTAAAGTTAATACATCCAAAAAAGGACCCCAAGCAGCAGTAAATTACTCCAGCAAGTCCAGCAGGACACATGGCCAACCACTGGTACTGCAACACCCTCCCATAGAAAATAATGGCGGTAGAGACTTAAAAAAAAAACCACATAGGATATAATGTCAAACTACATTATTTAAAATACTTACAAATATGAATATATTTTAATGTTAAAAATAATCCAAAAATATAACACAATTATTATTTAATTATAAAATAGTTTAACAACATTATTTAACTATAAAGGAAAGTAACAATATTATTTTCAAATACAATCAAATTGCCTTTAATTAATTATATAAATTACTTGGAATATTCAATAATGTGTAATAAAAGTAAGTACTTTTTAGGTGGGAATTTGTTTTTTAATTTAAACTTTTATTTAGTGTTCTAAATACATTTTTATTAAATATTGCTGTAGAATGTTTTAATGTTGTTCCATATTAAATATCTAAAACCAATTTACACCAATATTTAACATGAAATTATTTTTACCAACAGTTTTTTAGTTAAATAACATTTTTCGTTGAGATCCAGTAAAGTATAGGAAAAATCCTAAAGTTTATTAAACTTGATAATAAATTAGTTAAAATATTTTTATATTGAATATTAACGTAAATCAGGTGTATGTATGAATTTTAAATGTAGAACAAATTAGAAAAATATTCTATAGCACTACTAACTTAACTTTGAATTAAACCAAGCCACCGGCCTCTCTGGATGCTTTTCACAATAATCTCTGGCATAGATTAGAAAGCCTGATGTCCAAATCTCGGATGTAGTGGGTACCTAGTTCAAACTTCCACTCCACCTCCTTAGACTCCTCCTTCGCTTGTATCTCCCTATGCACCATCTTATAGTCTGTAAACTCAGAGTTCCATATTTTCCCCTTTACTATTGTGGTTAAGTGGGCTCTCAATGGAAGGATACCCCCAAATATTTGTCTGTTTCTATTGTCATTGTTATTTCCTTTTGTAGACACTGTGCCCCCTTTTACTTTACTTAAGTCTATTCACCACTAATGGACCTCCTCCCTTTTAGTTTGTTCCCTACTTTTGCTTCTGGTTCCCCCAATTACCTTCCCAGCAATTCCACCATTTCAACATACCTTTTCTCAACTTGACCATTTCACAAATCCCCATGTGCTTCTTCCTGCCCTCAACCTTCTATGTTTTTCCCCTCCACCCTGGTGGCCACATTGCTCATATATTTGTTTTTTGTGTGATGCCCTGCAAAATATTTATTCTGTTGGCAGCAAGTTGGTATTCTCATGTTCTCATGTTGGTATTCTCATGTTTTCATGTTCTAACCATCTGTGGCTTTTGCCAGTGTCCTGGGTCCCATGACTGTGAATGGCTCTGCTTTTGAGGTTTGTGTATTTCTTCCAGACAGTATCACAAAAGGGGCTTAGGTATGAATTGGACAGGACAAACTGAAAGAATGACTGTGGAGGGGTTGTCCCCAGCCCCACTTATAATTCAAAGTGCTTTGCCTCCTGCACACCACACAAAAGACTCTTACACTAAGCCTGCCCTGCCTTTTGTCAACCCCAGACATTTTGGAGCCATGACCCGGTAAGGAAAATATTTTTCCAGAACCGGTGTTGGAGTTAGGCAACTTCTCCCATCCTCTTTCATTCTCCCCCAAACTTTTTGAACCAACCAGGTATTTACCCTTTCTCCAACTCCTCCTCATCCTTTTTCTTAATCCAGCGCTAGTTCCTCTTTAGGTGCCCCATTCTCCAGCAATGTCCTCACAGTGAGCCTCCCTTAGCAGTGTCCCATCAGTGTGAGTTTCCTTGTGCAGTGCCTTCTCACCACCCATCCAAAAGCCAGACACTACTATGGGACTTGTTCAAGCTTTCTTCAGCTGTGCTCTGTCAGAGAAGTATAAACCTCATTAGACTGGCTTGGCAGGTACGCTTTGTGTATTACTCAGAGTCTAATGAAATCAGGCCATCTCTCACTGTACGGCATCTTTGTGCGTATTCTGGAGCAGTCACTTACCCTGGTATCCCAGGACCACCAATATCATTAAATTCCAGTTGAATAAACAGCATACTACTTTAGCACACCTTCTGAGGCAGAACCTGGACAAGAGGTTGTGGTAGGGGGCAAACAGCCAGACACAGAATGTAATTAAAGTATGGCAGCTACAATTTTGATAAATACAAAAAAAACATGTTAGCACTTTCTGGGCCAAGTTACAAACCTTAAACTAGTAATAGCTTTTACAACTTGGCGCCGGATTTTCAAATATCATTGAGCACTATGGCCAATTGTATCCTACAGTGGCCATGGGAGAGGGGAGTGTTTGGCTACGTAAGAAATGTTTCTGGACACATCGGGCTTAAAGCAAGGTCCTTTTAGTTGATGGGAAAGAGGTCTCCGACAATTTGATGCAATGTACATTGCAATCATATTTCTGGTCCTTTGTTTTACCGTCTGTCTCTAAAAATGTTCTCAAAAATCCCTTTAGCTCAAATACTCTCTCAATCAAAGCTAGGGTACCACCAAAGAAAATAATGTAGGTTTCAGGTGCCAGTGCAAATTCATAGTGTGTTCTGGATCATCACTGTTAGACCTGACATCCTTGGCGTGGTATTTCCCACATTTTTTGCCTTCCCCCTAGCTAACCCCCTTGAACACACATTGTTTTTCATGTCTTTTTCAGAGTTACCCTGCGCCCAGCAGGATCCGGAAGCCATTGCCCCAACAGTAGACCCGCTGCCACATCTAACACCAGGAGGTAGAAAGGCTCCCAGATCGAGTCATAAACATAGGAAGCCGAAACCCGTACGTAATCAAGCTAATAAAGCAGCCTCCACACCGGCTCCACAGCAGTCGGAGCCTGGATCCAATCCACCTCCTATTGGGCACCCACTTTGGGCTACTCACTTTTTAATTGACCTTCAGGCTCATATGGAGCAGCTTATTACTTCACACTTTAAAACACTGTCCTCCAGGATTGATAGACTAGTGACACTCATTAACAACAAAGGCTCGGGAAAAGAACTGGCTACCAGTGTACCGGGGAACCTGAACATAAGAGCCGGTCCTGGCCCCAGTTTGGCAAATGCCTCAGTTGCCAGGCAGGGAGACAGCATTCTCCCTGCCAATTTCCCACAACCTCTGGAACATGTAGCAGCGAAGAATTCCTCTACAATACCATTTAATATGGTCTACCCAGGTGTATTAATGCGCTTTCCATCGCACCTGGTAGGTCGACATGTGATCGTCATCCCCCCTCAGTACACCCTGGGTACCAGCATGTAACCGGTAGTACACATAAACCTTCTTCTCTCCCTAAACCCCAAGAAAATAGCCATATAAAGTCCCCTCCCTGCCCTCAGCTACCGCCAGAGGCAGCACCGTACGTGGTGGTGCTTACGGATGTTCCACCACTCGCCACTGCTCATGGTGAAACCTTTCCCGAGCTAAAGAACAAGGTCATCTTCTGGCTAAATAGGCACAGACCCCTGAGAAGACAGGGTCAGGGGGAGATTCTGTTCACGTGCAGGGTTAGCTGGTTGGGGACAAGACCCAAAGATATTGAGGGTGATTGTATAATTCTCAACTTTAGGGACCCTGTAGCTGTTAAACAAATACTGGAGTGTGGTGGCCTAGTTCCCCCAGGTTCTATTAACACCAGTCATTTGGGATATTTTTACTCTCCGAATTGGGCACCGGCCTTGCGGGAACAACTCTCTCCCCTCTACGCTAATTGTGCACCAGAGTATAATATCCCACTGGCCAACAGATTCAGGGCTCTAAGTAGTATGGACCGACTATCCCTACCCTCAGGTGCTCCCCAAATGGCCCAAAACTTGGGGGCGAGTCAGGAGGTGGGGGGCCCTAGCAGGGTTGTAGGGTCCACGGTACAGACCCCCAGTCCAACCGCGCATGGCCTATCGCCTCCAGTTAATAACTCCGAACTCATAGTAGATGGACGGGTGTTGGATCCCCACCTCCGTGCAGCATCTATCCCTCATGGCAGTGGTTCTTCCCACACTGATTGGTTCTTGGAATGTGGCCGGGCTGGGGCTAAAGTTACAAATTCCTGAGTGGGGGGAGCTGGTTGATGGCTTTGATCTCTGCTTATTTCAAGAGACTTGGCTTCTGTCGGCTCCTGCGAGGGTAGGATTTGCGTCATACCACAGAGCGGCAGTCCAGGGACCTAGGGGAAGACCATTGGGAGGGCTGTGTACGTGGGTGGCAGTCCGTTTGGGGTGTGTAGTAAAGGTAATTGACACTAACTGCCCAGACATTCTGTGTATTACACTCACATTCAAAGAGGGGTTGGTACTGGCAGTGATCAACATCTACCTACGTCCTGCCCCTATACAGAAGGGCCTATCTACCCTGGAGGCCCTGGACTCGCTCTTATCTTCCTTCCCCTCTTATTATCATAAAATTATTGGAGCAGATTTTAATTGTCATTTTGAGCCACTCTTGGGGATTCCCCCTGTTACTTCAGAAGAGGACGAGTCTTGTTCCATCCCGAAATGCTCAATGTATGCAGTAAAGCACTTGATGCCGTTGGCACTTGCGATTAACAAGCCTTCTCCCTAAGGGCCTGTAATGGCAGGCTCCTTCCAGATGTACCGGATGCACACACCTATAAAAGACCAGGGAAAAGTATGACAATTGATTATATACTGTTCAACGTGGAATTCTGGGTACGACTGAAAGCGTTTGTTATTACACCAAGGGTCGATAGTGATCATAATTTATTGTCACTCAAACTAGTCAACCCTTTGGGGAAATATACGACACAGTATAGAGTAGGGACCTCAACCACTCCAAACTTACTTCAAGTAGCGGGAGATAGGTGTGTTAAGTGGGAGAAGGTGGCTCAAGCACCGGATATGCTAGCAAGGATTTATTACCAGGTAGCCGGACCCTTAGTAGTGATTAGTGATCTGCGGAGTCGCAAATGTGAGTCTTTAAACTCTTCGGCTTTGCAGGCTATCCATAACACTCTATTTTACACACTGTTCAAATTCTTTGTAACCTCCAACATTGCTAGGGTGAGGGCACCCAAGCGAGAGCACTGGTTCAACAAAAGTTGCAGGGAGGCTAAAACTACCCTGATAAAGGAGGTGAAATGGGGTACTCAGCTGACTATTAGAAATGCACGGCTAACCTATAAAAGTCTCACCTTTGCGGCCAAGTCTGAGTGGGAGGCCGACAGATGGGAAAAAATTAGAGCAGCTCTTGATGCCCGTGAGTTCAGGTCCTTTTGGATTCTGGTCCGTGGAGGCTCGGCCACAGGGTTGTCCGCCATTATTCCTAATCTCAGTGAAGAGGTCTGGTTTGCCCATTTTAAGCCCCTCTACTCGTTAGGGTGTGAGGTAGATCTTCACGTATCCACACGTTTTTCTGATCCAGCCTTCGTAAAGGGTAGCGCTCACGATAGCTATCCCTTTACGATCCTGGAAATCAAGGCAGCAATTAGGAGCCTGACTCCGGGGAAGGCCCCGGGTCTCGATAATATCCCTGGGGATCTTTATCGGACCAGGAAAGGGTGAGGGCACCATATATTTGCACTTTTTTTAATGCCATTATGCAGGGTTTGGATATCCCCCCATCATGGCTGGGAGCTGAAATCATACCCATCCACAAGAAAGCCTCTCCCTTGGACCCGGGCAACTATCGCCCCATAAGCTTGATCGACATCCTCCAGAAACTCTTTGCCAGAGTCCTCCTAACCAGGTTGCAGAGTTGGATGGATGACCACCACATCCTTACCTCCCTGCAGGCAGGTTTCCGGGCAGGGGTTTCTACGATCGACCAGCTGTTCAGATTACAGATGGTATACTAGAGTACGGTTATCCTAGGGGAGGGTAGTTTGTATTTGATATTCGTGGACCTTCGGTCTGCTTTTGACCTGGTCCAGAGGGACAAGCTCTGGGTTATTCTAAATGAGATGGGTGCCCCGGCCTATTTGTGTGAGTCACTCAAGCGAATGCATCAGGGCACGTACGCTAGGGTGAGGTTTGGGAGGAGTGGGGAATTGTCTTCCCCATTTCCAGTGGAAAGGGGAGTGAGGCAAGGGTGCGTTTTAGCCCCCACGCTTTTCTCCCTATTTCTTAATGGCTTGATGGCCTTCCTACTGGGAGCAAAAGACGTGGATTCTCCTACCCTAGCAGGCCGGAAAATTCCGGCCCTAATGTTCGCCGATGATTTCCTCCTATTGTCAAAATCATTCGGGGGTATTCAGCGCACATTAGAGGCATTTTCCAGTTTTTGTAAACTAAGGAATCTGGAAATTAATTTTGCTAAAACCAAGTATATGGTGTATAACATGAAACACCCGAATTGCCCCCACCCGCATCTGGATGGAATGGCTCTGGACCGAGTTTCCACATTCGAGTACCTGGGGGTCACTTTAAATGACAGAATGGACTGGGGTTCGCAGACTGCTAAAGCCAATCTGAAGCTTGCCCAGTCCTCGGGTGGTATCCTAAAAGTCTTTAATGAATCTTCCCTCAAACTGATGGGACCACCCGTAGAAATATATAAAGCCCAGGCCAGAGGTGGTGCGCTCTACAGTGCGGAACTATGGGGACATGCAAGTGTGGTCTCCCTTACCGAGAGTAGTTTCATGAGGCGTCTCTTGAGACTTCCCCGGAGAACCCCCCTTACGCCCCCAAGGCTTGACATAGGTCTAGTGCCCATCCAGGATGTCGTCTCGAATCGTCCGTTGTTATACTGGAGACGGCTCTGGGCTACCCCGGAACTCGAGAGCTATAGGGAGAATCTGCATGATTTGCTAGCTAGCAAGGGCGCGGGGAGGATCCCATGGCTAAAGTACATCAAATCACAAAAGTTGGAGGTACCCCTGTTGCATATGACAGGTTGGGGGAACTGAACACTAGAAAAGGATTGGAGACCCTGTCTTAGTAATTATAGATCAAATATCCTCGAGCACTAACGTAGAGGACTGAGTACTTAGGAAACCTATGGATAAGGTAGTCACTGAAATGGTAACTAAAGCAGGGCAGTATAAAGTAGACAATGAAACAGACTATAAGAAGTTAATAACAGTAAGTGAACAAAAAATTATCTGACTTAAAGAATAAAATTTATTACCTCCCGAACGGGTTACATTCTAAAACATGGTTAAAATCAGTTTATACAAACCACCAAGGAGTGGACAATTATACACAATTTGTTTAAAAATCAAACCTATCTAAACAAGTGAACACAGTCGACGCAGCGTTTCGGTGTTTTAGTTAATCTTCACACCTTCTTCAGGACGTTCACAAAATTGAATTGAAGTCTAAGAGATCAAACAAAAGAATAATTAAGCTACTTGTCTACATTGCTCCATAACTCATACCACTGCTATCCCGCTCCTGGCAATTTTATTCACACCAAAGAATCTGTATACTTGCTACATCATATTATCCCTGAGTAGAAGGATTTATTTGCCCCTTATGTACTCATAATCTACTGCGATGGAACAGGTCAAGGACATTTCCAGCCACTTGATTTGTATGTTTTTAGACCACTATAACCCATTATTACTCTGGTAGCCTCTTTAGGCTTTACGATGTTTATATATATATGAATAATTTCATAGTACCTGCTGAAGATGTAGGATGAATGTATCTATTCTTCTCATCCGGCAGACAGTATATTCTTTAGCGGTTTTATACTCGCTTAAACTGTGTGATAAGAAGTTATAAAGAATGTTCAAACGATTCTGGTTATATTATTATAACATTATAGTCAAAGGTGCTGATGCCATGAATTACCTTCTCTGTAAATTCAGATATTCAAAAATGCCCGGAGGAGCCACCGATGGTGATTGGATTAAAAGACCTAGATAGAACCAAAATATCTTAACTTTAAAATTAAGCTCTCTAAGATTTTTTGTAGATATCCTGATGTTTCCCTATTTTTACTAACCTGTTTTGAATTCAGGTTGCCTTTGATCATTTTCCCGACTCTGAAAGATTGTCGGATAGAGCAGTTCTTCTTAAGATTCAAGAACCCAAAATGTGACTCTAAGATGGAAAAAATATGAGGAAGAAGCGATGTTTAAATCACATGGTTATATGTTAATTAGAACAATAATTTTTTAATACAAATGGGTTATTTTAAAGAACCTAGTTTTCAGTCATTTAAAGCTACACTATTGTATTTGGAGAAGGCATGGTCTAGTGTCACTGTCAAGGTTCTTGAAAAAATGCCTTATCTCTAATCGTTATCCTATAACGCACTCTGGCTATCTACTCTAGCTTCACTGGTATCTAGTTGTTTAATAATTGTAGGAACACTGCCAATCATAGGCGGGTTACTATTATTGGTTTGGGATGCCAAAAAAAATATATTTAGACCTACAGAAATACATGTCTATGGACCAAGGGTCTAAAGATGAGCTTTCCTACAGTTGTAGTGTACTTATACTAATGCCTCATTATTGATTTAGGGATTGAAGGTCTGGCTACGAGTGGGTGTATTTATATGCCTATTCAAGGTCCTCACTATGTTTATCTCCCATCTTATAGGGCGAATCCTGACCCTTGCCCTCTCTTTGTTATTGTCAATTTATAAAACCGTTACCTAACATAATTAAAAAAATTATTATTTTTGAACTGAAGACTCAAAAAACAATCCTATTGGAAAATTCTATCTCTCCTAGCACCCAGGGGCAGAGTGTGTGCCTACCTTAGTTAATGAAATCGGCCTCCCTGCTCCTCCGTGCTTCCGTCGTTCGTGTTATCTTCGCGATGGTGTAGGATCTAATTATCACCATTGTCGGTGGCGTTTTTATGTCAACGCTGCCAGTTTTGACCCGGAAGTACTACTCCGGATTGATTTGTGAAGTTTCTGCACACAATTATGTGCGTTTAAAATTGCAACTAGCTCGTTACTCAAAAGCGAGTAGTCCATAGGGTAGTTAGTGTTTGGAATTTGGAATTAACGCGGAGGTTACAGAGCTAGTGAGCCGAGTGACCCGGAAGTACATGGCATAGATAAGATATATAAACAAAGGGACCCTGCTTAAATACGCGCTTTCATATGTTTCGCTGTATTGTAAAGCATCAGAAATTGTTGCCACTGATGTATGTTGATAATACAATTTAACTATAGGAGCCCTGTGTATATATATATAAAAATTCAAAACATGGCGGCCATTTTGGATTGGGAGACGTATCTTCCATTAAATTAGATGGAATTATCTTTGTGCTAGACAACTTGTGATAAACTTAGCCCACCTATTACTATGCGGGTTCAATGAGAATAAATGACGATAAATCCATTTACAGATGAATTTTTGTGCAATAACAAGGGTATATGCTTGAACATTTCCAACAATAAAGTTCACTCGATTTTCCACATATATAAATATTGGAATATTACTATCATAGGAAACATTCACACAGTCTTTGTAGACAAGATAAATTTCAATAAGAAAAAATATATATAAACAACTTATATAAACACAATAAGAACAATCATAATTTAAATATGTTGTGTGTAACCTAGCTAGTACCATGCATAGCTTGATTCAACAGGTATACATAATGTTGCATTTGTTTTTAAAAGACATTTGTTCCAGTATTAAAAATTAAATCAATCTAGCTGCTGGGTCTGAATAGCAGAAATGTCAAGATTACAATGAAGTTTCCTAACTCATTAACAAAGAGGCAGAAGGAATAGATCTTCACAACAGATTACAGAATTAACCTTTCCCACTCTTCTCTGTTATTTAGCCCAGTCCGGAAGGTGTTGAATAAGGACATGTAGAACTGTTCTCTTTTCTTTCTTTTATTGTTGATGTTGCCACCTCTCATACTGTGTGTTATGATCTCTATTACACACCATCTAAGGTCTTCCAATTTGTGGTTACAGTTAGTCCAATGTTCAACTAGAGGGGCTGATTTCTTTTGGGTCCTTATGGCGGACTTGTGCTCGGTTATCCTAGTTTTGATTTCTCTGGAGGTCTCTCCAATGTATGCTTTATTGCACGGACATTGTATCATATAGATCACGTCTTTGGTTTTACAGTTGGCAAAGCTTTTAATTTTATGGTCTATTTCATTATAGTGAATTGATTTGCCTTTCATCATCGATGAACAGTTGGAGCACATATTACATGTGAAATTTCCAGTGGGTAAAGGAGTGTTGTTGATTGTATTGGGAGTCTTATGATGTTTTTCTTTAAAGGTATGAACTAGGCAGTTTCTGATCGTTTTATTGCGGCGGAAACTAAACATGGGTTTAGGGATGTTTACGCCCTGTCTATCATTTAATAATGACCAGTTTCGATTGATAATATTTTTTATTTTATTGCTGGCTGTACTGTAGTTTGTTACAAAAATCAACCTATCATTGGTTCCTTTGTCTTTACCTTCTGTATTCTTGTTGAGAAGCGATTCTCTGTTATAGTATTTCGCACGTTTATATGCTCTTTTGATCAGATTGTTGGGATAGCCTCGGTCTCTAAGTTTCTGGGATAGGGAGTCTGCATGTTTATTGTAGTCTGATATATTGGTACAGTTTCTTCTGATTCTTAAGAATTGACCGAATGGTATATTGTCTTTTTGGCTATGCGGATGGTTGCTTTTGTAATGCAAAAGAGTATTACGGTCTGTTGGCTTAGTGTATAAATCAACGCCCAATACTTTATTCTCAACTCTGATTTTAATATCCAAAAATTCGATAGCTATTTTGTTGTGATTCGACGTAAATCTAAGGTTTTGGTCTCCCAGATTTAACCAAAGAATAAAGTCCTTCAGTGATGCTAAACAGCCTGTCCAAATGAAAAAAATGTCGTCGATATACCTCGACCAACAAGAGATATTTTCACTGAAAGGTGCCATGGTATTAAAGATATGCTTATCTTCAAATGCCGCTACATATAAGCATGCTAAACTAGGGGCACATGTGGCCCCCATGCTAGTTCCTTTAATTTGTTTAAAAAAATTATTTTTAAATAAAAAAATATTATTTTTTAAAATAATTTCTATGCATTCAAGGATGAATGTAGCATGTTGGTCTAAGTCATCTGTGTCGTTTTTAAGGAGGCCCTCTAACATCCTAATTGTGTCGTCTTGCGGAATATTAGTATAAAGGGCCTCTATATCTAACGTCACTAGCCATTGTGTATTGGCATCATAGGATAAACCTTCAATTTTGTCAATCATGCTAGCTGTATCTTTGACATATGCTTTTTGTGTTACAACAATTGGCTGAAGGAACTTGTCCACATATTTACTAAGGGGCTCCGTGATGGAATTGATTGACGACACGATGGGCCTCATTGGGGGATCCTGTATGTTTTTATGGACTTTTGGCAGTCCATAAAGAGCAGGAATAATTGGTGCCTCATTGTTTAAAAAATTGTATTCGTCTAGACAAATAATCTCATCCTCAAGTGCAAATTTTAAAAGATTCTTGACTCTCTGGGTTAAAACATTCCATTCTTGTCTACTTGAGACACAGTAATGTTCTGCATTATTTAATAAGGACATCATTTTGTTCTCGTAATCTATGGTATTCATAAGTACTATGCTACCGCCTTTGTCACCGGGTTTTATTGTTAAAGACTCATTATTTTCTAAGTTCCTCAAAGCAGTACGTTGTTCTCCGTTCATATTGTTCATACCTCTGAGGGGGTGCATGAGAAGTGAAGAGATATTACTCTCTACCACCTTCTCGAACAGGTCAACTTGTTTATTGACCATCCCTATATTGGGGGTCCAGGTCGATTTAGGTTTAAGGCCAGATTTATTTAAGGGTCCTACTTTGGGAGGTTTATCTCTAAAGAATTCATTAAGCCTAATTTTTCTGAAGAATCCCTGGAGATCCCTCTCTAGGTTGTACCTATTGACTCCGGAGCTGATGGCATAACCTAAACCTTTTTCTAGGACTTGCTTTTCTACTGATGTGAGTGTAATTTCTGAGAGATTAATAATGGCTGCTTTATTTTCTAATCCCATTTTGGTTGGCTTCTGGTATAATACCTCTTCTGCTGTTGAGGTTGAGGGTAAAACTTCCCCCTTCCATTGCCTCTGGGTTTGTTGTAATTGTTCCCCCGTCCCCGTTGGCCTAAAAAAGGTAATGATTCTCTATTGGGGGTAGAGGTTGATTCTGCACCTCTATTTAAATCCCCTGTTTTCTCGTGGTCCGAGTCATTGCTAGTATAAGAAGAATCAGAAAAGGTCACTCTTTTTTTGGGGTAAGTGCGCCAGGGTTGTTGCCATTGGTTACGGTTAGGAAAGGTTTCTCTTGGACGATCAAAGAAATCCTTCTGTGTATAAGGATAGACAGTTTCCGTGTTATAATTAGAAACGTCTTTGTTGAATTTGTTGGTTTTTTTGCCAAATAAATAGTCCCTATACCCAGAGACATCTCTTTGAATGTCCTCTAACTTTTTCTTGGCGTCTTCTAATGCAGAGGTATCAAGTTTGGATTCTAAGTCTGCTATTTCTTTCCTCTCAATTAATAGGATGGAGTTGGCGGTCTCTATTATCAGCAACATCCAATCCCTACTACATCTATTGGCAATAAGGGTCCAGTTTTCTATAAACCCAGAATGTCTAATGAACACCCCTGGCTCATTCTTTACCTGCAGGCCATTAGGGATAATACCCTTTTTCAGGTAGTCTATTAGGAAATCTGCATGGAGTTCCGTGCGAACTAATTTCTTTTTATTGTTCCACAGCTCGCGCCATTTCTCTTCGTCATTGTTGGTATTAGAAATGGATGTATAGTTTTTAGAGGTGCCATTCACTATTCTATTGAACTCCTCTTCCGAGAACCCTTTGGTTTTTAATGTATCCATTAATGATTAGGAACACTCGTTGGGTCAATGCCCTAGACACATATAATAAGGAAAAAATCCTCCCAGCTAAAAAGCTGTACACCTATTAATCACAAAAGTTGGAGGTACCCCTGTTGCATATGACAGGTTGGGGGAACTGAACACTAGAAAAGGATTGGAGACCCTGTCTTAGTAATTATAGATCAAATATCCTCGAGCACTAACGTAGAGGACTGAGTACTTAGGAAACCTATGGATAAGGTAGTCACTGAAATGGTAACTAAAGCAGGGCAGTATAAAGTAGACAATGAAACAGACTATAAGAAGTTAATAACAGTAAGTGAACAAAAAATTATCTGACTTAAAGAATAAAATTTATTACCTCCCGAACGGGTTACATTCTAAAACATGGTTAAAATCAGTTTATACAAACCACCAAGGAGTGGACAATTATACACAATTTGTTTAAAAATCAAACCTATCTAAACAAGTGAACACAGTCGACGCAGCGTTTCGGTGTTTTAGTTAATCTTCACACCTTCTTCAGGACGTTCACAAAATTGAATTGAAGTCTAAGAGATCAAACAAAAGAATAATTAAGCTACTTGTCTACATTGCTCCATAACTCATACCACTGCTATCCCGCTCCTGGCAATTTTATTCACACCAAAGAATCTGTATACTTGCTACATCATATTATCCCTGAGTAGAAGGATTTATTTGCCCCTTATGTACTCATAATCTACTGCGATGGAACAGGTCAAGGACATTTCCAGCCACTTGATTTGTATGTTTTTAGACCACTATAACCCATTATTACTCTGGTAGCCTCTTTAGGCTTTGCGATGTTTATATATATATGAATAATTTCATAGTACCTGCTGAAGATGTAGGATGAATGTATCTATTCTTCTCATCCGGCAGACAGTATATTCTTTAGCGGTTTTATACTCGCTTAAACTGTGTGATAAGAAGTTATAAAGAATGTTCAAACGATTCTGGTTATATTATTATAACATTATAGTCAAAGGTGCTGATGCCATGAATTACCTTCTCTGTAAATTCAGATATTCAAAAATGCCCGGAGGAGCCACCGATGGTGATTGGATTAAAAGACCTAGATAGAACCAAAATATCTTAACTTTAAAATTAAGCTCTCTAAGATTTTTTGTAGATATCCTGATGTTTCCCTATTTTTACTAACCTGTTTTGAATTCAGGTTGCCTTTGATCATTTTCCCGACTCTGAAAGATTGTCGGATAGAGCAGTTCTTCTTAAGATTCAAGAACCCAAAATGTGACTCTAAGATGGAAAAAATATGAGGAAGAAGCGATGTTTAAATCACATGGTTATATGTTAATTAGAACAATAATTTTTTAATACAAATGGGTTATTTTAAAGAACCTAGTTTTCAGTCATTTAAAGCTACACTATTGTATTTGGAGAAGGCATGGTCTAGTGTCACTGTCAAGGTTCTTGAAAAAATGCCTTATCTCTAATCGTTATCCTATAACGCACTCTGGCTATCTACTCTAGCTTCACTGGTATCTAGTTGTTTAATAATTGTAGGAACACTGCCAATCATAGGCGGGTTACTATTATTGGTTTGGGATGCCAAAAAAAATATATTTAGACCTACAGAAATACATGTCTATGGACCAAGGGTCTAAAGATGAGCTTTCCTACAGTTGTAGTGTACTTATACTAATGCCTCATTATTGATTTAGGGATTGAAGGTCTGGCTACGAGTGGGTGTATTTATATGCCTATTCAAGGTCCTCACTATGTTTATCTCCCATCTTATAGGGCGAATCCTGACCCTTGCCCTCTCTTTGTTATTGTCAATTTATAAAACCGTTACCTAACATAATTAAAAAAATTATTATTTTTGAACTGAAGACTCAAAAAACAATCCTATTGGAAAATTCTATCTCTCCTAGCACCCAGGGGCAGAGTGTGTGCCTACCTTAGTTAATGAAATCGGCCTCCCTGCTCCTCCGTGCTTCCGTCGTTCGTGTTATCTTCGCGATGGTGTAGGATCTAATTATCACCATTGTCGGTGGCGTTTTTATGTCAACGCTGCCAGTTTTGACCCGGAAGTACTACTCCGGATTGATTTGTGAAGTTTCTGCACACAATTATGTGCGTTTAAAATTGCAACTAGCTCGTTACTCAAAAGCGAGTAGTCCATAGGGTAGTTAGTGTTTGGAATTTGGAATTAACGCGGAGGTTACAGAGCTAGTGAGCCGAGTGACCCGGAAGTACATGGCATAGATAAGATATATAAACAAAGGGACCCTGCTTAAATACGCGCTTTCATATGTTTCGCTGTATTGTAAAGCATCAGAAATTGTTGCCACTGATGTATGTTGATAATACAATTTAACTATAGGAGCCCTGTGTATATATATATAAAAATTCAAAACATGGCGGCCATTTTGGATTGGGAGACGTATCTTCCATTAAATTAGATGGAATTATCTTTGTGCTAGACAACTTGTGATAAACTTAGCCCACCTATTACTATGCGGGTTCAATGAGAATAAATGACGATAAATCCATTTACAGATGAATTTTTGTGCAATAACAAGGGTATATGCTTGAACATTTCCAACAATAAAGTTCACTCGATTTTCCACATATATAAATATTGGAATATTACTATCATAGGAAACATTCACACAGTCTTTGTAGACAAGATAAATTTCAATAAGAAAAAATATATATAAACAACTTATATAAACACAATAAGAACAATCATAATTTAAATATGTTGTGTGTAACCTAGCTAGTACCATGCATAGCTTGATTCAACAGGTATACATAATGTTGCATTTGTTTTTAAAAGACATTTGTTCCAGTATTAAAAATTAAATCAATCTAGCTGCTGGGTCTGAATAGCAGAAATGTCAAGATTACAATGAAGTTTCCTAACTCATTAACAAAGAGGCAGAAGGAATAGATCTTCACAACAGATTACAGAATTAACCTTTCCCACTCTTCTCTGTTATTTAGCCCAGTCCGGAAGGTGTTGAATAAGGACATGTAGAACTGTTCTCTTTTCTTTCTTTTATTGTTGATGTTGCCACCTCTCATACTGTGTGTTATGATCTCTATTACACACCATCTAAGGTCTTCCAATTTGTGGTTACAGTTAGTCCAATGTTCAACTAGAGGGGCTGATTTCTTTTGGGTCCTTATGGCGGACTTGTGCTCGGTTATCCTAGTTTTGATTTCTCTGGAGGTCTCTCCAATGTATGCTTTATTGCACGGACATTGTATCATATAGATCACGTCTTTGGTTTTACAGTTGGCAAAGCTTTTAATTTTATGGTCTATTTCATTATAGTGAATTGATTTGCCTTTCATCATCGATGAACAGTTGGAGCACATATTACATGTGGAATTTCCAGTGGGTAAAGGAGTGTTGTTGATTGTATTGGGAGTCTTATGATGTTTTTCTTTAAAGGTATGAACTAGGCAGTACATCAAAGACCTCTCCCAGGCTCTGAGTAGGGGGGACTTGTGGTCTTCCCCGGTGGAGGCCTGTGCCCTGCTCCCTAGAAAAACTCTGAGTTTGGCGCTGAGAGAGCATGGTATGGCTCTCTTGTTATCAGACTCTTCCCTGGGTAGGCTCACTAACACTTTTTTAGAGACTAAGGTTAATCCTAATTTTGAGAGATTTTTGGATGATATCCAACCCCGCCCCGGCCAAGAAACTTTACATCCAGTTCAGACATGGCTCACTTCCCCTCAGGGAGGCCACCGATAAGTGGACAAAAGTTTCAGCCCCTGTGAGCACTTGCCCAGGGTGTGCGGGTAGCAGAGAGACAGATCTGCACGTTCTTATCTTTTGCCCCTCCTACTCCCGGGCAAGAGCTAAATGGATAATTCAACTTTGCAAGTCCAGGGGGATAAAGGACTATAGGGAGACCTTTAGGATTCTCAAAACTGATACCACTTTTCTGACTGTATATGCAACAGCAAGATTCCTTCTGTCTATGATTTACAAGGTGTGCAATATTAAAGGAAAATCAAAAAATATATATATAACAGGGGAGGCTCTTCTTTATTAAAAGATATCAGGCTGTTCAGCATGGAACCCTAGCTGCTCCCATGGGATACCTACGCATGTTTCTTATGTATTTTCTTTTTAAATCTTCTTAATTTTATTCAAGAATGTTGTTCACTGAGGTATTTTATTACTATTTTAAATGTTTTTATCCAAATAGCATTGATGTATCTGTAAATGTGTAAATATGTCTTTTTATGGTTTTTAACCGATAATAAAAGCTTTTTGACTGACTGACTGATATCGCAAAATTGGAGAACACAGTTGGTTTCAACAATGCCGAGGTGGTGGACTAAAATGTTAAGGACTAAACAGTTTTAAGAAACATATGCTAAGAGTGCAGGGAGTGTTAAGAGATATACATCTATCTGGCAGCATTTTGGAATTCTTTGAACTTGACTGTGGCGTAAAACGTTTCACATTTTTTGGGTTGTCCGTAAAGGGGTAGAGATTACAATGGAACATAATATTTATGAATAAATCAGCACCTATATTCTCTCTTTATTTTCCACGAAGAAGAGCACACTTAAATGTCTTTATCAAGATGGCAGTATCAATCAATGGTTACAGTTGCATTCATTTCTGGACCTAGGGTTTTGGAAAAATATGCACCAGGACGTTCTCGTATTACTTCAGGTACAAGTTTGATGTCCCATTGTTAACTATTTGTATTGTGTAAGCACAAAAATCACTAGCACTTTCTGGATTTAGAAACATGTTTAATGTACATTTATTTCAATTTATGATTTTTTTGTAAAGGTGCACCAGAATAAAAGTCCAAAATATCCTAATGAGTCCAAACAAATCTTTATTGTTTATCAAAATCTTAAAACTGGCCTTCAGCCAACGCGTTCCGTTCCTAGACGGAACTTCTTCAGGGCTCTAGTTTTAATAACGTCACCATGAATAGAACAAGGTAATACTGGATCAAATAACAATTCGTAGAGCACCGGTCAAGTAAGGCATGCAACTAGTATTCTTATAATGAAATAATGGAGAAGAAATTCTCCTTCCATAAGCGCGCAAAGTATACAACAAGTATGACAAAACACACATACTTAGTATGGTAACATATTCACAACAAGCGTTATCTGATTGAGCTGGACCCAGGGAAAGTTACAGGTTTAGGCCGACCGCGATGGAGTGCAAGTCGAATACAGGTTACTCCCACTGAAGAGTAACCTCTTCAAGTCAGAAGACTTATGTTCATGTTGGAGGTGGCTGCAAAGAGACTTTAGCTGCGAAGAACAGGTCGAGCATCATGGACGGTCATTACTGTTGTGCAAAGATCTGGTCATCACTGGGGCTTCGTGCTGGCAGTGGACATGAGATGTCATTGCTGTAGCACAAACTACAGGTCTCAAATTGCTGGTCGTTGTGGATGGTCGTTGTTGGCATGAAGAGCAGTTCTCACCAGAGATTTGCATTGGCAGTCATCACAGGCAGCAGAGTTTCGGCACAAACAGGCCATTTCACTGTCGTGAGGATCCCAAAATTCAGGATTTTTCTACTTTTTTTTCAGAAGGAGCTTCCACTGATGCCAGCCAACCACCCAGGATCTGGGGGCCACCTCTTGGGGATCCGGACTCACTGTAGCAGAGGCCAGCAGCAGGGCTGAGGCCAACCCAGTTGCAGGTCTAGTTGTAGCATGTCAGCTTGGCAGTTGTAAGAAGGCCTATGAAGCTTGTTAAGTCCCTATAGTTCACACAAGAGGTCATCCAACTGTGCCCTGGAGTCACCCTGGGTAGTCTGGGATGATGGCAAGCAGATCCTATCTTCCTTCCCAAACAGCAAGGCAGTCCTCTAAACAGCAGGGCAGTCCATCTTTTGAATCTTGCATAGGTCCTGAGTGTTCTGAAGAGTGGCCCTGGTGGTCCAATATTTATACCTAGTGCCAGCCTTTGTGTGTGAGGGGGTACTCCCTGTCCTAACTCCAACACCGGTTCTGGAAAAATATTTCCCTTACCGGGTCATGGCTCCAAAATGTCTGGGGGTGACAAAAGGCAGGGCAGGCTTAGTGTAAGAGTCTTTTGTGTGGTGTGCAGGAGGCAAATCACTTTGAATTATAAGTGGGGCTGGGGACAACCCCTCCACAGTCATTCTTTCAGTTTGTCCTGTCCTATTCATACCTAAGCCCCTTTTGTGATACTGTCTGGAAGAAATACACAAACCTCAAAAGCAGAGCCATTCACAGTCATGGGACCCAGGACACTGGCAAAAGCCACAGATGGTTAGAACATGAGAATACCAACTTTCTAAAAGTGACATTTTCAGATTTTAACTTAAAAAATGCCTTCATCATTAAAGAGGTTTTTAAATTGCTATTTGTTTGAGTGCAAACAGCATACATCCACCTGCTCCCAATCTAAAGTTAGCACTTATTAAATGTAATAAGGTAACCCAATGTTAGTCACTGTGTAAAATATAGGCCTTAAAACAGCCAACAATGACTTTAGTAGTCTTTCACTGCATGGACACATAAAACTTTAGTACACATGTCCTACTTTGTAAATACAATGCACCCTGCCCTATGAGCATTTGACTTACAAGCATTGAAAAGAAAGGTATGGGCCTGGCAAAAGGTTTATTTTGCAAAGTCAAATTGGTAATTTAAAGCTGCGCTACGGGCTACAATGGCAGGCTTAAGATATGCTTTTAAAATACTATTTTAGTGAGTGGCATAATGGGTGCTGCAAGTCCACTAGCAGCATTCAATTTACATGGCTTGTGTACATGTAGTACCATTTATTCTGGACTTATAAACAAATTAAATGTGTCAATTAGGTGTAGGTCAATTTTTCCATGTTTGAAGGAGAGAGCCCAAGCACTTTAGCACTGGTTAGCAATGGTAAAGCACCAAAGTCCTAAAACCAACAAAAACAGAATCAGCAAACATAAGGGGTGAAGGCTCTTATGTTCAGGTTCCCCGGTACACTGGTAGCCAGTTCTTTTCCCGAGCCTTTGTTGTTAATGAGTGTCACTAGTCTATCAATCCTGGAGGACAGTGTTTTAAAGTGTGAAGTAATAAGCTGCTCCATATGAGCCTGAAGGTCAATTAAAAAGTGAGTAGCCCAAAGTGGGTGCCCAATAGGAGGTGGATTGGATACAGGCTCCGACTGCTGTGGAGCCGGTGTGGAGGCTGCTTTATTAGCTTGATTACGTACGGGTTTCGGCTTCCTATGTTTATGACTCGATCTGGGAGCCTTTCTACATCCTGGTGTTAGATGTGGCAGCGGGTCTACTGTTGGGGCAATGGCTTCCGGATCCTGCTGGGCGCAGGGTAACTCTGAAAAAGACATGAAAAACAATGTGTGTTCAAGGGGGTTAGCTATAATTTCAGAGAGGTCCTCTGCAGGCTGTGAGGGGGCGATCGCTGGGGTAAGGGAGAGACGTCTCTCAGTGTTTTGAATGGCAGTTGAAACGACTCCTATCACTTTTTGCAGCATTTTATCTATGGCTGTGAGCGTAGGTTGTGGTTGGGTGGAAGCTGCTAACTGCCTAGTCATGGGGCGTGAGGCAGAGGTCTTGTTGGTTTTTCCCATGTTGCTTTTAAAAAGGTTAAAAAAAAATTTACAAAATAGAGGAAGGATCCCCACTATACAAGGATTTTACAAATCAGATTAAAATACACGTTGTAAAGGTCGGAGTAAAAAATAGTAACATAAACAGTCCCTACTCAATATGCCTAAGCAAATGGGGACAAGCTTTGACTGATAGAGTAATAATAAAATACATGTGGGTAAATTATGTCCACAATAGCAAACCAAGTCAGATAAAGTTACCAGTCACTGATATTGGTTGCTGAAGACATTAAGGGGGGTGGCCCAGCCCTGCCTCATACTGCCCCCGGGTTTCTCCCGGCGCCGTCCGCACGCGTCCCCCGATGCAGGAGGTGGATCTGGAATTTAAACGCCACCGGGTGCGAAGGGGGCGTGTCCCAGAGCGTTGGTGCCAGGACTTCTGGGCGATGTGGTCTCCCCTCACAGCGGCCGCGCCTGGGATGGTTGTAGGCAGGGGCGGAGGGGGAAACAGCTGGCACAATACACACGGCCCCAGCAGGAAGCAAAACAGCGGCGGATCAACCCACCAGCACGGAGAGTGTATTTCCCTTCTTATTGACACTCAGGGCTCCCCAGTGTTCAATTTACTCTTCAAGTGTGAGAGGGCGCTCCCTTCTAACTCTTTTGCACCCCAGCAAATCTTAAAGTGCCTGCCGCGAGAGGCAAAAACACAGCAGTTCCAGAGCTCGCTGCCTCTAATACACTCACCGGAGCCTTGGCCGACAGTCCCAACTTCACAGTTTAACAAATAATCCAGCACCGGTATCGTGGTGAAAAAAACTAAAAACAAAGCACATCCAGCAGTTGAGTTTGAAATCCGCCTCTCCGCCGGCCGCTGAGGGCCCTCTCCTCTTAGAGCTCGTATCAAAACACTACTGCAATCACCGTAGTGTGAACGCCGCTAGTATCTGATCCAGTGCAGGTGAGTCACTTTCCCAGGTGCTACTTGCTGCCACTGCCGCTTGGCGTTCTCTGCAGATTTTGCCGTACTTCAATATCTGCGGTGGCAACAAGAAAACCACCAAACAGTTTACATCAGTGGTCTTCAAACTTTTTAATTCCACACCCCCTCAGTGTAGAAAAACAATTCGCCGGGCCCCCCCTCAAAATATTTCACAATTATTCTATTTAACTGGCCATTTTTAAATATGTCTAGACCTTAGTGGCAGCTAAGTTCTGTCACTGTTTTAAAAATGCAAACAAATACAGGATTTCCAAACATACTATTCCAGTGAGGCAGGCCTTGCTAATGTGCAAAGGATCCACAGTGCGGTTATTTGAAATAGTAGTGTAGGTATTGGAGAAAATGTGAAGTCCCTTCCCTTTTGACACCTTCTCCCAGCCGGGATTTAAATGACAAAGGATGTTAATGATGGCCCATTACAGAATTGCTTACTGCTGCTCATTCTTTTAGGCTGAAAACAAAGCATAATGTTTCTTCTGGCCAGAGCCTGGCGCCCCCCCCCCCCCGGATCACTTAAGGCCCCCCTAGGGGGGCCCGCCCCCCAGTTTGAAGACCTCTGGCTCTAAACACCTGCTGCTGCCCCCGCTACTGTACGTTCTATGCCGTGGAGCCAGCGGGATAGGTGGACTGCCCGGGAGCTGCTCACACGTGTGTCTGACCCGCGGACGCCTCCCCCTCGGGCTTGGGCGGCTTCCACAATTTTGCGATATCAAGGAGCGAGCTATCGTAAATGTGATTGAGATAAATTACTGTGATCTCCTCGACCAGAATGGAATTGTTTAGTTTATACTGAGATTAAATACATGGCATATTACCATTGATTCAAATAATGTATACCAATAATGGAAGAAATTGTAATATTGAGAAAATCAATAAAATATATTATAAAAATTAAAAAGAGATAAAGTACTGTCCATATTTACTTAAATCACAAGTCTCTTTCGAAGTCCCAAATGGCACTACACTTGCCTCTATTTCAAACCAGAACTGCAGACTTCGATTTATAGCTGTAATTAAATCTTCTTAAAATGTTGCCAGTTTTGTGCACGCATAACATGTATGAAGCCAGCCTCCTCCCCCCTTCCTGATGACAACCAAAGGACTGAATCGGGACTGAAGAAAATGCTATATGCACTGCTTGGGGAGTGTAATATGCCATCCAGCAGGACAGGAATGGCATTCATTTATAGTTTTCTGTTCTTAAGGATTTATGCCCCAGTTCAGCAATTAATTGCCAATATTCTTTTGACAACCTACATTGTGTTTTGTCAAAAACAATACCCGTAACATCAGCAGCCAATTCCTGGGCCGGGTGATTGCAGAGTAGCCCGAACCATTTACTGGAGCCTATAAGTTTACTCCTGACTAAAGCACACCAAGCCGGATGTTCTTCTAAAATTGTTAATTTTACGTTAGTATTTAAAAAGTGAATAATCTGTCCATAACTCAAGAAAAGCTGACTCTACTGCCCCTCATACTGCAGTAATATATCTACCCATTTAATATAGTTACCTCTTACAACAAAATCCCTCAGATCTTTAAATCCTTTAGGGCCCGATTCACAGAACTAACTTAAGACAAAATCCTAAACTTACTACTTTTGGTATTCACAGAATAGATTTATGACTACTAACTTTACGTCCGCACTCGGGCTGGAATTTGTCGGAGCTTCTGGCTTGGATGTGGAGCTTGCGGCCCGGCGGCGGAGCTTCCGGTCCAGAGGTGGAGATTTCAGCCATGGCTAAATCCTCACCTCCGAGCCGGAAGCTCCGCCTCTGGGCCGCAAGCTCCGCCTCTGGGCTGGAAGCTCCGCCTCCAGGTCAGAAGCTCCGCCTCCAGGCCGGACTTTACGGCCCGAGTGCGGACGTAAAGTTAGTAGTCGTAAATCCATTCTGTGAATACCAAAAGTAGTAAGTGCATTCTGTGAATACCAAAAATAGTAAGTTTAGGATTTTGTCTTAAGTTAGTTCTGTGAATCGGGCCCTTAGTGTTCCACAATCCTGTCACTGCCCTAGATAGGTTTAGCCCCAAAAAGTTACACTTCTGCAGTTTAAGAAAGCCTAAACCAGCTGTCATCAGGCGAGTTCTAAAAAGGAGATCCATACTACAGCTTATCTCATGAATGGACCTATATAGAGTCTTCTAAGGCATTTTCGCCATTTTAATAAAAGCTGGGAGATTTATTGGAGATTCCTGGGCCATGTTTTTCATCAAAAAAGTTTCCAGCACCTCTTTGCCATCAATCAGTCATACTAAAATATCCAGCAATTCTGCCTGGTAATATGTTTGAAAATTGGGGAGCGCTTGACCTCCTTGGGTGGTATTGAGTTGCAAAATGGAATACTTCACCCTAGGGGCTTTCTTCTTCATACAAAACTTCTCAGAAGACAAACTAAGGGTGTTGATTGTACGTCTTGTGTTATTGAACTTTAATCCATTTACCGCGGTGGACATTTCGCTGCGGTGCGGGCTCTACTAGGCGGACACGAGCACGGAAGGGGTTAAATGTATTGTCTCTACTGAAGTTACCTCAGTAGTGAACCTCACTTAAAAACCTCATTTTAAAAAAAGCCAACAGTTTAAGCACGCCTCCTTTCAGAAGAGCTTTGCTCATCTGTTCAGCACTTTTGGACATAAGGCAGTGGGCTTTGCATACTGTCAACTTCACTGATGTAAATCAATTTGTAACAAAGAAGGGGTACCCCTAATAACGTTTCCTATATCAGGGTAGACAAAATACATGTAAATAAAGGAAACAGTTCAGCATGTGGACCAATAATACATTAAAGAAAAGACTACAAACCCAAATGGACATTAAAGTTTAATTTCATAATTTATTAATACAAAAATGTATTTTCTTTCCTTTTTGTTTTTATAAATATAGAAGTGTGAAACAGTGGCACCATATAAATATAGATATATCTGTACAATCATTAAACTGCAATCAATATCATGTGTTTTTATTCAGTTTTCATTTGGCATCTTAATTCATTAAATTCATAGATCGCCAAATGTACAATGGTACACTTACATATTTTTAAAAAATCATTCTATTATGAAAAGAGACACTGAAACACAACTAATACATTTGATTAACACCAAACATTTAAATCATCACAAAATGTCATGGCTAAAATGAAATATACTATCTACGTGCGTTTCAGCTGAGCCTTCATCATGTAGCCATGTATTTTTGGTATCTGAAAAAAAAAAAAAAGACCACCACTTGTTGTCAGAACATTGGTCCAACTTAAACTAAGGTAAGTACATACATTGAAAGTCCTACTATATACATCGTATATACATAATGTTCTGAAACAGAACTATTTATTAAAAAACATTAACTATACATTATTATTTACACTTTCATTACTAGTCATCTAGTTGCTAACGGGGCCAACACAGTAGAGAATTTAATTAGCCAGATAAAAAACCTCTGTGTATGAATTGGTGTCTTGCAAATCTGAATGGAGACAGAGATAAATTACTGTTTATCTAGTTTCACGGTATACGTGGTGTACCATGCAGTAAAATAGAGATGATGGTACTTACCCTCCCTATACAAACTCCGGAGGGTTTTAAAAAGGACAATTGATAAAATCCCTGCTGGCACAAATCCTGAAAGAATAAATGGTAAACACTGAGAACACCACTTGATGTCACTCTACAAGGATTCAGTACATGTCCCCGATGGCTGATCCTCTCTAAGTAATGCTAATATTGAAAGGGTGGTGTCTTAATAACCGTTCCCTGATGCCAAAACTACAGCTATACAACTCTGGATCATGTGCATAGACGTAACAGAACGCGTGTCTAAGGATGATAAAAATGACATTATACAACAAGGTACCTTATGTGGGGTGCGATGACGAGTGCCGTTTTTGCTGCAACCTGCACCGCTAGGTAGAACGACATCGGCGGCCTTGCTGAAGACGATGTTCACGTCCGATTCGCCCCGCGGCCCCTGCTGTGGGGCCCCGTCCGTGGGATGGTAACTGGCGTGTTCGGGGTAGACCTTACGGAGGGTGTCCAGCACCGGAAACGTCCGTCTGTGCCGAGTCTCTCTACGGAGACATAGTAAGTGGACAGGCACCCCAGACCACTGTGTATATAGGCGCTATGATTCACGGGACAACCCCTTGTAATGTCCTTTTCTTCCCCCAACACTCACACACTGAACCAGGATGGATGCAATAACGTTTTATTATAATTATCACAAAGTACGCAGAGCTAGGGCGCCGAGCGTCTCACTGTTCCCAGCTCCGGTCGCCAACTGCCGTTTTCTCCGTTTCGCGCCTTTCCTACTCGCTCGCTGCGCATGCGCGCGCCTGCCGCTCCAGTCTTTGGCGTGACGCGTCATCGCGTACACGCGCATAGACTAGAGCGCTCACCACATATCTCCCCCCTTTTATTTTCAAACAACATAACACCTCCCCCCAACTGGCTGAGTGTCCCATGTGCATGAGTCTGTGTCTCTGTGGGGCACCAAGGGGGTGGCAACCATGAACTAGTGTCCATCCATTATAAAGTCTCTATATCGAGAGGGCGCAGTGACTGCCCTGCCACTGCGGGTGTGTCTTACCGGCATGTTCTCTTCCGCCTCTGTCTCACCTCGTGATCTCTCACCGTCTCTCGACTCCCCTCTCTGTGCTACACCCGCCGGTGTACCACCTCTGTCGGTAGACTCTGTGTTGGGAACATCCACCTCATTGTCCTCTCCTGTACCTTCCCACAGGTCTACTGCACTGTGCCCCAGTTGGGGTCTTGCTTCTTGGAAGTCCACCCGTATCTCTTCCTCTTCGGACTTGGGCCACACTATTATTTTGTTGACTCTGGCCATGCGGTCTTGGGACCACACCCTGCCGTCGCTGAGGAGAGCCGCCCTGCCTCGTACTTCTTTGACCTGCAAGGGCTGGCTAAACTTGCTTTCACCTTTCTTTTGTATGTTAGGGAGTTTGAATCTCGTGCCCCAAATAAACTGCCGAAACTTGTTCATGGCCCAGGTGACCGCCAGCATCTCCTTTTCGATAACGCTGTACCTCTGTTCCGTCGGAGATAGCGCTCGTGACGCGAAGCTGATCGTTTCTGTGGACCCGTCTTCTCTTTCCTGAGCCAAGACCGCCCCTAAGCCCTTGTCGCTCGCATCTGTTGTCACTATGGTCTTGCCAGTGGGGACGTACCCTTGTAGTGGGACAGCTTGGCTGATGCAATCCTTTATCGTGTCGAATTCTAATTGTGCTTCTGCATCCCACTCAAATTTGGTCTTGTCTCTGATCAGTTGCCTCATTTTGTATGTTCTGGTGGCAAAGTGTCTCACAAACTTGCTGTAATACTCGGCCATTCCAAGGAATGACCGCACTTCCTCCTTGGTGCATGGGGCTTTGGCGTTCCTAATTGCTTTCACATTCTGTTCTTTCGGTGAGATGCCATGTGTCCCTATTTCGTGGCCTAAGTATGTCACTGATTGAGTCCCAATTCTACATTTACTCCATTCCGCCGTCATGCCTTTGCTTTGCAGCACTCCTAGGACTCTATGCAGCTTCTTGTCGTGATCTCCTTTGGAGGAGCCCATCACCAGGATGTCATCTTGAAAATACTGCACTCCTGAGATGTCCTTGAACAGTCTATGCATCAGCTTCTGGAATACGGCCGCAGCGGATGCCAGGCCAAAGGGCATCCTCCGGAATTGGTAACACCCAAAGGGTGTAATGAAGGATGTGTACTTCCTACTCACTGGGTGCAGCTCTATCTGGTAGTACGCTGACGTTAGATCTATGGTGGAGAAATGGGTGACTCCTTTTGTTCTCGCCAGCATCTCCTCGATTCTGGGAAGTGGAAATCTCTCCACGATGAGATTTTTGTTGAGCTCACGAAGGTCCACGCAGAGACGGACCTTGCCGTTTGGTTTCTTGACCACCACCAAGGGCGATAGCCACTCCGCACTGTCCACCGGCTCTATAATGCCTTGCTCCTCCAGCCTCAGCAATTCCTGTTGTACCGCTCCGCTCGTGGATATGGGTATGTTCCGGACCTTGTGTACCACTGGTACTGCTCCCTCCTTGAGGACCATTTTGTGTACGAATTTGTGGCATTCTCAGTGTACGAGATGGGCTTGATATCCGGAGGCCATAGGTCTGGCCCCACGACTGGTGCAAAGTCTTCTTCCCATATAGACCTTTGTACGATGGTCCAGGGGGATCCCGAATCGACTGCCATGTGTATTTTCACTCCTCCTATGAGCATGTCCGTGCGGGGCTTATCACTTCGCTTCCCTGCCACCTCCAGCACTTGGTCCTCGATGCACAGCACCAAATCACCCTCATCTAGGTCATCTTCTTCGCTCTCGTCCGCAGTGGCTGCTACGACACACTTGACGGTGGACTTCGTCCCCTTCTTCCGACACACCTTTTCAAAATGGCCGGTCAGGCCACAGAACGAGCACCTGGCTCGGAACGCGGGACATCGTTTGTCCTGAGCCGCATGCGCCGTGCTGCCACACCTGTAGCACGCAAACTTACTGCCAGAGCTGGGGCGGACCGTTTGTTTACCCGTCCATCTTGTGTCTTTCCTCTGGTCTCCATACGTGCTTTTGGGTTTACTGGACTGTGGTGCCTCATCGATCTTGTTGATCATTTGCCTCGGCACGCTATCCCTTTTTGCTGCGTCGGCGCCTCGTTTTGACATTTCTGCCTTCTTGACCATCGCCACCACTTCCTTGAGGGACGTCTCGTTCAGCGCCCATAGTTTGTCCTGGACGGCTCTGCTGGTGGTATGCATCACGAGCTGATCTTTTATGTATTCATCTTGGAGAGCACCATACTGACACGTGATGGCCAGGCGTCGAAGAGCCGCCACGTAGTCGTCAATGGATTCACCCGCCTCTTGTTTTCTCTGCTGAAAATTGCAGCGGTCTATGGAGACGCAAACTGCTGGGCGGTAATGGCTGTCCAAGTCGTCCAGTGCATTCTTGAAGACATCTGTCTCCGTTGCACCCCTCTCCTTGGGTACTAGGTTCTTGAACACCCTCACCCCTTCCGGGCCTAAATTGTGGAGCAACAGTCTCTTTCGTCTTGCCGGGGTGTATTCCCCTTCACTCTCGTCTTCCAGAGCCTCTATGTAATTCAGAAAGTATTCTTTCCAGTCCTCCCATTTTAACTGCGGCTCACCCGGTCTGGGCAGGAATGGAACGGGTGCCATCAGGGCTGAAGCTTGATTTGCCATTCTGGCTTCGCCTCTGGTTCCTTCCTCCTGGGCTCTATGATGGGCAGGCTCACCGGATGCTCCCGCACTCCCTGCCGTGTCGCCTTGGCCCCTGGGACTACCTGGGGTATTGTCCCTCGCTCCCTGCGTGAGTTGATCTGTCTGTCCCCCTTCCTCTAGCTTGGGGGTGGTGCCCTTGGTTGCCAGGTTGGTGGCTGTAGGCTCCTTGTTCCTTGGGCAGCACTAACCTGGATAGTAAGGTTGGTGTTGTGGCTGATTCCGTGCTGCTGCGCTGCTGCCACGCCCTTTGCTCTTCTTTATTGCTGTCCTGCCTTGCTGGCCGGTGTGGAGCTGTAAGAGGTTGCTCGCTCCTGTCCTCTATGCCTGGTGGTGTTCGGGATGCCAGCCTCGTCGCCAATGTAATGTCCTTTTCTTCCCCCAACACTCACACACTGAACCAGGATGGATGCAATAACGTTTTATTATAATTATCACAAAGTACGCAGAGCTAGGGCGCCGAGCGTCTCACTGTTCCCAGCTCCGGTCGCCAACTGCCGTTTTCTCCGTTTCGCGCCTTTCCTACTCGCGCGCCTGCCGCTCCAGTCTATGGCGTGATGCGTCATCGCGTACACGCGCATAGACTAGAGCGCTCACCACACACCTTATGTCTGACGTGGACCACGTCTATAGGCAACCGCATTACGACGCGTTGGAGATGCTATAATGATTACGACATTTTAAAGGGGGCGTACACTATGAACGGCCTCGACCTCTCCAGTCTGACACATATAACGGTGCTGCTTTCCGGGCTTGAATAAAGCTATATTGAAAGTAACCCAAAAGAAAAAACATGTGCATTAAAAGTGAATGCACCAAACTATTCGGTTGGTGCGTACGTGATCTTCGCATCGTACTTGGTCATTCGGAACGGTGTACGATTCAGTCGTAAGCAAGTGCCACGGATCGAATCCAGGAAAGTCAAATCAGATTCGGAGGCCTTCGGAACGACATCGGAATCGCACCCATAGAGCAAATCAGAAACCAAGCATTGGCAAAACAATGCATGTGGCTTTAATGTGATACATAGAAAAAGACGATGAACAGATGTAGTTTTCACCCATTAGCACATTAAAGTCAGCCCTATTGGCCTTGGCAATGCTTTTAAACAGAGAATGGTTATGCAGGTAGGGTAACCAGCAGTTAATAACTAAATTAAGCAGGGCTTTCCTAAAGAAACAAAGTGATCAGAAGAAGAACAGGTCAAGTCTGGAAATGCTGCCCATTATCAATACTGCACATGGTCCCCAAATTTTGAAACAGAGAAAGGTACAGGTTGAATCACTGGGTGAGGGAGTGTGGGTGTGCTTGAGAAGAAGTGCTGAGGTAGGGCGATATCTAGGGGGGCAAGTGAAATCAAGGAAATTAATAGAAGAGAATAGAAACTCTAAAATGAAAGGGGAGAGAAGTGGTGAGGCATGTGGAGAAAATAGGGGGCTGGTGGCAAAGTGAGAGCATAGTGTGCGAAGGACCATGGAGAGGGCAATGGGAATGAAGAGAGGCATGTGGAGGAAAGAAAGGGAGCAGTTTGGTTCATTATATAAAAAACAATGCAACTCATACATTAAAACAGAATCACGTTCTAGGATGTGGAATGATGTACCAAACATCCAACAGTATGAGCTGAGTAATTTAAGTTTCTGGATCCATTGAAAATGCGATTCCAACAGACTCGAAGCAATAGCTGAAGGGCATTATCCAAACACGCCAGTAAATGAAAGGGTTGCCCAAATCCCACTTGGCAGATTCGAAACAATAGGTCTAGCAGGCAGCTGTGCCTGGGATATCAAGCCAGCCCTAAAGTAGACGGGGCTTATCAGGCCCAACAATCAGTGCTACACAATGTGAAATATTTGAAAAATAGTTAAGCTTTAGAAAGCCTTTAACTCTGGCGAAAATTAGGAAAATTATAGTGGAAGTAAAAATGCATGGTTAGTATAGATTTTTGCGTAGTGCATCTCTTTTTAGCAACTCTTTTTCATATATCTGATTCAATGAACTGACAGCAATGCATTTTTCTATTATTTTGAACACAATTGGATTTAAAAACTGTGGTATTCTCATTGGCAATGTGATGAAGTAGAAAGTGAACTTTCATTTAGAAGACTATCCTAGAAAAATGTTGACGCCGTAATTATTTACCTTTGTCCGGTGGTGTCGAAGTACGCTAAATTTCTGTGTAATAATTTGCAATAATTTCTTATTAACAAATTACTGAAATGTGTTATACGTTACATCACATTACAACCGTGAAGGTTACCGTCAGCACAAGGCTGGCAAAAATAGCTTTAAACATAAATGAGGAAACGTGTATTAATTCATTCACTCCAAATCAGAAGATTTATATAAATGTGTGACATTCTCATTGCCGCACATTTATCACATTTCCATTGCAATCGAAATTGGCATGCGTTTCTGCCTGTGGTGTGGTATTATGATGTACCGGGAAGGCCCAATCTAGCCGGCAGAATGCTTTTCATCTGCCCTGTGAGAGTGGTGATGACCTTGGAAAGTGTCTGTACGGGGTTTGGGTGGATGAGTTGAGAATGTGTGCTACGAACTGCCACTTTTGTAAATAGAGAAGCATCCGCTTTTACTGGGTGTTCGGGTGACCAACCATCGTAAATTTCACGGACCGTCCGCTATTTTAGTATGATGTCTGTGGGGCCTCTGTAATTTGGGGACCACATTGCCGACGCCATACAGACATCATACTAAAAGAAAATTGGGGAATTTCAGGAAGGTATACCCGCGAGAGGCCCTGTGAGATTGAAACCTTCCACTGGAGGTCTCTCGCACTTATCTATTAATCTGCAGATTGAGGCTGCCTGCAGCAGCCCCTCCCGGACCTTGCAAAGACTGTGGACTGGTCCATTGTCACTCTGAGACCGCAGACAATTATCACAGATAGAATGACACTGGGCCCTATGATAGTGACATCATGTGGTGTGCCTTCTCCTACACAAATCTTGATTGGAGAAAGGGCCTGATGTTGCTTTGCAAAGCTGCGTGCATACTAAAAATCTGTGACTGCACAATTGCCTCGTCCTCCTTAAATAAACTTATTTTGACATGTCCTTATTTTGGTTGTCTATTTATAGTTATATACTATTGTGCGACCTCCTCTGATATGTCTGTAAAACGTTAGTCTTGTCCCGAATTTCTGTCATGAAATGTGACCGTCTCACCTGAATTTTGACTCTGTCCTGAATTTTTACACTGACCGTCCTGAATTTGTACCCATGGCAGTTGGTCACCCTAACTACTGGGTGTGTTTTTTCTTCACACAATCGATGCATCAACAATAAGTCCTTGCATTTTAAGTCCTACGTTAAGCAGGGATTTCACCCACATTTTTCCTGTGCATCAAACAGGCCCACATGTTGAAAGCCTGCTGGGAATTTGTTCTCTCTCCAGATTACTCAAATGACCCCTGGGGGTGAGGGGAGTAAACAGCGAGAAAATGCACGACCAGAGGAGAATAGAATTCTGCCAGTAAAGTTCAGACTTGCTCTACAGCAGGAAACACATCGCACACACTGCAGCAGCTGTGCTAAATAGTCGTGTACAGAACATCCTGTAGATTATCTAATTGAAACCAGATGAGGCGGTGCTGATGTCGGTTATCTGCATTGTTTCTGCAAGCTGCCAATAGCCATGAAACAGTTTAATTGTGGAGGACGTGCTCTTCAGGGCCGATTCAGCTTTTTGGACACTCAACCATTTAATTCTCTGGTGTGTAGCAGGGTTTAGGGCTTATTTGGAGTCTGGCATGTCCCAGTTCTGAAAGTGCCTAGCTAATATATGTGAAACCTGTGCCTACATGTGCACCGTTTCGACTAATTTTTTTCAAAAAATTAATTTGTCGGAGAACAACCGGCAGTAAAAACGCACAGAGTGAGGTTGCCTTGCCCGCAATGCTGGCGTATATGAAAGCTGGGGGGGGGGGGGGGCATATGTAAGATATACTAGGTGGGTAACTCACCCTATTGCTGCCATCCATCCCACTGTATCAGCCGAGTAAAAATCAGTTTTGGTGTCTGGCAGGAGCTCCATAACAAAAACTGAAGTTAATTTTTTGCCTCTGCTGGAAACAGTCTGGTCCAACTTTAGTCTTCTGTTCAGTAGGAACAACATACAAATGCGTAGGAGCATATTCAGGTGAAGAGATGTGGTGCCTCACAGGCACATGTAGATATAGAGCTATAACCACCTAACAGATGGTACTGTGTAAGGAGGTAACCTCTGTGCAGTTGCAAAGTACTTTTCACTGCACCCGTACAGTCTGTGTGAGAGGATTTCTCTATTTCATTTCTTAAATTCATCTCACTTAGTGTTCATCTCATGTGTATCTATGTCTCTTATTATTTAACCACCCAAGTGTAGCTATCATTGCCACTACTGCTAGCCATGCTGTATCTATTTTGAGTGAGGGAAGCCTGCACATGTGCTTTCATTTCTGTACCTGTTGTCTTGAGGGACACTTGAACTTCTATTTTTATCAGTATACCTCTAATATGTCAAGTTTTTTTTAATAGTTGTTGTGTATTCTGTGCATTTGCTGTGTGTAGCAAGCATTCACTTGTATTCTACCTGTGGAACCTTTTCTGTACTGAGGAAGATTGTGCAGCTGCTCCACCAGCTGTCCCTGTTGAGTTAAGGAAACTTCACTATTGATGCATGCCGAACCTGTTTGGCTTTTGTGTGTGCTTGAAGTTCCTAATTCTGCCACAAGTCGGGAAGAACCTTTTGTAAGTGTTAATGAACTTGTGCTGCGGTTGCCTGTGCTCTACCTAGTCCCTAGCGGAGTAACCTCCTGTGGTTCTTCCTTCGCTATTGCATCTTCCTCAGTACAGAACATCCTGTAGATTATCTAATTGAAACCAGATGAGGCGGTGCTGATGTGGGTTATCTGCATTGTCTAGGATGTGGTTTGGATCTCCAGCCTGTACTCATGTTTTAAGCTACCACACACAAAGTATATGCCTTTTGGTAAGAACGTTTTTTTACCAAGTTTCTGTATTTTAGAACCGCGTGGTCTTTTGGGCTCATTTTCATTAATTTTTTAATAGTTACAGAGTGTTTACTGAGTCTATTACACCTTCCCAGGTTTGTGGTGTATCCATTGCGTAGGAGGTCAGTTTCCCACTTATGTTTTTTACTATCAGAGCACTGGGCTGCACTTGTCATTCTTAATAGGGCACCATTTAGACATCTTGCACACACATCCTGACATGGTGGCGTTTTACTTTCACTTTTACTTTGACCTTTATCTTTTTTCATCATGTACATCTCGAGCTCATTACTTTAACATGATGTAGTCAATAACTTAGTTCTTTCAAATCCTTGATGTTATTCAATTATTCTGATATTGGTATTGTTCTATGTTGTAGATCCGGGTTTGAGAAAACTTGAAGAATATTTTCCACAGCTTCTGTTTTTAATTCATTATTGTTTAACTATATATATCCTGAAGAAGGGTTCATGGTGAACCTGAAATGCATTGGGAGTTCTCTGTTTTTGTATAAGAATTGGAATTATACATATTTGACTGTGATTACATTATCGCTTTTGTTGACTGTTAGAAATATTTTGTTGTAAGAAAGATTTTCAAGAGTGTGATTTTAATACTATTCTAAAAGTGATCTCTTTATTTATTTTTACAAATGAAAATCTCTGTTTTAAAAAAAAATGAGTTGACATAATTTTTTTGTTTATAACTTGGAGTATATCGTACTAAAACAATGTTAATGATGATGATATTTTGAAGGCATTCTGCCTTTAGCTGTGCTACATGAAGTCCAGGGTTTTCCCTAGACTCTTTTTTACATTGTTCATAACACTAAGGGACTTGGGGCCAGATGTAGGTAAAAGTCATTTACCGATTCTTAAATACCGAATTTTACCGAATCGGTATTCAAGAATCGGTAAATGAGATGTAGGAAAAAATCGGTATCAAATACCGAATCGGAAAAATGTGGTATCGGACTTTCGGTAGTTACCGAATCGGTATTTAGCGAATCGGTAATTACCGGATCGGTAATGGCCATACAACCCTATGGGCCAAAAGGCCCATAGGAATGCATTGGAAATACCGAATCTAAATACCGAATCGGCAAGCAAGTAAAAGTGAAACTAATGAAAACAGCCAATCAGGTGGCACCACCCTCCCCCACCCTACCAGGGAGTGGCTACCCAGGCAGCTGCAACTCATTAGAAGGTTCTGGAGAGGCAGTCAGAGCTGAGCAGAGAGACAGAGCAGCAGGGAGAGTTTTGTTTGTAGTGAAATACAGTAATAATGGCAAGCAGCACTGAGAGCCAGAAGGCTGAGAGAAAACGAAAAATAAAGTTCAGCAGCATGGAGCTGCAGGTACTGGTGGAGGAAGTGGTGAGGGTCCACAAACAGCTCTTTGGCAGGCAGTCCCTCACTGTACCAGAGTCAGCCAAAAGAAAACTGTGGACTGCCATAGGAGAGAAGGTGAATGCTGTGGGTGTGACCCCCAGGAGCATTGAGGACCTGAAGAAAAGGTTTTACAATATCAGGAGCCTCACCAAAAAAAAGATGGCAGAGATCCACAAGCAGGCTGGTGTCACCGGTGGAGGCAGGAACCCAGCGCCTCCCCTGACTGACCTGGAGGAACTGGTGGCCTCAACCATCGAGCCTGACCGTGTTGTGGGAGTAGGAGATGTGGACAGCTCAGCCAGAGCTACTACAAAAGGTAAGAGGCTTGCGCAGCATGGCACCCCCAAGCAAACAGCTTCCCTTTAGCCTTTGTGTACAGGCCAACCCTAGTCCAGTACTGCTAGCACTATACATGAGCAATTCATTATGGGAAATGTAGTCAGCAAATGTAGGACCATATGTAAGTGCACAGAAATCAGCAGGGCACTGAAAGCAAATGAGAGTAATGAAAGTGAAATGTGCAATGCATTTATTGAAGTGACTGTAACACATTAGCACTCAGTTTACATACCCTTCTTTATACCTAGGGGCAACAACAGGCAGTGGACCATCTGCATCACAAGGGACTGCACCAGCGAGAGAGGAGAGTGTGGAGGCAGGGCCAAGCACCGTAGAAGCCTCGCAGGAGGAGGAAGACATCACTGCCATCTTCCATGAGGATGACACTGTTCATCCCCTCGTGTTTCCCCACTCCCCACACCTTTCTCAATCCCCCCTCATTGGTGTTCTCACCTGAGAACTCCCCATCACGATCCCTGCCAGCACCTGCTACCTCACCAGCCAGGAGGAGAATTGTGGTCTCACTGAGAGTCGTGGCGGGAGCTGAGGGTGAGGCTCCAGCACCCACACAAATCACTCCTGCTGCACAGCAGTCCACCCATCAGTCCAGCACCACTCGCAGCCGCCAACGCACTCCCAGCAGTGCAGGTCCACCTGGAGAGGGCACTGTGTTCCGCGGCCTTGAGGGAGCATGGTGCGCACCCAGCGCATGCAGGGGAAATCTATTCAGGCCTTCCACCGCCAATTCCGGATCCTAAATCAGCAAATGGGAGACATGGGCAAGGGCATCAGTGAGTTAGTGGAAAGCAACAGGGAGATTGCAAAGACCAACAGTGACATTGCATCTGGAATGCTTCACATGACCACCGCCATCAACCAGCTGTATGCAAAAATGGAAACCCTGGAGCACACAAGGCGCAGGGATGTGCGTGTGCACAACAGGACTATGAACCGGCTGGCCACTGCAACTTCCCAGCTATAACGCAGAGGCGTCAACATACAGGAGAGCCTCACGCAAAACACCGCGGAGGTAACCAGGGACATGGCCAGGATCACCAGTGCCCTGGAGGCCATGATCATCTCTCATACTGCTGTTAATCCTGCCCTGGACGTGGCTGAGGCAGACGACAGCAGTAGCCGCAGCCGCCTGGCTAGCGCTGTTGTAGAGCCACGCAGGAGCACCAGGCGCTCAGCTGAGCCTGCAGGCCATGCTGAAGGGAGTGAGCAACATCCCAGTGGCTCTGGGAAGCGCGGCCGAAAATGACACTGACAGTGTGGGTAAAGCAACCCGGGACATTACCAGTCCCCACGTTTAAATAATTATTTTTTTTGTTGCACATCAGTACATGAACGTTGTGGCACCATCAAATTTCGTTTTTCACATTCACAACCTGTCTGTGTATCTTTACTCACTCAGAAATAGTTGTCTGTAATCTCACGTCTGTATCTGCCATCACTTGGTGTTGACACTCCAGCAGGTTGGGTTTCTGGCACAGCAATGTTGTCGTCATGATCCTCGTAATCTGACAACTCCACCTCAGTGCCCTTCTTCACCGCAAGGTTGTGCAACATGGCACAGGCAGCAATGATCTTACAGCAGGTGATGGGGGTATACTGCCTTGCACCTCCACTCTTGTGCAAGCATCTGTATCTGCTTTTCCATATGCCAAAGGTCCGTTCAACTACATTCCTTGTGCTTTTGTGGGTCCGGTTAAACCTCCTCTGGCTGGGTGTTGAGGGGTTGAGGTAGGGGGTCAGTATGAATGAGCGGAGGGCATATGCACTGTCTCCTAGAAGGATAAGGGGTAACATTACTCACATGCATACATGTACTTCACACTGCAATTGGTATTATGGGGGTCTGACACTGTGTCTCACCTAGGAGGTATCCTTCACCAAATTCCCCTGCAGTCAGCCGTGCATAGATGCCGCTGTTTTGAAATATGTAGGAGTTGTGGGTACTCCCAGGGAATTTTGCCACAAGGTCAGTGATGGCGCACTTTGCATTGCAAATCACCTACACATTGATGGTGTGCGTTGACTTCCTATTCCGGTATATGTATTCTGTGTCAGCAGGGGGGCAAATGGGAATGTGCGTGCCATCAATGCAGCCAATGATATGGGGGAATCGTGCCATCTGGTAGAAGTCTGCTTTTGTTTGTACCAGTTCCGCATGGGTTGCGGGAAATGAAATGTATTGGTCCATCCTCTGTAACATGGTGTCAAGGAATTTGTGGAAAAACCTTGACAGGCTGCTCTGGGTCACCCCACCTACCGCAGCAACCACACTCTGATAGCTGCCAGACGCAAGCAGGTGTAGGCTGCATAGCACCTGCACGTGCGGTGGGATAGCGTGTGCCCTTGGGGTGGTGTGCTCCAACAGTGGTTGGAGGTCCCTGATGAGGTCCAAAATGGTGTCTGAGTCCAGCCTGTACCTCTGGAGGATCTCTGCCTCTGTGAGCATGAACAGGGTGATCCTCTGTCTGTAGACCTGCTCCTCTCTCTGCCATTCCCTCTCTCCTTCCTGCTGTAGCCGTAGCCGTCTTGCAATGACATAAAATGCCGCCATTGTGCAAGTAGAATTGCATTTTGGGTCCTTTTTTATGGGTTGCAGTTGGTTACCACCTGATTCCAATCCATGGTAAATATCGACTCTTAAATACCGATTTTGAGGCTAATTCGGTATTTCTGTGCTTACCTACATCTCAATCATCGTTTTTACCACTTCTTATTTTCCGATTCGGTATTTTACCGATTCGGTAACTCTTCCAATTCGGTAAATATACCGATTCGGTATATTTACCGATTCGGTAAATTTACTGATTCTGTATTTTTTCCGATTCGGTATTTTACCGATTCGGTAACTTTACCGATTCGGTAAATTTACCGATTCGGACGGATTTCGGACTCCTACATCCCGATGGCTCAATACCGGTCGGTAACGGCCGAGAATCGGTATTTTCGGCCGTTACCGACCGGTATTGGGCCACCTACATCTGGCCCTTGGGCACATTCCCTTACCACTTGTAGGCATGCAGAAATTCCATTACCTTACGTACACTTTTTCACCTAAACTTCACTAACTAAGAGCCAGGTGTGCAGATCCACCCGCTATTTTCAACATTCAGAAACAGGCACAATATATTCTTGGGATGTTAGCACTAGGATGTAGATCAGTGCATAGAAACAGAGCTTTACATGATTGGGCCAGTAAGTGTTTACTCTGGTGACACAGATAAAAACGTCTGGTCACAACTATGGATTCACAAAACATGGAATGCTGACACCACCATTCCACATACCAAACCCAGAGCAGAGAATGCAGTCCATTGTCAGTGCAATGAGGTAACACTTGGTGTGCCGTTCCCGGTCACAAGACAGGTCACGCACCTAACTCATGTCAAGGGACATGCCTAAGCCTCTGTACATGCAGGCAATTAGGATGAGACTAGGGCCAAAATCAAACACCAGGATTCAGCATACATGCCAACAGTTGGACCCTGCATTCTCGTCAGGGTCACCCACAAATGTTCTACCTTTACTTTCCAATTTTTTGCTGTATTCATTTTTGCTGGACTTAGGACTCCCTGCACTTTGCCAGTGCCAATGTTCTTGTGCTCTTACCTCTAAACTTGGCTGAATTAGCTTACACCAAATCAACATATTTAATTTATTTGTAAGTCTCTAATAAAGCAGTACTGCAAATACCCAAGTCCTGTAAATTAAATTCTACTAGTGGGCCTGCTGCACTGATTATTTCACCCACTTAAGTAGCCCTTTAAACACGTCTCAAGCCTGCCATTGAAGCTAGTTTGTGAAGTTTCAAACTACCATTTTGACTGGCAAACACAAAAACGTTTGCCAGGCCCAAACCTTCCTTTTTAATACTTATATGTCAACCATAGGGTAGACCCTGGAGAGCCCAGAGGGCAGGGTGCAGTGTAATTAAAAAGCAGAACATGCAATTTTAAGTTTTACATGTCCTGACAAGTTCTTAAATTCGTTTTCTACTTTTGCAAGGCCTACCTCTCCTGTAGGATCACATTGCAGTTACCTTATTACATTTAATGAGCTGTAACTTCTCATGGGAACAAGTGAAAAGCTTTTTTGTGTGTTTTTTAGCATTGTAATGAAAAATTCTCTTTTATGGTGAAGTTCGATTTTTGGTTACACTTGGCCTGCAATTGGACCTGCCTGAGGCCTACTGGCATCTGCTGGAGTTAGTTCCTGACCCCCAAGTGGTATCCCTCAGGTCCTGGACCCTTAGTGTGGCTTCAGTTAAGCTCTCTTGAAGTTTTTGGGCTCCTCGCAAATGCGAACCAACTCTTCATGCTACAGCATTGAATGCCACTTTGACCTCCAATGCAAAGCTTCAGTCCTAACCAATCTTCATGATACAGCCACAGCCATCTTCAACGCTCAGCCAGGTCTTTGTGCTATTTCGACGGTCACCCCGATGCTCTCCCTGCTCCACTCAGTCCTCCACCACAAACCAAATTCTAGCTGCTGGACTGGGAAGGTAACTCTTTTGGCAGGACTAACCTGGTCCCTGTATCTGACAAGCATTACATTGCGGTTGGTCTGAACTTGTGATTTTCACCTGATCTGGCACGACCAGAGAGGCGCGAGGGACGCTTTGTGTTTTTTTAAAAATATATAATTTTTAGAAAGAATTTGTACAGCACAACATTGCCTCTTGCATCGAGTCATATATACCACAACAACTTCTTGTGCATTGTGACGTGTACAATTACAGGATCAAATCTAAACATCGTAGAAACACATATATTTTTTTCAACTCACGCTTTGTGCTTTTAAGCCTAATTTTTTCCTAGATTAAAAAAAATGTATAAATCTGGTTCTAGTGATTGCATTTGTGTCGTTTTGTTTGTCAATTTGTTTATTACATTTTGCTCTATTTTTCTAAGTTTGTGTGGAATTTTTCTTGTGTTTTCACTTTATTACTGTATGAAGTGCTGCATAAATACTTTACATATTGGCTTTACATTAAGCCTGACTGCCTCACTGCTCTGTGCCAAGCTACTAGAGGGTTGAGCACATGTTCATTTGGGGTTTGCATGTGATATACCCTGTTAAGAGTAGGGAATCACACACTCAACCAGTAGCCCAATTTCTTGCATCAACATTTTAAACCTGTAAAGTCTGAGACTTTGAAAACAAAGTCAAGGAATGTATTTTTTCCCATTTACTACGATTGAAGAAGAGGCAGGTTTATGTGTGAGACAGCTAAAATGAAGCATTCTTTGGCTTTAAAAGTGGGTGTCCCCCACCTGAACCCGGTCTGTTGGCATGTACATACCAGATACACGCAATCAGGAGCTCGAAGCAATGGAAGCGGCTATGCACCATGCAGAGGACATTCCTGTCACACAGTAGCTGTGACTACAGGCACTGCAGACTTTTCTCACGCCTTAGGTATAGAAAAGAATGGAGTGTCATCACACAAAACATTTACAATTTGGGAAGTAACAGTGCATTCCACTGTCAGAAAACAAGTATAACTTAGCTGTGAAAGCCTCTATTGTAAAAAAACATTAAAAGGAGTGCAATCAAAAGTGTAAACCTTCTTCACACAAACAGGTATACTGCAGGCAACGCAAAATAATACATCAGTGTCACCTGAAAAAATTTAAACTTAGCGAAGAGATGATGTGCGCAGCTGCCAAGGGGCCCCTTTTAAATCTGATACCTTCAGCTTGTATTTTCTTAGACTAAATACTTTGTAAGCTTCCATTTTTGTAGCCTCAGAAACAAGTCTATGAGTCTCAGAATGCAAAGTAATATTGGCTAAAACATTAACAATTGCTAAACGTGATATACAACCTTGGACCAATTGTCAGCTATGAGCATTCACTCATCCCAGACACTCAACCTTAAAATGTGGCAACCAAGCTTCATCACCAAACTTAGTCCCTCCCAAAGTAACATCTGGAGCAGTTAGATTTCACTTTTGAAAGTGCCTGGTTTGAGGCCAGCTAATGATATCCCACAGGCATTGACCTAAGCTTCTCTGAGACCTGCAAGTCTGAATATGTGCATTTTTTCAATAATATCTGCACATTTACTTTTGAACAGCTGGGGCTGTCTACTTGGAAAGTTTTAACGCTTGCTCTCCCCTTCCCTGTGACTGTCAGCAGGTCACTGAGAAGAAGTAAAACAAACTTGCTGTTAGCTGGAGACACGGTTGAAAGAAATCATCCAGGGGTCTGCTAAACACTGTACTGCAAGAGGTGGGTGTCATTTAATTCCAGGCACAAACACATTTATCTCAAGCAGGTTACAGAAAGGCAGAGGTAGACATTCTACCAGCCTCAAAATGTCACTATTCTTTTGAAGTTTTGCCTAGTTTATGTCAATGTATCAGCTATGAAAATAAAAACAAGTCTGTTGCTCTCTCTAGATTAGTGGGCCTCAGCTGAAGGGGCCCTCGCCTCACATGGTGGTCAACACCTTCACCTGAGAGACTCAAAAACCATGGAGTGAAGGGCCCTACTCAACCCTATTTCCATACAGCCTCTTTGGACAGTTAATGAGAAGGTGTCCCTTCATACACAAAAACAATCCTGCCTGTAACGCATTGACCCTTGCACTATTGTGCAAGAGTGCCTTGGCACTAGGCAGCAAACAGTGCACCATCTCATGCAGATTGTAGAAATATTCCATATTGTTTGTAAATATGGAGCATTTCTGCTCTTCCTTTTCAACAAACGCAGGGCAGCAAGGCCCCATGCTGCGCCGCATGAAATAATTGTAATTATGGCACTAAGGGCGATATGTATCAAAAACGATTTTTGCGATTCTCAAAATGCGATTTCCAGCAAATCGCAATTAGAGAATCACAAAATGCAATGTATGTAGGATTTGCTAAAAATTTTGCGAATCCTGCATATTCCATATTTGCGAAGCGTAAATTGAGATTAGCAAATATGGAATTCCTTCCCATTCATTCCTATGTACTAGGAGGCCTATAGGAATGAATGGGAAGACATTCTCAATTTGAGATTCCCAATTAGAGAATCGCAAATTGAAAATGCAATTTCAAGGGTACCAGGGTGTCAAAAGGACACCCTGTTGCACCCCTGAAATATGTATGTGTGCACATGTGGCAGACATAAATGCCGTAAAGGCATGTATGTGCGCCACATGGCACTTTGAAAAATGCAAAAATGTGAATTTTTCAAAGAAATCGCAAATTACCCCTAACTTGAAGTTAGTGGTAATTTGCGATTCCTTGCGGCCAATTCGCACTTTTTCTGTGCTTCCTACATTGCATTTAAGGAATCATAATTCCTTAAATGCAGTCACAAAATAGGGAATCGCAAATATGTTGATTCCTTATTTTGCGAACGGTTTTCTTTCTCATACATTGCACACAGCTAAATTGCGATCTCAAACGCTGAATTCTGCAAATTTTAGCGTTTGGGATAGCAATTTAGCTTGATACATATGTCCCTAAGTTCTTATAATGGCCAATTATATATAGTGTTATTATTGCTAGTTCCAGGCTTCCAAAATCACTACTTAGACACTCATTCCGTTATTTAATTTTATTCTATCCTCTATCGATCAATGTTCTAGATGCATAAGTTGAGGTACATTGACCCATATGCATAACAAGTCCAAAATAAATAAACATTCATTTGGGATGTCAGAAGACCCAGGGATGAAGATGACCACTTAAGTAGAGAGCTCCGGCGGCCCTGAGCAGAATCACTGCGGCTATGCCATCATCTGCTCCCATCTACGGTCTATTGGCTCTGGGTCAGTGTTGTCTGACAGATGTGCACGGCGGGGACTCCTGATCCAGCGCTGGGGAGGCGATCCGATGGGCTTTTGTGGGCTGGTGCACTGTCCTGTGCTGCGGCCCTCACTGATTAGTAACTGCCAGCTACCGACAAGCCTTCTCTTTATCATTGGTGCCTTGGGGAAGCCACCTGCTACCCGGACCTCGCCACCCCTGCTGGGGACTCTCTCCAGACTCACCAGTAGACTGGGGCTTGTCGGGGCCTTTCAACACAGTCGAGCGCAGGGCCGGACTGGGAACAAAAACAAGCCCAGGCAAACTGCTCGGCCGGCACCCCCCTGGGGTGAGGGGGGTGCAGCCGAGCAGTTTGCCAGGGATGGTTTCGGCCGATTTTGTTACAGGGGGCCGATATTGCCGACCTCGGTAAAAAAAACGGTCCCCAGGGGGCTAAAACCGGCCCCCACCCTACCGGCCCACCATGGAAATGCCCAGTGCCCGCTACAGCCAGTCCGGCCCTGGTTGAGCGGCTGGTCTCTGAATCTGCTCGGGAGGTCCCTGTTACCTGCTGCTCCCGTGGACCCACAATCAGAGGGCACTGGGGTTCAGGGCTGGGGCTTGTCGGGGTCTAGCTACTGCTGTCGCGGGGCCAACCTTTTGCTGCTTGTTGCGGTGCAGGCACATACCAGTGCACTGGATGCAACCATCCTGTGCTTGACTGCAGAGCTAGCTGCAACTTCCCAGCACTGGAAATCCAACAATGCACCACATTGCTTCCTACAGGTGGGACCCGTTTTGGGCTGTCCTTTGCTCCCTCGCAGTCAGCGTGCCCTGCCCTTCATTGAATCCTATATCCCTTGCCACAGCCTTTCCAGCAAGCCTGCAGTAGCTCAACGTATCCCTTATCTTGTACACAGCATGTGGGAGGGTCCTTGATTCTGGGGCACCGCCAGTGACACCTGGGTTCATCTCCGATGCAGTTTCAGCACCTGCAACTGTCCGGACACCACAGGTCACACTACTTCTTGCCTAGGCCGGTTATCCGTGCACCCATACTGCTTTACCTAATGCAGGCTAGTATACTAGACACGTGCCACCGGCACCTCGAATCATCGCTTTTCTTCAATTTTGCTGACCTCGCTCCAGTGTCTGCTCATCAGCTCTCCATACCTTTTGGCTGATCTTATTAACAGTCATCTGACTGAAATTTGGTGAGTCATCTTGATGTGGCCCTCCTCTCACCTGCGTCAGTCACTGCGGTCAGGGTCTCTTTGCTACCTATGACCCTCCTTTCCGACCTCTATTCACTATGGACAAAGCTGAATATTAACAGTCCAAACTTCAATTGGACAGGTGTCAATCCAAGGCACATAATGACCAATCATCTGTGACCTGAGGATGCCAATATCACAGCCTTGTTCAGGGAACGGAACTCAGAGAGAGCTATTGCTCCATTAGTGGTTAAATGGACTCCCTCACTGCTCGCCTTGACTGTATGCAGGAGTGCGCTGATCGACATGATTCCAGGCTGAGGCCAGGATTTCTGTACTGGAGGAAACTCAGCAAGAGCTCAACCATGGGCTCACAGGATCCAGGTGGGAACTCAAAGAGGCTATAGCTAAAAATGAGGACTTAGAAGGTAGCCGACTGAATCAATGTAGTGATTCTGTGTGTACCTGAATCTGCTACTGATGCCAACTTTGAGGTATTTGTGGAGAACCATCTTGAAACTCTATTCGGCAGCAACAAATTCTCTGAGGTTGTCATAGTTGAACGGGCGTACCGCAAGCTTGCACCCAAGCCCATATTTGTGTCAAACTTCACTTCCAATCATACCCTGCTTATTAAATTACAGGGACAAAGACCTTATATTACGGCTGAATAGAGAAAATCCAGATCTCCAGTGTGAGGGATCAAAAATATCCTTATATCCTGAAGTCACCCCCATGGTTAAGGTGGCATGTTGCTCTTTCCAAGAGGTGAAAAAGATCATTCAATTGCAGGCGGTAAAATACTGTATGCTCTTCCCAGCCAAGCTGTCCTCAAACACAGGGGTAAACCCCACTTTTTCCTACAACCTGCCACCGCTCTTGAATTCATTGAACACCACATCTCCCCAGGCATGGCTAGGTCCTCTTCTTCCTCCATCCCAACGTCCTCCCACGGAATTGGAAGAAAGGGCACCTCCAACTTCAGTGACATTGAGGAATTGTCTTCCACTTGCACTGTCTAAAACATGATTTTCATGATATTGTGTTATTACGCCCTTGCTCTATCGTGCACCACCCATCACTCTCCAGGGCTGATATGCTCCAGGATGGTATCCATAAGCAATTATTCACCTGCACCACTATGTTCCAGTATGGGATCCCCATTGCGAATCTGCACCCCCATTGCTGCATGTGGAGGGTCTCTCTGTCTGCAACCTGTCTCACCAGTAATGGGTGTGATGCCTGGTATGACAAGACTATTCTGATGTCTTGTTCTGGGCAATGGTGCGCTCTCAGGGTGCCCCTGCCCTGTGTGAAGTGCACTTAGTGCTGTGGTTCTTAAGTTGTCTATGATCTGTTTGTTCTATCATTCACGTTTCTTTTTCCTCTACTTTTGGTTTTCTTTGAATATGCCGGTGACATTCGCCGACATTTGGGGTTAGCGGTGGTGGGGTAGTATGGGAATTTTGCTGTAGTTTGTTGTTGGTGTTATTGTCATTTGTGGCACACACATTTAGATAATCACATGCATGCTAACTTTCTCCTGCAGTTAACAGGTCTTCGTACAGTTTGGTCCAATCACAAATGTGAACAGAACTGCGCTATCATACTTTTACATGGTTCATTTTCTGACATGCAAGTGCAAGGAGTCAATAACCCCCGTAAGGTGGGCGGTGATGGCCTACTTTGATCAACACAAAGTTGACACTGTCATTCTCCAGGAGACATATTGCTCACCACTGGGTATGCCAGTGTTTGCCACATCCTGGGGCACATATTGCTACTTCTGATCATATTCCACCTACTCCAGGTGTAGTGTAGTTCCTATATTCCCAATAGGCTCTGCGCATTTGAATAATATATCCTATAGATATGACATAGGACTTAGGTCAGTATGTCTCTATCGAATATACCAAACTTAATTGTGAGTGCCAGCTAGCTCAGAGGTCACTAGAAACTTTCTTGAATGAACAAGAAGGGATTCGTTTTTGACAACCGCATAAACATGACAACTTTGTTTCCCTAGGACTGGAACAAATATCTTCAGAGTCATGGAAACAATAGATAACTAGTTCACTCAGTCAATAGTGCTTGCTTCGTTTCTACAGAGTTGCAGAGTAATAGTGAGACAGGCGTTTTCAATGGAAGGTTTATTGAACAGTCTTCTTTCTCATGCAAGAGAGGGGACCTGCTACAATCGTTAGATAAAATGCAAAGTATAATGCGTACAGCAAGAATAGTATTATAAAATAATACTGTAATAGCATTGTCTAGTGCTATAACATATCAAAATACATACATAAATAACACAGACTAAAATACTCAACTGGTGCTTCTAAAATACGTCTACCCTAATGTACCTAAGCTAAGTCTAGTACGAGGGAAGAAGTAAGTGCTGTTTAGCATAGGTTTTAGTTCTGCCAAGAATTGCCAAAGGTTTCTCTAGGTACTAATCAGCTTCATACCTTAGAATGAATGAGGTCGGTATCTCGATCTCGGACTCGATTTTTCAACACCCTGCAAGGGGAGTCAGAAACACTGGAGCTGGATTCTCGGCAGAGGAGGACAGCTTCTTGTCAGTGCGTCAGCTCGAGAATCGGCTTCCTTCGGCACTTGCAATACTTCAGATGGAGTCTGGAAAGTTTTGGGGGGTTTTGTGTAGCAGAGGCCGACAAAAAAGGGTGTTCCAAAATTAGTTTTACGCATTGTCAATTCCCATAGGACCTTTGAACAAGCCTACAGCCTAAAACGGCTGGACGGAATTACACCAAATTTGACAGGAAGCTAGATTGTGGTACGCAGATCGTGCTTTTTGTGATTTGGTGTAAATCTGTTCAGTAGTTTGGGAGCTATTAACTGGAAAATAAATTTGTATTTCTGGAAACGTGGATTATCCGCAGATCCAACTGTCCCCGTGCTGTCATCTGATGGGCTAGCACCACTTCATGTAACCAAAAAGTTGTACAAAGTTCCCCTGGGAGTAATACTAATTTTGCAACGGAGTCTCTCTCTCTGAATTGACTTGTGAAATCGACAGTCAGGGAACCAGGCAGGTCCCTTGTCGGAACTAGGAAACCTCACACAACTAATAAGCTGGATGACTTGTTTCATTCAGCCCTATTTGTCTGCAACTATACTCCCGGTTTTACTTCTGACGGACCCCCTAGCAAGGCCTTATGGGTCTCGGTCGACCGCCACCCTGCGGTCACTGGAGACTACCCTCGTCCGGTCTGCCGGTGCTGTCTGGTGGGGCTCGCGCTATCACCATGTGACATGTCACCCGCTGGCCCTGGATACCATTGAGTGGACACTTAATCCTGTCCCCCGGGGGGTTGAGCTCACCACGCAGATGGGTTCCCTTATCGATGGTGCTAGCCCCCTATACCGATTGGCCCTAGCTGAGGTGTACTACGGTCCAGGTGTTTCGTGCGGCACCTGCATGCGGCGTCGCGACTCATGGCGAGCGGTATGCCTCACGGATTCCTGCAGTCTGGTGGGACAAGACTCCATATGGGCTGCTGGTCGGCCCTACATTCCTCCCTGGCCCCGACCGGGGTGTCTGACCCACTACTTGTTCACCTTTGTAGGTAATTACCTCAAAGCACAGGCCCCACAAGAACAAGCTGCGTGGACTTACATATGGGTTGCTAGGGTAAGATACCACTCTATCTATCTATCTGTTTAACTCAATTTATAATTTTTTTTTTTCCCCTCCCCTGCTTAGGGTGAGATTGGCCCCTCATCAACGCTATACTAACCTACGAAGTCTGTGGTATCATAAGGAAGCAGGCCTCTAGTCAGAGTTAGTAACCAAACTACTTGGTCGTCATATACTTAACAAGCAAATTGGGTCTCCCACTCTCTCCTTCCCACTGGTTCACCTCTAGACCTCCTAGCACTTAGATGATCACTGATACCCGGGTGATATGTCTAGACTTTGGAAGCTGTGACATGCAAGAAATTAGCGTGTACTATTTTGTAAATAATACTTTCTTTTATACCCCTAGGTCTGACTTTGACGCAGGACCACCAGCCTGCTCTGGTTATTGACCCACCAGGTTGTATACTATATACACTTTAGCCCATCCTGGGCCCCTGACCAGTTTATGAGCACAATCCGGTCCTGAAGAATTGCCTTTAGGGCATGAAACATGTCTACCACATATGAGGGTTGAATGAGGCCATACTAATTTAACTTTGGTTCTCGGTACCCCTCATTTCACTTTTTAATAAGGCGGTTAACCACGCGAATAAAGGATACTTAGTGGACTAACCAACCTTTTTTAATACACCTTGCTCACTACTTCAATTTTCTAGGTCCCTCACACGCTCTCAACTACGGCAAGGAACAAAAGATCTCCGCAAAAGTATAACACCCCGTGTTACCCATCAGGCATTGCAGCGCCAGCTTGACCTTGGAGCAGGAGGCCGATGATGAGACAAGACAACCATAGGGCTGAATGAAAAAAGTCATCCATCTTATTAGTTCTGTGAGGATTCCTAGTTCCGACAAGGGACCTGCCTGGTTCCCTGACTGTCGATTTCACAAGTCAATTCAAAGAGAGAGACTCCGTTGCAAAATTAGTATTACTCCCAGGGGAACTTTGTACAACTTTTTGGTTACATGTTCTTAGGACAGGTACACTGGACCCCAATAAATATTGTCCTTTTTGTGTCCCCTCCTGTTGTTCACACTAGCACCACTTCAACCAGGAAGTGTTGGTAGCCATCTTGGGACACGGATTGAGCAGGTTCCCAGAAAAAAATGTTACAAAAAAAGAAAAGGGGGCAGGGTTGAAATAGCATGACCCCTATGCCTCTTAAGGGGTCCCACAGGTGCAGTGGAAGAAAAGCATGCTTTACAATGAATTTTGGTGGGAGTCATGCTGGATCTGCGGCTCTCAACGAAAAATGAAGCACAGGCTCCTGCACTTCATTAGCAATTGACCCCTGGGTGGTCCAGGTCCCGGGGCATGTTGCTAATAAAGGAGGAGGTTGCACGGGCACCATGACCTCCCCAGGTCTTATTCATTTTAAAATGGAGGGCCTGTCAACCTCCCCAGGTGCCAGGGACCACCACCTCCCCAGGGCACATGACAAAAAGAAATCGGGGTGCTTCTTGGACCCCCCCATTCCAGGGACCACCAAATCCCAGTGGGTAATGTATTATTGTTAGGGGGGCCTCTTGGACCGACCCTGGCCCAGGGGTCCACTACCTCCCCAGGGCCATTATGAATTTGTAGGCTCGGACTGTGACTCTCAAGATGAAGGAGAAAGAATCAGAAAGCTCCCAGCTGTTGGGCCCACCTGCTCCGAACCCGGGCAAAAGAATTATAAAACGCTAAACTTTATATATAAATAATTCCTAATTATTTTACTTTATTAAAAATTAATTTTAAAATATGTTTAATTATTTCAATATTCTAATTGTTGTAATATCTATTTTGTTACCTAATACCATTAAGATATATTTAACTTAATAATACATTTACATTTATTAAAAACTATAACAAAATCAATGTCAAATATTTGTATTATTTAAAATTATTTTCCAGAAGAATTATACAATTTTAAACTTCTATATAAAAATAATTCCTAATTATTTGCATAAAAGTTGTAATTTTGTTTTTAATTTTAATAAGTCAAATGTATTAAAATGTTTAGAGCTAATACCATTAATATATATTTTAAATAATGTTAAATTAAAATATATTAAAAACAAATTGTAAAATATTATTTTGAATAAAGGTTTTTTTAGGAGTTTAACAGGCACCCCTATTCACTGTAAGAGAAGAAAGTCTCTTGGTGACTCACTTTTACAGAAAAGAAGGACTTCACACTTCAGAGCTTCAAACGAGCAGGCATAATGGAATAGCACTGAATTTATTCCGCTCGCAGTAATATTGGTAGCCTTCCTCTCCACCATTCTTAACCTACACTTGTTCTACACTGCCTCTAAACCACCACTGACAGCACTGAGAGATCTACTTTTGTATGTGATGTGCCTGTAGACTCTCAGCAGGCTTATCTATTCATTTAATTTCAGAGTCCCTTGGCTAATATGGAGACAAACAACCTAAGCTCTAGTGATAATTTGATGGTACTGGTGGGCAGTAATGCTTTCAAGATTAATTACCCCCCAATCTATCTAAGAAAGCTACCAAGTGTTTCAAACATAATTTTCGCAAATAGAAAGCTGAAACACTCATATCTAATATCTACTGTTGTGCCAAAAAGCGAGCTGTAGTTACTGATCTAATTGTCTTCACCTACAAAAGAGCACAATGGAGAAGAGTTATAGGTGCAGCACTCCAGATAAGAACCACAGGAAAATACCACATGGCCTCTGAATCACCATATCTCCCTCTGCTGTTTTCAAGGCAGAAGCAACAATCTCCCTTTACAATAATAGGAACGTTCTCATCCAATCTTCTGACCATAATCTAAAGAGGTTTGAAGAAACGTTACTGAAGATCAAAAACATGGTTTCAAACAATATTCCCATCTCCTCTCAAAGTCAGCCACTACCCACCCAATCCGCGATCGAAACACAGGCATCACACCGACCCACCTCTACCTTATCCCTTATGCCTTCTCACACCCACCAGTGCAACTGCAACACAGGAACCACCACCGAAGGCCCTAGATCACCTTTTCCTAATGATGAGTCCTGCCCTGCCCCCATCACCCACAGAACTGATTTGAGCATGCCCTTCGCTCATAGAAGGCTGGGAACTTATAACCACAATCCGAGATTAACCAACAGTCTCAACTCAGAGATAAACATGGTTACTACTCAACCTTCTTCAAACAAGATCACCCCTTCACCTTCCACATCTGCCCGCAGTCAGTGACCATATAGATCATCCCGATTTCAAACTGGCTTGAAATGGCTCACCAACAGCGTATGATGACCATCACTGACACCCTTGTAGACCTCTTCCTAGCCCTCCTATCATCACATCTAGCAGTCCCTCTCCTACCCCATTACACCAGTATTATTCCCAATTACTTCACACACCACCTCTGATCCTTTATGGCAGCAGACCACCCCACACACCCTAGAGAGCTCGCAAGCATCTTCCACTTCTAGGTCACACTACACTCTCATCCAGACTGATGACCCCTCTTTTCTTACAGAATCCACGAGGTGTAACATGCACCGTTGACATAATTGGAATACATTTTGGACTACCCAGCTAAGCAAGCTGGAACACAAAAGTGATAACATAATCAAGGGATTAAATATAGCAAATACGAACATCAGGGAAACTTCACTAGTGGTCCAACAGATTAAGTCATACACACTAGATGCATTAAACCTAAAGGTTAACAGCCTTCCTCTTTCAATCACAAGCTATGTCACCCAACCTTGGCTATCCACTCTGCGGCACAACTGAGAGCATAACAATCTATACACATTCAAAGTCCTGCTGCTATACTTCATGGATTCTGCAATGCCAGCCCCACCACCAATCTACAGACTTTTAATAGGGCCTCCATCGGCCTGGCCCCCAACCTTTTTGTGAACCCCATGAGTGCCGCAGATGATCTGGCCACAGATAAACACTTTGCCCTTACCACCAATCTACAACATGCCATCTATTGACAGCAAGAAAAGTCGATGGCCACAGGATAAAAGTCAGAATACAAACCACAAGAACCTGATTGAGATCCCACTAACACTAAATCTTAACCCCTCTCAAAATCAACCCAAAAATGCATGCTTACCAAATCCAGTTCAGCGATCAAACATGCCACACACATCGCCGAAGCTATCCTCCATTAAGATTTGGACACGCTATTCCTGATAGAAACCTGGCTAAAGAAATGGTCAACATCCATGCTTAATCAATCAATTGGGGGAGGAAGAGTACTGATCGATTCAGTCTCCGTAGGATTAATTTTTAAATCAAAGGGGAAGGATCACTTGTCCTGCATAACCATAGGTCGACATGTTTCAGCCCTATTCGCCTATGTAGGTCAGTGGGCTTTCTTCAGGACCAGTGCGGGGTAGTGACTAAGGTGAAAAAGAAGAAAAAAGGTTATTAACCTGTTTCTTCAGTTGTAGGAAGGTCTCAATGTACCTTTTGGGGTGGCAATTAACACCTCATCGGGTTGGCGGCAATGTAGGGAATACCTCACTGGGTTGAGAGAGGCAGAGACAGCACAAGTTGCGCTGTAGGAGGAAAGTCCCAGTTATTAATAGGGCTGAAACATGTCGACCTATTTTTAACTTCACATAAAAGTGCGCTTGAATTCCTAATCATTCTATAGCGGCACACAAGAGTTTACCCATTGAACCTACCCGAACCCAGACTAATTAAAGTTTCAGTCTAGTTGTTCTGGTATTTTAAATAACCCACCCTGAGCACTTATCACCCACTATTCACGATCACTACTGTTTTTAACCAAGGGTAAAAACCTCCTGGCGGAGGGTGCAAAATACACTGACCCCATGATTATGCACACACGTGTTAATAAAAGCGGGGAGACAACATATACCGCTACAAGAACCTTGATTACACGTGCATGAGGGTCTTTTATTTGGGAGACACCCCACACCAACCTGCATACCCTGGTTATGCAGGACAAGTGATCCTTCCCCTTTGATTTCAACATCCATGCTTGACATCATCGTGCATCCTAACCATCTAAACCTTGACTGACACCAACAACAGGGAGGGCTCGATTCACAGAACTAACTTAAGACAAAATCCTAAACTTACTACCATTTTCGTATTCACAGAAGGCACTTACTCATTTTGGTATTCACAGAAGACACTTATTCATTTCGGTATTCACAGAAGGCACTTACTCATTTCGGTATTCACAGAATTTAGGAGTCCTAACTTTAGGACTCCTAAATGCCTTCTGTGAATACTGAAAGTCTTAAAATTAGGATTTTTGGCAATTTTGTAGTAGTAAAGTTAGAACGCCTAACTTTAGGACTCCTAAATGCCTTCTGTGAATACTGAAAGTCTTAAAATTAGGATTTTTCTCAGTTCAGTAGTAGTAACGTTGAGAAAAAATCCTAATTTTAAGACTTTCGGTATTCGCAAAAGGCATTAAGGTGTCCTAAAGTTAGGAGTCCTAACTTTACTACTACTAAATTGAGAAAAATTCTAATTTTAAGACTTTCAGTATTGACAGAAGGCATTTAGGAGTCCTAAAGTTAGGACTCCTAAATTCTGTGAATACCGAAATGAGTAAGTGCCTTCTGTGAATACCGAAATGAGTAAGTGCCTTCTGTGAATACCAAAATGATAGTAAGTTTAGGATTTTGTCTTAAGTAAGTTCTGTGAATTGGGCCCGGAGTAAGGATCGCTATCAATTATGAGAAATCCCTACAAGTCAAGACTTTCCGAGTAGACACTCTCACATACTGAGAATACATGGGTGCAGAAATCTTCACAGAAAAGAAATCCCTAACCAAAGTACACCTCAATTACCACCCTCTATTAGACAACCAGCTGTTCATTGAAGACATAATGGAAACAATTTCAAAAAGACAGCCAGCAGTGGTGCTTCTCAAAAGCACCAGTCAAATATCCCAATCTTATAGTTCTCTTATGGCCACTCCTGGAGTTCTGCCTGCCCGCAAAACTCAATCATTGGTAAATGCTTTTACAATAGTGATTAGCAAAATCCGAGGTTTACAGGGGATTTTGGGTATGAAAACATTGCGGAATCCATGCACATAACCTTAGACTTCCCCGGGTGTCTACTTTTCATAAATGTTTGGGTTTGTAGGTTTCCTGTAGTAAATACCTCAAAAATGCGATTGAAGTTGCAGGTAAGAGAACATTTATTTTAAGCAGTTCTCCAACTTTCAAACCCTCCAGCTCCACAGAATACTTCTGAACATTCTATCATGCACTCTCAGTGCCTAAAGGACATTACGACATTAACCACTATTAATACTTTGAAGGAAATTTGTGTGGAGGAAGGTGTACCTTCAGTTTTGATAACGGACAATTCCACTCAACTGACGTTTGTTGAGATGCCGAATTTTTTGTGTTCTTTTGGTATTAAGCACATTTGCACCTCCCTTTACAACCCATAGGGCAATGGTATAGTTGGGAGGGCAAATCGCCTTGCCAAAGGCCCTATTCAAATAGCCATGTCCTGTGGGAAGGATGTTAATGTGATAGTGTCTGAAATGCTTTGGGCATATCCAGTGTGTGTGGGGTTACTAGCAAAACACCATTTGAAATGATGCGTGGGGGGCTTCCTAATACTAAACTTGTTCCCACTTGGATTAAAGACATTGTATCAAAAGATTCTACTCCCATTGATGCTTTTCCCTCTTCTTCTCAACAAGGAGGATGTAACAAAAAGAAAGATGAAAAACATATTTGCTCTGGTGTTTGGGTGAAAGCACGAAGTGGAAGACCAGGTGCACGTTTCTCCAAGTTTTTAGGACCTTATAAAGTCAAGCATACTTGACCTTTTTGTGTTGTTTTGGATAATGGTGACAAATGGAATTACAGACGTGTAGCTTTGTATCGGAAAGGCAATACTGGTGATAATGTTAAAGCTAATTGTGAAAATGTAGTTCTAGCAACACCTTCCTGTCAATGTCTGATAATGATCTCATTTGCAGTCCTCATGTCAGAAATTCCTCACACAGTGTTGTGCAAGGTTGTGGTGATGCTCTGGTTCCTTCCAAAGAAATTGAACCTATTGTAAGTGATGTGAGACATAATAGAGGTCATCATCCTCCAAGTTACCTGAAAGAATACATATGCACTTAATGTTCATGCATATGTTATTGTCATCTTAATCACTCTTATATGTATAAATGTTAGAAATGTTAATGTAAAAAAAGAGTATTAATGGGTGCTCTAATCATTTCTTTTGCGCCTCACCGGCTGTGTTCTCATAGTGATTACCTATTTGTTTATCATTAATTACCTTAGGTTACACTCTTTATGGTTTAAGGTTTCTCTCTTCCTTTTTCTGTTCCCTCTTTTCCTTCCTTTCATTTCTCTTCCCTCCTTCATGGTTTCTTTCATTGTTTCAAGAGAAGAGGATCTGATGTAATTTCCTGAAACTGTGTTCATGACACTGTGTTCTCTTCTAGCGCGGAGCGTGGAGTACTGAGCCTAGGGCCAGATGTAGGTAAAATAGATTTACTGATTCTTAATTACCGAATTTTACCGATTCGGTAATTGAGAATCTGTAAATCTGAGGGGTGGATATGTAGGTATTCCAGATGTGCTGGAATAACGAATCGGAAAAATTCGGTATTTACTGATTCGGTAAATACCGAATCGGTAATGCCCATTCATTCCTATGGGCTTTGAAGCCCATAGGAATGAATGGGCATTACTGATTCGGTATTTACCGAATCGGTAAATACCGATTTTCACAAGGGTGCAGGGGGTGTCACTTTGACACCCTCTGGCACCCCCAAAACAGGCTTGGGTGCCATGTGGCAGGCATACATGCCCTAAGGGCAGGTCTGCCTGTCACATGGCATAGGTGTGCATGCACACATGTGCATGCACACCGGAATCGGTATTTTACCATCAAATTGCATTTGATGGTAAAATACCGATTCGGTAGAGACTCTGGGACTCAGAAGAGTCCCACCTACATCTGGGTGCCTCAGATTCGGTAAATTTACCGAATTTTTATTTTACCGATTCGGTAATTTTACTGAATCAGTAAAAAAATGCCCCCTACATACCTGTCACCCATTTACCGATCGGTAACGGCCAAAATCGGCCGTAACCGGTCGGTAAATGGCCTGAAATGGCCACCTACATCTGGCCCCTTGTGCGTTCCACATTTCACCTAGGAGTGAATAGTTCCACTCTTGGCAGTTGGAGACAGGCTGGCTTGGGATGAGCCACACTTTCCACGCAGGCTACAACTCTCCAATAAAGAGCTTATTTATTTACTTACTTGACTTCAAGCTGCTCTTTGAATATACTTCTCAACAATATTCTTTCCTGATTTAGAAATATTTTCCAGATACAGCAGGTTTTATATTAAACTGGTCAATTTAAGGATGTTGCATAAAATCATAGAACGTAGATCAGCATATTTAGAACTTTTTAAAATCTCCTAAAATACTTTGGGATGCAACCTCACATAAGCTCACATATGGCCATTCACCTTGGATTGCTCTTGTGATGAAATCTTGGCATAAGCAACTGCTTCTTAATAAGGGTAAACACATGTCCAGAGGCAGTACAGAAGTCAAATGGCATCCAGATAAAGACACTGCAATGCCTCCCTCAGAAAATACTTTGCAATGCTTCATTTAATATAACTCAAATTGCTATTTTCAGACGAGTACTCTTATTTATCCAAGAGTAGTTTTTCTGCTAATCATTTCAGAGTGGTGTGGAGGGCACAAGGCAAGCATATTGGTACTGGGCCTCAACGGTGGGGGTTGATATTGTTTGCCTCTGATGCCCGAGAGACCTCCTTCGTACCCGCATACTCTTGTATTAGCTTACAGTCTTTTTAACTCAGTGACTGATTCGCACCAAGGGAATATCTTTGAGGTCATGGACAGGTCTGAGCTTCTAGGAGCCTGCCTCGTTTCTCTTATGCTCACCCGCTCATGCTGTTCCGGGCTGAATGTATGCCTAGAGTGCCTCTAGACCTTCTCAGTAGGTTGATGCACCTGCATTCCAGGGTGACTGCTCAGGGGAGTGCAAAATCCTCTCACACTGGTGAGTGCTCGATGCAGCCCAGCTTGAGCTGTTTGGGCCATATTGGTGGGTCCCACACACAGCTGGTCTAAAGCAAATGCTGAGCCCTTGCATAGTCCTCCCTATTTAAATGGTGGACCACAGCTTCAGGCCCGCCGTGGTCTTCGGTCGCACAGCAGTTCTGGATCTCACTACAGCATGATGCAGATGCAGTAGCATCAGGCCACACTGTGAATTCACAACTCAGGTACACATTGAGCTCAGGCTATGCTTCAACTTATAGACTGAGCACAGCAGCTCAGGTCACACAGAAATGTCATGATTTCCACCAAGAATCACACTGGAGAGTCTGGGGCTGAACAAACCAGGGCACACAGATCTCCATTTTCCGTAGTTCTCTGATTCTGTAGATCCACCACACCGGGATAATGCAAAATCTTGCATTGCTGATGTGTCACTTTTAACATGGGAAAAATTGATGTACGGGCAGCCCAAGGGGCTTCTTTAGAACAGTCAATTCTGCTGCAGGTTGTACAGGCTCCTTTCCTGTCTCAGCAGGCAAGGTGGCCTCTGAAGGCTTAAGGACAAGTACCGAGCTCTTGCATCAAGGGGTGGACTCAGGTGTTTTCCCTTCACCTCTGGTAAGTAGCCTGTCAGGCACACCAACTCTGATTTCGGCAGAAGTCCTCTCAGCAGCCGTTTCTTTGTGAGGGTGGGGGCTTTTCACCCAGCCCACTGTGAGCTGCGCTAAAGCAATGTCAACAATAAAAAAAGCAATGAAATTAGTTAATTGCCATTTTATTATTCACAAAGCGCGCTGCAGCTATCAGCCAGCCCAGGAGCTGAGATAAAGGAGTGGTGTGTCCTCTGCCAAGCGGAGGACTGGTGACGTGGCTGGCATGACACTGCAAAAATGTGCAAGTCAGTCAGTCCGGTTCTCTTGAGCCGGCCAAAGTGACATGCCAGTCACTTTGGAGATCTCCACACAGCTTTCCTACAGACCAAGCACAGGCCTAAAGTAGTGTCTAGACAGCGAGCTCCACCAGATCCAGGCGCTTCTCTCATGCAACATGAGAACAGCGTTTGGATTGGTTAGGGAAGTTTTTGCTTCCACTGTTGCCCATCCTAGACTTCTAGGACACAGAGGACGCAGCCCAGATAAGTGTTTTAATTTTATTTTCTATGTAATTTAATGCATGGGAGTGCTCTTATTTTGTATTGTTCATCAATGTAAATGTGTTTTGTGATGCAGTGGGACACTTCACTCACCCCACCACTTTTATATGTTACCAGAGGCTCCAAAGTCCTCTGAGTACTCTGAGGAGCGTACCTTTCCCTGATCTAAAATCCAAAGGTTAAAGTGACGTTGTAGTTAAGTATAGTATTAAGATAGTTTATGGTAAAAAAAACTTAGAAATGTATTTAAAATTCAAACATTAACATTACATTATAGTTAGGTATGGTAATTAGATCATAGCCTACATTAAAAAAACGAAGGAAAACCCATAGAAATTCACTGTGAAAAAACCAAAGCTTAAATGTGAGGTTACAGTTAGGTGTTGAAATAACAGAAAAAAAGTTTACAAAACAAAAATTCACCAGTTATAATTTAGAGAGCGAACTATAATGTTCACCCTGGCCATCACATATTACATCACTCATGACATGCTAAATGAAATCAGTGATGACATTGAAAATAACATTATTGATAACATTACTGATGTCATCAAAGCTACTGCTCCTCAAATTTCTCTATCTATAGTTAGATCAATTAAATAAAACAAAGGTAGTAAATTGCCCGCAGACATATACAGCATAGATTGACTATATGTAAAGGTGTACAAATTAGAAACAGTGATAAAAATTACATGGTACATATATTAGCTACCAGTAAAGTTTCAAGTGCAAGCTTTACTCCATTTAAACAATGTAGAGACTGAGCACAACAAATGTGAGTTGTACACATATGTTTCAAATAGGCTGTGGCTTAAACGTAAAGGTATGTTGCCAAAGCATGTGTAAAAAGGTGATTTTCACCTGTGTAAAGTACTGACCCTCTGCTAGGAGTTGATTAGCCATGTTTGAGAGTAAACCTGTTTTCTACCATGATTTTCTTATAGAGGTTATGGAAGGTGCTCCAGAAGTTTAAATGAGAGTATATTTTCAGTAATTTCTAACTATCTTTCTCAGCCATATAGGAATAATATCTGATACACTAAGCAAAACGTACTTCCAACAGAATCGGCAGCCTATCAGTTGATTCCCCAGTGTTTTAATGTAGCCTCCCAAAGTTTTCTAACCAACATCTAGAAGACTTACATTCTTATTTATGACAAAACTGTGGCACACCTAAAGCCAACTTGATTTTGTGATAGCACTTTTTCCCTGGTCTCCAATCTTACGCACTACTGATGAACCGCAAACAGTGTTATTCCCATAAGGATTTTGTTGCTCCCCAACTGGACTTGGTTAACAAGTAAATTTACTATTACATAACATTTAAAAATTAAATGTAAATCACATTAGGCTTCATAATCAAAACTAACAAGTATTTTAGTAAAAACCATGAAGGTTTATTAAAAGTTGAAATCATTAACAAAAGCAAATACATGGCTAAGAGCCTTATTACAAGTTCGGCTCCCCAATGGACCACAGTAACTGTAGTGTCGGTCCGCTGACCGCCAAATCGGCGGGTCGCCCACCTCATTTGGACTGTGGCTGTTGGATTACCACAGGATCGCTGCTGCAACTAGGGATCCACGATCCAGGACAGTGGTGCAGCGGTCTGAGGTCCCTAATATGTTGGCTCAGCCGCTGTGGCACTGTCAAGCATATTAGGAGTTTCCTCACCGTCGCGCTTTTTGTGACAGTGCAACTACCATGAACAGTGTGGCAGTGAGGAAACAAAGCTGGCCTGCCTCTGCACAATGAAGTGCAAGCGGGGGGGGCACATAGTGTTCCCCCCAATCTGCATGCATGCCCATGTCCCTGCACAGACCGAAATACACGACATGCTTTGACATTCCCATTGCGCTGCCTATTTCATAGGCACTGCCATGGAAACGCCAAACAACTGTCATAACTCCTATGCCGGCTGACATGTGGACCATAGGTGAAAGACGATGCTTCAGTTGATGGTAGGGTCTTTGGCCAAATCTACCAGGAGTTCTTACACATAGGCTTGGAAGGAGTAAATATCTGTTGGTGCCAGACAGAGGTCTGCGGTTTGGAGTAGAAAAGAGGATGTAGTGCAGTTAATTCTGAAAATGGTTGAGAAAGGCTTATCTAGGATCACAATAGCAGGGAAGTTGGCGGGTATTGCATTTATGGGCAAGTTTCTTTGAGGCTATGGACCATCAGCCAGGTAACTGGGAAGGAGGATGCTGAAGGGATGGGCAGAGAAAGGGGTCGGCGGCCCATAATACGGAGGCCATTGTCAAGGCATCTTTTTTGGCAACCTATTGAAGGCACTGCTAACAATATGCATTAGGATGGAAGGGACACTTTTCTGTCCAATGCTAATGTCATGGATGTTTTTGGTGCTTTCCTGGTGTCAGAAATGTTGTGGAGGAAAGGGGTTTGTGGGTTGGACTGGGCAGATATTGGGAGTGCGGAGAGTAAGATAGAGTTGCACCTCTGGCAATCTAAGACAGATCAAAAAGCCAAGGATAGGACAGTGGTGCTAACTGCTTCCCCAGTCCAGTGCATGTGTCTGGTGATTTGGGGCACAAACCTGAAGGTGATTAGTGGGGACGGTCAGGAAGCAGTTTTTCGTCATGCTAGTGGAACGCGGGTGTCTGCATTACAGCTTGCAAAGGCACCAACTACAAAAAGGTCAAGGTGCTAACCTCTGCCTTGAGGAAAGTTTGTTTAAAGTCACCTAGCATGTAAAAGGTGGTATGAAATTGTGAGAGCTTTTGCAATGTTTAAACAAGCTGCTGAGAAGGTATAGATTTCCAGATGTACTAGTGCTTCACATGGGAGAGAATGACATGGTGGTGTGCAAGGTTCTAGCGATGCTAATGGAGATGAAGTAGGATTTGATGGAAATCAAAAAGCGATGGTTTGGCTGTTTCTCCCTATGAATGGAATTGGTGCCTAGGAGATATTGGAAGGGGTGAATAAGCATTCTGCCATTAATAAAGCCAGGCGAAAAATCAGCAGGGACATGCAGGTGTTTTGCAGGGATGAAGGTTTTGGTCATTTGGAACACACTGATTTAAAATATAATTCCGCTGAATTCTTTAGGGTGATGGGGTTCACTTGTCTCGCTATGGAATGGAGTTATACATTTTGCAATTAAAGGAAGTGATAGAGAAAATATTGAATGTGCGTAGGTGAAGCAGTGGGTCCTGGGGGGCTCAGGAAAGTATGAAAAGACCTTTTCTGAATGGCGTTTGGCAGTTAAATTGGTACGGCCCTAAATTAAGATTATTGTTGTGTTTTTTTTCTCATCAGAAATAATATTGGGGTAGACAGGGACATCCATGCGGACAATAGAAAGGGACTTCTGTTCGTCTCTATGGCCGTGCTTAGAATCTGTCTGGCTTCGGCTTGGCTGGACACTGTTACTCCATCTTTTCAACAATGGCGGGCACAACTACTATCGACATATAGCCTGGAAAAAGCAATATACAGCCGGAAGGGTTTGAATAAGAAAAAGAAGGGACTAGAAATTTGGTACCCACTTGCTCATTGGATCGAATGTCTAGAACTGTAATGACTTTCATTACTTTACTGAAAACATCAGTAGTTTTGTGTTCCTGTAATAGTTTTTTATTATGTTTAGTATACTTAATGCATGATGATTTGAATATTAGTATTGTTTAAAATTGCCTGTATTGGGGGGGTGAGGGGGGGCTGAACAAAATGGTATGAAAATTCTCTGCAATAAAGATTGGTTTAAAAAAAAAAAGATTATTGTTGTGAACAGTGGTGAAACAGGACAATGAGCTGTGTCAATAAAGTTACAAATGGATGAAACAAGAAATTGAGCATTAAGATTTAGAATACGTAGAGAGTTAGATATTAAGGGAGGTAGGTTAAAAGATTAAGAGAGTTAAAGGTCAACGGTTCAATAACAGGGTAGGAGTTACACATATATAAGACAAAGATGCATGGTGCGGTAATATTGGGAGTTGGGGGGTTAGTGACTGCAAGTGATTTATTGTATAGTGAGGTTTCATTTTGTAAGCGAAGGCCTAGGTTTATGATATGATGTGCACCTGTCTTCAAAAAAACAGCCTTTTTCACACAGTGTCCTGCTCCCCTTTCACCCAATTGGTGTTTGGGGTGGCAGCCAACCGCAGAGAGGTGAGACTCCCAGGATTATTGGCAGAAAGGAACAGCCTATTGGCTAAATTTTGACTACATGTAGTATAGTTTCAATCCAATATAAATGCAGACATTTTAAGTAATGTGACCATCTCCAGAGGGTGACACGGTGGCCAAATCGTAGAGCAAATATTTTCCCCTCGCTCCGTTTCCTGTTTCTTTTGGGTTTCTGGGGTCATGTTGCTGGGTTTTTTCTGTTCTTAGGCTAACTTTCGCGGATAACAGATGAGCAGGGCTAGGGTTTTGTATATTGTTGTAGCTTGAGGCCGGTGCAAGGTGGTTGGCCGCTAAACTGGCATGGTTCTAGATTAAGATTATTGTTATGAACATTGAATAATCAGGACAATGGGGGTGGCACTAAAGTCACAACTGGATGAAACAAGAACTAGAGAGTTAAAATTTAGAATATTTAAGAGTTAAGAGACGTAGGTTAAAAGGTTAACGGAATTAAAGGTCAACTATTCAATAACAGAGTAGAAGGTACATATTTGCAAGATAATGATATAGGGGGGCGGGAATCTTAGGGATAGCGGCGTAAGTGAGCGTAGGAAACTTTTTGTATAATGAGGGTTAGTTTTGTAATGTGAGGGCCTAGATTTATGTTGTGAGGTGCCCCTGTATTCAGTAAAGCAACCTTTTTCACACAATAAAACAAGTATGTGGTCTGTGCAGCTCCCCTTTCGCCCCAATACATTTCTACTAATGCAGGAGGGAAACTACAATGAACTTTTATCTTTTTACAATCATAGACTCTCCTTGGGATCTTAAACAATCAGTGTCAACTGGCTGTCAGAGACAACATTGTACACATCACTGTGTGGACTTCATTTCAGAATTAGATAGATATTTTCTTCAATCTTAGTAGACTGTTTTTCATTGGATGTTTTCACTCTCTATTCTGTGTTTGTCCTACACCCTTGTTTTTTATTGCATAGGATCTATCCTTTCACTGCTGAACTTATGGAATATCTTTTTTTTGTTTCCCTAGCTGTTTAGCACTTGAGATTGTTTGCGTTTTCTTTTATACTTTTGCTGAGAGCGTGCTTGTGTGCTTTACCAGTCCGGCCCACTTCCCCGCTCAGGGCCAAACGGTGCAATCCATCTTGGAAGTATAGCAAAGTCAATAGGTTGCTTGCAAATTCTCAAAGTGGAACTGGTTGGCTTTTCCAGGGATTTTTTATTTTTTAGGGGTGAGCAGTTATGCCAGCGGAGTACACAGAGTTTTGCGTGAAGCGGTGCGGAGCGGTGTTTTATCACTTGTGTGGCTCGCCAACGTTACGTTTGCGAGAGCGAGCGAGGAAAATCATATGCTAGACCACCTCCAAACGAGATTTCTCTAAGAGTGAGGTCCCGGCAGGTTGCTACTGCTCACATTCAGAAACCTGCCGCTCGCTTTGTGAAAGCTGCAGCTCGAGTAGAATATCTACTGGAGTGGCAGATAGAAGCAGCACCTTCTTGCGCTGCACAGGGTGCCGTTCATGCTGATTTTACAGCGCAGGACAAACTCCTGTCGCTAAAAATCAGCACAAGCTTTGGGACTTACCGCACTCTGCCGCTTGTGGAACTCCGCGGAGCTCAGCTGAGTTTTTTCGGCACTTCGCCCAGTATCGAGATGTAGAACTCCGCATACTCAGCCTAAGCCTCCTCCGCTCCTCTGATATTTCAATGTTGGTGGTTTTCCAAGCGTTCACTACCACCTGAATGGTCTTTATGCATGCTTGCCAACATTTTCAAACTGGGAGATTATGAAAAAAATTGGGGAAATGTATTTTCCCCATTAGCTTGAATTGAGGCAGAGGCCATTCTAGGTGGGAGGCACGACACCTAAAATAACGGCATATGTATTTTCTGTGATTTTCTTTCATTAGCAAAGCATGCGAATGCATGTCTGTGTTTGTGTCTTTTTTATTTAGCCAAAGCATAGTACAGCTGTTTTGCACAAACCGAAATATTAAGCACATGCCTCAGGAAAAGAAAAACTTCAAAAGGCTAATTTGAATAACTAGGATTAAGAACATGCATTACAGATGCTGAGTTCCAGCAGACCACGCCACGTGACTATGGAGGTGATGTTGTCTTTCATGTACATTAGAGGGAATGGGCAATTACCAGCTGCCTCCTGAGTTCTGTTCTCTGTTCTGGGATATTACTTCAGGCCCCGGGGAAGGAATGCTGGTACAGCCCCTCTCCAAGCTAATGAAAAGTCCCTTTAACTCTGTCGAGCTCTCGGCAGAAGTCATTCTCACAGCATCCTGGAAAAAGACACTTTTGGGGTCTCTGTTGATAGGAAATTCCATTTAGCTTTTTAAAAAAAGCTAATACGGTATACGGTAGGTTATTTATTTATTTGAAATGGTGCTAATGTTTTAAAGAACTCGAGTTGGGCGACTATCAGGCAATGAACCTATGTGTTTTTTTTCTCTTGAAATTAAAAAAAATTCGAATGTTTTTTTTGTGTAGAACTTTGAAGCAAAGGTTACTTTTCCTCTAAAACTCAATGCAAGACTAAACATAAAACTAATCAGTCCTCCGTGTGCTGTATTCTATGCCATAATATATCGTAATCCATAGCCCTGCTGTATTCTCTTGGCAGTAAACCACATTTTACTTGCACGAACTGTTTAGATAAGCAGTATTTGAGCCAGGCAGTCTAGCAAAAAATGAAATTTGCTCCATATGTTACAGATTATTTGGAAGAAAAAAAATAATAGACCTCTTGCATATAAATTGTTATGTAAGGTTTCCTACAACTTTCTTTTGTGCTCTACATGGTATTGGTTGGACAAATACATGAATGTGCCCCACACATTCATATTCCCAAAAGTGTTGACTGAGTCACGCCTGCTTGTAATAAAACAACGCTAAGGGTTAACTTAGTGCATGCTTCGAGTGTTGTAGAACAACTTGGCAACTAGTCCTGTAGGCTATAAATATTGTGTTGATTAATTACACTTCTTTTTTTATTTTCAGACAAAGAGAAACATTTCGTCGAAAGTCTACGCTTCACCGGTTGCCATTCAGCACAGCGACCAGCCCAGGAAGGTACATCTGGGGGTCTGCGACGATGAAGAGCCCGCAGTCCGCGCTTTTTGTGTTGATGTGCGCGCGCCTGGTGAATTTGGCGCCTCCGAACCAACAGGAATCGCTCAACACCTTTGACTATGACACAGACGTTTTGGAAGGACAACTATTTAAATCAAACTTTGGAGACAAGACACACGGAGCATTTTCAAAAAAGGTAATTTACTTTTGTTCTGTGTCCATACAATTAAGAACTCGGCTCAAAGCAACCAAATCGTGAACTACACCCAGGGAAACGTAATCCTATACATGTGCATTGTTTAATAATGTCTTAGATATTCAAATACGTTGACCATGTAACCTTAAAGATCGTATGTCACAAAGAATGTGTACTCTTGAAAGGTATTAACCTACATAGAACATTTTCGCATATTTTCCTAAGCCTACTTGTGAGTATTATATGCAATGCGTGCCTCATACTCAGGCGAAAGGTTAAGTACATTGGGAATTTCTGGTAAAAGTTTTGTTTTCTCCATATTATGCCTGTATGTCTGTTTTTCTGCAGCTTTATATTGGGCATGTCGTTGAGAACTGTAAAGACTGCTGCACTTCCCCACACTTGCTTCGCCACTTACCCTTGTGACATCTGAGTGCAAGTTAGAGACTCAGAAAGGTGTGGGAATTACTTCATCGGACACTCCCCTGGCAACGCCCTGTTTACCACCACAATGTGTTTTCAAATGGTGTGTAGAATACAGATATTTTGCCCACAGCACACACAGGTCGAATATGTGTGCAAAACTTGCATGACCTATTTTGAATCACCTCTATTTTACACATCTGCTTAAAATAAAATATGGGTGCTTGCATTATGGCTAAATTAGTTTCGTAAAAATCGTTCCACATTTACATTTTTAAAATATTAGATGAATGAAAAATATCCTATGACTTTTATTCCACAACAATCTATGTATTTTTGCTGCTCTACTCTGACCCGACCCCAAATCAACCCCAACCACCCAATCCCCTATCAATCAAATGAGGACACAGATGGCAGGATGGGGGATTTAGAGCTAAGATGACCACTCTTTGATAAACGAATAAGATGTTAGCAAGCTGTAGAATGTAGTAGGACCAGATGTAAGCATACAGAGCAAGTTGCAGAGAAATGTGGTGAATATGAAACAATAACCGGAACTTTACCACAATCCTATTCAAACATTACTATTTATTCCACAAAGCAAGGCAGGTATCTTATCAGTATGCCTCTGTGGCCATTAAGGCACTTGGGACTACTGAGAATTTGGTTAAGTGGGAGCACCACTATACATTGGCACTGCTCCAGCCCTGATAAACTTGTGGTTCTCTTGTGCTATTTAGAGTCGAGGGAAGTGCTGGGATTCCAATGGAGAAGCCTTGACTGGCTCTCCTGTCAGAAACATTTGACCAGCTGATCTCCCATTAAAGGGTCATCAGGTCAGAGTGATGGTCGCCAGCAATAATTAGGGAGAGACCCATCATTAGCTTTCCCTGGCCAAGACCGAAATGCAAAGTATGGTGGTCGCGGGCAAGAAAATCACCCGTTGGCCTGCCTGCACAAAGAAAAAATTCCTGTGCATTGAGGTCACTGATTATTTTCCTTTCCAAAATGAACTTCCTCTTTGGCATCAAAAAGAGTACTTACGCAGCAAAACTTCACAGCCTATAATCAAGCTGCTGCTGTGATGGCTCCACTGAATGCAGCAAGATTCCTACCCGCCTGGAGGGTATGGGGGTTCTAAATAGGATGGGCAGGCCTCATACGGGGAGTAGCGGCCATAGCCTCCACTGATATGTCAGGCCAGCGGGTCCACCATGTTCTAAATTAATCCCCAATTGTTTATAACCCTGGTAGATCTGCTGGAAACAGAAGCTGCTTGTTCAACTGCACATTGGGCATTGCTGTCACAGGGTGTATATTCATGTCTTCATTATGTTAACTCAAAATGCGAGTTTGAAACCGGTATTTGAGGAAAAATGAACGTGTGCCTTCAAGCAGATAAGCAACTGAAAATGTATTATTCATTTGTATTAAGTTACACACTGAATAACTCTTCCATCTACTGATTATGAGCCCAATTTCAAATTAATTAAACGTGTTTCAGCATAAAGTGAATCCATAATTTTTACATAAATAAAACTTGTGGGAAAGCTTTAAACCTTCAACCGAACAAAACTAGATGTGGAATGTGTCATGGATTATATCTGTGAGTTGAGTCATTGTGACAGTTTGGATCATGTGAACATCCTACTAACCCAAGTCATATGCCTATTTGCCTACTGGTTCCTGGTCCACCTCGGAAGGATAGCAGGCTTTTGTGATCTGATAAACACTCTGTGTGGAGGTTTGAGAGATCCAGCCTGAGTAGTGAATGAATTTCAGATGTTCTAGTCTCATAAGAAGCTCTCTCTTAGGTTTGGAGAGCACACTCTTTGTATGTGGGTTTATAGGTTCTGTTGGGGTTGTTCTCTCATAATCTGGGTAGAGGCTTCAGGGTAATTTGAGAGTCCTAGCTCATTTCTTCTTGACCCCTTGCTTCCCAGTCTCATTACTCCCCATCCCATTGCATTGCCCAGGTTTCTAGGGTTTTGGGATTTTGCTTTGAATCCTCAGTGTCTATCCACTAAGAGTGAACATTTGTATGGTTCATAAAAGGTACAACATTATAAGTGATTCATTGATTGATATTCTCAAATGTGAACATATTATCAACTCAGTGATGATGTCTGAAGAATGGTTTTAGACAAGACGAAAAGCTGAGGAATAAAAATCCTACACTGAATATTCAGGCTCAGCTATCGAGTGAACATTTGCTTCACTGGAAAGATGGACAGTCCTAGAAAATCAAAGAAGTCTCTCCCAAAAATTTCACAAAAGCTGCAATGATCGTTCTACTTTCTATTGCATGTGGACATTCAATATTTGCCCACCAATGCCACCAATGTGAATTTGGACAGAAGCACCACTTCTACCCGAATCCTACACCACTGTTAGCCATGGAAGATCTCCTTCTAGTACAGGAGAGAGCTGATATGTGTTACAGCACAGGTCCACAGGTCCACCAGGCATCCTTTTGGGGGTTTTGCCCTATGATCCACACACTCCCTTCGATTTCATTCCCATGTAGCTATACAACACCCATACAAATGGGAAGAATGCCACACTACACGCTTTTTCAGTACTCAGAGAATCACAGGCGTCCTGGAACTCTCAGAGATTCACTGAGACCCAGGGAAGGGAACAAAAATGGCTTTTAATGTATTTCAGCTGGCTGGTATATCCCTCACTCTGCCACTATCCTTGGTGAGTGCCCCTAATTGATTCTCTATCTGTCAATCACCCAGACACGTCCTCTCCGCAGGACTCCTACTAGCACATATCCCACGCATACACAGAACCAGAGCAGTAGGGTAGGTCTTCTCTTACATTGCTCTATGCATGGAACGACCTTCCATCATAGCCTTCTCTCTCTTCTTGAATTCCCCAAGTAGCCGAAGACTTGGCTTGTTGGTATTTTGACAAAATATCGAGTTACAAATATCGGCATACAGAAATATCGGAAACAAATAGCGCAATACAAATATATTGTGATGCAGAAATATCGTTGTAAAGTATTTACATTTTTTCAAGTGATATCGTTGTCAAGAATATAATTGTTTTTAATACCATTTTCAATAATATAGTAGTAAGCAATATTGTTTTTTTAATTATCTTAATGTGTGTTAGTTCCTGTATAAATTTTATGTGTGATTATTGTTTGTATAATTGTTAATAATATTTTTAAATATAGTTTGCAAATGTAAGTGATTTATAATTTTGAATTTAATAGCTAATAGTAAATTATAGTGGTGTAGTGGGTTTCTAAGTTTGTAGGGGTGGAGAGTGGAATGTTAATTAAATAATAATTATTTAACAATTAATAATTACTTTATTATTAATGTAATTAATTATTAACTATGAAAATTGTGTAATAATTATATATTTTTAGTTATATAGTAGGTGTGGGCTGCTGCGTTTGTAGAGGTATAGGATGGGAAGTTTATTAAGTGATAATTGATGAACAATTAATTTATTATTCATTATTTAATTGATTATTAATTATGTACATTGTGTGATAGTTATATTTTTTATTTATATATTAGTTGTGAGCTGCTGGGTTTATAGGTGTATAGGGTGGGAAGCTAAGTAATAATCAACAATTAATTATTAATTCATTATTATTTAATTAATTAATTAATTATGTAAATTGTGTATTAACATTATATATTAGTTATATTGTAGGTATTGGCTATTGCTTTTTGAGTGATATAGGGTGGAAAGTGAATTAAGTAATAATGATCAATTAGGTATAAATTATTACTTCTTTAATTGATAATTAATTATGTACATTATGGAACATTTATATATTTTAGTAATATTTCAGTTGCTGTTTGCTAGATTTGTAGAGTGTAGGGTGGTGCATTAATTAAGTAATAATTAATTAATTAATAATTATTATTAATTGTTAAATTAATTAGTTAATTGTTTATCAACTATGTAAATTGTGTTATACTAATTTATTTTAATTATATTGTAACTGTGGCAGCTAGATTTGAGGGGTACTGTGTGGGAAGTTAATAAGTAATAAATTAGGGGCTCATTAAAATCGTGTAACGATCGCCACCACCGGTCCGGCGGTGGCAATCGTTACGCCATCGTAATGAGAAATACCCCCGCCATATTATGATGGCGGTGGGGATCGTGGTGGGCGCAAAGTCTTTCCGCCACTTTTCCGCCGATCCGCAATCATTACAATTGCCGGACGGGTGGAGCTGGGTACTACTATGGTGGAGATGCCTAGCAGGCACCGTCTGCCATATTGGGATGTGGGCGATTGATGGGCCTTTCCATGTGGCGATGCCACCATGGAAAGGCTGGCGAGGATTGGTTATGGGGGCCTGTAGCGGGCCCCCAGGGGGGTTCTCCCCTGTAGTTCCCTGTACCAAGTGGCAGGAACCACGTGGTGCCTGCCACGTGGTGCAGGGAAATGCTGTGCATGACCTTTTACCATTGTGGACGGTGCTACAGCCACCAGCACCGTCTGCAATTGTAAAAGGCCAGGATGCACCCACCAGTATGGCAGGCGCATCCTTATTGGGCCAGTGGGACCATCGCACGTCTGGCGGTCGATCCCATCACTGTAATGATCAGTCCCCCCGCCATCATAATGAGCCCCTAAGTAAAATTTTACAAACTGATAATTACATTGTTTAATAATCATGTAAATTGTTAAATTGTCTTTTCTTTGTTATATATATATAATGGCTTTGGGTTAAATAATAATGTTCATATGGAGAGTATTATATTTGTTCTAAATTAATAGAGTTATGCAAATATGTAATATGTTTGAAGTGAAGTACTTACCCTACTGTTGCACAAACTGGAGTGGGAATAGTCAAAATAACCCCTCCAAAGTCTAAAGCCTCACCTACTGTTGCACAGACTGGATTGGGAATAGTAAATCTTACCCCTCGTAAGTCCAATACTTTTCCTACTGATGTGTTTGGAGTGGGAATAATACATGTAACCTCCTGGAAGTGTCTGCTTTCACTACTGTTAAATTAACTGTAGTGGGAACAGTATTTCTATGATTTCCATACTTCAATACTTCTCCTGATATTGTTTAAATATATCTATTATTATTTGTTTATTTTTTTCAATGTATATTTGTTTATATATATATAATTTTTTTAATTCTAATAATATTTGTAGTAATTGTCAGTTTTTGGTATTTAATTGTTTTATATTTAATTACCTTTTAATTTATTTAATGTTCTGCAGTCTATTTGTTAATATTTTTTATGTTTGAAATATATTATATAATAAAGTAGTAAAGTTAAAAAAAGAACCCAAAATATGTAAAATAATGTCAAATAAATATAAATAATATGTATTGTTACATCTTCAAGTATATATATATATATATATATATATATATATATATATATATATATATATATATATATATATATATATATATATATATATATATATGAAAGATAATAAAGAGAGAGCCCAAACCTTTGAGGGGGGCAATCTCAGGAACCACAGCACCAATCACAACACCCAATACAGCGTTGGAAAGGGCGGAAGGACATAGGCTATGCAGACGCCCACCATATACATTTAAAAGGTAAAAGAACCGTGCCAGCAAAGAAGTCCCTTGTGGGCGTGTCTGCAATGTGCTGTGGGCGTGTGCTGGGGGCGTGACAAACACTGTGGGCGTGTGGTACATTCCGCCCTTCATGCCATGTCTCATATCGTGTGCTGTGGGCATGTGCTGGGGACGTGGGCATGTGCGGGGCGTGGGATTACGGAAAAAAAAGAGAGCGTTATGCCCAATATTTCATTGTTTTTTCTTCCCAGGTTCTGTTCATTCCAGCTCCGGGTGTCCACTCTGCTCCCTTTAAATACCCCTGCACCCCATAATCATAATCCACCCTTACTCCTTAAAATACCCCAACACCCTTAAACACTAACTCATCTTAACCCTATAAATATACCCTGTACCCCAAAACCCAAACCTATCCCTAAACCCTAAAAATACCCCTGCACCCCAAAACCCAAACCTAGCCCTGAACCCTATAAATACCCCTGTACCTCAAAACCCAAACCTACCCATGAACCCTAAAAATACCCCTGTACCCCAAAACCCCAACCTAGCCCTGAACCCTAAAACTATCCCTGTACCCCAAAACCCAAACCTACCCCTGAACCCTAAAATACCCCTGTACCCCAAAACCCAAACCTAGCCCTGAACCCTTAAAATACCCCTGTACCCCAAAACCCAAACCTACCCCTGAACCCTAAAAATACCCCTGTACCCCGAAACCCAAACTTAGCCCTGAACCATAAAAATAACCCTGTACCCCAAAACCCAAACCTACCCCTGAACCCTAAAATACCCCTGGACCTCGAAACCCAAAACTAGCCTGAACCCTAAAAATACCCCTGTACCCCAAAACCCAAACCTAGCCCTGAACCCTTAAAATACTACTGTACCCCCAAATCCAAACCTACCCCTGAACCCTAAAAATACCCCAAAACCCAAACCTAGCCCTGAACCCTAAAAATACCCCTGTACCCCAAAACCCATACTTATCCCTAAACCCTAAAACTACTCCTGTACTCCATAACCCAAAACTTTACCTGAACCCTTAAAATACCCAAACACCCCAAAACATATACCTCAGTACCTCCAAACATATACCCCTATACCCATACTTACCTTATCCAAACATTAAAAAAAAAACATACTTTTACCATTCATGCATTTACAACGAATTTCGTTGTAAATGTATGCGTGGTAAAAGCATATAAAATGTATTGCCATGCGTTATAATGGCATTGCGGAGTCATGGTACTTTCGTAATGAAAGTACGCGGAGTAATGGTATGCGGAAAGAAAGTTGTGGAATAATGGGTGTTTACCCTCCCCGGTATGTACATTGGTGGCACGGCGGCCCACATCTCCAGCAACATACTCATATTTTTTCACCACTGATTTGAAAAATGCACAGGTCTCTCTCGTTGATGGCCAGCACCGACATACACTTTTAGACACACCTCCCGCCACAAGTTCTAGAATTGCCTACTTTAGAGCTGGGGAGCTATGTTAGCATCTCGGCATCAGCTCAACATTCTGTGATTCTAGGCAAATCGCTTTGTCTCCCCGTGCCTACCACAAATGAATGTGTTCTTCTGTAATGTAAATTGTGCTCATGCCATGTTATCAAGGTCGCGCTATATAATATTGCAAGGAAAAATAAAGTAGGGAAACTCGAGTTCAGACACTACTGAACGAGCACTCTTAAGTGCATCAGCAGTGCACTGTGAAAATCGGAGCGTTTCACAGGCCTGTCACAGATAAGAAATGCTATCAAAACGAAATCCTACAAAACAATATACTACTGGCCGGCAGTTATTCATACCCGGACAACGTCGGGACGGGCTGCTAGTATATATATATATATGTATATATACTTGTGTTTGATTTTTTCCCCAATATTTCTGTACTTTCCATGGGAAACAGTATTTTTGTAAACAATGTTTTTGGCACAATATTTTTGTATCACATTATTGTTTTCGATATTGGCTTTTCGCTTAACCAACCAACCCTGGGAAAGGCTAGGCCCCCACTTGCTCAGTACCAGAATACACTTGCATCTGATAGTGCGATTTACAAATACACATAACATACCGGTCTGGCATGACAGAACACTGATGGAGCCCCAATAGCATGCTTGGCCAAAGCTCTACCTTTTAGTTTGGCAGACAGGATCTTGCTGAGAGGAAAAAAGTCTAAAGAAGTTATTTTTAAGAAACATTTTCCAGATGTATCTCATGCAACAGAAAAAAAGAGCAGGTAACCTCATATATAATTTTACTTACTTCAGAACTTCTCTCACCAATAATTTCCACATTTACAGGCTGCAGAAGTAGAAGATCATGCTGCCTTTATATAAAAGTATCATGTTAAGAATGCAGTACATATGCCAATACTGCCAGGTACAATCCACACAAGCTGGAGCTGAATACATCTCAGTTTAATAAAATTGAACTCAAGCAAATATGAATAGACATGTTAGCATGAATATATGTTTATAACTTCTCCTGAGAAAAATTTAGGTGAGGATCCCACCGTGACATCCTATTCTATGATGTTGTCTCAAAAAAGTCCTTCATAAGGTTAGAGGGCAAGTGGGACTTCTGCAAGTACACCAGTATAATGAAACTGAGACTAATGCTTCATGTAGAGTTTATTGGAGTGTGAGCCTCACCGTAAATCAGTGTGGTTCCTGCTTTGTGGAGTGGTGTGGCTCACTGGTTAGAGGTGGCAGACCCGGAAGCAGAGAACGGCCCGGGACCAGGGTTCAATCCCCGAGGCGGCAGGGTTGTGGACTAGGGTCAACGGACTCGATAATTCTCGCCTCGGTGCCTACTCTAACCAGGGATCACACTCTGCAACTCTGGGCATTACGCTTGCCTCATCTCTACAACGCCCTCCCGGGGATGCCTGCTTTCACCTTGGAGATACCCAGAAGGGACCATCTCAAAGGGACAGCCAGGACAGGTTCCCCAACGGTCTTCAGCGCCATGTCACGCCTGCCCAACCCTTGCATTAAACCGCAGACCGAGCAGACCACGCGAGAACAATCCAAGATGGTCGCGAGGTCCTGCGCTTGCGCGAGGAGATCAGGCCGGATACTAACGCATGATCTCCCCGCTGCTCTGAGCTTCGCGCTCTAGTTTTCACGTCGCTTCGTGCAGCGCGTCACTTCCGCCTCGCCCGCCTAACTCCTTGGTTCCTGAGGTTGCTTCTGGCTATTCGTTCCCGTACATGTTCCTCAGAAGATTCTTTCTGACCTACGCTACATTAGTCATTCTGAGTTAATACTATTGTGGCTGATATCGCTTTACTGAACTTCGATGTTAGAGGTTAATAATATCGGAATTACCGCTTAGCAGCATTCGCGGTTCCTTTCCGATTTTTTCCCTTATTTTGTTTGATACCCATTTCCTGACCCCGGTGCCGGCTGTCTCCTCTCGGGGTTCTGGAGGGGACTCCTTCGGCTGCATTTCTTGTGGATTCGCTTTCTGGCCGGACTTCTGTTCCGTCAGACGGCCGGCCTTGCGAGGTGCAGTTTGTTGGTGTCCACTGTTGGATTCTGGGAGTTGTGGTCCGCCTGGAGGGATTCTCCTTTATTATTTTGTTATTTGTCCCAGTCCCTATTTCTAGAAGTTTGCTTCACTTCATTGGATGTTGGCATTCGTCACAGTACTGGAAGAAGATAACCTGGTAACGCGCTTGTAGCGCTCCTTTATTGTTTACACTATTCTTTCGCAAGGGTGCTGATGTTTCACATGCCAACTGTTATTGCTCTTCTACAGATACTATTGCTGTTATCTTAGTCAGCTCCATAGGTCAACCACATTGTTAAGCCTGTTGCTTATAGGGGTAAGACTATATAGAATGACATATCATAGTGTACAGAACTGTGGCACATTCCCTAGTTACAAACCTTTATTCATGACAGGCATTCCGTGGTACCTAGTCACTGTGGACATTAAGGAGGACCAAATTATTCCTAGTATCCGGGTAGTCTCCCATTTCTTATCAGGTATCCAGTAAAGTATTACAGAATATTATGAGTAATGTTTGATGCTTTTATATGTACTAATTAACGGGTTGGGCTATTCGTCCGTTCCTGGCACTCCTGCAGAAACTCCTTTGGCTCCTTACACGCCAGGACGCTCCTGGGCAACAGTGCACTTTACAAGTCCCACACATTTACATTTACATTTACATTTACATTTGCCTAATTCAAGGCTTCCCCAAGTCACTTAGTGGTAGGAGAACAGCTAGATTTCTGAAGAGCATCAGCTGGCTCCACTAAAGAAAATCTTTTGCCGGAGTCTAATCCACACAGGTCCCTCAATCTGTTTGAATGAATTCCCAATTTAGGTTGTCCCTTCTTCTGTTAATTGTTCCTGGCCCATGCCCATAAAAGGTGGGTCTTGAATTACATGAATTATAGAAGTGATCCGGCCGCATTGGCAATAGCAATTTCAGCAAAATTCCATGCCATAGCTGCAGGGTACTGGGACCTCCGCCAGTACAGAGGGCTAGAGACCCACTCTCAATACTTTAAATATCCCCTTCAATGCCATCATCACACCATATTTAGGAAGTAGGCTTCAGTTGAAACCTATTATAACTAATAAAATCCCACCAAACAAACTATTTGGGGTTTCAGCGGAAACTGGAACATGCTGCATTTTGATGCACTTATACTGTTTCGGCAGTCTGTGTTATCAAAGCAGCTTTAAAGCAGACGTATGCTCCTACAGCATGGGGTCTAAATGTAGCGGTGCTTAATACTCGTTCTCTGCAGAGGCACCATCTTGAAGTCTTTTCCCTGTTGCAAGATGGGGACATAGACATCCTGGCGCTTCCGAAAACCTGGTTAGGGGACATGTCAGCCCCAGATATCATTGCAGCCCTTCCAACAGAATTTTATGCCTTTTGGCAAAATAGATCAGGGGATTCCAGAGGGGGTGTGGCATTCCTTTTCAAAAAGAGCTTTATGGTCACTAAAATAATGGCAGAAAATTGAGACAATGTAGATATCTTGGGGGTAAAAATCTCCTTTAAGTCCTCCTGCATTGCACTCATGGTAGTCTATCAGCCCCAAAGGACTACCCCTAGTTTTAATGAGCTTTTTGTTTGACTCATTACTGATTTATGTTATAATAGTCTTTTAGTAGTGGGGGATTTTAACTACCAGTGGGACAAGACAGAGAGAGAGTCCACAGCGGGTCTTTTTGAGACCGCTATGCTCTCGATGGAACTGCAGCAAGTGGTTGACAGTCCTACGCATGTAAAGGGCCATACTCTTGACATTATTTGGACCTCAAAGCCCGGGCACAGATAACTGACATCAGCCCCTGTGCCTGGTCTGATCACTCGCTGTTGAGATGTTGGGTCCCAAGTGATAGCCAATTATCTCAGCCGCCACCTCTCTGGAGGAAGGTAAGAATCTGGAAAAATATTGAGGCAGATCTCCTAATAGCTACTCTGCACTCAGTTCCGCCCTCTAGTACGAAAAGGGCCAATTTGGGCTACGAAAGTGAAGCCCTATTTACCCATTTACAGAAGGCCATTGACATAGTGGCACCAGAACGAAAAGAAAAGGTCGGAGATAAAGGGAAGGGGGCCCCTTGGTTCAATGAACCACTAAGGGAAAAGAAACAACTCCTCCGTCAAGCTGGGAGCGGTGGTGACAAAGCTATGAGTCAATAGAGCTAAATGCCTACAAACCCCTTCTTGCTACGTACAAATTAGCTACGGAAACACCCTTTACGCCGGAACAACAGCCAAACTACAGCCAAACTACAGAAGAAGCTCCAACGCATCCAAAACGCCTCAGCCAGACTCATATTGAACATCCCTCGGCAAGCTCACATTTCCGGCCACCTGAAAGACCTTCATTGGCTCCCCGTCAACAAGAGAATAACGTTCCGCCTCCTCACCCACGCACACAAAGCCCTCTACGACCAAGGACCCGAATGCCTCAACACGCAACTGTCCTTCTACACCCCCTCCCGCCAACTACGATCGTCCAATCAAGCCCTCGCCGCCATTCCGCGCATCCATAAATCCACCATGGGGGGAAGATCCTTCTCCTACCTAGCTGCCAAAACCTGGAATTCTCTCCCCACCCACCTCCGCCTTACACAAAACCACCTCGCCTTTAGAAAGCAACTAAAAACTTGGATATTCGATAAGTAAAGCACACCCCTCCCTCAAGCGCCTTGAGACCCTCTGGGTGAGTAGTGCGCTATACAAATCTCTGAACTTGAACTTGATATTAGATAGGAGAGCAGACTATTATGAGGGAAGGAGTGTCTTGGCAGAGAATAAATAGAAAGAGACTTTTGCCATTCTGAAGGAACTGGGTCAAAAAGCAAATAAGAAATCCACAATCGCATCTTTAGATTGTGATGCTTTTCAGGAGTTTTTACTTCAGAACGTTACGGACATCATCTCGGAAATTGCTAGAACCCCCACTGATCCCAGTTCCCTAAACCAGACTAGCCCTCCTCCCTGCCTTAGTAGTCAGCTGTCCAAATTCCCTAATCTCGACTCAGCCACTTTGGTATCATTAGCAAATCATACCAAATCAGGCTCTCGAGCAGACCCTTGCCCTCCGAGGATTTTTCAAATGGCCCTGCCAGGGCTGGTGAAGCAGGTCTTGGGACTACACAATAATTCACTGGATTTGGGTTATCTACCAATAAATCTTAAAGGAGCCAGGGTCACCCCCTCCCGAAAAGGTCTGGTGTGGATACCCTGACCTTAAAGAACTATAGGCCCATCTCTCAGCTCCTCTTTCTAGCTAAGATCTTGGAACAGCACGTAATAAAGATACTCTCAAGGTATCTGGAGGACGATCAACTGCTCCATGCTGGACAGGCGGGCTTTAGAGCTCATCATAGCACAGAGATAGTGATGGTGTCCGTCTAGGACAAGCTCAGAGTTAGGGCCGACAGTAAACAGCCGAGTGCCCTGATTTTATTAGATCTCTCAGCGGCATTCGACACGGTCAGCCATACCATACTGATGAACCGTCTCACGACTCTGGGTATTAATGGGCAAGCATATCAATGGCTAAAGTCATTTTTGTCAGACCGCACTCGGAGAGTTCAGCTGGGTGAGCAGTTAACAGATCTGGGCTCCCTGACCTGCGGAGTACCCCAGGGCTCTGCATTATCCCCTCTTCTTTTTAACATCTATTTGCAACCCTTGGTGGAGACCCTGACTCACATGGATTGTCAGGTCTTCAATTATGCTGATGACACCCAACTTCTTTTCCGGCTCAACAAATCCTGCCAGGCTCAGGAGTCGGCAAAAAACCTGCTCATGTTCACTGTAAATTGGATGACAGCCAATTCATTGAAAATAAATTCAGATATAACCAAAGTGCTTGTCATTCCAATGAGTAATAGCCCATTGGTGTGATCTCTTTTGGCCTCTGGAACTAGGAGTAGTCCCGGCACCAGTCCCGGTCGTAAAAAGCCTGGGGCTGAAAATTGATTCTGAACTGTCTATGTCTTGTCAGGTTACCACTGTAGTAGGAACCTGCACAGGCCTACTTAGGCAGCTAGGGAAACTTGCTCCTTTCTTATCAACATCCTCACTGCAGTCAATCGTCTCCGCCACTGTCATCTCCAGGCTGGGTTACGGGAATGCCATTTACCTTGGCCTCCCCCAGAAGCTCCTCAGGAGACTACAGGTAGTACAGAATGATGCGGCTAAGCTCATTTTTAGACTCCCTAGAAAGACACAAGCCACCCCTCTGTTACATAAATTGCACTGGCTGCCTATTAAACAGAGAGCGCAGTTTAAGGACCTTTGTATCGCCCACAAGGCAATCTATGGTGAAGCACCCAAGTATAGAAAAGATCGCTTGATGAAGTATGTTCCCAGTTGGTCTACAATCATCTGAGGCTTGCAGGTTAGCTCCCTCCCAGGTACATCTCCAAATCTAAAGGGGGTAGAGCATTTTCTGCTTTCCTCCCTCAGGTCTGGAATGATCTACATGAGTACCGGCACAAGAAACCGGCTTTGCTCATCTTTAGGAAGCTCCTAAAAACGTATCTATTTAGAGAGGCGCTAACAACTGCGTAACTCCTGCCTCTGCTGCTGCCTTGACATTTCTGCCCTGGTGACTTGCTCACTCTTCTCTAGAAGCGCTTAGAGACCGGATGGTGATTTACGTTATATAAAAGTCATATAGCGTAACATAAAAGGCCAGCACTTGCCCATAAGCACTTTACTTTGATGTCATTCTTGCACCCCATGGTAAACCAGCAAATATGTCCTATTGACCGTTCCCAAGGTCCCTGAGCCATACACCTACTTCCAACGCTTTACCACTGCCATTTTGGGAGCATGGCTCATCTCACACAGATTCAGCTTGAAGTTCTGTTCACAGTGCTGTGGTGCATTTAACAGTAACTTGTATAGCTGTGCCAACTCAACATTATATTTAGGGATTCTAGTTTTCAATTGAACAAATTATAACCGATACAATTCTACTGAAGCAACTATTCAGTGGAAACTGAAACACAGTCAAATTTGCTGCACTTGCCACTTATACAGAGAGAAGGAAAGAAAAGCTTTAAAAGAAACTGCAAACACTTTGGTGTCAGGTCTTCCTACATTTAACAGGCCATCTTCTTTGCTGCACTAATTGACTTCACTCATCGTATGAATTAGACACATTATGTTTCCTGACTCATATATGCTAAATAATGAGTGTCTGCGTATATCAGGGTGGATGCATTGTGATATATTTCAATGATTATCGTCTCTTCTTTCATGTCTATCTTCATCGTCCTTTAACCAAGTCTCTTTATCCACAGATCGACTTTTGCATGCATTTTCGGCAGAAATGAGTCCACAATAAGGCTTTGGAATGATCATGCAAAATCTTTTGGGACAAAATTAATGGTGGATGCTCTGTCAACTGATTTTCATTCTCAAGTAGTTCTTGTCATAATACTGCTTCTGTCTTACCATACTTATGACCTTGAAATGTATCACAAAATTATAGAAAAGAACACGGTACGTCTTAGTTTCTCAGGAGTAAGTTATCTGGCTAATTTCAAAGAACTGCAACTTTCTGTGATCACTATATATACATTTATAGTGCATCTGACCTCCAAAGAATAAGGTCTTAATTCTAAGATCTCTTACTGGCCAAGAGTTCCTTATCAGTGACTGTGTAATTTAACACTGTTTGCCCCCATTTCATAAAAACGGCTCCTTTTATAGTAATTTAAAAATGGGTCTTATGATTTCAGAATGCTGATAATTGAACCTCCTATATAAATTGGCAACGCTCAAAACAACTTTGAATATTATTGACTAAAATTGGTATGGCCTACTAAACTATTGCTGACGTTGTAAGCCACTTGGCTGTAATTATGTACGAAAAATGGCTGTGCTGAGACAAAGAATGTATTCATCTTACTGAAAAGATGAACTTTCATCCATTGTAAAAATGTTCAAACATGTGACATATGAGTTTCCAAGAAATTAAATAGATAAAAATAATAATTTAATTAGGCAGTAGAGAAGACATAAATCATCTCAGTAAGTCATCAATACAATACTAAAATGCTGGAGGAGCACTGCAGAGCCTGGAAAGCATTACCTGGTATTTGAACAACCCAAACTTGGATGCTGATTTTAATGTCAGTGGGACCGCCACCAATAGGCCGTAGGTGGCGGTCCGACCGTCAGACAACAGTTTGGTACGACCGCTGCATTACAATGCAGACAGTCAGACCGAAATCAATGGGGGGGGGGGGGAGACCGTCGCCTCCGACAGGATCTACGATCCCGTCAGGGTGGCATTCGGAATCATATCTCTAGAATGGTGGCGGTCCTGAGGCAGGCACCGCCATCGGATTACGATGTCCCTTTCCGTCAGCCTTTTTGTGGTGGTTCTATGGCCATGAAAAGACTGCCAGAAGGGACATTGGGAGCCCCAAACAGGCCCCTCATTCCTCATGGGACACTACAAAGTGGACCTCTGGGGCACATGTAGTGCCCCACACACATCCATTCACTGCGTGCTGTGAACCACATGGTGCATGGATGTATACAAAGTGCTCTTTACACTGTGGCTTGTGCTGTGGCCCTTTTCTCGCAAAAAAACAGTTGATGGACAGAATGCAGAACAATGTCATACATTCACCCCAGTAAAGAGATCTGGGCCTCAATCCATCGTTTTTTTGCACTCCTCACCACCCCAGTCAGACATGGCCATATGCGAATCAGCCTTGACCCTGTGCCTCATGGGAACAGTCCAGCCCGAACTGCCAAGCCATTTCTTCCCTGGACCGGAATCAAGCATCCTAGGACCGGTTTCTGGCTATCAGCCGTCATCAGCCAGGATAGCTTAACTCCAGTGGTGTGGAGAGCACAGGACTCACATCTGAGCATACCCATCCCACTCGGGGTGACAAATGCAAAAACAACAGTTGATGGACAGAATACAGAACAATGTCATACATTCACCCCAGTACAGAGATCTGGGCCTAAATCTATCGTTTTTTTGCACTCCACACCACCCCAGTTCAGACATGGCCATATGCAAGTCAGCCAGCACGGGACTCACGTCTGAGCATACCCGTCCCACTCGGGGTGACAAATGCAAAAACAACAGTTGATGGACAGAATGCAGAACAATGTCATACATTCACCCCAGTACAGAGATCTGGGCCTCAATCTATCGTTTTTTGCACTCCACACCACCCCAGTCAGACATGGCCATATGCAAATCAGCCTTGACCCTGTGACTCATGGGAACAGTCCAGCTCGAACTGCCAAGCCATTTATTCCCTGAACCGGAATCAAGCATCCTAGGACCGGTTTCTGGCTATCAACCGTCATCAACCAGGATAGCTTAACTCCAGTGGTGTGGAGAGCACGGGACTCACGTCTGAGCATACCCGTCATACTTGGGGTGACAAATGCAAAAACAACAGTTGATGGACAGAATGCAGAACAATGTCATACATTCACCCCAGTACAGAGATCTTGGCCTAAATCCATCGTTTCTTTGCACTCCACACCATCCCAGTTCAAACAGGGCCATATGCAAATCAGCCTTGACCCTGTGCCTCATGGGAAAAGTCTAGCCCGAACTGCCAAACCATGTCTTCCCTGGACCGGAATCAAGCATCCTAGGACCGGTTTCTGGCTATCAGCCGTCATCAGCCAGGATAGCTTGACTCCAGTGGTGTGGAGAGCACGGGACTCACGTCTGAGCATACCTGTCCCATTCGGGGTGACAAATGCAAAAACCACAGTTGATGGACAGAATGCAGAACAATGTCATACATTCACCCCAGTACAGAGATCTGGGCCTAAATCCATTGTTTTTTTGCACTCGACACCACCCCAGTTCACCCCAGTTCACCTGAAAAACCTCCACTGGCTTCCCGTCAATAAGAGGATCACTTTCCGGCTCCTAACCCACGCACACAAAGCACTCTACGAAATTGGACCAGAATGCCTCAACACACGACTGTCCTTCTACACGCCCTCCCGCCAGCTACGATCATCCAACCAAGCCCTTGCCACTGTACCCCGCATCAACAAAACCACCATGGGAGGCAGATCCTTCTCCTACCTGGCAGCTAAAACCTGGAACTCACTTCCCACTTACCTTCGCCTTACCCAGAACCACCTAGCATTCAGAAAGCAACTTAAAACGTGGATATTTGACAAGTAATTCCCCACCCCTCCTCTAGCGCCTTGAGACCCTCTGGGTATGTAGCGCGCTATATAAATTCTTTGACTTGACTTGACTATATGCAAATCAGCCTTGACCCTGTGCCTCGTGGGATCAGTCCAGCCCGAACTGTCCAGCCATGTCTTCCCTGGACCGGAATCAAGCATCCTAGGACCGGTTTCTGGCTATCAGCCGTCATCAGCCAGGAAAGCTTGACTCCAGTGGTGTGGAGAGCATGGGACTCACGTCTGAGCATACCCGTCCCACTCGGGGTGACAAATGCAAAAACAACAGTTGATGGACAGAATGCAGAACAATGTCATACATTCACCCCAGGACAGAGATCTGGGCCTAAATCCATCGTTTTTTTGCACTACACACCACCACCACTTGGGCCGCAGCACAAGTCTCCGTGTTAAAGAGATCTTTTCCAACCGCCAGTTCGGCAGTCGCATTCTAATGCTTGTTGGATGGTCTCCTGACCACCGTTGTGGCGGTGTTCCGACTGCCCGCTATCATAATCGGGCCCTTAGTGTGGCATGCCACTTGCCACTCATCACCCCCTCAGACATGGAGTAGATTGCAAGCTCCCTTCAATTCGAACTTTGTGATACCTTTGTATTTTGCATTTACTCTAACAGAAGAGACAATAATGAAGAAGGGTAAAGATTCTTCACTGCGATTCAGTTAAGGAGTCAGTGATCTACATATGTTCTCAACCCACCCCCTTATTGGGAACAATAAATGACAGAAAAGAAGCCAGAAAATTGTGATGGCCCAATAAACCCATTAGGCAAATGTTTACCTAAATACTATCTAAGAAATTACATTTCTGTTTAAATGGGTGTATACACTTGACTATATGCTCCACCAGTTTCCAAATCAATCTGTGTGGAGGTAAAAAAATGACCTTTTGCCTTACTGAAAACATCACTATATTCTTCACAACAAAGGATTATGTGAAATACCCAGTCTTATAAGTACTTCAAAAGGACAACTCTCTGGATATGCATGAAATCATAAAACTAGTCAGATAATAATCAATTAAACTGTTGTTGTGGCCCTATAAGAAGTTAACCAAGATTGCTGTGAACTGAGGAATCAAATAAAAACAAATCTTTGCAAAATGATTTCCAACCACATCAAAGAAATAATGTGCATAAAAAAACTTCACTGGACCTCAATATAGACTAGAACCACCAAGTGCCATAATCTCCACAGGGATATTTTTCTTGATTAATAGAATTTGGAATGATTTACAAAATCAATAGCCACATAATTCCCAGGGGCTCCAGAATGTAAAAGCCATAAAATCACATTCTTCTGACCCGAAGGCAAAATCATCTTCATGGGAACTATGGTATGAGCCACAGCTGACTACATAGTATCAATGTCCATCTGGGAACTCATTTAATTTCTTCACTCTATAAGGCTGTTTCTTTCCTTGACGAGGAGTCTACTTTTCCGCCAGCTGGGGTCTTGTAAGGTGCATCACTACTACTGCAGCACTTTTAAAGGGTCTGGCTTTACTACTATGTTTTTTTCCAATCGCCTACAATGGAAATGTAAACTATGTACACTATTTCTTTGTCTCTATATTCTTTAGAACCCTCAAACACATCCTTTAGAGCTGTGGTACTCATATTACGGCTCGTCAGACCTTCATTGGTGGCCTGTTGACCTTGCCTTGCTGTGTCTACGTTTCTAGTGAGGCCAGCAGTAAACACAGAAGATGACCGCAGGAGCATACGTAGTGATTGCGTATTAAGAAGGTATTCACAATATATGCTCTTGCAGCCATCTTCTGTGTTTACTGCTGGCCTCTGCGACCTCAAGGTACCATTGGAAAGCTTCCAAAATGATTTCCAACCACATCAAAGAAATAATGTGCATAAAAAAACTTCACTGGACCTCAATATAGACTAGAACCACCAAGTGCCATAATCTCCACAGGGATATTTTTCTTGATTAATAGAATTTGGAATGATTTACAAAATCAATAGCCACATAATTCCCAGGGGCTCCAGAATGTAAAAGCCATAAAATCACATTCTTCTGACCCGAAGGCAAAATCATCTTCATGGGAACTATGGTATGAGCCACAGCTGACTACATAGTATCAATGTCCATCTGGGAACTCATTTAATTTCTTCACTCTATAAGGCTGTTTCTTTCCTTGACGAGGAGTCTACTTTTCCGCCAGCTGGGGTCTTGTAAGGTGCATCACTACAACTGCCGCACTTTTAACGGGTCTGGCTTTACTACTATGTTTTTTTCTAATCGCCTACAATGGAAACGTAAACTATGTACACTATTTCTTTGTCTCTATATTCTTTAGAACCCTCAAACACATCCTTTAGAGCTGTGGTACTCATATTACGGCTCGTCAGACCTTCATTGGTGGCCTGTGGACCTTGCCTTGCTGTGTCTACGTTTCTAGTGAGGCCAGCAGTAAACACAGAAGATGACCGCAGGAGCATACGTAGTGATTGCGTATTAAGAAGGTATTCACAATATATGCTCTTGCAGCCATCTTCTGTGTTTACTGCTGGCCTCTGCGACCTCAAGGTACCATTGGAAAGCTTCCAAAAAGGCAGAGACAGATGCAGATAGAGACAGAAACAGATGACAGAGACAAAAACAGATAGAGACAGAGACAGCTAGAGATAGATAGAGACATATAGATACAAATACAGATAGAGACAGACAGAGACAAAAAGAGACAGAGACAGATAGAGACAGACATAGACATAGAGAGAGAGATAGAGACAGAGACAGACAGACAGAGAGAGACAGACAGACAGAGACAGACAGACAGACAGAGAGAGACAGATGGAGACAGAGACAGATGCAGACAGAGACAGATGGAGACAGATAGAGATAGAGACAGATTGATACAGACAGATAGAGACAGAGACAGATATAGAGAGATAGAGACAGATAGAGACCGACAGAGACAGATAGAATCAAATAGGGACAGAGACAGATGGGGACAGAGACAGAGACAGAGACAGATAGAGACAGACACAGACAGAGAGAGTTGGAGACAGACACAGAGAGAAAGATAGAGACAAACAGATAGAGACAGAGACAGACAGAGGCATAGACAGATAAAGACATAGATAGAGACAGGTAGAGAGAGAGACAGAGAGAGGCAGAGACAGATAGAGACAGACAGATAGTGACAGACAGAGACAAATAGGGACAAAGAGAGACAGACAGATAGAGACAGAGAGAGAGAGGCAGATAGAGATAGAGACAGAGAGACAGATAGAGACAGACAGAGACAGATAGAGACAGAAACAAATGGAGACAGATGACAGTCAGTCCAGAGACAGACAGAGATAGAGAGAGATAGAAAGAAAGACAGAGAGAGAGATAAAGAGAAAGAGAGAGACAGAGAGAGAGAGTGTTAGCTAGAGAGAGAGTGAGAGAGTTAGAGAGAGAGAGAGAGAGAGCGAGAAAGATAGATAGATAGATAGATAGATAGATAGATAGATAGATAGATAGATAGATAGATAGATAGATAGATAGATAGATAGATAGATAGATAGATAGATGTGTGTATGCCGAGTCTGGTGGCTCAGTGGACGAATGTGTCTGCTGCAGAGGCCCGTCTTCAACCTTATGGTCACATTTTTTTTTTGCTCTAGCCCTGCCCACCTCACTGACCCCGCCCCCACTGGTGTGGCCCTCGGCCACAAACCACATTGTAAATTTGGCCCCCAAAAGAGAAAGTTTGTGAGTACCCTTGCTTTAGAGCGTTCATAAACACCCTCACTGTATGCGCTCAGAAATCTCAGTAACTCTATTCTCTTCTACCTTTTGCATTCTGTCTTGCACTGTGACTGTAATATAAAGGAGGCACTGGACTACCAGAGTCTGAACAAGGTGCACAGCTTAAAGGACAACTACCTGTTGTCTCCCAGTTTTTTTACAATGTTTAAACAATAAACCAAATGGACTCAATTGTCATTCAAAGCTTAGTTCATTATATATATGATAATTTCAGCAAAGCAATGTAATTATTGTACATTCACAAAAAGAAGTGATAAACATGATCAACAATTTCAACAAAGCAAATATCTGATATGTTTCATACAGGGGTCTACTCACTCCACACCACGGCAGCACGCGTACATATTTAACCACGGAGTACAGATAACATTGAGGTTTACCACATAAAACTAGGTGTGCAGTAACACTTAACCTTTTTTTGCACTGTGACTGACCATATTTTGTCTGGCCACATGTGCTCATCCACCTAAGAAAAAGAGCGCTTCAGCGCCATGACTTGTAGGCAAATACTTTACTTTGGCAATGCTTATTTTTTTCCATTCTCTATTTTTGTTTAGTCATCCTTGTCTGTTTAAACAATGCTGCCTTTGGGTTACAGTAATTCAAAACTAGTAGTACCCTTTCTTTGCAGAAATGAGACACATATTTCACATAAAGTGTCTCCAAATAGTTTTTTGAAGTATTTCTAAACCTGTTCTAAACACACCAGCATGCTAAGAAGCATCTGTATTCACCTACTAAAACTTTATCAGATGATTATTTTGTTTTTTAAATGTGTCAAATATTTTTGTGGTATAAGCTTCCAATTAACAAAAAAATACCCATTGTACTTCTTGCCAAAGCCAGACCTATTGGATTTGCAAATGCTTGCTTATTAATGAATTGCAAAGCTTAGTAATGAATTCTACAAGAGGATGGGATAGGAGAGTAATATTTCAGCAAAGTAGCTTCTACCTAAAAGAGAGCAAGGATGTCATACAATGTAAACTCCCATCCAAGACAAACAATATTTCACTTAAAGCCATAGCAGGGGTTGCACACAATGTACGAGTCAGTCACAGTAGCATCCTATTATGAGGTGGAATATCTGATCATGTTACAGATCCACTTTTCACTTTGGCATAACTTTTTGTTTTGTAAGGGCAAAGGTGCTTTGATTCGTCCCCAGATGGATGAGGCTACCACAGACTTGCCATCAACACAAGATGCAGGTAAGCAATGGTAGGAATTGGTAAATGCATGATGGTATTACATAAAAAGAATGCACGCAAAAGATGGTAAATGCATGATGGTATTACACAAAAAGAATGCACGCAAAAGATGGTAATAATTCAATTAACGATTAGAAGACTCCGCGAAAGCCATTGTTTGCCGCAGTATGTTTTTGATATACTATGAATGGAAAAAAGTAAACAGATGACTGCATTCCACTTTTAATCAATGCTTCTCTGGGATTGTATTAGATAGATTGCATAAAGTAAGGCTAATATCTTCATCTTCGAACTAAAACATCCATGGGAACAATCTTTCCCTGTGCACAAAAGTTTATATTATGGAGATCCCTCCCTCTCCACCTCCACAGTTTACCAAACACCAAGAAGTACCAGCTAAAAAGCCTCTTTGTCAACACTGCATATGGTTGTGAAACGATGTCCCTTCAAGTCCTAATTACCTTTCGCCTTCTTCCTGGTCTCTTCAATTCTGTGGAAATTGTTCTGAAGCAGGTGAACTCTATAAAAACTAAATGAATTAAAAGACACTGTCTTAGCACATAACCTTAGCCTACCACTTCTTGATGTTCTTCCTGGCCCATATCATAGCATTATGGCATCATTGTACCACCAATCACAGGGACCTGTACTTATCCAGCATGCTCTTCTATGAAACCTACAAGATCCAAAGTGCAGCACAAAGGCAGCTCCTACATTTTAGCCCGAAGAAACCCATCACACCAGTGCTCGAATTGCATCACTGGTTTCTTGTTGGTAAACACTACGCCCTCAACTCACTTTATATTGTTCCCCTGGCAATCCACTGCAACAGCCCAACCTTTAGGCTTGTATAGTTTTAACGATATTTACAGAATAGATCCCTTTGCTCAAAAATAGAACCTTGGCAAAGCATTACCCCTATGAGAATAAATGCGTCAGTGCACCCTCTTTATCCATGCAAACAGCAAAGTTTTGATTTCTGGGTAAAACAAGAAACATATAAGTTCAGGAAGGAGGTAAAGACTTAACCGATGAAGTTGGAACACTCCAACAAATAAACATACACAAATCCTCTTTAATCTATTCATGGAGCCACTAACAGAAATCCTAAGTGCATCGAACATCAACTATCATTTGTATGCTGATGATATCCGACAATATCTGAAAGTCTCCTCTGCTGAAGACATTCGATCCCTCAATCCTATTCTTTAAAATACCCAAAATTGGCTGTCTTACAACCACCTCAAACTTAACTCTCCAAAAACTGAGTTCCTCTAAATCGCCCCTTCGAATCAGCTACACACTGTCATTGAATGGATGAAGCAATTGATTCAGCAAGATCACTAGAAATTATTCTTAACGAAAAACCTCAACATGCAGAAGCAAATTAGTATTTTAGTGCCACTACCAAAGGAGCAAAGCTCCATATGAACATATTAAAAAAACTAAAATCCTTGCTCCCCCAAAAAGACCTCAAGTCTGCCGTGCAAGCCCTCGTGATTCCCAGATTGGAATATGGAAGCGCTGCCCTGTCTGGCCTGTCCAGATTCACAACAGCCCCGTTAAGGGCTTCTCTTAACTCAGATGCAAGACTCATCACAGGATCAAAAAGGAACAATCACATTTCTCCTGACCTGAACTCCCCCAACTGGCTCACCTATGAAGCAAGAATTCAACTGAAACTTTCTTCATGCATGACTCAAAGCTTAAAACTTCAATACCCCGAACTATCTTGCTAAGAAGCTTGAACTTGCAGGTGGCTCAAGATCCTCTAAAAGCTCCAGCACCTTACTGCTAAAACCACAGAGAGTCTTGAGGAGGCAAACCTACAATAGAGCCATCTCTGCATTGCCCCTCATATTTGGAACTGCCCACCCCCTGAAATAAGAATACATCTTTTTTCCTGTTTGAATAAACTTTTTCTCTTTGATATATGCATACAAACCATGTTTGACAGATCTATATGTTTGTGCTTTGATTTGCTTGTAAAGTGGTCTGATACCCGCGAGGTTCACGTTTGCACTCTATAAAACTTTTCAAATAAACATAAATAAATCACCCACACAATGAAAATTTGGTTATCAGATGATTCTGGACCATTCCACCTAATGAAACTGAGCCTATTCCCTGGACAGTGATGGCAGGCACAATCACTTGTGACATTATCTCTCAATCTACTTCCAAAATACTTCTCAGGGAGGCCACATTCATACCATAAACTCTTCCAAACAGACAGAAGAATAATATAAAGCTTAAGAATTCTCTCCTGTGACTGATAGCAAGGTAAATGCACCACCCTGGTCATCACACACAACAACAAAACACTGCCTACAAATACCATAGTGCAATCCAGCATCCTGCCATCCAACCACAGACCCTGGGGAAGCATGCTACCAGTCCACTAATTGTTTCAGTACATCATCAAGGATACGACATGCTATATAAATGAACTACTGTAAAATACTCAGCACCAGTCAACCAACAGCCCACAATAGTGCACTTTAGTTCAAAGGAAGTTTATTGAAAGAAGAAAGGTGTCAATATCCAATATATAAAATTAGTCATGAGTCATTACATCACAACAACAAAAATATATGAATTGGATTAGTAAGAAGAAACAATAACAATGAAATGACAAAGAATAATATAATGAATATTCAAGTAGAAAACTGAGGAACATCTGGAGATTTCAAGGGGGTTGAAGTACTTCTTGTTGGGAGGGTTGCAACAAGGAGGATTGCTTGGTACATGCATCAAAGTACATTGTAATAGGTGACCATAACTGAACACGTTTCGTAGCCATGTGTATAGGATAAGCGAGGAAAGTGTCTAACCTATGATTATGGCAAATATCGTACCTTCAAGCTTTATAAGACATTTTTGTGAAACCTTTCCAATTCCTAGTTATTTGCTGAAAAGCAACCACTATTAACAAATCGATAATTTTGACATTGAATGTAAAATTGCTCCAAATAGATGAGAGACTCCTTAAAAAGACATGAATAACGGAAAAACAAATGTTGGTACCAAAAATTTAATTAATTTGGGACCATAGGCATTTTCAAAAATTGTGCATTAGCGAACAGGAAAATAACATATGGAAGAAATCAGCATTTGGAGACGTTAATGTCTAACAGCTATCCGGTACTTTGGGAAATCTTTTACTTAAGGTATTCGGTGATAATAAAAGCCTGTTATAAACATAAAACAACGTTTGCGTTGAACTAGCTGCTCTTGAGGACTTACGTTTCTTGGTCCAAATGTTGCTCCACATAGATAAAGACCAAGATGCATAAAAATCCTGCTCCCAAGCAGTCTCTATTTTCGATTTTTGCCTGATGTTGTCAGTGGATTGTTAAAAATGATATATGGTAGAGGCTTTAGGTAAGGTGTGTAGCAGAGTACAGAGTGGACAAGTCTTTAGACAAGTGGAAAGTATGAACATTAGAAGATGTACAGGCATATTGAGTGCATGCATCCAGCACAGCTTTCTTAAGAGTGTAATATTTAGAATTGAGAGAGGAGGGCAAACCACATAATTGCCTAAGTGAGGAAAAGGAAATACATTCTGTATGTGAGAATAATTGGTGGACCCATATTAAACCTTTTTGCCTCCAAGTTTTCCAATAAAAGGGTTTATTCCGTATTAACAAAGTTTTATTGTGCCATATAGTTGAGCTAAGAAAGGAATTGAGAGTCTTATGGGTAAAGTGCTCCAAGGAGTTTAGAAGTAAGCTTAAATAAAGGGGTGGAAAGGACTTGGGGTTTACGAGAAAAGGAAAGGTATGCTTGAAAAGAAAAAGGAGATAAAAACGAGTTCCCAACTAATGTCCATAAAGGATACTCTGCAGTAGATTCCAGCAACCAATATGAAGCTTTACATAAAAGAAATGCTTTTTGATAAGCAGAAAAATGGGGAAATTAACCCCCCCCTTCATCTGTAGGGCGAATTTGTTTTGAGATAGATATACGGGGGTTCTTATTACTCCATAAAAAGGAGGATAGTATGGAATTAACGGTTCTAAATAATTTAGCAGAAATAGAGACTGGAATGTTGGAATGGTGTATAAAACTGAAGGGGAAAGCATCACATTTATACTGTGCAGACGACCCCACCAAGACAGGTAAAGGGGGTGCTATTTAGTTGTAAGCTCCGAAATTTTCTGAATACATTTGTTCATGCATAACGTCACTGTGCCAGGGATTGTAGGCATAAAATGTAACCCCAAATATTAAATATGATTGGAACTCCATGTGAAGTTAGCTGGAGTAAAATCTACTTTAAAAGTGTATTTAGTCAAGGGTAGAATCGTGCACTTGTCACTATTTAATTTGTAACCAGAGATTAAGGAGAAAGATTTTACCTCTGCTAAAAAAGCAGGGATCAAATCACTAGGTTTTGAAATAAAAAGCAAAATATCATCAGCGTATGCTGCAAGTTTAATGTGAGATGTGGTGTTTCAAAACCATATATGTGTGGATTTTAACGGATTTGTGAAATAAAATGTTTGAGACAAATTGAAAAGAAAAGAGGATAAAGGGCGCATTCCTTTGCCAAGATAAAAAATTGAGATATTAGACCATTGGCGCATAGAGCAGCACGAGGATTAGAATAAAGGAGGGAGATTAGGGATATAAATTTAGGGCCAAAACCAACCCATCTAAGGGTATAAAATAGGTAATGCCATTCAACTCTATCAAACACTGTTTCCGCGTCTAATGCTATTGCTTCAGGGGAGTGCTTTAGATGTGAAGCTTTGGATAAGATATTGAAAAAAAGTTGAGTGTTGTCTGTGATGACTCATCCCTTGACATAGCCAGATTTCTCCTTACCTAGTATACTTGGTAAATATGAATCTAAACGAAGGGCCAATGCTTTGGAATTTTTTTTATAATGGAAGTTCCCAAGAGAGATGGGTCTGTAATTTTTACAATACTTTGGGTCTTTGCCTTCTTTAGGTATGAGGTATATGTGCGCTTCTGAAAAAGAGTCAACAGAATTTTCCAATGAGCAAAAAGAATTGATCAGGAAGTGCAGTTTGGGTGATAATAATTTAGAAAAATGAAGAAAGACTTCAACAGTGAAGCCATCTGGCCCAGGTACCTTGTCTTTTTTGAGGTGTTGGAGAGCATCCAAGAGTTCCTGTTGTGTTATGTCAGATTCCAGGAAGGATAAGTTAGGAGGAGTCTGCTGTGGTTCTTGTATGGTGGAAAAAAATTGCGACAACAAAAGATCTGTGGGGTTTGTTTCAGAGGAATATAGTGACTTATAAAACAGAGAAAATTCATTCAAAATTTCTGCATCTTTAAATTTTAAAACAGAATGTTCATCATACATAGACTCAATGTTTATATTGTTATTCCTAGTTTTTAAATAGTTAGCCAAAATGTTCCCTGCTTTCTTATTACCTCCATAAAATTTCACACTAGATTTCAATAGATATAATGAGGCATTATCTGTTGATTCTTTATTAAACTGCAATTTTGCTTTTATGAGAGCATTTAGGACGTTTTTGAATTAGATGTGTAGTATGAGTGCTCCAGTCTCTTTATATCTTGAAAAGGAGTATGAGTACGTTTGCGTGCAATATTCCATTTTTTGGCAAAATAGTTTATGATAAAGTCCCTCACTGAGGCCTTGAAGGCTCATTTTGGTTTATTGAAAAATAATCATTAAAGAAGGTGGTGAAGGAAGAGGTAAATGCTGTATCCAAAAGAAGAGTATTATTCAAACGCTATCTTTTGGGAGCATTGACCTTGGGTAATATGCCAAGGCTAATTGAGATAGGGCCGTCGTCCGATAATAATATGGGACCTTTTTCCGCATTTATAAGTGCTTGTGATATATTATGGGATACAAAAAAATAATCAATTTGTGATTGGGTATGGTGAACAGGGGAATAAAAAGTGTATTCTCTCGTGACAGGATTACATAATCTCCATGCATCTAGGAGTTTATGTTAATAGCATGGATAAAAGATTTGTGCAATTTATTAGGGATGAAGGAAACTTTGGAATTTCGATATATAAATGGGTCGAAAATCTTGTTGCAGTCACCCGCTAATATAAAATTATCTTCAATACAAAGAGTGATTTGCCTATCTAATGAGGACCAAAAAGATGAGTCACCACCAGTGGGAGCATAGACGTTAAAAAAAGAGACTGGAGCACCTCTCAACAGTAGTTTAACACTAAGCCAGCGACCTTCTGTATCAGATTCTTGTGAAATATATTTAACAGGGAGCACTTTACAACAAAGTATCATGACTCCATTGCGTTTACCGTCACCTTGGGAGAAGATTTCCCCTACCCATCCCTTTTTTAATTTTAATGATTCAACCTCCGTAAAATGAGTCTTTTGAAGAAACACTATATCCAGATCTAATTTAGCCAGGTGGTTAAGACCCTGTGTCTTTTGATGGGAGAATGTAATCCCCTAATGTTATAAGATACTAATTTCAACAGCATAACATATCAGAAGGAGTAACAAATGAAAAAACTGAACAATAATAATCAAATTCAATGAAGCAGTAATAGAAAATATAGGAGAAAAAGAATATCATATATAATCGCATTAACTTTAAGAGGAAGAGATAGAGATGTAGAAAGTAATATAAACGAACAGTAAAGGTGATAAGAAAAAACATTGGAATTAATAAACACATAGCTGTAAGTTTGAATAAAAAGAAGAATAAGAGGGACTGAGTGAGTATTGACCAAAATATTTGAGGAAAAGAGCTGGAGGATGACAGTGTCAATAATGAGAACAGCTGAAAAAAAGAGAAGAAACGTGATGAAGAAAGAAATAGGAAGTAAAGATATCAAAGACACCTGAAAAGAGAATAGGAGAAGTATTTGGATAGGAAAAAAGAGTGAAAAATAAAAATAAAAATAAAAAAGGAATGCAGGAGGATAACATACCTACATAAAGAAGATTCAGGGAGACACAGGGGAGGGGGTGGAACAACATGGAACAGACAATACATCCAGGGGAACCAAACGGAGGACCAGGGGAAGACCACGCTATGAGGGTAGAAAATCTGTGGAGGTGAAGAATAACAAGTATTAAGATAATTATTAGAATGCACAAGAATGAGAAAAACCATGAACACACATTGAGCAAGTTGACATAAATGAAACCTAGATTAGAACAATAAGCTTTTCGAAATCCAAAGAAGATCACTTCTTGAATGGAGAAATATTGCAAAGAAGAGAACAAAATCTGAACATCCTGTAAGGAAAAAATACAGAGTCAAACATTGAATGAAGATGAAGGCCAAGAGGAGTCCATAACATCCATTTTGCATGAGTTTATGAAATTTTGTGGCCACAGGGGGTCTTTGTATGTTGTTGTACGTGACCTTAAAAAGACAGGGGTGAAAAAGGCCATAGCGGGCACCCATCGAACGAAGATACGCTCTCATATTAAGAAAAGCCTTACATATGTTAGCAGTAGCATTAGCATAATCCTGTGCGAAAAATAAAGTTGAGTCCGACCAAGTAATTAGTTGAGAAGATTTGACCGCTGACAAAACTTGTAACAAACCTGTGTATTCTAGGAATTATAAGATGACTCCTCTTGGTCTTTGTGAAGGTGAAGCTCAGGTGAAGTACAGTTCCCTCTGGCATATGAAGTAATTTGGGGAGGAAAGATTCAAAAAAGGTAAGGGAATCTGATCCTTCAAGTCCCTCTCCCAGGCCGTAAATATGTAGGTTATTTTGTCTATTACGGTTTTCAAGGTCCTCAACCTGTCGCTGGAGCACAGAGACTTGGGAGTGAAGTTGAGAAACAATAACACAGGTTTCTTTTAAGGAGGAAACACTATGTTCAACTACAGAGACTCTTGTATCAAGTTGAGACCAATTATTCGTTAGGATTTGCAATTTGGTATTGGCCTCTTCCATAAAGGGTCAAAGGGCCCTAATTTCCTCCAGCAACAAATCCATAGACACATGCCAGACGGATTTAGGTGGAGAGGGAGGGTCTTTTTTTTAGGCGTTTTGTGATGAATTTCCCTGGGGCTTTAGGTGAAGGATCCATTGTTATCTTCAAACTCTGAGGTGGAGATAATAGAGAATCTTCTAACTTTGTGTGAAAATCTTTGACATTTTGGCAAAAATATGCTTTGGCTTAGAAGGCGCAGGATGAATTGCCTTTGTTCTGCCCATAAAGCAAGAGCTGAACACCACTTCTGGATACAAATATGCTTAAGACTGAACGGAATGGAGTAAAAATCACATGGAGAAAAAAAACGTGAAGAAGAAAGTCAGTCCAACATCTGTATCAATATTACTTAAAAAATTGAAAAAAGGAAGTCCTTATTACCGAAGCAGAGAAGTTATTAATGCATAAGTCGTGCCAACTTCAAATCAACAATATGGAAGTGAAAAGAAGCCTGCGCTAGGAAGACGAGTAAATATCCACAAAATGGCTGCCATACATGTTTCTTCACAGCCACCTCAACATGCTACTGGAAGTGAGATTAATCATTAATAACAAGGGCTCCAGAGTGAAATATAATGACATTTCAGAGTTCTGGGCATGCTGAAGATAAAATTAGGTGTTTGTCGGTAAATATGCCCTCATTTGTAGGGAGCTTCGTATTTGTGGCAAAAATACAAAATGGTGTGTTGTATCCTGCTTCTCCCTGCTCTTCTCCCTATCTTGTGCTTTCTTAGTCTCTTGTACTCTGCTGCTCACCCTGTCTCTATGATGTCATCATTAGTTCGATCTGTGTATCTTTAAGTGTACTGTCAGTTACCTTGGAGGCTGAGCAGCAGGGCAACTGCTCCCGGTGGGGCATTTATCTTAACCTTTACTGGAACCTGGATAACTACCTTGTCTAAATGCTGTACTTGATTATTTGATTACCAAGAATAAACATACATCCTAACACAGAAAATAAAAAGTCATCATTCAATTCTTGGATTTTACACTGGCGACGATTTAAGGAAATAAACCACATTTGAGCAAAAAGATACTGCAACAGAAGAAACTAACTGAACCTCATGCCCAACCTCTTGATTGCCCCACCGGTGTCTACAACAACAGAGAGCCAGAAGTAAGTTGGGTTTGGACATGTTAAAGTATGCTTATACGTTGGATGTTTACGTTGTCACCTGCGGTTTAAAATCTGCTTTTACATAATATATTATTCAGCTACATGTGGAGACTCCCTGCCTTACAGTCATCTTACAAAAGGAAGTGATTCGATTTCAATAACTTGGAACTAGTACATGGATACTTTATACTGCCTGCTACCAACTTTCAGGTGACTGAAAATGAGTAGATAGTATATTCAGAAACCAACCTTGCTTCCATCAGAATTGTGAAATAATCTAGTGTTGGTGTGCTGTGAACAGTTATCAATTTTGGCTGTGCATCTAAGTTGAGCCGGAGAGTCTGTGAACCCTGCTGATATTACTTGATGTACTTTGAAGGAAATTCTTGCCTCCCTGATGGTATTATCCTTCGCACTACTTTGAGGAAAAGGTGACTTTTATGGACTTTTATGTGCTCTTTACCTTGGCCATAGGCGTGCAAAAGCGTGCCATGAGCCACTCTGCGCCGCGTTAAAATCGTGCCGCCATTTTGTGGTTGGCCTTGGCTAAGTCTGCAGGTTGGTGCAAGTCCTAAGTATGCCAACCAGGTTCGTTGTGTGCGTTTTCCTTTTGCAACTTCATCGAGGCAGTTTCAGAGAAGGATCTGATGGATATTTTCTTCCCTGCCTGGATCGGTTTGTAGATTTATTGCGATGGTTGGGTGATGATTTTGTGGAGACAGCTTTGGGTTCGGTGAAATGTCACTCACCATATCTTCTTCAGTGTAGACTCGGTCGGGTTTCCAATCTTCTTGCAGTTGGTGACAGTCTCTATATGGAAAAGTTTACCAGTGTTTTCAGAAAGCTGCCTCCGAAAATCAGGCAATGGTGACTACATTTATTATTTTAATTTGTTATGTTTAAAATATTGCTAATTGCATCTTGTATTTCAATTAATTTACGAACTGTGCTATTGGTCTGAGGATTTACATTTATTTGTAATGTATTACCTGTTATGTGATACTTTACGCAAGCCATTTTATGCAGGTCTGTTCATAATTATTCCTTTGAAGCAAGCTCAGGATGGCTCAGAGCTGGACATCCTGATCTTTTTGTGGGGGCCATTGTTGTGCTCAATATATTTATTGAGGTGCTCTATCACGTTTATTGTGCAGTTGTTTAGTTTACTTGTCCTGGACCTTGTTAGGGCTCTATTTGTTTGAGGTGTATAAAGCTATTTAAATTATTATAACAAGTAATGAGCAATTGTGACACTCAATTCTTTCTATGTTTATTTGTACTGAAATGAACCATTTGATGCTCAAATTATTTGAGGAGTTTTTTCCATTTGTATCTTCAGGAGGTTAGTTGTAGGAATTTTAATTCTGCTACGTTTGTTGGAGCCATTTATTTGCTCAATATCTATTGAGGTGCTCCATTGTTGTTATGCTTATTGGTGATGGGCCATAAAGGGCTCAGTGTTTTTGATGAGCCATAACCGTGCTCAGTTTTTATTTGTATTGCTACTGAGCCATTTATTTGCTCTACTTATGTTTAGGTGCTCAGTGTTATCTATGCTTAACTCTATTTTGTTAGAAGAGTTAATATTACATTTTCATGCTCAGTGTTTCTGAGGAGCCGTAGATCTGCTCAGTTATATTTATGCTTACATTTTGTGAACCACTTTGGTGCTCTACTTTGCTAGAGATTTCTATTCATATTGAGATTCACTGTTTTATTTATTATTATTGGAGATGAGCCTACTGCTCAATTCTGTCGGTGCTCATGTATGCTGAACCACTTCAGTGCTCAATGCTTTTTAGAGGTGTTCAGATTTAATTTATGATTGACGGTACAGAACCTTTATTGCTCAAATTTTCATTGAGGTGTTCAGTTCCATTTTCATTCTAATGTTGATTTTGTCAAGTGGTTTACCATAAGCACTTTTATTCTTGTTAGCTCATGGTGTTGGTATAATGTTGGTACCCTCGCACTTACCTCTTCTCGCCACCATTCTGAAGAGGGTGTTTATTTTTGTGCGTTGTATGTTTCTTTATTCTACTCTTCTGCTCTCTGTTTTATCTTCTTCAACTTTTCATTTAAAGGGGGAAGGTGTGATGTATCCTGCTTCTCCCTAATCCTCTCTGTGGTGTCGGGCTCGTGGTGCATTCTCCGGTTGCCATAGTGTTGGATGATGCACCACAACCACACTCTAGAATGTAGGGAGAGTATCTGTTATTGTACGGAGCCCGACAGGATAAGGACGTACCTGTTTGCTATCCAATAAACTTACATTTGGATACATATATTTGGATGCTCTTTCTTTACATTTTGGCGACAGAAGCTGGGATTCGACTTCTACTAGCAAGCAGGAAGATTAAGAACATACACAAGAATTTTTTTTAATTATTATCTTCTACTCCTTTCCTGGATTTAAAATATGGAAAAAAAGCTTTGTAGTCCTTAGCACAGGAATTCTTTGAAGAACATTTGCGTACCGTGAGTACCAATGTCATGACTCTTTTTAATACCGTGGATGACACTTGAACGTATACAGTAATCGTCCTGAGAAATTATCTTAAAACACCGATTACTTTAATTTTGCCGAAACATTTGGATGTGTACTTGTCTTGCACAAGGTTGAATTGTACCCGTTGCTACTTTAATTGAAACCCTGCCGACATAACCAATTCAAGTTTTTACTTCGTTATTTGGTTAAAGGCAACGGTACCTGTGCGCATTCTTCAAATCGGCTGAACGTTCTGGAGCGAGAGGCATGTTCTTGCTGTGAGGCTCTCCGTTCTTGCTCCGCGAGTTATGTGACGTTTTCCACGGACCTTGAAACGACTCGGTGAAGTTCTCCTCACGTCACGCTCTACATCATCACGTGATCAAGGTCACACAACGTGACTGCATTTTGCTTGCTGTGTCAATATCATTCACATTTATCGATTCACCCACGAGTGTTCTGTGCTTCATTTTCGAGTAACGGAGATTTTAGTAATTACTCAAACGGATTCTACTAGACACTGAAGGTACTGTTTTAATCCTTTTCTCAGTGAATTTGAAAAACATTGGAAGTGTCCTGAAGATTTGATTCTGCGGTGATATGCACACCATTGTCGCATGTTGCATTGAAGAGTTTCGGTGACATGCACATCTTACAAATCTCTTATTTGTTTTAAATTCTTTTCATTTTCCTTACATTGTACATTTAATTTTTTGTTTTTTTTTAGCTCATTATAACTTCATTCTGTGTTATTCTGCCCTAATATTAACGTTTTATTTTCAGGTTGCCTTTAAAAATTGTTATCAAATGGCATCACAAGGAGGGTTGAATACTCCTGTTCCATTTTTATCCTGACCTGGTGAACCATCAATTAAATGGTCGGATTGGAAAGTCTAATTTTTAAATTATGTAGAGGCCTTAGAGGAAGAACTGGATGATGCATTTTCTCAAAATAGAAAGAAGAAAATGCTTCTACATAGTCTGGAGCCGGAGGGCAATAGAATTTTTAATCAGATGGAAAAAAAGGTTAGAGCTGATGACAACACTGCATTCCTAGACGCTCTGGAGGATTTAGATATGCATTACCATCCACCATTTTGTGTAGGAATGAGCAGATATGAGTTCTTCAAAAGGAAACCAGGGAAGTCAGAGTCTGTTGAGGACTATGTTTCATCTCTAAAGAAGTTAGCCATTAATTGCGAGTTTAGCACCCTTCATGATAGTTTATTTAGGGACCAATTAGTAATGCATTGCAACAAAACCTCTATTCAAGAAAAGCTTTGGACTTGTGGAGATTCTCCACTTAACGAAATTTTTGCAATTGTTAGAAAGGCAGAGATGTCTAAGAGGTGTGCTAAAGTTGCTCTAAAGGATAATGATAAAGAAGATGGACTAACAGTGAGCAAAGTGTCTCATAATTATCAAAAAAAGAACAATTACAAATCCTTCTTCTCTTATAAAAAAACGCTAATCCTTCCTGGTCCATCTTTTAAAGATAAAAAAGAAAGCATTCCTAATTGTTTCAGATGTGGGTTCAATGGACATTATGCTAATGACCCGAAATGTCCAGCCTTAAAATCAAAATGTAATTTTTGCAATAAAATTGGACATTTTTCTAAAGTTTGTCAATTTAAATCTGGGAAAGATAAGAAAATGGTGAAATGCATTGATGACTCTAATGAGCCGAATGCTGAGAACTATGATGCATCTAGTGATGATAGCATCTTTTGCATCCTTGACTTTTGGGAGGATGAGGACGCTGTTCTGAATGTAAATTGCAGATCTAAAAAACCTACCTGTGACATCTTAATAGGGGGAGTTTTAATAAATATTGTACCTGATTCTGGCTCTCCCTACATGATTGTTAAGCGTGATATATGGAAAAAGTTGTTTGCATATGTTTTAAAAAAGGAGTTATTGCCACCTGATATTAAACCTGTTACGTATACTGGTGAAAAAATTCCCATGGTGGGGTTCGTTGAGGAAATTTTTGAATTCGAGGGACGGAAATGTTTGGGCAAATTATATGTTGCTGAAGTTGGTCCATCCGTTCTTGGCTGGATCGATCAAGGTGCATTAGGCATTATCTTAAATGCAAGAAGTGATGTTCATGTTTTGATCCTTTAAGAAAATAACAAAGAATTCCTAGACAGAATAACCTTGCAAATTCCTAAAGTTTTTTCAGGTGGAATTGGGAAATTGATTGGCTTCACACACAAAATTATCTTAAAGGATGGTGCTAAACCAATTTGCCATAAAGCAAGGAATATCCCTTTGAGCATCAGGAGTGATGTCATGAAGGAATTGGATACCTTGGAAAAGAAGGGAGTCATTGAGCCAATAGAAAGCTCAGAATGGTTGGCACCATTGGTCGTCGCGGGGAAATCTGACCGCTGTCTCCGCTTATGCATTGATTTAAGGGACCTAAATAAAAACATTGTAATTGATACATTTCCTCTCTCCAGGATTGATGAAATTCTTGCACAAAGCTGCGGTATAAAATGGTTTTCTTCTATAGACTTGGTATCAGCTTACCATCAGATTCCCCTGCATGAATCTCGTAAAAAACTAATAGCCTTTTTAACTCCCTTTGGGTGTTATCAGTTTATAAGAATGCCGTTTGGACTGGCATCGGCAGCGGCTGTTTTTCAATACCTGATGCATAAGTTATTCAAGAGTATGGAATGTGTAACTTATTTCCAAGATGACATACTTGTAATGGGTAAAGTTAGAGAAGACCATGACAAAAGACTTATTTCTGTATTGAAAACCCTTGAGAGTAATGATTTTACAGCTGAGTTAAAAAAGTGCAAATTTGGTATGATCTCCTTGACCTATTCAGGACATGAAGTGGGTGCAAAGGGTATTTAAAAAAAAAAAGTTGGTCGAGGCAATTGAAAACGCTCCTATTCCCAGTTCTAAAGATAACCTTAGATCATTTCTAGGGATGGTTGAGTTTTATTCAAAATTCGTGAAGGGTTTTGCAGACAAGACTTTTAATCTTAGACAATTACTTAAAATAAGAGAGGAATTTGTTTGGAATGATGTGTTACAAAATGACTTTGATAATATAGGGAAAGAAATTGTTAATGCATTCCCTCTCCAAGCATTCGACCACACCTTGCACAACATAATCACTACTGACGCTAGTGGTAAAGGATTAGGGGCTGTTTTTTCACAGTCTGGGAGTGAAGGATTCGAAGTCATAATTGCTTTCGCATCCAGGTCTCTAACCGCTTTTGAGGAGAAGTTCTCAGTAATTGAGAGAGAAATGCTAGCTGTTGTGTGGGGTATTGGGAAGTTTAGACAATTTGTCTGGGGCACTAGATTTACTTTACAGACAGATCACAAGCCCCTACTCAAAATTCTTACCTCAGAAGGGATGTTGAAGGCCACTCCAAGACTTGCAAGAATGAGTCTTAAGTTACTAGGATATACTTATGATGTTAAAAATCTTCCTGGCAAAAAGAACATAGTAGCAGATTATTTAAGTCGTTCTCCCTTACCTGGTTGTGATGACTCATATGATTCGTTTGAGTCTAACGAGGTTGCTGTTATCCATGAGGACAATGACCAAAGATTAGTGGCCATTTCTAAAAAAGACTGGGAAGTGAGCTGTAATAAAGATGAGATTTTAATCTCTGTCCGTAACTATGTCATTAGAGGATGGCCACATAAATCAAATTTGAAGGAAGAGCTTAGACCATTTTGGGAAATCAAAGATGAGCTTTGCATAGATGATGTTGATCACTTGTGTAGAGGTGAAAGAGTTATTGTTCCTTGTTCTTTAAGGAGTAAAATTCTGTCTATCAACCAGGAAGGTCACCTGGGTATCATGAAATTGAAATCAAGAGTAAAGTTATCATATTGGTGGCCTGGATTGGATAAGGAGGTTGAGAGGTTTGTTCAAGAGTGTGATATTTGTGCTAATGCAGATAAGTCCTTACGTGTATTTAAACCTACTCTTGGGTTTAGACATATTCCTATTTATCCTTGGGAGGATTTAAGCATGGATTGGTTGGGTCCAGTAGAAAATTGTGAAGGTAGTATTAAACATATCCTAGTTGTGATTGACAATTACTCCAGGTGGCCTGAAGTTGAAATAACTGAGAAGTTTGATGCCAGAGTTGTTGTTGCTTTTCTTCGCAAGTTGTTTCTGCAAGAGGGCGTTCCGAGGAACATTTTAACTGATAATGGACTACAATTTAGATCTGAGTTTTTTTTTAATTTCTTGGAAAGGAATGGTATTACTCCTAAAAAGACACCTGTTTACCATCCCGCCGGGAACGGCATTGTTGAGAGATTCAACAGGGTAATCATGGGGAGCATCCAAGCCTCCATATGTGCAGATAAGGATTGGGAAAAGGAATTACTAGAAACCATTTGGGCCTATAGAATCACTCCCACTAGTACCAACTACAGCCCGTTTAGGATCCTTAGAGGTAGGGAGCCATTTACTAAGGATAATGTTGCGTGGAACTCAAAGAAAATTTGTGGGAAGTGGTCTCCTGCTTTAGTTCGTTCAAGACTAAGGAAGATTCAGGATTCACACATTAGCGAATTCGGTAGGAAAAATGTTACTAAAGAGGCTGAGCTCAAAGTTGGGGATTGGGTCAGAATTAAACTTGACACCAAGGTTAAGAAAGGTCAAAGTAAATTTTCGAATCCTTTGCAAGTTGTAGAGTTACACGCGAAGTCTGCGAGGCTAAGTGATAACCAGGTGTGGCATCATAATAGGATGGCAAAATGTAAAGGGAACTTCTCATGTTCAAAGGCCAACACTGGACCTGACCCGTCTTTTGAATGGATGTGGGATGAGGTTATGCAGGGTGATATTGACGGGAAGGTAGTTGTTAGAACTTCTACCAATGATGTTTTGGAATCATCTCCGCAGTTGCCTGCTTCGTCTCCTTCTCAGTTGCCTTCCTCTGGTTTGTCCACACTGCTGCCTTCTTCATCTGCTTGCAACCAGAATATCACACGCACTGGTAGGCAAATTAAGGTCCCTGCTCGTTTTAGGAGCTATGTGATGTAAGCTTATTTATGTTTTTTTGTAGTCAATGCTCTTCTTCTGTTTTAAGTTTATTGAAAGAAGGGGATGTGGGTTATATTGGTTATATTGTTTGTCATATTGCAATGTTATTTTGCAAAGTTTATTATGAATATTTAATGTTCTTTTGTTTCTCTATTAATGTAAAGAGGGAAGATGTGGTGTTGTGCTCGTGGTGCATTCTTCGGTTGCCATAGTGTTGGATGATGCACCACAACCACACTCCAGAATGTAGGGAGAGTATCTGTTATTGTACGGAACCCGACAGGATAAGGACGTACCTGCTTGCTATCCAATAAACTTACATTTGGATACATATATTTGGATGCTCTTTCTTTACACTCTCTCTTTCTTGTCCTTTCTTAGTCTCTTTTACTCTGCTGCTCAGCCTGTCTCTATGATGTCATATCTTTAAGTGTACTGTCAGTTACCTTGGAGGCTGAGCAGCAGGGCAGCTGCTCCCGGTGGGGCATTTATCTTAACCTTTACTGGAACCTGGATTACTACCTTATCTAAATGCTGTACTTGATTATTTGATTACCAAGAATAAACATACATCCTGACACAGAAAATAAAAAGTCATCATTCAATTATTGGATTTTACACGGCGACCGCAATAATGCGTTGCCACAAGAAAAACTCACTGCCTGGAATAAACTTCTTTGTTGCTGTGAGCAGGAGCACCAAGGTTCACATTGCGCTCAGCAGACCTTTAGGCGTCCGTGGTTGTCACCAGCGTCGTGGAAAATGGTGAAAGAGCATGGAACCTCAGAGACACACCGGAGAGCTTTACCCGGATACCGCCATACTCCTCGGGCACCAACCCAAGCCCCCCCCCCCCCCCACAATAGTGAACTTTGACTAGCAAGAATCCTGCCACATGTAGATCTATTGAACAAGTTAAGTAAGAACAGCTAGAGTTTGCTCCATGGAAACGTGCATTTTTATTATTGTTATAAAAAGTGTATAGGCAACCTAACTCATTACAAATAATTTCTGTGCATACAATATTTCTACAGTATATATATTTTTAGCAAAAAGCATTCTATAATAACTTTGTTTTGAGTAACAAGGACAAAATGGCAAGGAACAGGTAAACAATAAATAAAAGTGCCTAAATCAACTAATGAATGCTAAAACCAACTGCCACTCTATAGGGAAGCAACAGTGCATGTTATGAATATTAAACCTCATGAAAAATATTACTTTTAGTTGCTCTACATGAAACAGAAGAATCACAGGGGTTAGAGTTTTTCATCTAAAATTATAATCAGGCTAATTGAAATTGCAGATGTTGATATCAAGAGCTTAAATAAAACACACAGTCATAAATAAGTTTTGGAGTCAAAAATGTGATCCATATACTTACACATGTGAACTATGATCACTGTGATCTTCTCAAAAAGCATAAGCATTCAATCTTTCTCTTGAACGGTATTCACTAAGCCTAACACCCTTCCTGAAATGATACAATGATTTTTTTAATTTTCACCCAAAAATGAAAATTCACTTATTTAAAATGTATTTGGACTAAGGGCCTGTTTACGATTTTGGCAGTCCTAGCGTGGACCGCCACGCCACTGCCCCGTTCCAGAACTGCCAAACTCGACCACGGGCCTCCTGTCCGCCAGATCACTAGTAACCTTTCCCACGGCGCTGTCAATAAAAAGGCACCGCAATGGGAACGCCAAAGCCTGTTCCTGCACAGCATGGACTGTAAAGTTCATGCCATTTTCAGGAAAAGGGGTGACTGCACACAAGAGGGCACAACATGTGCCCCTCTGCAGGAACAACATGGTCCTGACGGACCGCCGAACTCGTAATTAGGCCCTAAGTCTGTTGACTAAAGCTCTTTCGAACACTAACCATGTACTCTGTACACTTTCTTCTCCCTGACATGCCTTTTATCTCCACTCATTCCTTTTTCTCTCCATTTCCTCGCTTGTTCTCACTCCTAAAATCCAGAATTGATTTTAGTTTGGGTAGGCAAATTACGCTGTGAAACCATTTGCTGCTCTCTCCATATATTATTCCTTATATTTTGGTTTTCTGTAATCATCCCTCAACCTTCACCTCCCTTTCTTCCCTCTCTCTACCAGTTTCTTCTGACTTCTTTTTGAGTTAACAATAAAACAGTTTTTTTTATTGATGACATGATTCAGTCATATTCTGAGTTGATGAAACATTGGGGATCATTTAGACACTTGTAGACAGATCAACGAAATGGCAGCGAAGCAGAAGAACCTGGTGATGGGCAGTCCACCTTATTTAGATAGATCTGCCTGACTAGTGGTGTTCTCTTTGGGTAAGGGAGACACCACTTAGATGGCTCCCCTCACTGCACTTCAAATGTTTTTGTTTTAAGGAAGCAAACTCCTACAGTGTGAGTTTATTTTCGGTTAAAAAGAATTAAATTGCCCTGATGCACATGGTGTATCTATCTCCCTGTGGGAAAAAGGCATGGCAGACACAAGCCTTAAAAATGAGTGATGGCCACCCCACCCTCAGTAGGGCTTGGTAGCCACCATGATGGCCTGCCAGTTGCATGGAAGTTGACGCAGGTCAAGAGTTTAAATCAGTGGAGTGAACTGCGGCCTCACGGACGTTTACTCAGTAATAACCCCATCTCTAAATGGGACAAGTGAACTGCAAGTTTGGCAGAGAGGGACGACCACTGCTTCAAAGTGTTCCGCCTGCTCCACCACACCCTAATTAAAGCCCATTGTTTTTCTGAAATATAAAGGACCCTAATACCTATTTGGTAGAGTTAGTAGAACAGTGCTATATATTTAATGAATATAAATACGTTTAAAGAAAATAAAGTTCATCAAGTGAAATCAATGCTCCAACAAGTGTTATAACTGGGAGGATATAATTTGGCTTTCTATATTCTAAATAACTGTCCTCTCATTAGGTTTGATTAACTTTTACATTTTTCTTTCAGATTTGCCCACCTGCTTGCTTTGTGTATGTCTAAGTGGCTCAGTTTACTGTGAAGAAACAGAAATTGAAGCTATTCCACCTTTGCCAAAGGAGACCTCCTACCTCTATGCACGCTTCAACAAGATCAAAAAGATAACTGCCAAAGACTTTGCAGACATTCGTAAGTGCATATGTTCTTCTTCGTCACGGCCATGGCTGTGGGTGTTTTTTAGTAAAACATCGAAAATGCTGCATTTTTGCAAAACTAATGAGAGAGGATATGACTAAAGATTCAAAAGAATGAAGTTGAATTTGCATCTTGCCCAGTGACATGACCTGCTTTGAGCAGTGTGAAAGTGATAAAGTTACAAATACTCTGTTGGTATTTTCCCTTTGATTTCAGTATCAACACCATCTACATTACAGACACCCCTCTGGGAAGATCACAGCTCCTAAAAATTGTTCATGGAATGTGCCAGCACTGGATAACACGTTGCTAGACAAAAATACTTATGAATCATTACCATGTACGGTTTTGAATATGTAGGTGACAACAGTTCTTGTTTCGGTTTTTGCTACAAGTTCTCAAAGAAGGCAAGATCCTTGAAGCACTCTTTATCAGTACAGAAAAGTTTCATAAATGCTAAGGGGTTTGGGGTATTTTAAAGACCACGTCAAATTAAAACGTATGAATAGCCCTAAGGATGTGGAAGTGAAGTTGGCACTTCTATGGACTTGGGAGCTGAGCGAGGACGTGGGTGGTGAGGTCGTTAAAGTACATAATAAATAGATGATATGATCCGGATTAATATAATGATGGAATCTGTATAATTAGGTCTTTTATTTATGGAAAGAAATAATGTAAAGTAGAGTAGATATTGCTTGGACATGGCACCATCAGAAGCACTACGTTTTAAAGGTTGTAAGAATGTGGTTTATTGTTGATGAAAATCCTAAAATATATGAAAAAATAAGAATAGCAGACAAAATACAGCACTTGACCTGACCCTGGAAATGCTGCTATTGGCCAGAAGTAGGTTTTTGGGGTGTTAGACTTGTACTTTTTGAGAACCTGAAATGGCAGGTGTGTGAAGCTTGATGCACATTTTAAAAAATTGCAAATATTAATTCACTGTTTCTGCTTGTCAGAATGTAGCTAGGAGCAGAGCTGTCATTCCATGATTTTGACATTCTGCAATTCAATATGGAAGTACTCTTGCCAAGAATGTGAAATTATTAACACAAGGTTGGTTCCCTTGATTCTTGTCTTGGTGTAGTCGCTTAAACACTATTAAAATGATGCTTATTCCAATTATTACATTTTACCATATGATACTACCTATTAAAATTCTGGTGAACAGTTTTCCAGCTCCTATTTTCAGCATCTATGGCCACCCCTGCCAGAGAATGATTATGTTTTTCCGCTTTACTAAGATTGTTTAAACAGACCCGTGAATTATCCATTATATTCCTATTTTTAACAAAGCCACAGTCCCACAAACAGTAATTCAGGCATAAAATCATTAAGATGAAGGGCCAACACTTAAGTAAATATTTTACAAGCTGTATTTTATTAGAGATATAGAGCAGTCGTTCTTGCTTTGTGAGGGATCCATGTCTTTTTTACGAATAAAACATATCATGGCTTCCGTAAAAGAGCCAGATGGCTTATTCAATGTGAGGAAATGAGTAATTAATTAAAATAATTTAGTGAAGAGTAATTTCGGAAATTGAAGATAAAATGTAAACGTGAATCCACTGTGAACAGTTCCTCCACTCGAAGCAGATCCTCGAGTTGTGTCAGGTCAGTGTTTGAAGATTTGTACATTGAAGAATAAGAAAACAACTAGGAAAGTGAGCCTCAGATGGTGTGGCCGCAGGGGTGTACAGTGTGTGGTAATCAACAAAACAGAGAGCAATATCTGAATCTCTGAAGAATGTATTACCAGATAGAGAAAATTGAAGCTATAGTGGACTTTTCCTTCATGTTTTTAAGGCAGTTAGGTAGCAAAGTCCCTGTTCTGTTACATCCTCCATTGTATCTGCCATTTATCTTGAAAAGAGTACAACATGCCTTTTCCGTGGTAGTTTAATTTAAATGAATTTTAGCTGCTACTAACTCATCAAGATCAGTTTTAATATTTTTAAAAGTAAAAAACATTTGCTCTAATCTCTTAATTTCATGAAGAATGCAAGCTGTTACCTTCTCCAAAGCTTTTTGTTTATTAGAAACATATCTGATAATAAAGCTTCTGGAAGCAGCCTTGAAAGCATTCCAAAAGAAATGGAAAGCAGACTCTCCTGTATCATTGATCTTGAAATATCCCTTAACAAACGCCTCATAAGAAGAGATCAAATCTTTATCAGAGAGTCAATGACTATTGAACCTCCAACAACATCTGAAAGTAGGGTTTCGGAGGATATCTAGATCAGTAGCTGAAGAGGCATGGTGCAAAATTAAAATTGAGCCAATCTCAGAGTTCACTATGTGTTGAGTAAGGTTTTTGCTTAGAAACACACAATCTATCCTAGTCTGTCTTTTATGAGGGGCAGAATAAAAAGAAAATAGTTGAAGAGAGGGATGGGCCAGTCTCCTGGAATAATTGGAGTACTATGTTTGATAGCATGCTTAAATGCTTTATGGGCTCCATGAGGAAGGAATCTGGTAGATGAGTGATGACCCAAAAAGGGGTAATTTGGTTACAATTCCCCCTAAGATTAAATTGTCAGTATAGTTTTGTGTGATCAGTTGTGAAAAAAGTTTCCAAAACAGAGGGTCAAGGGTTTCATCGGGCCATAGACATTGAGAATTGCCAAAAGGAGCCCATCAATATGGAGGCATACCCATCTACCTTCCTTGCCATGTTCTTGGGGGACTAGAGAAATATTTAAGCATTTAGGACAAAGAATTGTTTACTTCCCATGATCATAGGTACAATTGTCTATTTTGTCAACGGCTACAGTCAGGGTAACCGAGATTTAAAGCAACTGATCCTATTCTGCAAGTATCTTTAAAGGTTTACCTGAATGAAGGATGAATAAATGCTGTAGATGTCCATGTGTGCCATGTAGAATGCCTTGAAGACCGTGTGCCTGGCTAACTGTGGGCAGTGACGTGCTTGCAGGGATATCACTTGGCTTCCAATAGCCCCTTTTGATCATTTATAACACATGCAAAATATTGATTTGAACACAAGTACACATACCTTTCAGACACATCCAACATACCATAGAAATGCATTATAGTTTGATTATCATCATCCACACAACACCACTTCCCTTCATGCTGTGCTGTACATTAACATTTAATACATCACATAATATTGAACTTCTAATAATCAGTAAAAACAGCTCTCCCAACCAAGGTTTAATATATATTATACACACATCTCCTTCCACCTATCAATGGGGAAGTATGTCGTTACAACGCATACTTTCACAACGCATACCTTTACAACGCATTTTTTACACAGCAACATCCATTACAACGCATTCCGTTACAACGCATGCCATTACAACGAAATCTTTGAAACTACCTTTACAAAGCATTCCACTACAACACATACTACATTTACAACGCATACCATTACATTGCATGTATGGTAAGTATTGGATAGTGTAGGGGTAAAATATACTATTCTAACTCCAGGGGGTGCAACAGTAGGGTAAGTGTTGGATAGTGTAGGGGTTAAAATTACTATTCTAACTCCAGGGGGTGCAACAGTAGGGTAAGCATTGGATAGTGTAGGGGTAAAAATAACTATTCTAACTCCAGGGGGGTGCAACAGTAGGGTAAGTATTGGATAGTGTAGGTATGCGTTGTAATGGTATGCGTTGTAATGACTGCATTGTAAAGGTATGCGTTGTAGTGGTATGCGTTGTAGTGACATGCGTTGTAAAGGTTGCATTGTAATGGCATGCGTTGTAATGGATGTTGCGTTGTAAACGTTTCATTGTAAAGGTAGTGCGTTTTAAAAGTTGCATTGTAAGTGTTGTTTCCCATCAATGGGCCTATCAAACGATTTTGAAAATGCTTAAGTAATTGTCAGTTCCTTCCAGGACCAGTCCTCAGGCATGAAATTATTTCCTCAACAGCATTATGAATGACCAAATAACCAACAATTTCACAAGAACACAATATCCGTAACACAGCATTATCTGTTGTTTCCTCCTGCAACCTACCATCACTTCTCTTTCAGTGTACCATCACAATCAATTGAGTGCCTGCTTTTGGTATATCTAAGTAAAGTAAGACCAAATAAATATTAATATTTAAGGTGAAATTGTAGCACACTATGCTTAAACTACAATATTATAAGGAATCAAAACATTTTCTAAGATAATCTTTCTTCAGTTTTCTAGTCTAATGTTAAGCATCTCTTTTCTCAAAACAAGGTGTCCACACACAAACAAGGAAACATTATTGCATCAAAATATATATTACTATAGTAAAATGGTTGATTGCCATATTTAGACTTATTAGAAACCTTAATACATAACTTTAGTCCATTCCTTAATTTAATCTATTGTTTCCCGATGCTACATATGGCAGAGACCTGGATTTGGGCTGCAACTTTGTATATTGTACACATGGGAATGCTGAGAAATACATCATAAGAAAATCTAACATTACTCCTTCTTCTCTTCAAAGCTACCCTGAAAAGAATTGATCTAACTGGAAATAGGATAGAAGAAATTGAAGACGGAGCATTTGCAAAACTCAATTTACTAGAGCAGCTGTCTCTTGCTGACAATAAAATTTCAAGACTTCCAGCATTACCTGTGAACCTGACATCATTTAATGCAAACAACAACAGAATTAAAAGCAAAGCCATCAAGGCAAATACTTTCAAGGTACTGTTGGTCCATAAACTACTAAATAACACTACTTTGGTCATGCATTGTGTTGATTCTCTTTGTTTTTGCATAACTGTTCCACACATTTCCAGTTTTCAATTCAGTTGCCTCGTTTTCCCAAATTCAATCCAACAAATTGAAGCAAGTGACAAACATGCTGCTCTAAATCCTGGCTGGATACTGCCTCTATATCCTATCATATCTTCCACTTCTTTTCCATTTTTGTTTGGGACAACTGCTTCATTGCTTCAGACTGCCTCAATTTACATCCTCAGTCTGGTCGTCAGTCAGCATAGACTAGAGTGTTCACCTCCAAGTCAACTGTATTCTTACCTCTGCATTTCAATGTTTCATGTATGCGCAGCTAATGGATCTTGGTCACCTTTGATGTAGTAACTTAGCCAATTAAGTTTTAGGACTAATTCTATTGACATAATTATACATCCATTCCTTATTCTTATTATTCTCTAATATCACACATTGCAGAACTTTGCTATACCAGGTAGACTGCCTTCTTGAGCCTGTATAAATTAGCACCCTTTTTTTTTCTTCTCCTAAAATTTACCTAATTATTACTTGGAGAAAATTCAGGACACATTAGAGGTCAGGCGGAATAGTATTCTTGGGTGGGATGCCACTCCACACAATCACAAATACTCTAACCTCTTCACACTTGAGATTACCAGATGCAGGAGCATTGGGCCCAACTTCAACAGCTGAAAAAGCCCTCTGATAAAATTGCATGTGGACCAGGCATGAGGTGCGGGCACAAGCATCACCTGGCCCTCGTTCAGCCTCTCCTGCACCAAAAGGAGGGCAAGCAATGTACCCCTTTGCCGGCCGTCAACCTGCCCTGACACCCTCTGCAGCCCAGCCAAGCATAAGCTCCACCTTGCTCCAATTTACCACCTGCTCACAGCAGTCTGTAAGTGCTGATTCCTGGAATTGGGAATCCCAATGTTCCCCATTTCGGGAACAATAACTTTTGATAATCACATTTAGGTGCTGGCTGGGATGAATCCAGAAATGTTAATTTTTACCACCCTGTATCACCAGTCCTAACTCTATGTAACTTGTAATCGGGCCCTAGGTATCCTATTACATTAAAAATCAAATTTCTCACCTGAGTGGTATGTCCTTGTGGAAATAAATTAATCAAATCCTTTTTGTGAGGGGCCATAGTAATAGCAGGCCAAAGCAACCCATTTTACCCCTACTATGCTTGATTATCACCATCCCTTCCCCGGAGTACAGGCATTTATCCTACTATTCGAATATTATGACTTTTCGGGGATCCCAAAAACACCTACGTGGCAGTCTAAGCAAGGCTGACACAGTTGTCTCCTCTCTGCCATTGTCAAGACCACTCTCTTCTGAAGTTGTAATCTGATGAACTACTATTTTGTAATCTGGTAGAATACTACAGCACTGGTGGAAGGTGTTGTGACTCATTTGCATGTAACACATCCCATGATAGGCTATTAGTGTTGTATTTACTGTGGCTGTAAGAGAGCAATGAAACAAGTGCTCTCATTTCGTGTGGTTATTCCATAATGAGCTCTAGCACCAGTGGGTCCCTAAAGCCCAGCACACAATGGGGGCTTTCCTATTCTCTTAAGGTCTCTTTTAGGTCTGCGTGGCGATTAGGCATCCGCTAAAAACTGCTGAGTGCCCTGTCCATACAAGGCCTTTGATGCTATGTGAGCTGTTTCTTTCTGTCCAGCTCAACTACATTCACTATGGTGGTACCAGAGAAGAAAGAAAAATGGCCCACACATGCTGGAGAAAACTCCCAGTATGTCACAGACTGTTTTTTGTTTACCAAAGACAAAACACCCCTTTACAGATTTGTCTTTGGAAAATAAAAACAAATGTTGAAGATGCAAAAAGCTATGGGCCTGATTCACAAAGGTAAACTTCCACTGTCATGAAAGTTTACAATTGTTTGCAATTCAAAAAGGTATTTTACTATTAGTATCTTTATGAGTGAGGACTCTCGCACATAAAAAGATAGGAATGTCTTATCGTTTTATGTGCTGAGACTCTGCAATTGTAAAAATACTACTAGAAAAATATCTCTGTGAATAGCGAACAACCGTTTACCTTTTTGAACCAGTCCCTGTGGCACAGTTTGGTTCTGCCGAAGTGAATCCTACCATGTTGCAGAAAGAAGGTTAAGCAATTTAAAAAAACATGAGCTAAGAATTCCTTTAAATATGTATAGCCACCAAACCCTAAACCAAACCCTTACTCTTGATATATTCTCTCTTCAATTAATTTGTGTTTGTTAATCTCCAGTGTGTGGCGTAGGCCCACTTCCTACATAAATGGAAAAGATTTACCAAATGTTCATTATTGGCAATACATCCATTAATTACTTTCTGCCCAGACAGTTTTCAATCTCTCACAAAAGTCTTGTTATTCATTCCCTATTTCCATTGAGTATCTTTTAAACTAAGAACACTAGCATGGGGCATATAGCTCATTTGCTCAGTTTGAAATTAAAGTATATATTGAGTATATGCTGCATGATATTTGAAGGTCAGCACACTGCTCAATGCTCTAAAGATATTTGTTGGGACGGAAACGTTCCTCACATGGTGACAGAAATGCACCCCTGCCCTGAGTGCCCCAGCGACAATGATATCTGGATCCCTGGGACTGTTGCTATACCATGGGCAAACACAGAGCCTTAATAATCCTTTAATAGGCATATATCAGTGAGGCTGACATCCTGGTGTGGCCCTCTAATCACTGATATGGCCTGTGTTGTAGTGCTATCAAGAGTGGAGCCGCTCCTGCTGTGCCAGACTACTTCTTGGACAAAGCGCAGACCAAAGGAGTTGGCACTACACAGTGCCACCTCCCCCAACACGATTCAGAAAAGGGGGTGGTGATGAACAGAGTGTCTGAATCAAGCAGACCACTCTTACCCAGTCCAAAGATCAGGGCTTGATCCATCACCGTTTTTTAGCTCACTGCACCATCCCAGCTTAGAACCTGACTACATGCAAATTAGTCTGTCCCAGTGCATGATGGGAACAGGGCAAACCAAACTACCAAGCCAATTCTTATACTGGGAAGGAAAAAAGCTTCCGGGGACCGGTTTCTGGTATTCCAGCCGTCGTCGGCCCGGCTTGCTCGAATCCTGATGGTGCAGTGAGCAGGGGACTCATGTCTGAGTATACCCTGCCACACCTATAGTGGCCAAAAACGATTCAGAAAAGGGGGTGGTGATGAACAGAGTGTCTGAATTAAGCAGACCACTCTTACCCAGTCCAAAGATCAGGGCTTGATCCATCACCGTTTTTTAGCTCACTGCATCATCCCAGCTCAGAACCTGGCTACATGCAAATTAGTCTGTTCCTGTCCCAGTGCATGATGGGAACAGGGCAAACCAAACTACCAAGCCAATTCTTATACTGGGAAGAAAACAGTAGGAGTGTTCTGCTTAATTCAGATACTTTGTCCATCACCACCCCCTTTTCTGAATCGTTTTGTCCACCATAAGCGTGGAAGGGTATGCTCAGATGTGAGTCCCTTGCTCACTGCACCATCAGGATTCAAGCAAGCCGGGCCGAAAACGGCTGTAATGCCAGAAACCGGTCCCCGGAAGCTTGTTTCCTTTCCAGTAAAAGAATTGGCTTGGTAGTTTGTCTGCCCTGTTCCCATGATGCACTGGGCCAGGGACAGACTAATTTGCATGTAGCCAGGTTCTGAGCTAGGATGGTGCAGTGAGCTAAAAAACGGTGATGGATCAAGCCCTGATCTGTTGATTGGGTAGGAGTGTTCTGCTTAATTCAGATTGTCCATCACCACCCCCTTTTCTGAACCTCCCCCAACACAGCACAAACTTTGAACATCAAGACACCAAACCATATCTGTGTTTTCAAACATGTTTTGAAAAGGGGAGCCACCCAAAACTGTCAAAATGGAACTGTACAGCAGTGCAGAGAAGCTCAGCATAATTTCTACATTTTGTGACCAGGACTAGAGACTAAGGTTTGCCAGCCTACCACACTAGAAACCGTAGCAACTGCGTCCGCCTACCTGATGAGATCGGAGGACCATGGGAGTAGGAGGAGAGCAATGAATGGAGCAAGGTCCAGTGGAGATCCTGTTGAGTGGATCCCAGAAGAAAAATGTGAGATTTGGGTACATGTTGAGTACTGTGGTACTGATCTAGCCATCTAGGTGGGCTATTTGTGACCCTCTATGCCAGGTGAGTGTCACAGTGAAGATAACAATTGTTGCCCTGGATCCCGGCACACTGTGCAAGAAATCGAAGAAAATAGGAACAGAAAATTAAAGATGACACACTCATGTAGTGGTGATATTTTTTTAAAGGCTTAAATACAAACCAAAATTACACCAAGGCAACTTTTAGGTAGCCAATTTACTCTGATATTAAGAATGTTTGATTTTGAATAGTGTTATATTGGAAACCTACCTAAACATCAGATAGTCTGGATGAGATCTGTTTAAGCTCTGGTATTATGCGATTCAGTTTGCTCAAAAAATATTCCAGAAAATCCAGAAGTAACTAATCTTGATTGTTCTTAAAGGCATGTTTATATTGGGAGTGAAATATAAATCAATTGATATAGAAATCACCACGTTATTTTTCTGTCACAAGAGTTATGTATGCTTGTAGTGTAACAATAACTGAATATGTTTTTCCCTCCAGACTCAAAAATTATTTGGGAAGGCACCACACATTATTCTTCTGTTGCAGGAGCTATACTGTGTTCTTCCCTCCTTAAAAAATGGGGGAACCCTTTTAGATCTTTAACTGGTCCCTATGAATGGTCTGTGTTTGGGTGACCAACCAGCAGATAAAATGTTTAAAAAGGACTGAAGTTCATTAATTTTCTTTATGCCCAAAATTCTATATAAGCGATTTTGATGATGGTGACCCTCTATCTCTTCGACTATCCTAGATTCAATAGTAAATAAAGTCTTATATCTGTGAGTCAAAGGTAGAGTACCCAATATGCCACTCAATAAATTTCACAGAGGATGCCATATATAAATTTACTATAGTTCAGAATGTGATTCAATATATTTAGTTGGCGTAGTCACTAAGCATCTACATCGGTATGAACATTTAATATCGGGAATTATAGGCTGCTTCCAGTGAACATTTAATAGTGATCAAACCCCTCCTGACCTTGACTGATTTTACATTAATAGGCATAACCCTTTGTTTGATATTAAGTTGAATTAAAAAACGGTGGTATTGGCAAACTATAGAAGAAAATAATTGTTTTATTATAACAGTTGGGAAGCGATGCAGAACATTGTTCAGGAAGAGGACCCTTGTGAGTTTTGGCACAAGATAATTATGGGTATGCAAACACTCTATAGCTGGGTGGTGTGCAACATCGCTGAATCTTCATTATTAAGGCAGGTTGACACATATTATTGATGATGTGCTCTTAGAATCCATTACTGTGGAGGTGATCTCTAAATAAATCAGGTCAATCATCCCTTGCAGAGCAGATGTTCCTGATTTCATTCCTGCCTGTCTATAGAGGAGAAATCCCAATTGGTGGGCACAATGTTGACACATTTTCTGACTGATCTTGAATTAAATAATCCCCCAAGCTTGGAAGGGAGCTGTAAACAAAAATATTTTTTTTATAGAAGGGTAGTAAAGATAATCGTATATGTCACCGTTTTATTTTACTAATGTATATGGCCCATTTTGTTTGTTCTAAATTTGTTCAGATGTGACTAAGGGCCCGATGTAGGTAAATCTGATTTACCGACTCTAGAATACCGAATTTTACCAATTCGGTATTCTAGATTCGGTAAATCAGATGTAGGTAAAAAATTGGTAATTTTTACAGAATCTGTATGATTTGGTAATTACTGAATCTGTATTTACCGATTCGGTAATTGCCATTAATTCCTATGGACCTTGAGGCCCATAGGAATCAATGTCAATTACCGAATCGGTAAATACAGATTCGGTAAAATTACCGATTTTGCAAGGGGAACAGGGTGTCACTTTGACACCCTGTTGCACCCCTGATTCTGGCTTGTGTGCCATGTGACACACATACATGCCCTTAGGGCATGTCTGTGTGCCACATGGCACAGGTGTACATGCACAGATGTGCATGTACACAGGATTTCGTTATTTACCATGACATAGTATGTCATGGTAAATAACGAATTCTGAAGGGCCTTTGGCACTGTTTACAGTGCCACCTACATGTAGATTTACCGATTCGGTAAATTTACTGATTCGGTATTTTACAGAATCGGTAAATTTACCGAATCGGTAAATATACAGATTCTGTAAATATTGGCCCGCTACATATCAGACACCAAATACCGATCGGTAACGGCCGAAATCAGCCGTTACCGACCGCTATTTGGTGTCCTACATCTGGCCCCAAATGATTAGTGAAGTGAAAAATATTTCATTCCCTTCGAACCGGCAGAATTTAAATGTAGCCAATCCACCACAACAGAACCATGTTTTGTAGTTTGTGATGTGGTTCAAAGATCCATTGTGGATAAAATGTATTTATTTTGTAGACTTTTGATTGTACCTGACTATGGTCCTAACTAGAAAAATGGGAGATCCTGACAAAGCTTTTGCCAATTTCACAAATGTTATCCAGTGATAACTGGGCTGAATTGAAGGTACTGATAAAAGTCAAAATGTCCCAGGGTCATAACACTCTGAGTAAAAGCAAGTTCTTTCAGAGGCTGTAATTAGTCTTATCCACTCTCGCTGAAGCTGGAGTTTGGCAGGCCTGGGCACTTGTCACTGGCCTGGCGATGAGCAGAAGTCTTGGGCGAGGTAACGGGGTCCAAATGCTCCTACAATTGTGCGGGAAGACTTCCTGAGTATAAAGGCTGATATAGAGTGCTCCTGAGTTAGCGTCGTTGAATCGATGCTTTGCTTCCACAGGTCATGACCTGCATTGTCGTACACATCTCCATGGCCCCACCTGGCTTACGGGGGCACAAATAGTGTATGCGGGGTGACAGCCCCTCTGGGTCACTGCCCGGGGGCCAGTCCGCTTCTCGTCACAGCGCTGCGCCAGCCCTCACATCCTGCACAACTAATAACCCAATTTCATACAGAATGCATAAGCCTACTAGTAGCAGTGGTTACCTCTGTCAACCCTTAGTTTACATCCATGCTTCTTCTCAGTGCTTTAAAAGGGAATAAATAAGTGCAGGTACTCATTAAAATGAGCTAGAGGTGTAGTGAGGGGGAGTGGCAAGGGACAAGACATGATGATACTTAACGACTTCTATAACAGTTGAAGCACACACAAAAACACATGATAAATGTGTTTATATAAACAAAGCAGGTTAACTCATTACGCAAAATGAAACAGAAATGCGATAATATGTTAACATTTCCTTTTTTTGCAATAGTTGCACCTTCCTAATGCCATACTGTTAATTGCTGTTGTTTGGCACGATACTATATATTTTTGAGCACGTGAGTAGGAAGAAACTAAAAAAATACCCCCACTGTGAACCAAAGCTCTTATGGCACCAAGCAAATGAAGCAAATCATCATGACCCTTCCCAGAAGATATTTTGTCTCTTCCATCGATCTATCCATTCATCCTTTCATCCTACCATTTACCTGCTGATGGCCACCATGTTACCTTTACATTCTGTTGTCTATTCAGTTTTCATCCATCATTCAGTTTTTACCATTCCGGATGTCCTCCCTTCATATCCAAACCTCTCCATCCATCCATCTTTAAAACTATCTATCTATCTATCTATCTATCTATCTATCTATCTATCTATCTATCTATCTATCTATCTATCTATCTATCTATCTGTATCTATCTATCTAAATATCTATCTATCTATCTATCTATCTATCTATCTATCTATCTATCCTTTCACTCATCCATCTATTTATCCACCCTTTCATTCATCCATCATCCCTTTAACTCCTTTATACCATCCACCCTTTCATTCCATCCACCCTTTCACTCAATCCCTCCTTTTAGTCATCCATCATCCACCTTTTCATCCATCCTCCCTCCCTTTCATTCATCCATCCAATCTTTCACTTATCGACCCATCATCCACCCTTTTATCCTATCAGCCACCCTCTTTCGCCCATCCATCCATTCACTCATCCATCCATCCATTCACTCATCCATCCATCTATTCATCCATCTATACATCCACCCTAGCACACTCATCCATCCACTCACTCACCCACCAATGCTCCCTACTACGTTATTTATGAACTTCTTTCGCCAAGCAGATATGTACACACAAAGTGCCACCCATTTTCTTTAAAATACCTCCTGAGAGAGTCTTGATTCTCTCTTTCGCTTTTTTCTTACAAAAAAGAGGCATGCAAATGCAGGCAAACACACAAACATAAGCAGACACACAAATGACTCACGTACGTTAAAAGCCATGTTATACCCTACCATGGCTTTTTAAATTGCCACTGCCAGGGAACTGCCATGATTCCTGTGTTTGTGCTAATGCACAGGATAGTGTGAATGTGATTGACAGCCTGAATGGTCCCTGCTCTGTCAAGCACATCGTGATGGTGAGCACCGGATATTATTTAAATGAGCCCTGCTGAATAGCTCAGCTGAGGCTCAGATCCGGGCTACAGAAGCGGAGACTTGGTTAACAGACACGTTCCACTCATGCTCAATAGCACTCTCAGCCAATGAGCCCACATTTTCATGAGTGCTGGTACTCTCCTCGGCAGTAGAGAAGTGCTGGTACTCAGAGTGATAAATGTAAGAGGTGCTGGTACTAAGTACCGGTGAGTACCGGTCCATTTAAAGCAGTGCTTCTTCTGAAATGAGGGCCGCATTCACACAAAGTGGATATGGGGGTGAATCGTAGCAATCACTGTAAATGAAAGATTTCCCAATTATTTATAACAGCTAAGCTTGACTGTATGATCATGTTAAAATCTTGCACCATTCTATGGAGTTTTGTGGTACTGAATAAAAACATTGCTGTCCCATTGAGCTGCACTCTGCCTGGTAGATTTTATTTGTATCTGTAATGTTGGAAATGTCATATTAATGTCTCCAGCCATCATAAGAAGGTCTTGCTATGAATCTTTCCCTCAGGCCTTATGGTGGACTTAAAAGTAAGTAAGACGTTGCTTCCGAATGTTTTTTGATGTATTTAAAGTTACTTTTTCTTTGATGTTTTGTTTGCAGAAACTGAATAATTTGTCCTACCTCTACTTGGCTGAGAACTCCCTTGAAAGCGTGCCACTTAACCTGCCAGAGAGCCTTCGTATACTTCACCTCCAGGTACTGTGCAATACAGTAAAGATTATTTCTCAAAGTCTATTCTAAAGCAATCCACAGCGGTTTGAAGTTGCAAAGGCGAATGCGGCTCATTATGTCTTAGTCAGTTAGTGGAACGTCACAGGAATTGTAGGAGCTAAAGGCTTGCATGCCTCTGAGAAGGACTAAAATACAGCCTGACATCATTGTAAGTTGTAACATGACCACAGCGGTGCTTAAACAACAAGTGCAGGGCAGAAACGTTTTAAGGCATGGCTAAGTGGGCAATTGCCCAAAGCCCCTACCTTCTAGGGGACCCCCTGGGAAAGTAAGCCTTCTCTCTTTCTAATTCACCTCTGTATATAACTATATTTGAACCTCTTTTCTTTTCTCTGCCTACTTTTACGTCTGTCTCTCTTTGCTCAGCGTCATTTTAAGGATTTCTGGGGTCTTCAGAAGTACATATCGCAACCGTTTTGCATGAAACCCATTTATGAAAGTTTGTTTGGCATTGTGCGGGATACAACTAGCATGAAAGCGGATAATAAGATTCAAAGTGATTATGGACAGTGGTCCCCAAAGTATGCCTTACCCGGGGGCCCAAAAATCCTTAAGATAACACTGGTGCCTAAAGTTTCTTAAGAGCCCTCCTCAAGCGTTGTTGAATACCATGGTAGCCTTGTTTGGATAGCACCTCACGTCTCTTCCACCAGCTTGCTCTTCCTGTATCTTTATAACAATCTTGCAGATTCTTTTTCAGCCATGCGTTCTCTCATTGTCACTTTTTTTTGTCTTCCTTCTTCTGTCTCACTTTTTTGCCTTTTTCTGGCTCACTCTGGGTCAAATATGAGTGCCAGTGCTCTCTGCCAGCAAACATCGCAAAACTTAAGCACTGCTTGGCAGGGATTGCAATTGGGCCATGTAATTGGCACAATACATTGACAGAGATGTAGCCAGTCAAGAAGGAAAAAGGTGTTAAGTGTTACATTTACTTTATTAGGTATCGTGTTTTTGTTTATTCATATGTATTTCTTCTATGTTTATTATTACTATTGTATTTCTTGTTCTGTTTCATCATACCAGCATGTGCAGCCCTGTAAGTATGCATTTTCAAAGGCTGCATTCTTCAAGTTCTTGTCTACTCCGAGGCTCCAACTGTTGAATAGCTCATTCAACAGTTGCGCTTCGGTGTGGATAGCTGTACTCCAATGTAGCTGCTGTTATCCTGGATTAAAGCAAATCTGGAAGTACCTTTGATGTCTTTGTTTTCAATATAACCAGCACTTCACAAAAGGGTACTACTTGACCAATTCTAAACACTAGCAATAGCCTAGTTTCATGTTCCACTAGTTCCCCTACTATGTATTCATACCGAAGAGACAGTGCATATAGAAACAGAGAACAGATTACAATGGATACAATTTTTAAAGTGGAAGTAAGTACACTACACGTCTGATTTAGAGTTGGGCAGTAATGGAAAATCTTCCAGTTCCTAAGGAATTACTAAATCCACAAGAGAATCCAGTGGTAGATGTCCTCCACCATTAAGAATAGTATGGTGAAGAAAATTCTGCCAGTGGATTCTTAAATAGATTTACCATGATCTCCAAAAACGGAATGATTTTCTATAATCACCAAAACTAACTTAGGTACTTGGGGCATGTTTTAGAGTTTGGCGGATGAGTTACTACGTCACAAACATTATGGTTTTCCCATCCACCTTATTATATGTGCATTATATCCTGCAGCACTTGTGATAAGGAGGATGGGAAATCCTCCACATTTGTGAGACAGTACCGGCCCACCAAATCCCAAATCAGGCCATTGGCATCCAAAAGGGCAATCAGGCCATTTTACTATATTTAATGCCATGTTGTGAATTGGTTGGACTTAAAATTAATTATGAATGTATATTGATCTTCTTGGATCTGGTGATATACTGCACTTGCTGTCATGAACATGAACACAAGGGGCTTGAGTAAGCCTTCCTCAGCCACTGGTTGCTTTAGGTCTCCCTCTTCCAGTCATTACTTGTTTTATGTTATGTTATGTAGTTTTATAGAGCGCACAGCTGCCCCAGCAAAGGGGCGTCCCAGCGCTAATAGCAAACAGAAGCGGAGGCTATCTACAGAAAGATGCCTATAGTGGAGGAAAGAGGTGAGTCTTAATAGCCTTACGAAAAGTCAGGTAATTATCAATGCTGCGAATGTGTATAGGAAGTGAGTTCCAGAGTTTTGCTGCCAGTGTGCGGAAAGAGTGCCCACCAGCACGTACCCTCCTTACCCGGGGAACAACCGCCAGATGATGACCTATCGAGCGGAGTTGGCGGGTGGGAGTATATGATGAAAGCAGGTTAGCCAAGATGCTAGGAGAGGAAAAATTTGAGATCTTAAAAGCAAAGCAGAGGGACTTTTACATTTTTGTTCAGCTGACGGGAATATTTTCCAGGTTTACATTTTGGAGTGGTGAATGCCAAAGCAGTAGTCCATCCCTAGATGTTAGATGGCACCCTCTTGCCGTCTACAAACAAACGTAGGCCATATAGCACATATAAAGAAGTAAAGAGTGTGTGGGCAAAGGTGCTAAAAGTCATGTAAAGAGGGAGTCTGTGTGAAGAGGATGAACCTCAGATGCATCTTGCTAGTTACTGTCAGTGCAATCCTAGACAAGACCCACACCACCAACCTGAGCTTCAACCCCTAACAGCAGAGGCAGTTTCTGCAGCTGCTCAAAGAACATTCTACCCTGCATAGAGCACTCTAGGATCTCAAAAACAGGCACTTGCAAATCAGGCACCAGCTCACCTCTCGTCTGGTGCTGTAGACACCCGGTAGTTGCTGGTTGCCTCTTGCTCTTTTCAACTTTGCTGAAGGATGCCACCCAGCATCCATCTTTTTCCTGCACTCAGAGGTTGTTGCAGTCTCGGGTTGCATGCACAACTGAATCATCATTATTCTACGGTACTTAGCAACTTACCAGGTGTAACATGCTATGTTTTTATGTTTACGTTTCCCAGAGTGTTTATGACTTTGCATGTCTCATTTCTCAAGTGCTGCCCATTGCATACCATTTTGTGAATTTTATTTTAAAAGCAATGTGTGTAATTTCCCACAGAAAATAAAATGGCATGCAAAAGGCACACATCTTTCAAAAACAGAATATTAAAAATAAAACATATGAGACTCTAGTCAAATGTCAGGAGAAATTCTAGAATGTCTGCCACCAAGTTAAATTCCAGATAATAGCACAAAATGTTATGGACAAGGTCACAAAGTGTCACTTTTAAAGACACACATTTGGGAATGATTTCCTGTTTTCTCTTGTTTCTGAGGTTGACTGATCATTTTGATTGGTTAACAGTACACAGTTGGTTTATCTTATGATGGCCGAGATTCTCGTTCTTCAGTATGATCTCCCTTGTCGGTATAGAGATTGCACTATTCTAGGCGCTTGGTAGAATTGTAGGCCTGTTGTGCTTTTTTAATGAAAGTGCTTCTCGAAGGGCAATTGTGTGTGTGTGGTTGTCTGGATTATTTAGTGAAGTAATGCTAAAATTCAGAAGGTCGATAAATGGATGAATAAATAAGAGAGTGCACAGACATAGTCAATTATCCTCCAATGCATCCAGGCACTCTCTCACTGATGCATCCATAAACACCTACATTCGCCTACTGCATTTGCCACTTGTACATGCATTAGACACTCACACAAGCTTGCACTTTAATTAGTACGCACTTTCACTATAAAAAGGTCAGCCACTTGGCAGTGCTTGTTCAACTTGCATCTACTACTTTCAAGGATTAGTAGATTTCTTAACTTGTTAGATGCTATGTTTATTTGCTTAAGAAACAGATGTTTTCTTTAAAGGTTCTGCAGTGTCATAAATTTGCCAGATTCTCTTTCTGTGAGGAAATACACCTTTCAATATTAATTATTCTAGATTATTCCTAAAGTGTTCTGTTTATATAACTTCTTACCACCTTTGTCTTGTACCTTTCTTTCTTTTCTTCCTTCTTTAAAAAAAATCTTTGTATTGGTCTTTCCAGCAGTAAATTAACATACCCAGGCCTCGAATCAGCCTTACAACAAAAAACAATATTAGCATTGTTGATAAAATCATGATGTCCTCAACTAATCATATACCCTATTGTTAGAAATGGGGGTTTCTAGTTGGCAATTGTTTTCACCTTTGTCCAAATAGGGACCCTTGCTTCTAGTCAGGGTAAGGGACTACACTTCTCACCCCCTTGGTAGCTTGGCACGAGCAGACAGGCTTATCTCAGAGGCAGTGTGTAAAGCATTTGTGAACAAATACAGTAATACAGTGAAAACACTACAAATGGACACCACACCAGTTTAGAAAAATAAGTAATCTATACTAGACTTAACAAAAGACCAAATTACAAAAATCCACAATACTGTAATAAAAATATGACATTAAAATTGTAGAAATAGCTTAGTTCAATGTAGATGGTAAATGCGACACTTCATTCTCAAAGTACCTGGGATGCGTCACGCAATACAAACAAAAGGGTGGCAGGGAAGGTGATGCGTCGGTTCCTTGCTTCGGGGGAGGGGATACATCGGTTCCTTACTGCAGCGCTGGGGAGGTGATGCGTCGGTTTCTTACCGGAGAGGAGGTGATGCATCGGTTTCTTACTGCGTTCCGGTTACGATGCGACAAGATGGTGCCTCGATGCAATGTGACGATCCGGTGCAATGCGACAAAATGGCGTCTTTGATGCGATGCAACAACGTGGATGCGATGCGTGCATGCCTGACGGCTGTGCAGCGAAATCGATGAACTTTGGAGCCGCGACAGGCCCACCGAAACACTTCTCCAGTAACGCTACGACGACTTCTGCGGCGGCGGACTCGCTTCTCCGGTGATGCAACATGTTTTGTCTGCGATGCAATGGCGAACAGCTGCGGCATGCTTCTTCAGTAATGCAACGCCAACTGCTGTGGCAGTAACACGCTTCTCCTCATTGCGTTGCGCTTCCAGCTCCCAGCGACTCACAGCCTCTCCCAAAGAATGCCTCACAAACCCAAGTGAGATTGGAATTCGGCCTAAACGACCAATCTTGTGCAAGAAAAGGAAACATAATTAAAGTGTGGAACAGAATAAAAAACGATTATGACAATGAAATGTCTCGTCCTTTAAAGTTAAAGAGGCTACATATTTAGGTATATGCCTTACTACTGAGGTGGATAAAATTAATTATTTAAATTACACCCCCCTTATTGATAAAATTAAAAAAGATCTTAAAAGAATAGACAATCTACATCTATCTATAATTGGAAGGGCAAACTATATAAAAATGAATATTTTTCCGCGGGTTCTCTACCTTTTTAGAGCAATCCCGTTGCTAGCGGGACCTAACTTCATTAAGATCATTAACTCTACTATCTCTAAATTTATGTGGAGTTATGGCAAGATAAGAAGAGCACTTTGTTGGATGTCGCTACCACAGGATAGAGGAGGACTAGCCATTCCTAATGTAGAACTTTACATGTGGGCAACATTAATACAATCTATGGACCCCCTACTAACTGGTAAAAAAATTACGTCTTTGCCCCCAGACGCATATATTCCCTCGATCTATGAGCTTAGCCTTGGTGATAAATGTAAGGGTTTATTTTTAAGACAAGTAGATTCCACGTATTACAGAAAAATTAAATTAAAGACAGTTGTAGATGCCTGGGCCGTGTGGAAAGCTACCTATTTATTCCCACCTTTTCAAAATATACCCCTCTCTGGCATAGTAAGATTATCTCTCCATCTCTTAATGATACTACCTCACAGAGATGGGAACGTTTAGGCATCAACACAGTTGGTGACTTCTTAGGATGTAATGTCCCCACTTCTTTTGAATCTTTCCAAAGAAAATACTCCATTCCCACGTATGATTTTCTCAAATATTTTCAAATTTTGCTGAGCATTCGTAACGTTATACCAACAACAACAACATTAGATAACTTGCCCCTTCTTGAATCTATAGGCAAAAATACTACAAGAATAGGGTCGCTATATCAAATGCTGATGGATAAAACCCCTGATGATCTAGAACGAACTGAACAATCCTGGGCTGTAAAACTGGAAAACCCCAATGTAGATATTGATCTCTCCATTGCTCTCTCCACAAAATATTTTATAGCTTCTAATTTAAAAGCACAATATTATAGAGTTATTTACAATTTATATTACACACCGGCAAAATTATTTACTTGGGGCCTTCGGGTTGATGATAACTGCCCAAGATGCAAACAACCACAGGCTAACCTCATACACATGTTTTCCGAATTCTCAGAACTCACAAGGTTAAAAACCATGATACTGGAGTTTTGGGTCCAGATATTTGGACATCAGCTAAGAGATTCATTAACTCTATATATATTTGGTCATGATGATTCTCTGGGTCACAATAGCGAGGAACAAGCGGTTATGTTTCTGGGATATGCTGTTTTTCGTATCATTCTGGCAGCTCGATGGAAAGATCCAGAACCCCCAACTTTTCAAATGTGGCTAAGTCGATTTGTTTCAGTTTATAAACAGGAAATCGCAATATATGCTTCTAGAGGTAGAAAAGCCAGAGTAGTTGGAGCACAGATTTGGGACCCCATTGCTAGATGGTACGCCAATGAGAGGGGCTAGTCAGATTCTATTAGTGGTTAATCAATTTGACATGTTTCTCTGTTTACCCTGCTCTTCTCCCTTGTATATAGATATTTTGTTAGGGATGTTTTAAACACTTTTTTGCTTTATTTGTATCATTTCAAGTTACGACATGAATTAATAATATTCTCCCTTTTTTATTTTTTTTTATTTGTTTGTTTATTATTATCTGTCTATGTCTGTGAACCTGTATTAGGTTTGAATTTGCCAATAAAAAAAAAAGAAAAAAAAAAAAAAATAGAAATGTCTCGTCTACTTTGGCAAGAAATAAGTCATAACTGCTCCTTAACTACCGCCTCATTTTTAAATCTAGCAATTAATGAGTATGGTATAGCTCCTATCTGGAACTCCATGGTTAAGCAGGAGAGTTTTAAAAAGACAGTAAATAAAATCACGGACTATCTCTCCTTGATAAAGGACAAAGATAACTTTGTTAAAAGACAGCATGCATGGCCAATCGTAAATGGTTTTAAGAAAAAAAAGATACAAACCTATCTGGAAACATCTTGGTCGTAAAAAAAAAAAAAATTTTATCAATGCTAGGTTTGGTATCTTTCCAGGCTTATGCCATTTGGGACCATGTAAAAGAACGGATGATATCTGTTTGTGTAGGCTATGTAAATCTGGTCAAGAAAACATCTTACACCTAGCGTGCCTTTGCCCGAACCTGGAAGCGGAAAGAAAAAGTATACTTAAGAAACTGTTTAACGAACGAGGAGTAAGGACTTGTAGACAGGCTCTAATGGCAACCTTAGATCTAGAAGACCTATCAATTAATTCAGCTTTCGTGAAATTTCTCATATTGGTTCAAAAAAGTTGGAAGCCTGTCTTTGAATAGACTATAATCAGTGTCAAGATGGTTCTACTAAATTAATAATTTTAAGGACAGAATATTTTATTGTCTTACTAGTAGTTTTTGAATATATGCATTGTGTTAGCATTCTATATTTGTATAAGTTTTAGCTGTTTTGTAAGATTTTAATGAATCAAACAAATAAAAACAAATTGAATTGAATTACTTCTAATTTGCTTAATACCCAGTTACATCTTGTATGAATCTTTTGTGCATTCTTAATCACACCCAGTGTTTCCCAACGTTGTCCCTCCAACCGCCCCCTTGTGTATTTCCTGTTTATTGTTGTGTCTTTTGTGGGTTCTCTGTCTTCCCACCTTCTGCCTCTACTGTGTCGGACCATTCCAGCTGATATGTTTGCAGGGGTTCCCAAATATCCCATGGTCGGGACGTAGGTGGCATCAACTCTGCATATATAGTTAATTGCTCCTGGCAGAATATAAGATCATTTAGCCATTCCTAACATTTGGGTGCCCGTCCTCTTCCCCACCTGCAGAACAACCTGCGCTTAGTCAGGAGTAGACCCAGCGATACATACCGTCTGATTGGGGCCTCAAGGTCTTTTGTGTATCCTAATAAGGTGGTAAGCGGGGTATTAGTTACATGGGATCCAGTCATCTGATGCAAGGCTACCTTTAATTCCTTCTCACAATAGATTTCCTATCAATTTGAAGCTTTCCTAAATGTGTTTCTTCAGATAGACTGCAGAGGGGATGAGCACAGCATAGGTTTGGATTACAGGCTCAGGGCTAAATTCTGATCCCTTTGCAAAGCGGAGTTTGCACAGTGATCGTAATTACAAGTTGTGTAATAGTTATCACACCCTAGCAGTTTTACCATATTATATTCTAACAGGTCAAACCTGTGGAAGTGTAATGGGGTAAAATGTCCGGAAAAATGGAAAAATATGCGGAATTTGTTCATTTTTTCATGTTATGAATCATTTCCAAGTAAAAAACTTGGAAAGGAATTTACTTTTCAATTACGCTAAGACACTGTTCTCGTGGCAAAATAAAGTAGGAAAGAATGTTCATTCATTCATCCATCCATTCACTCCACTATCCTTTTCAATCCAACTAACAGACTAACATGTCCACCACTCAAATTAATTTCATATTTCCCTATACTAATGCACCACTAATCCTATTTGGGTTCTGGAGTAGCGTGCTACTCATCGAAAATTGTTTCTGATGCCTCATCAGGGGTACAAAGGGCTATAAAAATGCAAGCCCTTCCCTCTTCTATCTTTTTCAACCCACATAACAGACTCACATATCCACCGCTCAAATTCATCTCATATTTACCTATTCTAATTCATCACTAATCCTTTTTTGGGTTCCAGAGTAGCATGCTACTCGCTGAAAAGCAATTCAATGCCTCGTCAAGGGTAGTAAGAGCTATATAAATGCAATTATAATACAATACAATACCATTCATTCATATCACATTTGGAAAATACCTATCCCGGAGTAATGGTATTTACCACTGTGGTAAATATCCAATCCTTTTCTACATAACTTACAATCAGGGCGTATGTCAGATTGGAATGATGAACTGGCGATTACACTGCTTCTTAACTGGCATTTTGAAACAGGGCCAAAGAAAACCATTCACATAAACTAGGCAGAGAATGTGAAAATGATCTGACAGTAAATTGAACTAATCTCAAGCCAATGAGGTATCCACTGTGTTGCTACACCTCGCAAAAATGATGTTTGCATTTCAGTGCCAGCTGGTGATTTCGGAAAGTGTGTGTGGTACAATTCTCCTTCCAAATTGCAGCAAGTGAATGGTTTTCTTACTAATTCAAGCATGACTAAACAATCAATTTTTCTGTTTTACAGTTCAACAACATCACATCCATCACTGATGACACATTCTGCAAATCTAACAATACTCGTTATGTTCGAACAAAAATGGATGAGATAAGAATGGAAGGCAACCCAGTCATTTTGGGAAAGTATCCAAACAGTTTCACCTGCTTGAAAATGCTTCCGACTGGATCCTACTTTTAATAAATAGGAAAGGTAACACCAGATCCTTTCAAAAGTCACGTACGCCTTTGGTGAAGAAGGCCTGAAATGATCTCTTCAATGAAAATTCTTTACAATTAAGCTTTTCTGAAAAAAAGAACTGCATGGATGTTCTGCAAAGTTTTCCACATTTAATTGAGCTAAATTACCCAGTATGCTATTTTGTTAAAGCTAAACAGTAGCAAAAACTTTTTTTTGCAATATTTCTGTTTTGATGTTGTCACCTTATTGTATGACTTCCTGAAGTTCTGTATGCAAATCTGTATTAAAAGCTGTGCTTTTTTGTCACAGATTAAAGATTTTATGTAACTTCGATTGTTAAATGTTTACTTTTTGTTATTCATTATTGGATCCTGAACCTGGCTACCCAAATTGTCCACTCCCCTCCTAGACCTTGCACTACCCGCAAGTCTTGGCCATGCAAGATTGGCATAAGGGCAGGGTAAGATAAGCCACCTTCAGCTGGTGTGATAGTAGCTGTCGCCTCATCAACCTTATGTGTATTTGTATACTGCACAACTCATCTGGAGGGTATCTTGGCGTGGAAACAGGAGCTGAATGGGCCGAGCCACAGTCGGGCTAGGTGAAGAGCCATGTCTTTGGTTTCTTGCAGAATTCAAGAATTGAAGAGGAGTTTCTGATGTGCAGTGCTAGGTCATTCTAGGTTTTAGAAGTGTAACAGAAGGCACAATCGCAGGGTCTGGTTCTTCTTATACAGTGGGTATGGGTAAATATGAGTCTGTCTGAGAGCGGATATTTCTGGCAGGTTTGTGGAAGTTTATGCCTTTGTTAAGGTATGTGGGGCCAATGTTGTGCAAGGCTGTGTGTGCATAAGGAGTTTGAAGAGTGCTTATCTGTGGACTGGGAGCCAGTGGAGTATTTTAAGGTGGGGCATGATGTTTGAGGAATGTGAGGTTGAGGGCAAGCCTGGCCACAAAGTTTTGTATAGTGTGGTGTGTTCTGGTCATCTTAGCATTGATTCCAACATAGAGTGTGTTGCCATAGTCTGGCTTTCTGGGGAGGAGTGTTTACATGACTGTACTGTGAGTGTTGGTGAGGAGCCTTCTTGAAGATCTTAAGTGTGTGAAAGCAGGAGACAGAGACTGCGTTCACTTAGCTGGTCATAGTGAGTTGGTTGTTGATTACTATTCTGAAATTCTCTGCATGGGTTTCCAGGATGTGAGTCTGAGTTTGGCAGGGCACCAGATAGAGTCACGGAGCAAGGTGTCTCTGAGACTTGTGGTTTTCATCCATCTGGTGACTTTGGTCACACAGGAGGAGAAATTGGTACTGTGTTTGGCGTCTTATTGAAGCGGGGAATATGAACTGGGAGTTATCAGCATAGGATATGGCATTGATTCCATGGGTGCAGATGATGCTGGCGAGTGGGGTCCTGTAGGTGTTAAAAGAGGGGGTAGAATGATGATCTTTGTGGAACTCTGAAGATGAGGTTGGATGCGTCCGGGGGAAGGATTGAAGATGATGACTGGGTGCAGCCACTCAGGAAGGAGCAAATCCAGTTTATCTCCTCATCTGGGGCAGCTCTGCTCTTAAATGTAACTTAGGGTGGATGTGAGGAAAACATTTCAGAGCTGGAACTATCACCTACCCAATAAATGTCAGGCCTTGTTTCGTGGACGTCCTACTGCCTCCTATCACAAAAGTATTAAGGAGGACCAAAGACATCTAATTACTTTAAATGCATTGCTATAAACCAGATTCTAGCTATTATAATTTAAAGCAATGCCTAGTCTATGCTAATTCTATACACACCAGGTCACAAAGGAAATTGACAATGGGTGAATGGAATGGCACAGCAAAGTCCTAACATAAGAGCTCTCCAACAGGAGTCAGGAAATATAATATTAGGCAAAAATGTAGGCGCTGATTAGTCACAACACAGATTACAGTCACGATATTCAAAGAAAGCCAAAACGTCACCATATAAATGGCTGGGAATATAAAAGATCATGTGAGATGGGACAGTTTGGATCACAAACGTTTTTCACTGGTGCCAACTGCCATATAATTTAGCATCACTCATGCACCATTATGATTCCCTACTGACTAGTCTGAAATGTTATATTTGTATTGGTCACCAGCATAAATGTAATTTTTGCTCTGGTCATCGCTGCAAGTGTCACTGAAAAAGTACTTGCTACAGATGCAGGGTTGCCTAAAAAAATCACAGACCCAGACAAAATGTATAAGAGCTGGCCCACAGTGTGCTGAAATGGAATGGTAAAGACATTCAGCATTGCCCAAGTCGGAACATGGAAATAAAAGTTAATACTGGGCAGATAAATCAATCTTTATAGAAACTGCAAGAAAAATAGCAGATTATTTTTTGTGTATGTTTAATGCTTCGTTTTCATATTAACTGATAGTAAAAATATTAATTTTTGTACATTAGCGTTTTGTTTTTCAGTATTGACAAACATTCCTTTGCTTGTACAGTTCTGAGAATGTTTGGCAAGCAAGTAGCAATAGGCTTCAGTGGCTACAAACTCAGTAACTGAGCTGCTAGCTTTTTTGACCGTTTTTGAGGTTTCATGTTTGATGTTTGTGACTGTTCAGGAGGGATTTGTAAAATAAATGTATTGTGCGTAAAAATAATTTGCGTCACTTATTTGAACACGACTTAAAGCTGATAAGACAAAGTAATTCACCCATTTCAAAATTCCAAAGGACATTGAAAAGACCAATATTTACTTTCTTATAGACGAACTCTGACTGGTCGCTCATATTCACTGTGAATGTTCATTGGTCCTTCAGTGAGGAACGTTTTCTATGAATCTTTCTAAAGTCTTCCACATTTTAATAAAACAACTGGAAATGCGCTGTTTGCCTCAATCATTGGAAGAGAGACAGTCACATTTAGGGGCAGAGCCTCAAAAGCATTAGTTAACAGCTACCCAAACTGAGCTTTTGGCTGATTCACAAACATTTTTATCCATTGTATGTATTAATCACAATGTCATGAGTTACGTTCTTAAATGTGTAGTGTTACCTTGATTGCTGACTTGCAATGGCATTGCACACATTACGCATGTGCAGGATTTGGGGAAATTATTGAATTGTAGTTTGCCTTTTCAACTTAAATAAACTTGTCTTTCTACATGAAGGCTCTTACAACTGCAAGTAGTGGTGCACTTCCCCCACTTTCTGTAATAGTTACTGTTTTTTGGTGACCTAAGTTAGATACAGCTTGAAAGAAATCAGGAGGCATATTTACAAGAAACTAGCGGAGCGTGATGTTACAACAAAATTGGTGATGCTGCACTCCGACAGTTTGAAAGTTCAGGGATGGGCTGTATTCACAAGAATACGGCACACCCCTGCATTACCCCTAGCTCTGTCACTAAAATATGCCTAGCACCAGCGCAGGCACCCTAGCGCCATTTTGCTAGAGTGCCTGTGCTACAGGGGCAATTGTTTATGTGCAGGAAAGGGATAATCTTTTAAGGCGATTTGCTCTATCTATGTTTGCTGAATGCAGCACATGAGGAAGGAGCAAAACACGGGGAGAAATAGCACATTTCTATTCATATCACCTGCTTAAGACAAGGTATTCCCTTGCAAGACTTTTGGCACTGCCCCATACCTTGTAAATATGGGTCGGCGTCAAAAAACAATGGGCGTAGCAGTGGAATGCACACTGCAACACCCATGGCACATCCCTTTCATGCTAAGTGCTGCGTGAATAGGGGCATTATTTACAAGGCAGCGTCAAGCCATGTTAAGTGGCTTAACGCTGCGTCGTAAATAAGGAGAAGGAGTTAAAGCTATCAGAAAGATAGAAAGGGCGACATTCTGGTGACAATAAGTCCTTGTAAATATGCCCCTAGGTTGTTAGACAAGGGGGTAACTATCCACCCTGAGCAACAAACACAGTTCTTTACAGGGTGAACCACTAAAGTCTATAAATTAACCTGTGCTTAACACCCTGGTGCCTATGGCACAGAGCAGATAAGCTTAATTTAGAGGCATTGTGAAAAGTATTTATGCAGTACCAAATCAGTATTAAAGTCAAAACACAACACAAGAAAAATCTCAAACCAATTTAGAAAAATAAAGTAAATTGTAATATGATGAAAGATATGAATTTGTAAAGTTTTCAATAAAAATAGCAAAAACAAGCATTAAGTGCCAAACACGCAAATTGAAGTCAATCGCAATGGTGAGCCGCTCGGATACAGAAATCAGGTCCGACTTAGTTGCAAGATTTACCTTGGGACCAAAAATAGATGTCCAAAATGAACAAGCACTTACTGGTTACAAGGCTGCCATAGTGGAGGCAAAAAAGGTCTTCTATTCTACCTGGGTACTTAGCACTAGCAACAAATCTAAAGATATTTTTTAAATTGTCAGAGAGCTTTCTAGCCCTGACCGAATTACTTTGGCCATAACCACATCCCAGGTCTTGTGTCACAAGTTGAATACCTTCTATATTGAAAAACTCAAGGCGATTCAGAACTCTATCTCTACTAGCCCTCTGGAATGGAAATCACATAAGCAATATGAACATTCCACTATATCGTCCAATTTTCAAAAGATTACCCTAGACCGACTGGAAGAACTCAGACACACGATTCAGTCTGGTTCTCCTAATGATCATTGCCCTGCAAGGATACAAAAAGAACTGCACTCTCATTTCCCGGCTATCTTTCGCTCTCTTTTAAACACCTCCCTGGAGCAAGGGGTAGTTCCACTTGCCTTCAAAGAGACAGTTTTAGTGTCATTACAAAAGAAAGCAGGAGTAGACCCCAGCATCATGAGCAATTATAGGCCTATCTCACTCCTCCCTTATCCAGCCAAATTGCTGGAGGCACATGTGGCTAAACTTCTGTGTGCCTTTATCCGAGAATCTCATTTTTTGGACTCTCATCAGGCAGGTTTTGGACCATTGCACTCTACCGAATCAGTTATCTTAAGTGTCACGGATGACCTGAAGGAAGAAGCAGACAGGGGGTGTGCACAGGCCTTGTTAATATTAGATCTGTCCGCTGCTTTCGATACCATGGATCATTCCATCCTAGGGGGATAGAATGGCAGCGGCAGGTCTGAGGGGCATGGCTCTGGGTTGGATGCTCTCATTTTTAAGGGAACGCTCCCAATTTGTTGGACTGGCATCCTTTAATCCCTCTCGGGTTAGCACCGCTTGTGGGGTACCTCAAGGGTCTTCCCTTTCCCCCCACCTGTTCAATATATATATCTGTCTCTCCGATTCATGCTCTGCAAGAAAGGGGAGTGAAGGTATATAATTATGCAGACGACATGCAGCTGATTTTCCGGCTTGATGATACGAGTGATTCAAAGGATTTATTCCAACACACTAAGCTCTTCATCAAGAACTGGATGACTCATAATTATCTCAAACTAAACTCTGATAAAACAGAGATAATTATCTCCAATAATAGAATAGAACAGTGGACACCAGCACACTGGCCAGCTGCACTGGCTACCCCTCCCTGACCCAGAAATTCAGTCAAAAGTCTGGGAATCAAGATAAATGCTAATCTATCCGCGCAGGAACAGATCAGTTTGGTATCATCCTCATGCGTTAATCAATTAAGGACCTTCAAGTATATCAGGAAATTCTTTTCCAGGGAGTCAAGTATCGCTATCTTGCTTGCCCTGATAATGTCCCGGCTAGATTACGCCAACTCCATTTATCTGGGACTACCTGCTAACCAAACTCACAGGTTACAGCTTATGCAATATCAAGCTGCCAGGCTAGTCTTTCAACAGCCGAGACACTGCCACACTCAATGAGTGATGAAGCAGCTTCATTGGCTTCCTGTGATACGGCGGTCTATGTTCAAAACTGGTTGTATGGTTTTCAACGCACTTCCTGAAACAGGCCCCAGTTCATATCCACGAAGATCTCAAGATACTTACCTAAAATAGAATCTGAGATCAGCTACTATGAACATGCTGACTACTCTGAGATTTAAGTGAAAGAGAATTGGTGGCTCGCGCTTCTCGGTACTAGGCCCTACACTTTGGAATTCCCTTCCAATAGAAATCAGATCAATCCCAGAATATACCAGTTTCAGGAAAAGACTTAAAACATGGCTATTCACTCAAGCTTACTGTTAGAGCCCTGGAGGACAGCTCCCTTCTTCCCATAGCACCAAGAGACTGTTGGTATATGTGCGCTTTATGAATTCCCTAAACATAAAATCTTCAGTAGGGCAAGGCAGCAGGCTGGAAGTCAGGAAGGCCCCACAAGATAAGATAACCATTGGATGAGGTCCTGGTGATGCAAATGGTTTTTGGTTGAAAAGGCCCGAGCAGGAGAAGTTCAAGATTTGAGCCCAAAGAAGGTCCCTCACCAACCGGGTACAGAAGATTTCTTCATTTACACTTAGTTACTTTTTTGGGCGCACAGATTTTTCCAGCTGGGCAAGCTGCAGGCAGTCGCCAAAAAGGACTCTAGAAGGAAGTATACGTTTTCTACGAGGTCCCACTGAATTCGATTTGCTGCTGCAGAAAAACCCAGAATGAAGAACCCTGAATCTGACAGGGCAACACACCCCAGTCAAATCAGCAGGTTTGTCCTATTCTTCAAAGGTCTTTGGATCCCAAAATAATATAATTACCAGGTTCTTAGAGATGTGAGAAGTCAAGCCAGACACAACAAGAATTCCAGAACCTCAAGAACAGCACTTGGGGTCAGGACTCAATCCAGCAGAGGCCAATAGCAGGTCCAGTAGGAACTGGTCAGCAGGGCAGTTGCAGGAAAGGCCTCCTGTAGCTTGTTGTGTGCCTGTAGCTTGCACTTGAGTCCATCCTTACGACTCTTGCAAACCACTTCTTTATATAAGGTACAATAGAGAGCAGGTCCAGTCCTTCAGGGACTTTCTCAGGTCACAGAAAGTAGGTTCAGTCATCTTCTGATCTTCCTCATCCAAAGTAGTTTTCTGATGCGGGTATGGTGGATGCCACATTTATGTCTAAGATGTATGTCTTGCCAGTTTTGAAACAAATTAGATTTGTTTTGCATGAGAAGCTGCTTTAAAGTGTTGCTCATGCTCCCCCTAGGTTTTTCTTTACATTTATATTTTGTACCAGCTTTCAGGAAGGAGTGACTCCTGGCTCCTGCCTAACAAGTGGGTTAAATGTTCCCATGGTTTATCCTACCAACCTTTGCAGCATATCCTGTGTAAATTACGGCAAACAATCCCACAGTGTCCCTTTCTGACTAAATCAAAGAGGGAGAAACCCTTCTCCTCTTTTGCAGAGCCTAAGTGACCTCCACAGAGGTGTGGCCCCTCCTCCTTGGATACTTCAAAGCAGATCTGAGGACAGCTCCCTCCCCACTGAGATTGGAGCCTGGCTGACTCGGGCAACAAAGGGAGAGGCCTGTGCAGATGTCATTCGGCATCCAAACACATAAACCATGGAGGCTATCCACGGTAGGGAAGTAGAGGCTACAGAGCCTAAAGGGTGAGCTAGCCTCCAGTTGCTGACTGGTACACACAAATGAACCACCCAAGTGAAAAACTTCAAAGTTATTCAATCAGCACATTATGCACAGTGCTCAGGTTAGGTCAGCCTAGTACTGGCTGCCTTGTCATGTTCAGATGTCATTCTGCATCATAGGACTCCCTTCGCTCTCCGAAAAACGCCTTTGATAAATAGCAGGCCTACATCCTGGAGTCAAGAAGGCCCTTCTATCTAACTATAGATCTATGAAAATAAAGTAAAAACCAATGTGGTACACCAATATGACCTTTATATTAGATGGGATACTAGTTGGTATTAAAAATATACTGTGGGAAAAGGGGAACTAGCACCCCATCACCGCTCAAATCGTCAACATGTTTCTGCCTGTTGGTTCAAAAGAGTCCATGTCATTTGACAGGACGGAACATGGAATCCTCCCTTGGCATACATCCACTGCGTCTGCAAGTATTTAGCGGTCAGACCTTTGGTGCCAACTTATGTTGTATGGTCCCTAAGTTCCTTAAAAACATCAATGTCGGAAGTTATTCTAAGCAATTATGATAGAGCCATTAGGACATTAGTCCCACTAATAACATTTGAGCATCAAACCGCATGCATCATTTGCATGCAGTGTGGGTGTGATGCTTTACTTGTGTATTAAGCATTCTGTTGAGATTAGCTCACATCCTCTTACCCCAAAAGTGGGTCATCTGGGCCAGATGGAGGAGGGCTCACGGCCCCCTGTAGTTACACACTATAAGGGAGAGAAGGTGAAATAGTCACCTCTTATTCATTCTAAGGTAGACACACATAGCCATTTAATCCAAAGAGTTTTATCATAGGGGTCAGGTATGGTAGCCCACCCCAACCCACTTACAACAAGGTGCGTTCCTCATTAATTCTTCAAAAAAGCTTGTACATTCAAAAAAGAAAATGCCTCCTCCACCTCAACATTTCATTTTTAGTAATTCCACAAGTTTCAATTTTTATTTCCACATTTTTCCCTTTTTTGCTGTCATATTTACTTTTTTTATACTTCCTTTCTCTACTACTATCTTTCACCTTTACTTCATTTTATCCCTTTCCCATTATTTTCTACATTTTTCAACTCTCTCTTTACTTCGTTGATACGCTTTTCTCATTTCCTGTCTTTTCCATTTCTTTCAGCCATTGTTCCTACTACTTCTATTTATTCCTTACATTTATCATTTCTTTCCTTACTCATTTTCTCTTAACTCTCTGTTTTTTTTCTTTTATCTTTCCTTTCTTTCATCACTGGCTTTCAACAATTTTATTTCTTTGAACATTTTTGATCATGAAGACGTTTATTCTTTCTTTATCCCATCTTTCTTCCATTTATCCTCCCTTTCTTTTATCATTCCTTCCATTTCTTTAATTCATTATTGCACTGTTTATTTTTCTTTTATTCATTCTTTTGTCTTATTTTTTTAAATTTCCATTTATTTTCTTTTCCATTTTCGTAATTTTTATTTCCCTTTCTCTGTTCTTGCGTTTGGCTTATTTGCTGTCCTGCAGCCCTCACCCTTCAGCTACCTAATGTTGTTCTATTGCAGCTTTGTTTATTACCTATTTGGAGATCTGCATCTCATGTAAATTGATTAAAATTGCACAACTCTGCAACAGCTAATCCAGCGGTGCCCCTACAGAGTCTACTGGGGTAAGGGGTTTAGACACCCTTATATCTATGCTTTGCTTGTTCTGTAAGTCTGAAGAAAGATTTCACTGATATTTCCTTTGCTCAGTCTGTTCAGTGTGTGATCCACACTCGGACTGCTAGCACCATTTAAGTACTCCTCAAGTTACCAGTAGTCAGTAGGATCTGGAGGTGTCTATCGGCACAAGTTAGTGTTAGCTGTAGCAGTAGAAGGAAAACCAGTGAAGTAGCCTGTCACCCAATTCTCTTTGATGAATAATTATTGGGACTGATGTACTAAGACTCCATTCACAAATGTTGTTGTATGTTGCACACTTTTTGAAAACAGACTCTAATATTGTGAAGCAGCCTCTCTATTAATAGGTTGTGTCAAAAAGTTACAATTCGCTGTGTGTCGCAGAATGACCTCCCTAATGTACATTAATTAGGCAAGATACAATTTTCAAACCTCTGCAATTGCAGCAACATAATGAGGTGACTTTCAAGGGTCAGCAAATTACTATCCCTGCGTTTGCATTTCCAGATGGAAACCCTCTTTTCTAAGGCAGCCAATGTTTCTTAAAGGAAACAGTGCACTTGGAGAAACCTGAGAGCGAGCAGACAGTAGTTGCTTAGACTACTGTCTACTTTCCCAGAGTCTTCCAGCAAAATTTCCAAAGGGGAAGGGTTACATGGGACCCCGCCCCCCATGAATGTGGAATCACCTCCTTTGAGATGTTAGTATCTGTTAAATGATATGTGACTGCAATTGCGATCACAAACCATTGAAAGACCGAATAATTAATTAACCTGGTTGATCCTGCCAGTTGCATATGCTTCTCTCAAAGATTAAGCCATGCACCTGTAAGTACACATGACCAGTACATTGAAACTGCATATGGCTCATTAAATCAGTTATGGCTCCTTTGATCGCTCCATCTGTTACTTGGATAACTGTGGTAATTCTAGAGCTAATACATGCCGGCGAGCACTGACCTCCCAGTATGCATACACTTATCAGACCAAGACCAATCTGGGCTCGTCTGCCCACTTTGGTGAAACTTCTTCATAAGGACACATGGATCCAGGTAAATATTTGGGATGGAATAAGGCTCTCTCTTAAGATCCCGGCAAACTGGCCTCAAGCAAAGAGGTGTTAGCCCCAGTGCTATTTAATTTCTTCCTGGCAGACCTTACACAAGATTTGGACCAGATAAAAGCCCATAGGCTCAAACTCGGAGGACAACTGGCTAGTATGTTCAGACCTGCTAACTGACACAGTGTCAATAAGTGTCACACAGTTTTGTCTCCCTTCACCAAATCACCCGATGAGGAGCCGAAACCACATGGTGACAGGCAATGTGAGCTGGAAACTACTTCACAAAATGGCTTTTCAGGTCGACTTTGCAGGCTGTAATCAGCTGATGTTCATTCAGGGGTGTGAAAACACCACACGACTTCAGTTGCAGCCTCAGCGGCCCTTTCATTTTTTTGTTATTTGGAGGAGGTATGGGGGCAATTTGTAGAGGACAAAGTGCTCTCATCCCGAGACCTCACCCTCCCTCGCCACACCCCTATTCATATGGTGAAAATGTGTTTTAGGTTGGCAGGTATGCATGTTATATGCAGATTATATTGTTCTCATTAGTAGAACCAAGGTGGGCCTACAAAGGATACTACATAAGCTAAGTTCCTTCACTCTGGACCACGAGCTGCAAATTAGTAGAAATAAAACAAATGTTAACTTTCAGCAAAAAGCTAAAGTAATTGGAATCCTGGCATTTAAACAGTCACAAACTAACCCATAAAGTGAATGTAAGTATCTCAGAATCCAAAAAGCACCTACCAATGGCATAATGAGCAAATTAAATACAAAGAAGAACCCCATTTGCAGCATTTCTATCTATGCAGAAAAGGATAGAAGGTTATTCACTCCTTCCAATACTACAGGTCTTCAGAGTGAAATCTTTGGGAACCATCGTCCTCCATGTTTGTGACTATAAGTGGATAGAAGCATTGCATCTCAAGCTGTGTAGGCAGCTCTTCCGGCTATCTCAAAATGCTTCCCCAGTTCAAATAAGGTTTGAGTTCCATCTTGGAAAGCAAAAGTATGCACAACAAGGAGCTTTAGTTAAATTCTACCAGAAACTGAGAAATGCCAAAGAGAACACACTCTACCAAACCTTAAGGAATAAACTATCAAACAACTTAGGATATAGCTCCTATTGGGATTACCTAGTCATTAGTGGCCTCTAGTAATGTGAAGTGGTGGGGCAGGGGGAGGGGGAACTAAAAAAAGAATACAATAAAAAAAATTAAGGGGCTTGCCTACTCCAACAGCCGCCGCCTTCCTCCCGATCCTCACCTCCTTCCAGGAACTGTTGCACACACACTGCACAGGCTCCCAATCCCAGCGCTGCTTACATGCTGGGAATGCTAAGCTGGGATTGGTTGAAGCACCTCGGTTTGGTGCACAGACATTGACTGGGGGCCTGTGTTGGTTTCTCCAACCAGCTGTACAACACAGCTACGTGGAGAAAGTGTACATGCGCATCGTGGTTTGACCGCCCTCTGGGGCCAGCCAAACCATCCTACACACTCAGCAGTGCCCACAACTCCCCCCTCCTCCCAGGTCCTTGCTGCACCATAACTGTGGCTGTCCCTGCCCCTCCTTTGGCTCGGCTGGCAGGCAGCCTGCAGGACGCAAAATAAAATGATAATAAGAGTGATTTATTATCATTTTATTTAGTCTTTGCCTCTGCAGGCTTTGAGCGGGGGGCCGAAGCTCCTCCGCCATAACCGAGGAGCCGCCACTACCTACTGTCATCCTTAGAGAACGTACACATCATAGGGCTCTGGCTTCTTCCCATGTCTTTTTATCAGAAACACGTTAATAAAAGAGTGCATGCTCTATCTCTATTGGAAGACACAAATGCTTTCTCAAAATGAGCGGAGTCACCATTTATTTCTACAAAACTCTGTCGCAACAGACCTTCTTAGGTTCTAGCTGGTCTGTCAGCATGGAAACAAAACCAATGCGCTTTTGCTTGAGAGTCCAACACTTGACCCTGTGCCCGAAATAGCTTGTAGCTGGAAATAATAACCTCTCCAGAGGTTGCAATCAAGCTCCCTGAAACTGTCACACACATCATTTGCATCTGTCTAGCATTCCTGAATGGGCACTGACATCTTTTGCACCGTTGTTTTAAAATATGAGGAGTGCGGACATGCCAGCATGGCGTGATTGCATGCTTTGGTGGGGGAAACACAAGTTTAAGTGTTTTGACTTGTGTTGCAAAACAAATTTGCATTGAGAAACCTAGATTAAGAAGCTAACTCACATAGAGGAAAACAGGGGGCTTCTTCCCGTAACACAATAGTTCTTAATTATGCGTTTCCCAGATGAACTTTAAAATAAATTATGTACTTTAAGCCTAGCATGACCCTCTTGCCAGCAAGAATGAGTAGATCAATTCACGTGACTTTTATAAATATTTTTATGGTAATATAAGTGACAAATTTTATTGGCGGACTTTATGCAATTGTTTTTAGTTACTAAGCATACAATAAAAAAAATTGAAATTGCATACCAAATTGGAATTTGGAAGGAATGGCCCTTTTGTACCCCTTTCAAATTGCAATTTGATATGGGTTGGAAAGACTATTTAGGAGTTGCAATGGGTTTTTTTACATTACAAAGAGCATTTTGCAGATGCAAACTCTATACATTTTCACATCTGAGAGTTTCTGCCTACAAAATATCTTTACACATCATGCCCATAATACAGGCATTGATAGACATTTGTTTCTGAGGTGTTTGAGGAGTGAAACAGTGCCAGGAGCCACTGGCAGGGTGACATACATGACTTAGACACTTGCTGTTCCAGTGTTGCATCATTGTCTTTAATATGACACATGCTGTTGTAGTGTGGATTTCATTAAGTTGGTATTCTTATTCAATTGTGATTTTCTTTACTTAATGATGTTGTTGAGGAAAGGTAAGTGTCAGGAATGGAGCTTTTATTTTGGAAGTGGGGGCACCCCTGTCAACTTAAAAATCCACTGTGGTTAGGTCAAAATACACTTCTAAAAAATGCACTGCTCAATTCCTTATGACCATGGTCCAGGCACCAATTTATCCTCAGAGAAAAGCGTGCTAGGTTCAAGCAGTGTTAATAGTTCTAAAGTAAAGAACACAACACAATAATATCCCCAAACCAATTTAGATAGATAGGCAGAGGGAAGTAAAGTGTCAATTAAAGATCACTGTTGGGGGCTGAACTGACCTAGGAGTGATATCAGGCTGACCACAGTGGAATACATGACAGACACATTAAGCGAGTCATCCAGGTCAAAGTTTTTGCCTTTAGACTTAGTCTCAAAAATGAATGTCAAAATCTTTCAGCAGAACAAGGCCCAAGGCTGTGGCCAGTTTGGGTTCCTGGAGTCAGTGAAAGCTATTGTACTCTGATTAACTCTCCCAACCAACGATGTGTACATTACAGCTTTGGAGTTGCAGTGAGCGGTAGAACTGGGTTTTGGCCAGTTCTGTCTCAGGCAACCTAAAGTACATGTTTTACAAAGCTACTTTTTATACTTAGGTTATCAAAAACCTGTTGATACCATTATATCAAGTTTTACACATTAAGAAGAAATAACTTTGAACCTTTTTCCTAGCACTTTGTCTGGCAGAGATAGGCAATAAAGATTTTACTCCCATCTAGAACTGTTCAGAAACAAATCTAGCAATGCCTACACAGAGAATTAGGTTTAATATTATATTATGCCATGTTGATTTGTATAACGTACTAAACAATTATGAGGATATCCAGGTGTTTGGGCAGGTGTGTAGGTGTATGGTCCCCTCGTGTTTAATTGAAAAGCCATAGTCAAGCCTACTGGTGATGAGGTCCGTCTAGTGTTCTGTGGCAACCATTTGATGATCTTTTGCAGCGTGTGTTTAGATATTAAAGCAGGAGGTGCTCACTGCATTGACTTGCGCCGTCATGTTGAGCTTGTCATCTAGGATGATCCCTAGATTTCTTTTGCAGTTTGTGGGTATAGGTGTTGGTCCTCACTCCTACAGCCACAAGGTGAAGTCCATTGGGGAGGTCTTGTTGCTAAAGAGCAGTCCTTCCGTCCTGTCGAAGTTGAGCTTCAGGCAGTTTATTTATTCATTTATTTGGCACACAAATCATCCCGAGGGGATCTATAGGTGCCTTTACAGCATGGATTTACATCCAGTCTAATACCATGGTCAAGCAGTTGTTGAAGTTGGTTCTGGTGTTGGTTATTTTGTCTGTCAGGAGAGGATGGTTTGGGTGTCATGCGCGTAGTAAATGACAGTGCTGTGTTGTGAACGGATGATGTTGGCGAGCAGTGTCATGTATATGTTGAAAACGGTGGGGCTGAAGGATGATCCCTGTGGGACTCTGCAAATTAGGTTCTATCAGGCACATGCCTCAACCTATTTAGGAAGTGCAAACGGTGCGAATCGCAAAATTCGGCCGTTTGCGATTCCTAAATAGGTTTTTGGAATGCATCAAGCATTTTTGGTAAAATCGCTATTTTTAGTGAATTCCAAAATTGCGATTGCTTTTAAGGAATCGCAAAATTGCGATTCCTTAAAAGCAATGCATGATTAATTTTAAAATTGCGAATTCGCAATTAGGGGGTGCAAATTACCACGAGGTTGAACCTCGTGGTAATTTGCGAAAATGTGTTAAAATGCTCAAATTTGCATTTAAATACACTGTCATGTTACAGACACACATGTCCTTAGGACGTGTGTTTGAAACATACACTTAAAAATACATTTCAGGGGTGCAGGGGGGGGTCTTTTGGACCCCCCCTGCACCCATGGAATGCATCAACATTTTGCGAATTCTAATTTGCGAATTTGCAATTCCCATTGATTCCTATGGGCCTTTTGGCCCATAGGAATCAATGGGAATTGCGAAATCGCAAATTGGAATTCGCATTATATTTGCGATTCGGTAAAAATTGCGATTTTTACTGAATCGCAAATATTATGCACTTTCAATCATGCATCCCGTTTTGCAATTCCTTATTTGCGATTCCTTAAAAATCGCTAATAAGGAATCGCGAAACGTTTTGTTGATGCATGTCACCGTTGGTCTCTGATGTGAAGGGTGGCAGTATGACTCGTTGGGTTCTTCCCATGAGGAAAGTATAGACCTATTGAGTGTGGATCCTTGAATGCCAATCTCGTATAATCTTCTGATGAGAGTGTTGTGGGAGACGGTGTGTAAGGCCACAGAGAGGTCAAGCAGGATGAGGACCGCTATTTCTCCTCTGTCCAGGGTGGTTCAAATGTAGTGCTGTTTCATTGCTGTAATCCTGATTGGGTGTTATCTAGAAGCTGGTGTAGATTGAGGTAGGTTGTGAGCTGCTTGTTCATGGCCTTCTCAATAACTTTGCTCGATAGGGAAGCAGAGAGATGGGTCAGAAGTTGCTCCATTGACTTGGTTCAGCTGTAGGCTTCTTGAGTAGGATGTTGATTTCAGCAAGTTTCCATTCATCCAGGAAAGTGGGTGACATGATGGAGGTCTTGATGATGTGGGTCAGGGTGGTGCTGATTGGTGATGTTCCGAGATTGTAGATGTGGTGGGGACAAATGTCCGCTAGAGTCCCTGTGTGGATGGTCTGCATGATTGCTGATGTGTTGTTTCTGGTGAGGGTTGTTGATTCGGTTAGGTGGGTGCCTTGGTTGGTGGTGGGCAGGTTGGCAATTAGTTCTCTGGGGTCGTGTAGGTGTGGGAAGTTGATGTAGATGTTTGTCAATTTGCTGTGGAAGAAGTTAGATAGATTGTCACAGAGTTGTTGTGAGGTAGTGAAGCAGTTGGTGAGGCAAAGTCCTTGATGATCGAGAAAGTCTTCTTGCAGCTGTTGGAGCTTCCTTCGACGTGTCCCATTAGTGCTTTTTTCTTGGTGTCTCTTATTTGCTGGGGACAGAGTCTGAGTGTGGCCTTGTGGGTGGTTATGTCGTTAGTGTCATTGCTGCCTCTCCATTCCCACTCTAGTTGTTTAGTGTCGTTTGGTGTTTCGGAATACTTCTGTGCACCGGCTGGCTTGCTTATTTGATTTATTTTGCTTGTTGGGTTTGATTTTTGAAGACAGTCTGTGCAGTCCTTGCCCCAATAATTAAAGTTTTTGATGTCCTTGTTGAGGTTGTCTGTGGGGCTGAGTTGATCTGTGGCATGAACACTGAGCCAGTCTGCTTCTGTTAATTTGCCCCAGTGCGGCTTGGAATGCTGATACTGCTTATGGTTTTGACTTGAGGTGTGTTAATTTGGAAGCATATGATGGAGATATGGGTCCATGTGGGTGGTGTGGTTGAGATGTAGGGGATGCTGTCGCTGGTGACGAAGTGTGTCCTACGGTATGTGTTGGCTCTGAGGCGAGCTGGGTGAGGCTGATGTTGCCCATGTTTTATTTCCCTGTAAGCGCACACTAACCCCAAAATATAGATTCCCTATTTTTATATAAAAGCACCCTGCCCTATGGGCTTACAAGGCACAATTTAAGAGTTACTTATGGATATATAAAACAGGCTATTCCTACATGGCAAAGGTACTATTCTCTGAATTGTGGCAGTGCATTGAAAATGCAGCTCAGTGACAGCACAGTGGTGCTGGAGTCATTTGTGATTGACAGAGTAATGTGTTCTTGAGGGAGAGTTTTTAAGCCCAAATCCATGAAAGTGCTGCATTGTAATTTGATGGGTTTGGTTGACAGTGGTGGGTGTTTTGTGGCAGGACGATAATGATCATGATGGTGGCATGGTCTGACCGATAATGTATTTTAAAGACTGCATATCTGTAAAGATCATATTGACAATACAGGTTTTGACTTGGGTTGGTTTAAAAAGTAGTTTGATGTTGAGAAGACGAATAGTATTTCTTTCATAGTCTTTCAGGACGAATTGCCTAGGAGTTTGACGTCCTCAGAGATCTATTGTTGGGTTATATGATGGATTATTTGTTGATGAGGAATGTGATTTGCTCAAGGGAAATGTTGCTATAAACAGTCGGTGCCCAGAGCCTTCCAAGTCCGATTCTTTATTTCCTGCATAGTTACTTAAAACCATTGCAAAACATTACATAAAATCCTAAAATAAGTTTAACAAATCCATCAATGTTTGTGTTCTGTAAAAATAAAAATTTAATAAACCCCTTGTTGGGAACTTCTTTACCGATATAAGGTCCAAATTAATTGTAGGAGTTATATTGAACCTTAAGCCTTCCAAGTCAATTTTATTACTCCCCACTTCCCACCACTTTCATCAAATTTAAACGGGGTAGCTTTTAGGATCATAGTATCTCTAAGATCCACTAAAATACCTAAAGCTAAGAGAAATGTTAGCTACAATCACCTCATACAGACACAGGATCATTGTACGTAAGGTTCACCACTGGTGCAAAAAATGACGGTGATATGTTTTACAAAGCTTGCTTTCACACGGAAGAGAGCAACATCTTTGTGTTCAAAAATGTTGCTCTCTATAATAGCCTACACCACATTCAATAAGAATATTTTGGGGGGCAGAAAGTGTGCAAAGCTGTGTTTTCATTATACAACATTTGATTTATTTGACCTGTAATAATTGGAGCACATATACTGTTGTCTACTTTCCTAATGTGAATGATGTTACTACGTCTGAAGCAAACTTGGTTTCCTTGATCCCTTGTGAAATAAAAAAAAAAAAGAAAAGCTTCACTACTGCAAAGACAACTTACTCAATTCTTGGATGTGTTTACTATATATTTCTTGAAATGCGTTCACAACTTATTTTCTCCAATTTTATCCTGGTGCATAAAATTCAATGTACCAAGGAACTATGTTTGCTTTCTTGCATAAAAGGGAACCAGCAAAAATGGGGCAAAATGCATTTTGCACCAAAGATTTAGAACCAGTGCACACTCCAGCTCCCAAAACTAAACGTCCACACGGCTTACCTCAATCTTGCACGGTCACAAAAAGATTTACATGTTAATGGCGATGTCTAAGGTCTTAAAGGAACCATCAGGTGAATGATGTCACGAAAGATCTAAAACCCCCAGCAGACGTCATCAAACAAAGCAATACTCTTGCTTCTCTTCACTGGATGGCCTCTTGAATAAAGAAACATAAAAGGTTCGAGGTATCATGGGCATGTTCCAAGTAAGTAGATTTGCTGACTGAATATGAAGAGAGAGTTCAAGCCAAAGTTGTAATGTTCTTTTTGGAAAGAACATTAAAGCAAAACGCCAATTTCATGTCAAGCACCCAATTAAACCCTTGAAACGGTTCATATAACGCGAATGCGTCGTGAATGAACAGACCTCTTTTTGCAGTGAAATGCTCTGTAAAACTGCCTTTACTATATTATTATTTTCCTTATACATTTTAAAAGTGTAAGAAGCCTACTTTAAATAAAGAAAGGCCCTATTTAGCAGCAAATGGTGGATTTCCTTATATAAACTGGAAAAATAAATGTCACAGAGTATAGTTTTGACTCTACGCCAAATCAGACGTAAAATTAAGTGAAGACTTCTGCTGCTGCGGAAAGAAAAGCTGCCGCAAGTGTCCGCCCTCTTTTTCATTTCCAAACATTCCTTGTAAAAAATATTTAATATGGACCAGATGTGTTATAACAGGCTTGCCAGCATGCAGACATTTTAAAGGAAGTACTGAGCACTTTGCAAAAACGTTTCAGATGCAGTCGTATTGAACGAGTACACCTTCATCATTAACCAAAACTAATGTGATTTTGTTATTATAATCAAAATACAGTTTAACATCCCAAATGCATTTGATTCTCTTCTACATACTCCTTGTTGAAAGACCAACGCTATTTAAAGAGAATCCACTGAGATTGCGTTAGAGGTGAAACTGTGTATGTGCATTCAGGTTGGGGGTTGCTTGTTAAAAGGTTGCAAAGACACTAAGGTAGGATGCGCAAACAAGTTTGTTTTATGGTCTAACACAAACTCATAATTCAAAATGTATTTTGAGTGATAAACATACACTTGCCCATGGGTGTACACAGAGCGTCTGATTACAAGTGTGATGGTGCAGCCGCTGGACCACCTTGTCACTGCACCGCCGTATAATTACTTTTTTAGTCTTTTACGGGCAATTCCTTTTGCGTTTCCACAGTGGTGCCTATAAAATAGGCACGACAAAGGGAACGTAAAAAATTGTTCCAGCATGGCATGGACTGAAAAGTCCATGTAGTTTTGGAACTTCTGTGCATGCACACAAGGCGTAAGACACAAGGGGGCCTTGTAGAGCCCCCTTTGTTTCCTCTCGCCAGAATTTTCAAGGAAGAAGACCGCCATGAAAACTCTGGCAGAGAGGAAACTCATAATATGCTTGGCTGGACAGCATATTGATGCCTTTGGACAGGAAAGGTGGTTCCCTGGCGGTGTCAGAAGTCCCAGGACGACACGACCACTAGGGTCATAATGTGGCGGTCGTAAGGCCCCCACCACCATCTCACAATGAGTCTGGTGGTCTGAGGACCGCCAGACTCGAAATTAAACCCAGAATGTTAGTGTCATAAATAACACTACAATGATCTGAAGATACTAGCATTGTACACCTGCACAATCACTCTAATAGGCAAGCCAAGTAACTTTGTCTATTTTGCAGCTTCCTCAGATAAGTGTAACTAAGTAGTTTGAAAGAACCCAAATAATAGAGCCGATCTCTTGAAAATCAATGTCCAATCAGTAACTACTTAAGAACAACTGGAATTCCCTGGCTACGTTCTGGAAGTTGTCATAGTTCTATTCTCAGATTAAGGTATATATGTACAAAGCCTATCACACCAACGGGGATTATTCAGAAAAAAAGTTATTGCAGTATTTCAAGTTCACAAATATAATACAAGTTTAGTGAAAATTAGAATTCATTTAATCTTAGAGGTTTTCCTCCAGTCCAGCCAACACGTGTTTCGTCGATTGGGATGGAACCCACGACTTCATCAGGGCTGGGAAAAGATACAATACAGAGAATATTGGAGTTGCGAGATACATTATCCCATCATCATTAATTATACATTTAGTCATTGTATTTACACAAAGAAGCAAGTGGGAGATAACATTCTCCATGTATATCTCTAAGCAGTGTAAGATCATGCGTTAGGAGAGAAAAATGAGGCAGGAGTATCAGTAATCTCCCATGGAAAGGGGGTGAGAATCTCTCATTGTCGAGAGAAAATTAAAGGTACCCCACAGTTCGTGAGAGGTTCCATTATTTTATTGTGCTATAAAATTTCAGAAATCAAAAGACTTGTGCTCACCCCAGTTTTTGGTAACCACGTATTGTGCTACATTCCGTGAGTGCTGGTGCCGGTTCTGATTAATCCATGAGATAGGTGTGTCTGAATTGTGATCTATCAGAATTATTTAAATGCTGAGTACATAATACTCAGGCTTACCTGATATTAGACGCTTGTACACTTTTACGCCTGAAATCACCGAGTCGTAAGGATATATTTAAGTTATTTGCTTAGTCAACATCACACTTTTAAATTATGACATAGTTACCATAAAATTGTCATATCAGCATAGGAAACGTACCTTCTGACTGGTTATAATTCCGACCCAGCCTTACGTGGCATGGGTAATAGTTTCCTTTCTGATCTTGGTCGCTGTTTTTAAGAGCTCTAAAATTTGCATAAAGGAATTTGTTTTATACTTTTATAATGTTTAGAGAAAACTTTTAATTCCTCATTTATCTAACAGTTGTTCAGGTCCTGGGCTTACCTTCTAATGTTTAATTGTTAGTTTCCGTCTTGATCTAGAGCTCCCAACGCATGATCTTACACTGCTTAGAGATATACATGGAGAATGTTATCTCCCACTTGCTTCTTTGTGTAAATACAATGACTAAATGTATAATTAATGATGATGGGATAATGTATCTCGCAACTCCAATATTCTCTGTATTGTATCTTTTCCCAGCCCTGATGAAGTCGTGGGTTCCATCCCAATCGACGAAACACGTGTTGGCTGGACTGGAGGAAAACCTCTAAGATTAAATGAATTCTAATTTTCACTAAACTTGTATTATATTTGTGAACTTGAAATACTGCAATAACTTTTTTTCTGAATAATCCCCGTTGGTGTGATAGGCTTTGTACATATATACCTTAATCTGTGAATTATTGGTGGGTAAGGATGACAACCCATGCCTAGGCACCCAACTACATATATAACTATCAGTGTAGATGACAATATCTGCCTATATACTGTGAAGCGCCAACACCACCAAGATCAGTCATCCTTCCAAATCTTCATAGTTCTATTCTCCTTCCTTGTTTTATCTCTGAATTCATTGAGATGTACACAACTCTCCACAAGGAACCCCTTACACCAGCCTCTAAGAAGTAATCTTATCCATAACCCCACTTCATTCTTTATGTGCTACCCCATCTGGAGGCAAATGACACACATATGAGAGACGGAATGCAGAGCAAATCAAACATTCATCCTCAGTCAATATATCTGGGTTGAATCCATTGTTCTTTTGCTCACCACACCACTCCAGTTTAGACCCAGCCATATGCAAATCAGTCTTTACCCTGTGCTTCACGGAAACAGTCCAGCCCAAACTGCCTAGCCAGGTCTTCCCTGGACCAGAAACAAGCATCCTGGGACCAGTTTCGGAGCATCACCCCTCAGCAGCTAGGCTAGCTTGCAATCCAGTGACAGAGTGAGCCCGGGAACCACGTCTGAGCATACCTGGCACACTTAGGGCGAGAAAGCAAAAGACACACAGATGATGGACAGAATGCAGAGCAAATCAAACATTCACCCTAGTCAATAGATCTGGGCTAAATCCATTGTTCTTTTGCTCACCATGTCACCTCAGTTTAGACCCAGCCTTATGGAAATCAGTCTTGACCCTGTGCCTCGTGGGAATAGTCCAGCCTGAACAGCCAAGCCAGTACTTCCCTGGACCGGGAACATGCATCCTGGGACTGGTTTTAGGGCATCACCCCTCATCAGCCAGGCTAGCTTGAATCCACTGACACAGTGAGCACGGGACCCACGTATTGGCAAACCCAGCGCACGCAGGGGAAGAAAGCAAAAGACACACAGATGATGGACAGAATGCAGAGCAAATCAAACATTCACCTCCAGCCAATAGATCTGGGTTAAATCCATTGTTCTTTTGCTCACCATGCCACTCCAGTTTAGTCCCACCGTATACAATTCAGTCTTGACCCTGTGCCTCATGGGAACAGTCCAGCCTGAACTGCCAAGCCAGGGATTCCCTGTAACGGAAACAAGCATCCTGGGACCGGTTTTAGGGCATCACCCCTAATCAGCCAGGCTAGTTTGAATTCAGTGACACAGTGAGCCCATGATCCATGTCTGGTCATACCTGGCACAATTAGGGCGAGAAAGCAAAAGACACACAGATGATGGATGGAATGCAGAGCAAATCAAACATTCACCCCAGGTCAAAAGATCTGGGTTAATTCCATTTGTTTTTTTGCTCACCATGCCACTCTAGTTTAGACCCAGCCATATGCAAATCAGTCTTGACCCTGTGCCTCATGGGAACAATCCAGTCTGAAATGCCAAGCCAGGCCTTCCCTGGACTGGAAACAAGCATCCTGGGACTGGTTTCGGGGCATCATTTGTGCTCACCCCCTTGGTAGTTTGGCTGAGCAGTCAGGCTTTTTTCCAGAGGCAATGTGTAAAGCATTTGAGCAACACACACACACACACACACACACACACACACCAGTGACACAATAAAAACACCACAAAAGAGACTTCAGAAAATATTACATAAGCATATCTCAGATATTTTAGATAACACAGAGACCAAACCACAAAAATCATGCACACATCATAAAAACATAACCACTGTACATAATATGCAGATCCTGAGATAATACTCGTTATCCTATCATTGCAAGGCATGAAACAACATACATCATAACATCAGAGCATACAATGCAGCAGTTAGGTAAGGGAAATCACATAGAATCATACATAATGTGCTTCCTAGGCAAACCTGCATTAGTACTCGTAATCCCAACAGAGCAAGGCATAAACATGACATAATTCCTCACATCAGGGCCCAAAAATGCAAAACTTTTAGAGTTACCCAAGCATCCCCAAGAACATATCAATACCATACATATCACCCTCACAAAATAGAGCACAGCTCTCCTGTGCCCCTATTAAACACTTTATGGTAATGTGGCACTGAAAACAACGGGTAGGGCCAGAAGCACCTGGGATCCTAACAGGGATGTGGTAAAACCAGGACCACCATGATATGAAAATCAAAGCCCTCAGGTATGTCTCCAAGCTGTAGGGAAGGGGCTGGGAACACACACCCAAGGCCTACTTCGGCAGGGGGACTTTGCTGGGCCCTCTACCTCAACCAGGGCCTTGCAGCTATAACAAACAAAAGGGTGGCCGCCTATGGTGAGTACCTCCTGTCAAGGTGATTTTACGCGGGAGCCCGCCGGTTGCACTCCTCTGACTATTTAGGTGCCAGCTCCACTGATCACAATGGTGTCGCTGGCCCCTTGTCCAGAGATGCACCTGCACTGAGTTGACGTCGGTGTCTTCTTCTCGGCCGACCAGGCCTTGCGGGACATCAGGACACAGACATCGGACCAGTACAGGTTCAAGTGATGGGGAGGCTCACTCCACCCTGAGGCCTCCCAGGACAGCCTAGGCAACGCAGGGGGAAGCTTCAATGATGTCAGCCCGGAACTGAACCACGTGATGAGGGCTGCTGTGGCATCAGTATCCGCAAGGCTCCTTGACAATGCAGTGATTCCCCCTGAGATGGTAAAGGTGCACCAGCACCTCGGGGCACAACTAGGAAGGCCATTTCTCATCCACGCAGCTCGCGAGATGAATGCTGATGAAAACGGAGTGCTGTCTGCATCCAAAAGCACTCCTACTTCAAATGTATAGCTAAGTGAACACTCTTCATGACCTTGTGCAATACAGGATTGTGGTGGTAGTGTTCCTCAAAATGAGAAAACGTCCGCACATATGAGCAATGCAATTCTCTAGGCAAGTATACGTGTAATGGAAATTATATACAATTCTTTATGTGAGGTGCTCTGTTGTCCTGTCAAACACCCACCACCAGGAGTGTTGAATTAGCAAAAAAGATTTTTGCTAATGTTAAGTACCAAAGAGAAAACAGGCATTATCAAGCACTCTCACAAAGTATGTAATGATCCAAAAAATTATTGTCATCAATCACAAGTTTCAAGATTACAGTTCATTGATAGGAAATGGACTTCCAAAGTACGGATCCAGACCAAGCGTTAGACTTCAAATCTTTATTTCATAAACATTAAAAATATTTCCAGCTTGTCCTGCCGACACGTGTTTCGTCTCATGGAGACTTTTTCAAGGCTGGAAGTATAAAAAAGCTAAAATCAATATTTACACAGTATTCATTATACATATACAACATCATGGAAGACTATATACAAAGAAGTCTAACAGATACATATATTATCTGAAGGTGTATCACACCTTATAGAGAAACCACAAGAACAAAGACAAAAGAACCAGTAAGCATGCGAATATCCAAACATAACATTCTCATTATTGAAATACTATAGCAGAAATAGTTAGTGTTCATAACTATTTTCATATATCCTCTTAATCCACTTATAACATTAGGCCAGTGAACAACATATATCCATAATATGGAGATGGTATCATCAATGAACTCACACGTTTATACACAAAATGACATGCTCATGTTATAAAGGATTCTTCAAGGTACTGGATCTGATAGCACATAGAATAAAGGCATCCTGTCCCTGTAGTGTCCATTTATGCCTCACAAATAATAAAATGAAAAATATAAATACACATACCCAAGAAGACGGAAGTAGTGCACTGATATTCAACACCACGAATCTTGTTATCTAATGCAGATGAAACCGAGTTCTAAGGTCACACCAGTAATATGAGTCCTAAGGAATTAAGAACACCAATTTTGAAATAGAGCGAGGCATAAAGTAAAACCTCTATTCTAGGATAACATAATAATAGTTGGAGACATACCGAAAAAGATATATCAGGGGGCACAATCCTTCTAGTCTGGTTCACTAGTATATATTCATGAGGAACATAGAGCGATGTCCAGAGTAATTGTTCAGAGTAAAAGAGGATAGAATTAAGAGTAAGGGCAAACAATTGTAAAATGCCATAATAGGGAAAAGTCTATATGCATATCAAATATTCAACATACTGTGAATATTTAAAACTAAGACATAATTATTTGCCTACAAGGTATCCAAGTACGGGTGTCCTGGTAGAGAACCAAGGCCATACATTTAACACTTTTGCAATGGTTAAGAATATAAGCTACATATCTGCAATCAGAATAACACTACAGGGGGTGGAGACAGCATTGTTAAAGGCAGACACAGCCCTATCCCGGTGCAGGTGATTATTCCTCCCACCACTCTAGCCCAGGAAGACCATCTAGAGTGAATGCACAAAACAGGCCACTGTCAGTCTAAAACAGACTTTGATTGGAGTCAGGCTGCAAAGCACAAAAAGCCATAAGCTCACTGAAATGCCCGATTCAAAAAATGGCATTTCAGATATAGAAATAAAAAGGTTGCTTTCACCAAGAAGCAGGATTCATCACCACTATTCCACACATAAGAAACATGACAAAGCTACTCCTTTCAGATCAGAAATTATCACTGAAACATATCAGGGAATTCCCAATGCAAACCTATGAGAGAGCAGCCTCATATCAGTGAGAACGCAAATAGGCTGTTTGTCACTATCAGGATATGCCACACAACAAAGGCACATGTCCTACCTTTGACCTACACAGAACCCTGCCCAGAGGGCTACCCAGGGCCTACCTTAGGGGTGACCTATATATAGTAAAAGGGGAGTTCCAGACTTGGCAAGTAACTTTAAATGGCAAGTCATTGTGGCAGTAAACAGTGCACGCAGGCCCTGCAGGGGTAGAAGCTTGAGGCAGGTTTGAAAGGCTACTTCTGTGGGAGGCGCAAGTAGTGCTGCAGGCCCACTATTAGCTTTATAATGTACAGGCCTTGGGTATATGGAATACCATTGTACAAGGGACTTACAGGTTAATTAGATATGTCAAACCGGTGTAGACCAATCATGCCAAGTTAACATGAGAGGGCACACACACTTAAGCACTGATCATCAGTTGTAAAGTGCCCAGAGTCATAAAACTAACAAAAACAGGTCAGAAAAAATACAGGCGGAAGTCATAACGTTTTGGGATAACCCTGCAAAAAGGCCAGGTTCAACAACAATGATTCCATTTGAGTTTAGCTCCTACAGTAATGCTAATAGATTTTGGCAGGTGGTACAAATGACAGTGAGGTACAGAGCAGGCAGAGAATGTTCAGCCATTCCATAAATTGAGATGAGGAATCATTGGACTGCAGGAGTAGGAATTCTACTTTTTATTCGGCTCAGTTTTAGTGAAACACAATTCAACATGCCATTATTATCTCTAGGAAGTTATTTGAAGTTGATAGATTTGTTCGAAGGATTAGAGACTTTGAGGTATAGCTGAGCATGGCCAGTGTACCTAGGAATAAAAATGCTGTTTTCTTGGAACATCACTGCTAGGAGTTCCATGTAAATATTCAATAAGTCATGAAAGAGTTTGGATTCTTGCGAAACACCACAGTTTAATGGCTACTAAGAGGCTCTAGAGGATTCAAGTTCCACAAATTGCTTTCGTGACAACTTTACCCTCTATTCCAATTCTTGAAGAGATAATGGTCTGGTTAATGATGATAAACACCACCAAAAGATCTACCAAACCAAGAAGAAAATCATTTGCTTCAGGATTCTAAGGATATTGTCTATCATTCGGAGCTGGGCAGTTTCTGTGCTGCATTTTGGCCCGAAGCCTGACTGGAAATTTTTCAGGTTATTTGTTGCATGATGGTCGCTAAGATGCTCTGCAAAATGTTTCCCAAAATTTTACAGAAATATTGCAGTTTAATAACAGATCTAATTAGGTGCTTGGTTTGACTCGTTTTAGGGGTGGGGGAATCAACTGTCATTTGAAGAGTAGTTGATTATATTAATTATTTTTAGAACATTATCCTCAGTGTACATTTGCCTTAGGGTAACTGGCAGGTGATAGTCAATGTTATTTTGTAATAATAATTATAATAATAATCCCTTAATTTGAATGATCCACAAAGAGGTTTAAGAATGGAGAACAAAACCTATTACAGATTTCTGTGAATCTGAAGGGAGCTAGATAGATGTGTGAGTATAACGGAAAAGCCCTGCATCAAAAGAGGATTTCTTTTGAAACTATCCAGATTTAATGGGCTATCATTACGTTTCATGACATTGAAACGTGGTAATGACTTTCGAACTCCCTATCACTTCTCTGCTCCTGTGCATCTATGTTTCAGTACCTCGGCATTTTGTTTGATGACTGAGCAGTTTTCCGAAACATCAATCATCTTTAAGATTAAAAGCAAATTCCCTGTGTTTCACTGTTAACATCCTGCCAAAGAAATTGTGGTCCCAGCTGCTGAATCGTTCAGTAAAAGAAAGCCACAGCCATCCTCAGGAGCCTCCAGTGGGTATTGCAGTGAGTCCTCTCACCTCCCAGCGGAATGTCACGAACAAGGCAGGACACGCACATCCTGCAAAAAGCTGAATCACTTTGCAAGAATGTGACAATCTAGGCCAGGGCACCAAGGTGACAGCACAGAAAGCAGTGAACACTATTGTAAGCTTCGGATGTATGACGTTATGAAGCATACTTTAACAACGCATACCATTACAACGCAATTTTTACAACGCAGGATCCTTTACAACGAATGCCTTTACAACGCATGACATTACATCGCAGATGCTATTACAACGCATGCCATTACAACGTAAGTATAGGTAAGTATATAATTTTAAATAAAAATGTAATTCATAAATATTTAATTGATTTAATTTATTTAATTACTTTTTTAATGTATTTGTAAATATATATATATATATATATATATATATATATATATATATATATATATATATATATATATATTTTAAAAATATCTTGATACCTCCGAACCTCTCTGTAGTGCCCAGCCGGAACACAACCAAAGGACGAAATACAGACTCCAAATGTTGTGGAAAATGCAGGTCTTTAATTCACCAGTTTGTCAGACGCGTTTCGAATACCTTTGTATTCTTTCTCAATTTACAAACATGTAGTCCACTTTGAGTTTTTATACAGTTTTTTTGTGTGATGCTTTCACCTCCTCCATGTGATGTATAGAAATAGAGGAAATACTAAACAAATATGCATGCTGGGACTTGTAGTTTTTAAAGGCCTCATTCAGTTAGTTTCATACTTGATTTGCACAACATTACAGCATGAATGCAGTTTCGTATAAGATGGAAAAATAGCGTATTGCACATTTTATACCAATTATCATAACATTGTTTAAAATGCATGTTTTGATTGTATAGGTTACCAATTTCATTATATATTTTTCAATGAGTATAATAAATAAATATATACATTGATAAAATATTACGTACAAAAATAAATTTTTTAATATATATCTATCATTCTTCATGTAGTAAAAAATGACAAATAAATAAACATTTCATATATACGGAATACAATATAAAAATAGAAATAAGCTATTTAAAATATTGTCACTCTAAAAATCTGTATGGATATCACGGAATAAATTCCTGATTTCATTATTGGCTAACCTCATTAACCTAAGTCGGTCAGATAACAAACATGCAAAATTACGCAATGTGCAAAAGTACAAACCAAGTGCAAACTTTACATTGTTTTATAGCAGCATGGAAGTATTTCCTTAATAAAGTGCAAAAAGTGATATAGTAGTTGTAAAACTTCACCCAATCTGTGCTACTTACTAATGAAAATCTTGATTCATTCAAGATATTGTGATTTAAAATTTTTAAGCAAAAATAGATTGTACTTATAATGTGAAAGACTAAAAACAGTATTGAGACAAAAGGAAAAGAACAGGGGCCAGAGTAATGTTATCAACATTTCCAAGATATAGGAGTTTGGAAACATGTAGGGAACATTCATAACTAGTGGATAGGACATCAGAGGAAATGGTGAAAATCCTCAGTATTGTTCAATCCATTTGGCTGTCTACTATCCAGTTCTACAATAAATTTAGATTCCAGCTGCCGCAGACACTTTTCTCTGTTTCCACCTCGTGGATTATCCTTCACAGCTGCGATGACAAAATATTTTAAATCCGCTAGTTTGTTTTGGTGGATAGCTTTGAAGTGTCTTGCGACCAGATACGTACTATTGTTATTAACGATAGCCCGCAAGTGTTGCAGGATCCTGACGTGCACTTGCTGCTTGGTGCTACCCACGTACCTAAGCCCACAGGTGCACGTCAGGATGTAAACTGCATATTCAGTTTTGCAGTCATAGCACCCCTGAATTTTAACTTCCTTCGGGCTGAATGGTGTAGTATATTTCTTGGTTGTTACACCAAATTTACAAGCCCGACTTGAAGAGCATTTGTAAAAGCCCTGTTTTTCAGGTAGCCAAGGAGTACATTTCTTTTTGTTGCTAAGATCTGGGATGCTTTTAGCTATTTGGCTTCTCATAGAGATACCTCTTCGATATGTTATTGTGGGTTTATCAGGCAACTCCGTTGTCATGACGGCATCTGTCTGTACTATCGACCAATTTCGATTGATTATGGACCGAATTTGGCGATGCTGGTTATTGTAGGTTAGGATTAACCTGGGTGTATTAGAGGTTTCCTCACTTTCCCGCGGTTCATTTCCCTCCATATTGGACAACAGTGATTCCCTGGATCTACTGTTGGCTTTCTCCAGAGCCCTTTGTAGACTATATGCCGTATAGCCTCTTCTACGGAATCTCTCAATAGCTTCTCACATGCATGTGTTCTGTTGTTCCTCACTGCTACATAAGCGTTTAATTCGGAGAAGCTCCCCGTAGGGAATGCTATCAATTAAGTGTCTCGGGTGAGCATTCGAGGCATGTAACGTAGAGTTACCGGCAGTAGATTTTCTATGTAAAGTTGTTCTTAGCCCGCCATTTTCTACATATACTCTTGTGTCCAAAAAATCTACTTCAGTACAACTTATATTTGAAGTGAAATTAAGATTCATCTGATTTACATTGATGTCACATATAAAATCATTGGCAGTTTCATTGGTCCCCTTCCACAAAACAAAGACATCGTCTATGAAACATAACCACAATTTTATGTGGTCTCCATATTTTGAGGACAGTTCTTGTCTTAGTGTCTGCTCCTCCCACCAGCCAACCACTAAACAGGCATAGCTGGGGGAGAAGCAAGACCCCATCGCCACACCTCTGCATTGTCTATATATCTTTTTTGCAAATACAAAGCGATTGTTATGTAAGCACCAATCAATACTTTTCATGATCATTTTGTTATGTTCATAGTTCTCAATGGGTCTTGTTGATAGGAAGTGTTTGACTGCATTCAATCCTACTTGGTGATCTATGCAAGTATATAGGGATTCAATGTCCATTGTTATCATTTTCATACCATCTTCCCATTCAACATTGCAAATGTTAGTTAAAAATCACCTGTATCTTTTACATATGATGGTAATTCTTTGACCAGATCTTGCAAGTAATAATCAATGTATTGTGATAGGTGCTCACTGGCACTTTCAATTGCCGATATTATTGGGCGTCCTGGGACTGGTGTCCTCTCCTTATGGGTTTTAGGGAGAAAGTATATGGATGGCAGTACAGGTGATTCATTTCATAGAAAGGTATATTCATCTTTTGAAATCATGTTGTCCCTTTTACATTGGAGTAGATGTTTCCTCAATGTTTCCAAAGCTCTCATATATTCTTTGTTATTGGTTTCCACATAGCACTTGGTATCAGATAACTGTCGATTCGCTTCCGTCAGATAGTCCTGTTTAGGCCACAAGACTATGTTGCCGCCTTTATCTGAGGCCTTCACAATTATTTCAGTGTTGTTTCCTAATTTAGTCATTAGTCGATTATATTGAAACTGATTGGAACTCAATTTTTTTGGGATGGTGATTGACACGATGGTACAAATCTTTTATATCTTCCGTTACCCTGTCATGGAAGATGTCGATCGCGTCCTTCGGCATTATTGGCACAAACACTGATTTTGGTTTGAAAGGGCTTCTGCCAGCCCCCAGCTGATTTATTGATGCCAATTGTAACTGTTGTTGAGTAGACATATCACTCTCAACTTCATCATTGGTGTTTCCCTCTAGGGCCTGTGCCGCCAACACTCCTTCAATATCAGTTGCTGCTAATCTTTTGTCACTTGTTGAGGATGATTGTCCTGCGGATTGATTTTTAGCTAATCCGTTCTTTATCTTGAAGAACTTAAGCAGTTTTAATTTTCTGATGTAACTGAAAATATCTATTCGAGTCTGTGCATAATTGAAATTCCTAGGGGGGCAGTATGATAACCCAAGTTTTAGAATTTGTTCTTCATTTTCATTTAGTTTTAAGGTTGTCAAATTAATGATTGTTTTATCCATTGCATTATTCACTGTTGATTGCGCCAAAAGTTTCTTTTTCCCCTTCCTCTTGCAGGGCCGGCCCAAGGCATGTGCAAACTGTGCACCTGCACAGGGATGCCAAACCCCAGGGGCTGCCACGAGGATCAGATCGGAAGGATCACTGGCGGCCCCCTGGCAGGATTTGGCGGCCTCCGGGCAATGTTGTTGTTTTCACTGCTGCAGCCGCGTAGCTAGCTCATTGACAGGCATTATTTCCAGGCATGAAATAGGATTTTTTTGTTTTGCTTCAAGAGCACAAATATCGATCGTGCAAAGTGAATTCGGTCTAATTATTGATTCTCCCCTCCCCGACACCCGCACTGTGATATTTAATGTGATGGTTTCCTGACCAGCAACAATTAAACCACGCTTCTCTCTCTGTTGCACTTTGACTATGCTTACAAGATGATGTCTTGCCACGGAAGCCGTGCTCCTGCCCTGCGCTTTTGTTTTTGAGCAAATTGCTCTTTTTCTAATCTTGTTGTTCAATTGGGACAAGTGACGTGAACCAGGAAGAGAATCCCAGTACGCACAGGGTTGTACTCCACTCCAGTACTATAACACTGTTTCCTTCGTGATATGGAGTCACCTGAGACCTAACTTTTGACCTCAGTCATCTCACACCCTAATCCCATATCAGGATACTGCTTTTTTTCACCGATAGGTGGTACACGAAACTACTTTAGCATCCATTTTCAGTTGCATTGTTGGCATGCATGGTAAAGATTTATCGTTCCCTACCTCTATCTTTTCAGGGTGCACATCTACGGAAATTTTATCACGCATTAGAGGTTTTATAGTGGAAACCCTTTGGGCGGAGTCTATTTTATTTTTTAATTTGGAGTTTTATGAAGACTTGCATGTCACCATCTTCACTGCAGTTGAGCGCGAGGGGTTGGATATTGAGCCTATGGAGGAGTTGGAATCTAATCTGCAGAGGGGGTGCCCGTCCCATACGCTTCAGCTTCAGCCGCTTCCCCTGCTAATGAGTATGAGGAGGGGGGTCCGCACCAGGCGGCACAATTTCGGGGGCGTCGCGTGGCACTGTGGCCTTTTGCGGCCTTTATTATTTATGTGGGCCTTGGGACACTGTGTATTGTCCACAAATAAATTAGAAAGGCTGTGCGTGACGGTGGCCCAGTTTGAAAGTGCGCGCAGCTGTTCTTCAAAAATTGCAGTCGCAACGTCCCGGTCCCGACTCCCGCGTTTTAAATCGCTGCCAGCATTTTAATTTGCTACTGTCCGCCCGTCCGTCCCAGCATCCAGGCCCGTCAATCAGACTTGTAGCACCCGAGCGCTACCAATGACGGCCCTGGGGCGACATTAAATCATGTATTATTTTTTCTGGCCCTGCCCCCGCGTTGCGATGAGTAGGACGTAGCAGTTAGCGTCAGGCGCTTCACCGCTACGCGCGCTCGCACTCATTTTGGCCTGGGGCAGTCGGCGCTATTCTGCTCTCTAGTCAACCACCCCTGGCTGCCTTGTATAGAGACAGACTTTGGAGTGCATCATTCACGAGTGAGGTAAGAGAGCTTTCAGTGGGTAGCATAGATACCAACAGGGCTTTAAGTGGGATATAAAAAATGGGGGGGTTCTCTCAAAGGTGGGTGGCCGATTTAATTAAGGGCGTGGTTTTAAGACACACTAAAAGGCTTGTATTTTGCTATTTCTGTCATTGCATTCGGATATGTGATCAGCCCTGTATGTGATACATCGTGCTCACTCTGTCTAGGATTTTAATGAGATTTAAAAATAATGTAGGAGAACTTGGTGTGGTTTCCCTGCCCACTCAAGGAGGCAACAATAACATGCATGGTGCCAGGCGTGTGCTCCACTGCTCTCGCCTTCTGCTTCTTGTTGGAAGGGCCTCTCAACATATAAGAAGGGAAGGGTGAGGGGGGACAGGACTAGACTCGGCTACACTATTTTAGCAAAATAATAGGGAGCGGAAACAACCTTGTAGGCCCCTTATAGGAGAGGATGTGGATAGAGGATATGGTGCAATGGCCAGAGGGAGCTGCCAACGTTGGCACTGGGGAACCAGGTTCGAGTCTCAGCAGCGGCTAACATCCAGTGATTCTGGGCAAATCACTTAATCTCCCCGTGCCTACCAAAAATTGTGTAATATAACTGGTGCTCATGTAATACCTTCAGGTCTTGTTCGCGCTATATAAAACGGAAAAAAAACTCTCTGATTTTATCACAGAACACTTGACCAGTGGACGACATAACTGTTTTAAAGTTTTGTGAAACGAAGCAGCAGCACGCTAATATTTGACAACAGGCACTGACAAAACAGTTACTGCAACTTTAAAAAGTTGAACACTTAATTAAAAATAAAATTGGGTTAAACCACAGAGCATGCAAGCAGTTTACAAAGGGTAGCAAGCGTATGTTGCATAGGGGTGGTGACTGCTGCCCAAAATGCCACCTTTAGAAAGTCTTTGGGAGATCCTTTTTTATGTTTTCATATATGCTGCAAACAGTGCCTTAAAAAGAAAAATAAGTGCAGGTACCCTATATACAACAGTACCTGTTTACTTCTGAAAAGGGTCGGTTCTTTCCCATTAAAGTTTATGAAGTGCAGGTACTCTCCCTCTCCAAATAAATAAGTGTAGGTACTCAGAACCCGACATTGCAGTCTCATTTAAAGCACTAGCCGTCAAGATGGTCCAGTGAGTTAGGCGTTTCCGTCTGCCCTCTGCAATGATCGCCAGGGCACGAGTTTTAATCCTTGAAACGTCGAGTCAGTGTTCCATCTTCCTAAAGTGAGTAAACTGAGCACTATTAAGTCAAATGACAGAAACATCACTGACAGTTTTACAGAAACACCCCACTGAGACCCCGAAATCAGAGCATAGTTATTGGCACCATTTTTGCTACTTTTGTGATAGGGATTCAGATAAATTCTGGTTTCACCAGGACAAGCAAGACACAAAGTGAAGTCACAGTTGTTACTGTTTTCTAAAAAGCATGTGTAAAGAAAAAAATATTTTCAGCATTTTTCAAATGTGCACGATTTAGGACTACATCTGAAGGAAAATCAGTCTGCTCCATATTTTATATACATTATATATTAAAGTGTCTTTGCTCGTTCTTTTAAATGAAGAATTGCTCATGGACAATGGCTTGTCTGTTAAAATCTCAATGATTGCATGAATTGATTTATAAGCAAAAAAAGTGAGTTGATATGGTCAGCAATGGTTCCACAATCGTTTCCCTGGTACAAAGATCTCTCTGTAATGTGGACTCAGACAAACATTTTGGGGACAATTTCATATTTGAAAAGTGACAACATTGTGCAAAATGAATTGGACACTGGTATCTGCACCTTAAGTTTATGTAACCCTTCCGCAGTCACATATAGGTATTGAAATGGCATAAGCGAGGCATGAAGCAATATTTAAAATCAAGTTATTTGATTGGGGAGTATTATCACTCTTTTTGTGGTTGGGGGGAGTTGTGCTGGATCCCTGGGGGGCTATTAGTGCACTGGGCGCAGCTGCCATTAAAAGTGTGTGTACGCGCTAAGCATAACATGGCACATCTTAATTTTAAATGTAATTAAGGGCGTGGTTTTAAAACACACTAAAAAGCTGTGTTTACCATGGTGTGTCAACTGACTTGTATTTTGCTGTTTCTGTCATTGCATTCGTATATGTGATACATCATGCTCTAGGAGCACAGGGGGGCTTATTTACAAGCCCCTTGCGCGACCAGTGCGTCACTTTTAATATGGGAAAAAGTGGCGCACCGGCGGCGCAATGGGCTTGTAAATAAAATAAGCCCCAGGGTTTTTACTGGTATCCTTGGTCCATGTGGTAAGTCGTGAGGGGTGACACCATGAGTTACCCGCACCAGGTGACACCAACCCTAGTGACGGCCCTGTGTATAGGCATAGAAATCATAACCATATTTAAACTTGGCTCCGCCCCGTCCGGCCCCGCTCTTCCGGGGCCCCCACCTACGCTTCCTGCACAGGGCCACCATGAGCCTAGAGCCGGCCCTGCCTCTTGTTTTTGTTATGCCTTTCCCTCCTTTTTGCGTTTCGGGTTTTTGCGTTGCTTGGGGTTGTGGCTGTTGTTGTTTCCGTGGTCTTAGTGTTTTCAGCCTGTCCTCGACTAAAAAATCAATTTCCTCACCGAGGTTCAAGGTTCTTGGTACAGAGTCTTCATCATCCGTACTGTTTATACTGCTGACACTGTACACTGAGCTATTATCGCTCTGTTCACTCGCTGGAGTGTTTCCGCCAGTAGCTTGCTGATTAGAACCTGTTGCTTGTTCCCCCATTTGCTGCACTTTTGCCTTTTTTGAACTTGATTTAAGTTTTTTGGCCATGTCAAATTTCCGGGCGAACGTGTAGATTCTACCTTGTTCATAGTCTGCCAAGTCACGAGCGAATTTATATACCTTGCGCTGTTTGATTTTTTCCTCTTGCTTCTCCAGCCTATCTTTGATTTCTTATCGCGTTTTTGCAATGTAATCATTTGGTTCCAGTTTTGCCAATTCCTCATTGATGACCTTAATTTCATACAACAATTTCATCCTGTCAGATTCCGCATATTTGATTAGCAGGCAGACTAAATTCATCAATGCCTCTAGGTTCATTGTGCCCCACTCTTTTAACATCTGAGGATCTGGACTTTCGTAACTTGGAGCGAGTAAAATTCTCAGTCCCCGCGGGACTCAGCCAGCTTCAGCATATTTGCTTAGCGACTTCTTCTCCCACCACTTCGTTACTTCTGACCTCATACATTTTTCAAGCTTCCTTAGAAGATTCTTGGCAGTATCATCTACTTGTACTGTGCTTTCTGCGTTTAAAGTGGCTCCCCGCTTTTCCATAATCGGCAGCTTGCTATAGATATCATCTGAAGCTGCCTCCCTTGCGCGGACTTCGTCTTCTGACATATCGTTGTTTTTTATGTGTTATTTGTATGTGTATCAAATCCCACGTTTAGGCTCAAATGACAGAGCCGGTTCTGCCTGCCCACACCTGCCCACCGAGTTTTACTTACGCTTGGACATTTAAAAATAGTGTAGGTGTTTAAAAATAATATTCTAACTCCAGGGGGGAGTAATAGTAGGGTAAGTGCTGGATAGTGTAGGGGTAAACATTACTATTCTAACTCCAGGGGGATGTAATAGTGAAGTAGTGTGGCTCACTGGTTAGAGGCTGCAGACCCGAGAGCAGAGAACGGCCCGGGACCAGGGTTCAATTCCCAGCGCGGCAGGTTTCTGGACCAGGGTCAGCGGACTCGATAATTCTCTCGCCTCGGTGCCCACTCTGATCAGCGATCACACTCGGCAACTCTGGGCATTAGCTTGCCTCATCTTCACTAACGGCCCCACCAGACCGCCGGGGATGCCTGGTCTCACCCTGGAGATACCTATTAAGGGACCATCTCTCAGGGAAGCCAGGAAGGGTTTCGCAGCGGTCGAAGCGCCTTGGGACCCTACGGGTAAGTAGTGCGCTATATAAATGCCAATACATTTACATTTACATAGTAGGGTAAGTGCTGGATAGTGTAGGGGTAAAAATTACTATTCTAACTCCAGGGGGGTGTAATAGTAAGGTAAGTACTGGATAGTGTAGGGGTAAAAATTACTATTCTAACTCCAGCGGGGTGTAATAGTAGGGTAAGTCCTGGATAGTGTAGGGGTAAAAATTACTATTCTAACTCCAGGGGGGTGTAATAGTAGGGTAAGTGCTGGATAGTGTAGGGGTAAAAATTACTTATTTTTTTTATTTTTTGAACTTCTTTTAAATAATATTAAAATTACTTAAATTAAATTTTAATTTATTTAAAGTACTTTTTTTATTAATAATTATTTTTATTTTTAATATTTATTAAATGATTCATATTTAATTAATTAAATAATTTTTTAAATTATATAAATGTTTTAATAAAATGATATACTTACCTATACTTACGTTGTAATGGCATGCGTTGTAATAGCATCTGCGATGTAATGTCATGCGTTGTAAAGGCATTCGTTGTAAAGGATCCTGCGTTGTAGTAGTTGCGTTGTAAAAGTAGTCCGTTGTAATAGTTGCGTTGTAACAGTTGTTTCCCGTAAGCTTCTAAAGGGTGGGATCAAGAAGGCATGATAGACATGGTCAATGATGACTTGGCAGAAGAAGTTTAGACTGTGCTGGTAGTAGGACACACCCGCACTGCTACCCAGACCCCACCAAAGTGTCAGGTACAAGTGGGGATAACAAGGCTGCCGGATAAAGCAAACACAAAGGCCACCATCAAAATAATGGTGAGAGAGACCTATGAGAGCCTCAACTTAAGACTGTCATTTAGCCTAGTGAGAGTCTACGCCTTTGGACAAACCCAGCCACTAGCATTAAAAGGTTGTGTCAGGACCAACATCACTCACGATGATCAGACAGTCAACACTACAGTATATGTCACCCAAAAAGGCACAGGGATGCCACTGAGCTCCTGAACCGCAGAGAAACCTGGACTTGTACAGTTCACACTACAAGTACATACCTGCCAGTTGGACAACATCCTGGCAGACAACCAAGACACATTTTATGGCATAGGGTGCAGAAAGAACATAACAGTGGCTGTCCACATTGACCTGTCAATTCGACCAGTCACCCTGAGACATCGGCGAGTAGCCTTTTATTTAAGGACTAAAGTGGAAGTGGAGATGAGGAAGCTAGAAAAAGCAGACATCATTGAAAAAGTGGAGGGGCCCACACCCTAGGGGGTCCCGATCGTCATCACTAGGAAGGCCAAACAACAGGACAGCTGCATAGAGTTTGCCCTGGAAGCACACAAAACTGAGCAGTGGGAACCATGAGGTCTCACTGGGGCCAGATGAAACCCTGAAGCCCAGAAGACACTTGAAGCACTCTATAAAAAGCTGGTGACGGACGATGAAGGGTGTTTGCCTTACGGCCAACGATTAGTCATTCTTGCCAGCTTAGTCCCCCAAGTTATCCAAATGACACACTCCAGCCACCAGGGAATAGTGAAGACCATGAGTTGATTGAGGCAAAAGGTGTAGTTCCCTCGGCTAGATGAGTAGGTAAAGGTGGCCATAGGAAACTGCATTCCCTGCCAAGCCTCTTAAAAACCAGACACCCCAGCCTAATTCATTAGTGAGGATGGGTCCTGGACCCATGGGAAAGTGCCTGCATTTAGTGTGGCAGCCTGCCGGATGGAAGGTACATGATTTATCATAATAGACGACTATTTGAAGAATCCTAAAATTAAAATAGTCGACACAACCTCAGCCATCGAGTTCATACCCAAACTGGAGAAGATTTTGGCAACTCATAGGCTACTAAAGGAAGTATGAACTAGCAATTATCCCCTCACCCCCAATTTCAAGGGCAAAAATAGATGATTACTTGAAGTCCTGGGGCATGACCCTTTGGAAGATTATACCCTGATGGTCTCAAGTCATTGGAGATGTAGAACGATTTATGAGAACCAAAAACTCAAAATAATCCAGATTGCTGATCATGACTATCAGCCCATGGAGTGGGCTATATATTAATTCTTTCAAGATTATCACCAAACCCTACATACCACGATAGGTATCCCCCAGCAAAACCTGTCTGGGACGAATAATTTGGGAAGGTTTTCCTCAACATCAATCTTCAGTACCAGGTGCCATCGGTGTACTACACCTGTGACAGAAGATCAATTACCGCAGTAGTGTGAAGTGATCAGGGCATCGTGAGGTTGATGTGGTAATGGTCAAGGTTTGCTACCCGGGCAGTTAATTTAAGATGTACTTTAAGCCAGAACTATGGTGGGTGTCACAACACCATGGTTACAGCCCAACGAGGGACTGGGGAGGTGATACGGAATCTGCAATTCTTTCAAGGTTGTGACTTTCTGAGGACGCAAGATGAACGTACCGGATGGCTCAGGAAGATTAATCAGATGATGGATGGGAGCCCGAGCAGTCCGAAGGTGATAGAATTGGTGACAAGGTCTCCAACCCAGAGTTACGTGGTTGATGATGAAAGCCAAGGCACAGCGACCTCAAGTTGTGAACGGTGAAACTTCAAGTGGAGAAACAATGCCCACCTCTGTTGGGCCTAGAGGTCTATAACCCCAGTACAAGTTGAAAGGGAACCCTAGGCCGTCCAGCCTCCTCAGGTTCTTTGCAGTATAAAGTCTGTGGTGAATGGTGCATAAACATCTGGATGCTACAGATAACCTTTTTGGGAGCACACTTTCCTGCAGCTAAACTGAAGCTAATGAAATATCAATGTGGTCTGTTACTATGGACTTTACACACTTTTCCGATACATGCATGACAAAATGATGCAGTCTGTGGCTATAAGCTTGAGTCTGTTCTGCATACTCTATGTGTATGCCCTGCTCTTTTGATTGCTCACAAGAGACAGTTTAATGAGCCGCTGAATTAATTTGGAGTTTGTCCCTATCAACAGGCACTGATACTGTCTCAAAGGGGAGCACCCACAGCCAAGGATGTAGCCAGAAAATTAAAATACCCCCCACTTTGATCCCTACCTCGAACACCATTGGGTGAGTGAAGTGATTAAGCCTTGCCCATTCCATATGAGGTCACTTTATCCCACTTTCCATCAATCTCTCCATCTATTTAAGCCTTTCAATGCATCAAACTATCTAACCATCTTTTATTGCTTACATCCATCATCTATCCTTAGTTTCACAATTCCACTCATATACCTTTTCATCATTACAGTCTTCCATCCATTCTTCCACTAACACCTACAACCATTCATCCATCCTTTTACCCGTTCATCCATCATTCTTTTTATCCATCCACAAATTCACCTTTCAATAAACCAATCCATTCTTATACCCTTTATCCAGCCTTACATTCATCCATCCACCCATTCATCCAGCCTTTCATCATTCTAGCCACTTTTTTTCACCCACCCATGTTCTATCCTTCCATCCATCAGTCTTTCACCCTTGCATTAATCCTTTAGACCAGAGGTTCCCAAACTTTTTCGACCCACTGCTCCCTTGACACATTGGCCATTGACCGTGGCTCCCCACAGTTACTTTTTTGGGAGGGCAGGGTGGATGTAAGCCCGTCCACGGGAGTACTTCCATTTTTCTCCCTGAAAATAATTGGGATGACGGTATTATAATCATATACGCAGGGTGTTTCGTATTACTAAAGCAGCACCTCTAATAAACAAAATATTCCTAGTTACACTTATCTGCCCATGCCATCTTTAGAGTACCCTCTCAAACTTTATCCCACAATGCTATATACCACCCCTATGCATGTAGGCCCCATTGCCAAAGTGTTTGTGCGCTTGAAGAATATTTGCATGCACATCCATTTCTACCCATGTTATACGTACCAACACACCAGTCTCAGGAGGGTGGCTCACAATTCTTGAAACCACATACAGCTTTATTTTTGTTGTCTTCTCCCTAAAAAAAATTTTAACAGCCCTTTTTATTGCTTCCAAATGTTGCCATTATGCAAATATATGGTGGCAGGCCTGTCTGGAAATGTGCATGTACTGAAAGGAATGTGTACTGGAAGTACGTATGATTCGAATACAAATGTCAATGCTTAATAATACTTAGGGGCCCATTAGAATGCTGGGCGGATCGCCACCGCCCGCATGGCGGCAGTGATCCACCTGATATTCTCTCCTGCCTGCATGCCATTTCCCCCGCCATATTAGTATGACGGGGCGACCCCGGCGGACAGAAAGACCGTCCGCTAGTTTTCCGCCCGATCGATGAGTCGACCGGGTGGAAAAGGTATTAATATGGTGGTGGTATCTGTTAGACACCGCCATCCATATCAGGATGCATGCAGGGATTTGCCTTTGCCGCCACGTAAAGGCATGCAGTCTTTTACATTGGGGCCCCGTAGCGCACCCTCAGGGAATCTGGGGGGTGGTGGGTGCACATGGGGGGTACCTATGGTACCCCCCTGCAATGTCATGGACATGGTGGCAGGCACCTCACTGTGCCTGTCACCTTGTGCATGACAATGCACACAGTGCATTCCCAGCAATGCTGGGAATGGAGGATGCCACTGCCACGGTGGCGGTGGCATCCTACTCACAGGTGCAGGACTGTCACACCACTGGCGATCGGTCCCAGCGCAGCTAAGGTGTCCACCCGCCATCCTAATGGCCCCCTAAGTGTGTTTAATAGACAGGACAACTGTACTTTCCTGATAACTTGCACTGGTGTAAAATGCATTTGGAAAACAACGAAGCAATTAACGAGTCTAACAAAATAAATCAGGCATCTTCCATTACTTGGGATCCGATTAAATATGGAGGTCATCTGCCTCGACATGCCATCAATTAAGCACTAAGTTAACAGCTATAGTCATGTCACCTACAAATCATCGACATCATGCGTTTAAGTCTAATTTTAACTGAAGCCAAAAGACCCTTCAACATTAAATGCATTAAAGGTGCTTGGTGCGTGCCTCCCCAGATTAGGTTTGATGGCTCCTCAGAGAGCCATGGGGCACAGTTTGGGAACCACTTCTTTAGACCCTTCATTGCTGTCACAGTTTCTTCATTATTTTCATATGTCCTTCTTTCACTTTTCCTTCCAGCCTTCTCTCTCGCTTTTCTTCTTCATCTTTTTATGTCTTTGCTGTGATTAACTTTGCTCCCCTGTCCTGTGCTATCGTTCTTCCTTCTGTTATTTTCGGAGGTTTTCTCTGCACATAGTACAGGCTCATAAATGAGTGTCAACACCACCCACGCTTCAGCTGCCTTCACAACGTCACCACCCAGAGTTAACCATTAGTTTCCTCTATCAGCACAGCTTGTTTTCCTCAATGTCAGTTTATTTATTTATTTATTTATTTTGAAAGTTTTATATAGTGCGAACAAGATCTTTGCAGATATCAGAGCGCTTTACAATGCAGGGGATACCAACAAGAGAATGAAAAGCAGGTCATTAAGGAGTAAAGTAACAGCGATACAACAATAAAGCAAATATTACAGATAAATGTGTGCAAAGATAGTCAGGTAAGCCAATAGTACAGGTAAAACACATAGTCATAGGAATCGAACAGAATAATACAGATCGGTGCAGAATCTTTACAGCTCAACATTAATAGGTCAAGTGTATTTGGCCATGAGGATAGCTTTTACTTCTTTCTTAAAAAGTGTGAAGGAGGAGATGAGCCTGGTTTCAGGAGGGAGTGAGTTCCAGATCCTGGGTGCCATTCCTGAGAAAGAGCGTTTATAGGTTTTTTCCTTCCGGAATCTTCGAGGTTTTAGCAGAAGATTGTTTGAGCCTCTAGTGTTTCTAGAGCCGCCCAAGATAGACAGCTTCTGAGTGAGGTATCCGGGGGAGCTCAGGTGTACAGCCTGGTGTGTCATGCAGGCTATTTTCAGATGTATTCTGGCTTCAAACGGCAGCCAGTTCAAGGGTTTCAAGTCAGGGGAGATATGTGAGTGTTTTTTTGACCCCGTGATGAGTCTCGCTGCAGCGTTTAGAGACGCTCTTAAGGGTGCAGTAGTCGTTAGCGGGAGACCGCAGAGGGCGATGCTGCCGTATTCAATTCGCGGGATTACTAGTGCTTGTACTGCAGTTTGGAAATCTTTGGCTGGCAGGAAGGGTTTAAGTTTCCTCAGGGTGTTGATTTGGAAGTTCGCTCCTTTAGTAGCCTTGCTGATATGTTGCTGCATGTTGAGATTGGAGTCGAGAGTTATGCCTAGAGATTTTGCTGAATCCACTAAGGTGGGCTGGACATTGAGTGCAGTTAGCTGTTTAAGCCAGGTTTGAGTGATAGAGATCTTCGCGGGAGGTGAGATCAGGAGGAATTCTGTTTTCAGAGCATTGAGTTTGAGATGATTATTGGCAAGCCATGATTGGGTGTTTCTGATCGTTGAGTTCAGGAGTGAAATGTCATTGGGGGATTGTAATTTGAGATATAGTTGGGTGTCATCTGCGTACATGTGAAAGAGTACATTGGATGCTTGTAGTAAGGTGGTGAGAGGTTCCATAACTAGGTTGAACAGAGTTGGTGATAGGGAAGATCCTTGGGGGACGCCTAACGAAACAGGTATTGGCGAGGACATCAGGTTGTTACTCTTGAATTTTTGCGTCCTGTTATGTAGAAAGGAGGAGAACCACTTGAGAACAGTCCCAGATATACCCATTCTTGAGTTCAAGAGATCGAGTAGATTCTCATGTTTAACAGTGTCGAATGCTGAAGAGAGATCAAGAAGGATGAGGAGGCAGGTATCATTTTGATCTAGGATTTGAAGGGCGTCGTCAATTATGTGGGTCATAGCAGTTTCCGTACTGTGTCCTGCTCGGAAGCCTGATTGATGCGGGTTGAGGAGATCAAACTGATCAATGTGTTTAGTCAGTTGCAGTTGTGCGCATTTTTCCAGTAGTTTGGCGAGGGTGGGAATATTGGAAATGGGGCGGTAGTTGTTCAGGTCGGATGGGTCGGCGGTAGGTTTCTTTAGTAAAGGTGTGACTTGTCCAACTTTGAGGGAGTCTGGGAAGGTTCCTTGTTGGAGCGAGCTGTTGACAATTTTAGTCCAGAGTGGTAGGAGCAATGGGGTGAAATCTTTGACAGCATTAGCAGGGAGGGGATCAGTGAGGTGATTGGAGGGTTTCAAGGTGCTGAGCAGTTTGCCTATTTCTTCTTCGGAGTAGGTGTCGAAGGAGGACCATGTAGCATTGTTTTTTAGTTCGGAGGGTGATATGCAATTGGGTGTGGCTAAGAGGTTTGCGTCAGTGAGGAGATCACTCATTATGTTGTCAGTTTTTTGGGTAAAGAAAGCGGCGAAGTCTTCACAGGAGGGAGCTTCGCATGAAGTACTTAGAGGTTGGGGTTGTTCCTTGGCTTATGTTCTGATTAGCTCAAACAGTTTTCTTGGGCGGTTTTTTGCTTGGTCGAGTTGGCTGCTGAAGTAGTTTGCTTTTGAGCGTTTTATTTTCCTGAAGTAGGCGTTTCTCTTTTTCTTCAGGATTTTCAGGTGCAGTGCAGAGGGAGCTGCTCTCCAGGTGCGCTCTGCCATTCTCATGGCTCGTCTATCTTCATTGAGATTCCTGTCGTACCATGGATTGGAGATTTTAGCGGAGACTCTTTTTAGCTGTATGGGAGCAGCCTCATTAATTATTGAGGTCATGGCGTTGAGATAGTAGTCAGTCAAGGATTGAACTTCTGTAGCGCCCGTAGGAGGGAGCAGGAGGTCGCGGCTGTTCGGGGGTAGGGAACATGGGTTGAGTTTTTTCAGATCTCTTTTCCAAACTTTAAGTCTGGAGGGTTGACCCGTGTTGAGTTTGACTTTTTCGTTGATGAAGAATGTGACCATATGATGGTCTGACCAGTCACATGGTTGGATAGACTCAAGTTGGATAGCTTCCTCTTTGGCAATGATAAGGTCGAGGATAGAGCCTTTCTCGTGGGTCGGGCTGTTGCAAATTTGGGTGAGGTCCAGTGCATCGAGGAAGTTTTTAAGACTATTTACCACCGCATCATTGAGATCGTTCCAGTGGAGGTTGAAGTCACCAAGGTATATTTGGGTGTGCTGTCGTCCAGCGTTGATTGAAATCATGTCCATGATTTGTTGGACGAAGGAGAGGTTGTCTCTGGGCGGGTGGTAAATGCCGTGAAGAGAGCATGTCGGTTTGCCCTCGCTGATAATATCGAAGCAGATATATTCGTAGGAAGTTGGGGAGGGTAGGGACGATGCAGAGACTTTCAGAACAGCAAGGTTGTTCCTGTATATGCATGCGATTCCACCACCTATCTTGCCAGACCTGTCAAGCCTAATGATGTGGTAGTTGGGGGGAACCAGAATGTCCATTATACGTGTGGAAGATTCAGTTAGCCATGTTTCAGTCAAGATGATTAGGTCAAGGTCCAATCTTAGGATTAGGTCGGCGATGGCGGAGGAGTGTCTAGAGGCCGATCTGCAGTTTTGGAGAGTGCATTTAAGACGGGGTGTGTCAGTGAGGGTAGAGGGTACTAGAGAGAGGGGGACTAACTTAAGGTTATTCGAGACAGAGATTCTGTTGTTTAGTGTGGAGGGTCTACAGGGATTTGAGTGAATCGTGGGAATGGGGAGGTGCGAGGTTGTTGGGATGTTGATGGCAGCTGGGTCGTAGTTACGGAGGAGGGTGAGAGTGTCGGGATCCGACAGAGGGTTGCATGTGCGACGTGGGCGGTTGTTGCGATTGTGGGCAGGGATCGTTGTCCAGTGTGGGCGACGGATGCGGTTGTTGCGGTTGTGGGCACGGATCGCTGTCCTGTGTGATGGGTGTAGCTTGGAAGCGTCATCCGGCCGGGTGTAGGGCAAGTTGAGAGGGGGAGTAGTGGTGTGTGAGGTGTGTCTGGGGGGTGTGATGAGTAGCTCTTTGATGGTGTGAATGTCTTCTTTGATGGTGTGAATGTCTTCTTTGAGCTGGAGGAGGGAGGACATAATCTTGTCCAGCGTGGGATAAGTGTGAGTGCTGGGGGTGAGAGTCATGGGTGTGAAGCTGACCTGGGGATTATCGTGCGAGTGGGGGGGTGGGATGGTGTTCCCGCAGGCTTCCGCGTTGTCGGCGTACAGGTTGGTGTTAGGGAGGAGAGAGGGTATGGGGGCGATGGGAGTGGATGAGGTACGGCTGAGGTTGGTGGCGTATAGGAGGGCATTGGTAGCGGGTGGAGAGAGCGGGTGGCAGTGGAGTGTATGTTGGTGGTGATGGGGGAGCCTGAAGGGTAGTGAGGGCTTAGAGTGGGGGGAAGATGGGGCTGGGGATGGTCCTGTCATGGGGAGGGGGAGTTATCATAATAGGTGTGATGTGCTCTGCTTCGTTATTTAGCGGGTGAAAGTGGGGACTGAGAGTGGGGGGGACAACGGGTGGGATTTGTCACTATGCGTGTCGTTCTGGTACTGATCTAAGTTAGAGGGGTTGTGGATGGGAGTTGTTATGTCAGGGGAGAGAGGAGTGGGAGTGGTAGTGGTATGAGAGGGGGTGAAAGGGTTGGTGTTAGAGGGGGGGCTAGTGTATGAGGGGGAGAGATTTGTGACTATGAATGAGGTGTGTGGGGTGGTAACAATAGGTGGGTGATTGACTGAGGTGCTGGGGGTGGAGGTGAGGAGCGTGTCATTCTGCTGCTGTGCTAGGTTAGAGGGGTTGTGGGTGAGGGCTGTGACGTCAGGAGTGCTAGTGCTGGAGGAGTCATGGGTGGGGGTCCGCGGCTTGGAAAGGTGTTCTTTGAACTTGGGAAACAGGTTGTCTAGTAGCTCCAGGTTCTTGTCTGTGGATTGAATTAGGACAATCCCGTTATTGTAAATAGCAATGGTGGTTCTGCCAGGGAAGAGTTGGGATGGTGTGATGGAGAGTGTTAGGCCATGAGCGGTTTTCCTGGTGGTGGTGACGGTGAGTAGGGTGAGGAACACTTTTTTCCATTGAGCTCTGCGTGGGGTGTGGAAGATGATATCAATGTTCAGGGCTCCATTGACCGGTGAGAAGTAGGTGTCGGCAAAGGGGGTTTCAGGGTGAGACCTAAGGAAATTGTGTTTGAAGCGTTTAGCTGCTTTTTTGGTGAGAGAGGATGGGTAGTTAATTCTATATGTGTGCTTGCCGATGAGCTCCATGTTGGGCTGGCTGTGTAGGTAGGTATGGGAGGATACGCTTACAAAGAGGACAACTGTCAACCATATGTTACATGGCACAGGAGAGCCACAAGTGAGTGGTCAAATATAAGAGGTAGCAATCGGTGCAGTCCAGGAAAATACAGTGTGTGGGCGCAGCTTATCAAATGTACAAGATATAGTAGGTAACAATCAATTAGATGGAACCAAAGTGCCAGTGGTGAGTGGCCAGAAAAAATAACCAGAATGTAAGAGGTAGCGTCGGTGTAATCCAGGAATATAAAGTGAATGGGTGCAGCTTACAGGACTGAATAACATATATATGAGGTAGCATTCAGTGCAAAAAGGAGAAATGGGTGCGGCTTCCAGAGTATACAGTATGCAAATCAGAGTAAAATATTAAGGCAATACTGGAACCAGAATGGGTGCAAACAGTAGGCTACGATAGACATATGACACTAGAGAGCAGCCGGTAGCATATGAGGTAGCGGTCAGTGCACTACCGGTGAGAGAAAAGTGAGTATGGGTGCCGGTTACATAAAGTGTATAAAATACCAGTAGAAATATAATACTGCAATAAAATACTGGAGAAATACTGGAACCAGTATAGGTGCAAACACTAGGCTACAGTAGTCAATCATGACATTAGTGAGCAACCGGTAGCATATGAGGTAGCGATCAATAAAATACTAAAGAAATACTGGAACCAATATAGGCTACAATAGACTACAATAGACACATATGTCACTAGTGAACAACCGGTAGCATATGAAGTAGCGATCAGTGCACTATCGGTGATGCAAAGGTGAAAAAGGGAGAAATGGTACAAGTTACGTAAAGTGTCTAAAATATCGGTAGTGTAAGTATAATACTGCAATAAAATGTTAAAGAAACACTAGAACCAATATACATGCAAACAATAGGCTGCAATAGACAGACATGACACTAGTGAGCAACCGGTAGCAAATGCGGTAGCTATCAGTGCACTACCGGTGAGGCAAAAGTGAATATAGGTGCAGGTTACATACAGTGTATAAAATACCAGTAGAGGTATAATACTGCAATAGAAGGCAGACACTTAACCACACAGAGATACCTATTGTATAGAGTCTATATAGATGAATAGTTATATAAAGTCTGAGGTAGGTGAAATAGCCGGAAGTTCTTTTTTGAGAGTTGTTGCTTTTAGAGCATGGGAGGAAAGTTTGAGCCGATAGTCAAAAGTAGTCAGAAAGACTAGTCCATGATGGCCGCCAAGGAGAAAGAATAGTCTAACATGGCAGCCAAAGTAGTTAGTCCTCTTTTAGTTGTTGCTGTTTTGAGAGCAGGGACGAGCAGTTTCAGATTCTATTCCGGCTGGCTCAGTCTTGCTTGCTGTGGAGAGTCTTATCTCTGCATTTGCATGGCCAGTTTATAAGAGTGCCCTCATTTCTACACTGTAGAAGAAATAAAATTATGCACCGAGAGCGGACAGGGATGGAGAGGGTTCAAATTTGGAACCGATCTTTTTCTTTGGTTGGCTTTAGCTTCACAACAGAACATCCAAATCAAAATAAATGGGGAACAACGTTTACAACGCAACTTTTACCACGCAGTACCTTTACCACTCAACTTTTACAACGCAAGTCGTTACAACGACTTGCGCTGGGGGGCGCTGTAGGATAGGGAATAGTTTAATTTACTATCCAAAACCTTCCCTACTATCCACGGGAACTGGAGTTGGAATAGTAAATTAAACTATTCACTATCCAGCGCCCCCCAACGCAAGTCGTTGTAACGACTTGCGTTGAAAAACCTTAGTGGTAAAGGCATGCGTTAAAAAAGCATGCGTAGTAACGACATACATCCAAATAAATACAACCCAGCCCGTCAGTAGGAGTACTTCAGGTAGACTGCAAGGGGGCTTTCTGCACCAATCGGAGGGACTTGTACAGGGAGTTAAACCCTGTTAGTTGATGTTTCATTCAATGTCATAAATACGCCTAGAACTTCAAAGATGCTCTGCTGCTTAAGAGAGTACGCTCTACTACATGTTGTGATGAAAGAAGCATAGCCCAGCTGGCTAAAGGCTACATGGCGGTGGTATTGAGGAAGAGAGCCACACAGGAACGTGTAGTCCAACTTGCAAGAATTGAACCAAGAAACACCTGCATGACTAGAGATTGAGGATTTTCATAGATGCATTCCAGGACTGTCTGTAGTGCGGCCTTCCTGCTTCTTTCCTGACCCTTGGTGAACCTTTTTCTCCCTGTTGTAAAAAATATCGAAAAAATATATAGATAACAAAAATATCGACTCCCATACCCACACACTTAAGTACAAAAATTCTGAATAAAAAATATTGATGTTAAAAATATAGATGTAAAAAATATCGATTTTAAAATATATATAACATAAAAATAATATATAGTAAAAATATTTAAACTTAAATTGCCCAATACAATCAATACAACAGTTGGAAAAACTGTGAATAGAAAATAATTAAATTTACTATTCCAGCTCCAGTGAGTGCAACAGAAGGAAAAGTGTTGGATAGCGGAGAGGTAAATATTACTATTCCCACTCCAGTTAGTGCAACAGTAGGGAAAGTGTTGGATAGCCAACGGGTAAAAATTACTATTCCCACTCCAGTGAGAGCAACAGTAAGGAAAGTGTTGGATAGCGGAGGGGAAAAAATACTATTCCCACTACAGGTAATGCAACAGTAGGGAAAATGTTGGATAGCAGACAGGTACAAATTACTATTCCAACTCCGGTGAATGCAACAATAGGATAAGTGTTAGATAGCAGAGACATACAAATTACTATTCCCACTCCAGTGAGTTCAACAGTCAGGAAAGTGTTGGATAGCAGAGGGGAAACAATTACTATTGCCACTCCAATGAGTGCAACAGTAGGGAAAGTGTTGGATAGCGGAGAGGTAAAATTTACTATTCCCACTCCAGTAAGATCAAGATCAAGAGTAGGGAAAGTGTTGGATAGCGGAGGGGAAAACATTACTATTGCCACTTTAATGAGTGCAACAGTAGGGAAAGTGTTGGATAGTGGAGAGGTAAAATGTACTATTCCCACTCCAGTAAGATCAACAGTAGGGAAAGGGTAGGATAGCAGAGGGGTAAAAATTACTATTCCCACTCTACTGAGCGGAACAGTAGGATAAGTGTTGGATAGAGGAGAGGTAAAAATGACTATTCCCACTCCAGTGAGTGCAACAGTAGGGACATTGCTGGATAACTGAGGGGTAAAAATAACTATTCAAACTCCAGTGAGTGCAACAGCAGGGAAAGTGTTAGATAGCGGAGGGGCAACAATTACTATTCCCACTCCAGAGACTGCAACAGTAGGGAAAGTGTTGGATATCGTAGAAAAACACTTAAAAACATATTTTATATATTGAAAAATAAAAACAATAATAAAAATGAATAAACAATATTACAAAATTGAAATAAACTGTATTGAACATATAAAAAGAGCACATATTATAATATTAATTACATATAACAAAAACTTACAAATACTATATATAATAAAATAATAAATACATTACAAATAAACAAAACAATTAATTACAAAATAAATGTCTTTATTTTATTTCCTATCCTATAACACCACACGAATAGGTAAGTAAGTAATTCTTTATTGTATAGTTAATAAAAACCGTTACAATATGAAATGCAATATTACGATAAAAAAAAAGAAAAATACTTTCTTATACAGGTTTTAAAACGACCATTGATTAAAATGGTAAAAACACAGGTGTTCTTAGTGTCGTAATGATTCAGGGATCAGATTCTAAATTAGCAAATGCGAATTCAGAGTGCAATAGATTCAAGCTTGTGTTAGCTCTTTAGAAAGTTTTTTTTTCCCAAAATTAATAACATGTTTAATTATTCGACAGATGAATTGTGGATCCACTGAGTCCAATGCTTGTAGAATCGCTGAGCCACATGTACAAATTCCTTTTTCGTTAAATTTTGCCTTTAGTAAGCTCCGGCGATTACTATCCAATGCTGGACAAATGCAGATCAAGTGAATAATGTCTTGTACAGCAGCACCACATAGGTTAAAATCCTTTGGGTCTGGTATCCTCCAGCCGGCATTTGTTGGCAATTTGCCCATACGTAGGTTTAGGTATTTTAGTTTGAAATGTGATGGAAAAGCAAGCCCTAAATAGGCTGCAGGTACCGGCTTTTTGTAGGATTGTATTATCATCCAAGCATGTGCTCGATGTCTCAGAGTTGTTTCGTCATCGATCAACGAGTGCATGTTAACTGCCTTTTTTACAGGCTGCTTGAATAATGATACAGGTAACTTCCTTTTCCACATTGACGCCATCTCAGTGGTTTCAAGGGAGGAGTTTAGGTACTTCGCATACTGAGAATTAGAATTGCTTTGCATAGCTTCCCAAATGGCAGAGTTAATTTCTATTTCGCGGTTCAACCAGATGCTATACCAAGATTTGACTGTCTCATATTTTTTGTGCAATATTTGGGACTGCAAGCCAAATTTGAGGCGAACCTGTATGGGTGAGGCGTCACATGGTAAGCTGAATAAACGTTTGTACACTCTTATTTGGATTTTGTCTAAGAGTGGTGCACTCCTTCCACTATGTACCACACTGCCATAAGCTATCTTTGGAAGTAGCTTGGCTTTGATGACTGTTAGGAGAGGAGTGAACAAAAAGCCTTTTAGCTGCTTAGATAAACTGCAGAATGCGTGTAATAAGGCTGTTCCTTTCTTCTCGATAGCGTCAAAGTGCGTGGAAAAGGTGAACCGTCTGTCCAGATGTATTCCCAGGTACTTGTAGCTTTCCACTACTTCCAGGTTCTTATTATCGATTGTGAAGTTCAGCTGTTTTATATGACGATGCGTTATGATCATGACCTTGGTTTTTTTACTGTTTATTTCCAATAAATTCTGTTTGGGGTGTTCAGCCAGTTCTTGCATGAGACGTTGCAATCCTATTTTTGTCTGACTGAGGAGAACAACGTAATCGGCATAGGATAGATGCGTGAGGGGCAATGTTCCTAACCGTGGAGGATGTGCATTCGTCCCATCTAGCCTTGGTGTCAGATCGGCCAGAAATAAGTTAAACAGATCAGGGGCCAAGACGCAGCCTTGCTTTAATCCTTCACAAGAAATCCCCAGATTCAAAGCACCAATGAGGAAGAACATCAGCCCACCTCCACGGAAGCACATTTTATTGGGATAGCACATGCGCCAAGATCAAACACACCAACATGCATAGAGGAATTCAATGATGACGAACTTGCGACCCACTCCATAGAAAGGAGAAGTGCAAACTGGAGCCTCGAGAGTGCTGACTACGAACCAACATAACCAAACAGAATAGCAGGGAGCTCAATGGGCCAATCCAAAAATAATGGGAACAAATTAATACAAATAGTCCGGACTACTCAGCCGGATTACGGACAGACCATAATGGACCAGGAGCACAGTTCGAGTGTGACGGGTAAACAGGGACACCTAAGGGAGGTAACCGTCAAAGCTGACAACAATAAACAAAAAGTATCTCTCGTCCTGCATACAACGTTCAGTACTATAACAACTCTCAGTAAAAGGGACACAAAAAACCATAGGCAAGTTACAGCAAAAGTTGACAAGAGACTGTTAAGATAATCACGGAAATAGAAACAAGGACAGGTCTAATCCAGTCGACAACTATTGACGAACACGCCACAAACTTCGGGTTGAGTGGTCTGAAAAGAGAAAACCCGAAAGTACTCGCAAAAGTAAATGAGCCCTGTGAGCACACCCGGAGGGACAACAATAAGTACAACGCGAAAAACTCACGTAACGATACAAATGATAAAGAAAAAAATAAAACAATGAGACATTGGAAAAACGAGCAGGCATTGTCCATTTCCGGACAAATGCAAGAAAAAATATTGAACACAAAAGGAAGGATATTCTTCATACCAAATTATAAAACACAAGGCCCACAAGATTACCTGAATAGAGGAAACATCCTAGGCTTGACGTCCGTAATTCCAAGCCTTAATCATATAACATCTGATGATCTATTAGCAATAGAATTTGTAAACCCTGGTAACAACACAGCAAAGGAAGGCACACTAGAAACCTGGAGGAATGCAGAAATCGCCAACGAGATACTTCATGAAACCACTAAATTCGATGAGTGGGGAATCACTCTCAAAGCAGAGGTAACACCAAGTTACCCGTCCCCTCTCCTATGAAACGCGCCGCAAGAGAAAACAGTTCACTGGTAAAACGATCCACATACTCTGTACTGCAAGGCGCCAGGGGTGCGGAAAACTCAAAATCTGAACATCAGTTCAGATCAAATTGTGGAACAAGAGAAGATTGAAATAATACCCAGGGTGGCAAAATGGATCAAAGCCCCGCAAAAGTTCTATCCTGGAATATCGCTGGAGCAAAAGACATCCTAAGTGACAAAAGAAAAACGGAGTCCTGGAACACCTATGAAATAATTGCATTACAGGAAACATGGCTAACCGCTCCAGTTGACGTCCCAGGCAGAATAGGTCATCATGTTAGCGCTACTCGAACCCAGCATTACGGGCGAGCCAAGGGGGGTCTGTCGGTTTATATTTCCACAGCACTAAACATTAAGTCCTCCCAATCATCCGCATCCACCGCAGACATGCAAATTGGAAATGGGACCACATGTTGGTATAGGAACTATCATTTTCATTAATATATATGCTCATCCAAAAACTAAAGTAAAACAAGAGCTTTTCAAAAAAGTTAGCGGTGTTATAACAGGTCTCCACCTTGAACAGCCAACATGGGAGATAATTCTCCCAGGTGATTTTAATTCCAACCTACTACATCCCCATGAAGACGAAGATAACATTATTACTGCTAACGAACTATGGGCCGTAGAAACACAGGAGATCCCATCCGTGAAGAGAATGGACAAAGTGGGTCGGCAGCTGATGTGGGAGCTCGAACAGTAAGGTATGCAAGTGTTAAATGGGAGAATAAAACAGGACAGACCTGCCAATAGTACCTACATTGGTCCTAGCTCAAGCACAACTCCGGACTACACCATAGTCTCCCTCCCACTCCTAGGACTAATCAAAAAGTTTCAAATCAAATGCTCTCCAGCTAGTGACCACTCGGCTCAGTATATTGAAATCAAATTAACTCCTTTCAAACACCTAAAAGCCCAAATACTAGCAGGGGAAACGTCAACAATAAATTTGAAACGCTTAAGGTGGGCGAGTGTCACACTACTGCAAATAGCTTTGGATGCAAAGAACCTAATGCAAACGCTCACCTCGGAAAATGAATTGACAGTTGAAACATGGAATGCCTTCGTGAACAAATTACCGAAGGCAGGAGTAAACGTCAAAACGAGGCACAATGAAAAAAATACCAGCCATCTTAGCCAGATAACACGCTCTTTGAGAAGGCGCCTGAGACAGTCCTTGAGGAGAGCACAAGGTCACAGCTCACAATACAAGGTATGGCAGGACGTACGTTTCATAAAGAAACTATACAAGAAACAAATTTGGAATGTGAAAAAAAATGAGGACACCAACTTCTGGACAAAAAAATTATACAATGCAAAAAAATCCGACCCCAGAGCATTCTGGTCGCAAGTAAACTCATTGAACAGATCTGCATACACTATAAGTATGACCTGCATCTCAGAAATGGCATGGGTACAGCATCTAATTGACACCTTTTCAATAAACCCCATGACACTGCCGTCATCAACAGTAATCCCTGTATGTAAAACTCAAAATGCAGAGATTCAGTCGACAACTGTTTATGATCTGGTAAACATCTCGTATAACAAACAGAAAGGCTCAGACCACATAACACGACCATATGAGGAAGTAGAAATACTACAAATAATAAAGAAAAACAGGCAAGACAGTGCACCAGCACCAAAAGGCGTCCCCCAGGCAATTTATAAGCAAGATCCCCATTTTTGGGCCAGTAACTCTAACAATCTGTTCCGGACGAGAAATATCACCTGTCGGATCCCGGAAAGCTGGAGAGGGGCGATCATCAATCCAATATACAAAGGCGGGGATCGAAAAAACACAGCAAATTACCGCCTGATTGCGCTGATCGACACCGAGGCGAAGTATTACGCCTCACTGGTGTTAACTGACCTTACATAATGGTCTGATGATAACAACAAAATCCCTGTAAATCAGTCAGGGTTTCGCCGTGGCATAGGTACCATGGCAAACGCCATAGCAATAAGCCTGATAGCTGAAAAAAGCCTGCAAAAGCATCAAGCATTATATTTATATTTAGTGGACTTCAAGGCGGCCTTCGACCGTCTTAGCCGACAATTACTATGGGCCAAATTAAAGCAGCAGGGCCTGCCAGATACGATCTTAAACCCAATAATGGACCTATATACTAACACCTGGATGCAGGTAAAGATTGATAATGGCCAACGGCTAACGCGGAAGATCAGAACACACCAATAGCAAAATACTTCAAATGTATTATTTACATTTATTTACATATTAAACATAATTAATAATCAATAAAAAATATTAGTAACAAAAAACTATAGAAATTTATTTAGTACACACACTTTAACACTATAATTTCTACAACACAAACCTAAATTAAACTATAAAATAATAACACACAATTTAAACTTATTTTAAAATTAAAACCAATTACTATTAACAACTAATAATTAAATAATTAAAATGTATTTAACACCCACCCTTTACCCCCTTTAAAAATAAATATAACGATTATTTTTAAATTGCCCAAAATATCTATTATCATTAACAACTATATATTAATTAATTAAACATAAATTACTTCCCACCCTTAAAGTTATAAACACCACAACACACACCTAAAATTATTTACACAATTACTATAATTAATTACCAATGAATTAATTACAATAAATAGCCAATTACTAATTCATCAATTACAAATACATTACTTCCCACCCTTTACTCCTATAAACAGAGAACTAAAATTAACTACACAATTACAAAATTAGTTACAAATTAATTAATTAAAACTAATTAACAACTGATTATTAATTCATAAATTAAAAGTAAATTACTTCGCACCCTTTACACCTATAAATACCACAACGCACACCTACAATTAGTTACACAATTTCCAATATTAATTACACATTAATTCAATAAAATGAATTATCAACCAATTATTTATTAAAAATAAATTACTTCCCACCCGTTAAACCTATAAAACACCACAGCACACACCCAAAATTAATTGTACAATTATGTTATTATGTTATTTAATGCTATTTAATTATTTATAAAGCCCACAGCTTCTCGATAGAGTGTCCTGGCACTACGCTGAGCGTGCAAAAAACATTACGAGGCAGACTATCTAGATAGATTGCTCAAGGAATAGCCATGTTTTGAGTTGTTTTCTGAAGAGCCCTAAATCATCCAATTGTCTGAGTGTAATAGGCAGCCCATTCCAGAGGCGAGTCATTTGTACTTGAAAGGAGCGGTCGCCTCTGCGCGATCGGACAAACCTAGGCACTGTCATCAGATATAGTTGAGAAGATCTTAGATTTCTGCTAGGAGTATAGAAAGACGCCTGCTTCCTGATGTATGGGGCTCCTGTACCATGAAGTGCTTTAAAGGCCAACACAAGGGCCTTAAAGTGAATTCTATTGTGGATAGGCAGCCAGTGTAATTCCTTAGATGGAGAGAGATCCGTTATGTAGGACCCAACATAAGAATAGCTCTGGCTGTCGTGTTTTGTATAACCTGGAGTTTATGCAGGAGGCAATCCGGAAGGCCTACGTATAGGACGTTTGAGTAGCCCGGTCTTGATGTTATAAGGGCCTGGACCACCATCCTTCTATGGTTGAGCGAAAGGAGGGGAAGAAATCTCTGGAGCATTTTCAGGATGCGATAGCAGTTGCCTGTTACTGATTTGACTTAAGTTTTCATGTCAAGAGAAGCATCCATTTTTACCCCCAAATTTCTCACTGCTCCTACTGATGACTGAGGGGGTGATATATCACTAGGCCACCAGCGCCTCCATGCTTCCTGGGTAAATGAGCAAAAAAGGATCACCTCAGATTTTTCAGGGTTACATTGCAGTTGGTTGAATCTGAACCACGCAAAGACCTCACTTAAGCATTTGTTAATCTTCTCTCCATCGGTCTTCTCGCCCCTTTTGCAGGTGAACAACAGCTGAGTATTGTCAGAGTAAGATATAATAGTTGCACCATGAGCTTCGGCCAATGGGGCGAGGGGGGCTAGATACAGATTGAATAACAAAAGGCTTAGAATGGATCTCTGAGGGACACCTACCTTCATAGGAGGAATGCAAGCCGCAAAAGGGGGGGACCAAACCTCCTGGCTCCTATCCTCCAAGAAGGAGGAGAACCATTCTAACACCATGCCACCAAGACCACATTCCCTTAGCCTCTGCAGGAGATGGTCATGGGGCACGGTGTCGAAAGCAGCGGACAGATCTAATAGGAATAGGACCGCTCTTCCTCCTGTGTCGAGGGTCTCCTTAATAGATTCTGATATCTCGAGTAGGGCTGTCTCCGTGCTAAAATTAGCACGGAAACCGGATTGACTCATGAGGAGAAGACTGTTAGTTTCAGTCAAATTGGTGATTATAGAATTCACATATTTTTCAATAGATTTCGCAAAGAAAGACAGGAGGAATTACCATAATTAATTAATAATTACAATTAATTAACAACCAATTATTAATCATTCATTAATAAGAAATTACTTTACACATGTAATACTATAAAATATCAATTAAAGATATATTAATAAATAAAAATTATCAATAAATGTAACATGATTAAATTACTTCCCACCCTCTTCCCCTATTAACCCACAACGGAACTAAACACAAAATAATTTTTTTTTAAATAATAAATGTAATATAATTAAATTACTTCCCACCTATTACCCTATAAACCCACAACCCGCTACAGAACTAAAAGCGCAAAATTAAAAATAAAATTTTTATAACTACTAAAAATGTAACATATATATTAAAAATACAAACAATTCTTATACACAAAAATGTATATCACATACATTTAAAATGTATACTAAAATACATAACAATAATAAACAAGCATTTGCAATGCAATAGGTCTCGCATTAGGAAAGTTTGAGCTATTGGCATTGTAAATGACAATTTTTTTATTTATGTGTTGGTTTTGAAAATAGCAAAATTAATAGCTTCATCATTTACAATGCTAATAGTTTTAACTTTCGCAAATGTGACACCTATAGCATTTGTAATGTAATATGTGTTGTATTTACGTGACTTAGATGTATTGATATTACAAATAAAAATGGCTTATTTTTTTAATAATTAATACTTGAATAAAAGTTATTGTAATTTATAATGGCAAATGCTTTTGTAAATAACTTTTGTGAAGATTATGTTCATTGTATTTTATTGTGACGAAAATCCAGGAACAGAAGTGAAATATTAACATATTTTTGTGACATTTGTAATAAAGTTTGAAACATTGAGAGAACACATTTCAACCAGTTGTTGTTGAATGGTTGCACAGATTGATGCTGTAGTGGCGCTGACTGATGTTGTGGTAACGACGAGTGATGCTAGATCGTTTAGTGATGCTGTGGTAGCGCACAGTGATGTTGTGGTGCCCCTGAGTGATGCTGTGGTGGAGCTGAGTGATGCTATGTTGATGCGATAGATAGATAGATAGATAGATAGATAGATAGATAGATAGATAGATAGATAGATAGATAGATAGATAGATAGATAGATAGATAGATAGATAGATAGATAGATAGATAGAGTGAGGGCGATAGATAGAGGGAGGACGACAGATATATACAGAGTTATGTGGCACTGAGTGGTATTTGGAGTGTATGTTCCATTGCAGAGTGTGAGGGTGCGCAGGGTGTGAGGGTGCGCAGGGTGTGAGGGTGCGCAGTGTGTGAGGGTGTGCAGTGTGTGAGGGTGCGCAGTGTGTGAGGGTGCGCAGAGTGTGAGGGTGCGCAGTGTGTGTGAGGGTGCGCAGTGTGTGTGAGGGTGCGCAGTGTGTGTGAGGGTGCGCAGTGTGTGTGAGGGTGCGCAGTGTGTGTGAGGGTGCAGTGTGTGCAGTGTGTGTGATGGTGCAGTGCAGTGTGTGCGGGTGCAGTGTGTGTGATGCTGCAGTGTGTGCAGTGTGTGAGGATGCAGTGTGTGCAGTGTGTGTGAGGGTGCGGTGTGTACAGTGTGTGTGTGAGGGTGCAGTGTGTGTGAGGGTGCAGTGTGTTCAGTGTGTGCGGGTGCAGTGTGTATGAGGGTGCAGTGTGTTTGAGGGTGCAGTGTGTTTGAGGGTGCAGTGTGTGTGAGGGTGCAGTGTGTGTGAGGGTGCAGTGTGTGTGAGGGTGCAGTGTATGCAAGGGTGCAGTGTGTGCTGTGTGTGTGAGGGTGCAGTGTGTGTGAGGGTGCAGTGTGTGCAGTGTGTGTGAGGGTGCAAAAAATGAGAAAGGGGTGTAGAGAAATGAAAAGAATGAGGGTGAAAGAGAGGGGAGCTATGACAGAAGAGAATAAAGGATCTAAGAGGTGTGAAGACGAACAAGTGTTGAAGACCACACACACATAAAACCAATACAACTGCAGAACCAAAACCCTTGCACACTAATCCTCACCTACTTGATGTGTATATACCAGAACTGTGCAGCAACCCTCAGTACAGGCAGCACACAGTAGTACTGCAAAACACATAGCAGATAGTTCAGAGCCATACCGCACAGAGCTCAAAAACCAAAAAAGCAAAAAGGACCAGTAACATAACATAATATGCATTTAATTCTAAAGACGAAACATATTTTTGTTCAGCAGCACAAGAAAGACACAGCGGCTGAAGAGGGTGGCAGAGTAGCAGAAGAGGGTGACACAGCATCAGAAGGGGGTGGTACAGCGGCCGAAGAGGGTGGCACAGCGGCAGAAGAGGGTGGCACAGCGGAAGAAGAGGGTGGCACAGCATCAGAAGGGGTGGCACAGCAGAAGAAGAGGGTGGCACAGCAGCAGAAGAGGGTGGCACAGCAGAAGAAGAGGGTGGCACAGCAGCAGAAGAGGGTGGCACAGCAGAAGAAGAGGGTGGCACAGCAGCAGAAGAGGGTGGCACAGCAGCAGAAGAGGGTGGCACAGCAGCAGAAGAGGGTGGCACAGCAGAAGAAGAGGGTGGCACAGCAGCAGAAGAGAGAGGCACAGCGGCAGAAGAGAGAGGCACAGTGGCAGAAGAGAGAGGTACAGCAGCAGAAGAGAGAGGCACAGCAACAGAAGAGAGAGGCACAGCAACAGAAGAGAGAGGCACAGCAGCAGAAGAGAGAGGCACAGCAGCAGAAGAGAGAGGCACAGCAGCAGAAGAGAGAGGTACAGCAGCAGAAGAGAGGCACAACACCAGAAGAGAGAGGCACAGTGGCGAAAGCAGAAGAGGAAGCAGAGTAACTCTAAGGAAGATGGTTAATTGCATCCACACCTATCAGTTGATACATGTGTACAGTTTATATGAGAGGTGTCCGTGGACTAGTGCTCTTTGCAAACATATATCATATAGCTGTGTCAAATATGGTGTCCAAAGTTTTAGTCCCTGCCCTCAAAAGTTTAGGTGAAATGATGTGTCAATGTAAAATGTCCCCAATGGTAGAGCAGTATTACGATTTTCAATTGCTTAAATCGGTTAATATATTTCCCAAAAAAATGATTCTCCACCTAAATTTGTTCCAGCAAAAACTCTTGCCAGCACAGCTGGACATAAAACGAGAAGTTTGGTGCATGTCTTGTTTGGCTTGGTGTACATTTTCACATCTGTCTAGTGACTCGTTTTTTAAATCTTGTAATGTAATTGCCTTAAGTTTCCTAAAAATATTTTATAGCTGGCCTTGCTTTTCATGAAAGGAGCGTTTGCCAAATGAAATTGGTAAAATTAAACAAAAGAGGTCGGTTTCATTATGGATGGATTAAAAGAAAACGCCTTGCAAAACTTTACATTCTTATGCAGTGCTCCATTGGAAAATAAGGAACAAGTGATTGCAAATAGCAGCTGCGGCCCACGTGTGGGGTTAGGTGCTGTGTGAGATTAAAAGAAAAGTACAACCAAGTTGAGTCACACGTTCAAGGTAAGAATGAAGTATTTGGGGCATTACCAGTTCGATCGCAGCTGTGATGCACTTCATGGATTGTGGGAGACATGATGCAAAGGATAACCAGACAGACAGCAAGGAACAACAAAGAAAAGGGTTGCCAATCCTCTGTTCACACTGGAACGAAATCATGCCACATTAACAAGAGCTAAACCCCGCCTCTTGCTGAAAACTGAAAACCCAATTCGAAGTCAGCAGTACTTAATTACAAAGTCCTCATGTGAGTGCTTGGAAAGTGGAAACGGAAAGTAGACATAAACAAAGGACACCAATTCATATCACTTTATTCAAATTTGGAACAGGCTTTAGCAACAAACGTCATAACAAGTAGCGCGTGCTATAGTGATATAATACCGGAAATGGCACAAAATATTGGTTTTAAATGTGAAAAAGAGTGTTTTAGTTATTCGTTATTTTATGAAGTTGTAAAGAAGTGAACCACTTATTTAAAACAAGATTCTGAGAATGCCAGTCACCAGATCCTGCACGGCTATCGACCGCAACGTACCTCAGTAAGAAGCGGAGCGTAAATGAATGTCCATATACACTATGGATGCGGCTGCAGGAATTTGATTAAGTGTATTAATAATATATGTGGCTGTGAAGTGCTTAGAGGGTAGCGGTCTGGCTCTGTATTATGCCTTGTAAGCCTCACAATGAAACGGAGAATCACAATCTTAGGGTGAGAAGACCCAGGTGGCTTGTGGTGCTGCTGGAAAGCTGCATGTGTAGAAAGGGGATGGGTGTGTTTTGTTTACTCATGTGAGTATATATTTGTGTACTGCACTGTCTCCATAGCGGCTTACGCAAAACAATGAACGGCTCTCGTACTTACCTGAAGGAGAGACACACCCCACGGTAATCACCTTGGGGTGATTAAGTACCCGTGAAGGCATACGGGGGAGCGAGCACAGAAAACACGCCAGCACTTACTGAAGAATCAGCCCAGATTACTCCAGCAGTGATTTAGGCAAAGACAATTACTGATTAAAACAAGCGAGTGAGAGGCGGGCACGCAGGCGTGTCTGCAATGCAAACACACACAGACAGGTGTCTACGGTCACACGCATCGCTACACTCACTTCTCGGTCTCGCCCGCAGAGAGCTGCAATCACGGGATACGTATACTACCTTTCTTTCTCCCCCTCTTGTCCGCTGTGCACTCACTGTGTGTCCGTCGGTCCCCTGTCGCCTCTCCCACGTGCAGCCTGCAGAGCATACACATTCAACACCACAAGCCGCAGCACACAGCCCTTTGTCACCGCACGCAGCATCGCGAGACCAACGAGGTCCCTACACTCTCCTAGCGCGAGAATATGAAAACAAGCTCCGTTTCAACATGACGCCATTCCATTTTGAAATGGTGCTGGATCTGACGCAGTGGCGAGTCCAAAACTAAAAGTCAAAATGCAATGAAAGTTGCTGAATGTTTTTATTCTATAAAAATCAAATGCCACCGTGAATACAACAAAAATAACACCCACTAAAAAAACGATGTAAGCTTCTTTAAAAACCAGAATCAGCCGAGCGCCACCCTGCAGCCGATGATGAATGAGAGGGCGGGGGCTGCCTGCGCATGCGCGCCACTCTGCAGTTTCGTTTTGGCGAGCGCGAGCCCGGAGACGAGAAGTGCCGCATGAAGTCCCGGGTCCCAGGAGGGGGCCCGGGTGAAGACCAGCGGGGAGACTGTGGGGAAAGCTCCGCTTCTTTGTAGAGGAGCTCGAGTGTTCTGCAGGGCACCCTTGGCAGATGGTGCGAGCCCGAGTCCGACTCCGGTGAAGTAAGGAGGAGGGAGGAGGGAGGAGGGAGGGAGGGAGGGGGGTGGGGGGGCTGTGTGCCTGTATGCCGGTGTGTGTGTGCATGCGCGCGCCTGTGTGTGTGTGTGTGTGTGTGTGTGTGTGTGCGTGCATGCAGAGGGGTGGGGGCTGGCTGTGTCTGTGTGAGCAGGGGCTGTGAGTTACTGTGCGCAAGCGCGCTCGCTCCCGTGGTGAAATCCGACACTGGGAAAGCGCGTGGCACTCTGCTGTCCACTTTCCCAAATACGGATAGCATTAGTTGTCTTGCTGACAGCATTCATGCTTTCGCATGAATGCTACGTCAGCTCGACCTAAAAACTACATTTTTAACAACTATATTTTTACCACCGATATTAAACACTACCTTAATTCGATATTCTTGACATCGATATTCTAGCTGTCGATATTTCTGACCCACGATATTTGCTACTCGATATTTGTGCAACTCGATATATTGTACTCAATATTCTGTCTCTGCACCGCTGGGGCTGTTTGAAGAATGCCACTTCTGCCTCAGAAGACAGTTGAATATGAATGTTTGCAGAGAATGGGGCCTAACGGCTAGAGCGTTCGACCTCGAAACTGGGGATCCGAGTTCGATCTCGGCAGGGATGCTCAACATCCTGTGATTCTGGGCAAATCACGTAATCTCCCTGTGCCTACCAAAAATGAATGTGTCCGTCTCTAACGTAACTGGTGCTCGTGTAAAGGGCTCCAAAACATTTGGGTAGAGTTTTCTCTATATAAAACTACAAAAAAAGACAATGTTGACTCTTACCCATACCCAACTCTCAGTTAGTGAGCCTTTCAGTCATGTGGGAGGCCTTTCCCCTGGGTGTGCCCTCCAACTAAAATAGAGATATAGGCCTTTGAAGTTTGGTAAGCTCCTGTTGCATACTTTAGGTGCTAGTCACTTACATTAGTAGTCTGACAAATATTAATTTGAGATTAGTTAGCCACCTAAATCGATTTGCTCACTCTTGAAAGTCACATAGTGGGAGTGTGTTACTTATATAGTCAAATAGTGGGAGTGTGTTACTCATAAGCTACTGAATTTCATAGCTTTCGTAAGCCTCTCAGATGAGCAAGCATGCAACATGCTGGAATCTGAAGTTCTTGCAAGGTGGGACATAGTTATGTGAAGACATATGGTCCTAATAAAAAACAATCCTATCTTTTCTGAGATGCAATGCCTTCTCTTTGACCCATGACTATGAGCATGGAGGCTTGCACGTTTTTGTACTGTTGCTCCCGTCACAACTCTGTGTCCTGCACTGGCTGCATGTTGCTTCCTCCGAAGCAGGGTAGGGCGGTGATATTCTGACATATGACGACCGGGAGAAAGTAAATAAATAATTAATTTTCCCTCATCGTCGTCTGTCGAAATCCCCCCTGCCCCCGCTACTCCCACCCAGCCTCACCGCCCTACCGCTCTTACCTGCACGCCTGCGGATGGAAATAGGTGAGACACTATGAAGTACTGCATGATATTCCTTAGGACTCTTTCAGGTTCATCCAACAAGCTGTTGCTAGACGTCTCCATCCTTCAGAATATACTTTGGTCAAAGTGACTTAGCAGGGCCATGCTACTGGATACAACGTATAGATCTTGAGAGATGTGGAATACTTCTTCATCAATATTGGGTTAGCGGCCAGTTGCAAAAGGCTGTGAGACTCCTCAAGGCCTTTATATTTAGGCTTGATGGAATACATCAGACAGAATAGAGTTTAAGCTTCTCAGGCTGGTCAATGAGTGATTTTAACTTTGTAAAGGAAAAACATATTTTAACGCATATCACCAACAGTGTACAATAATGTTTGGAAGAAAGAAGAAAACCAGAACCCCTACAAAGGTTGTGTAAAGCTGGAGAGGTATGTTGTGCAGGTAATGAGTCATTCCTCAAATAGGATGAATATATTAACTGCTGATAAGCGTCTCTGTGACACGTTTAAAACTTGTCTCATTTGTGTAATAGATTTAAGAACAAGTTTCCATTGTAAGATACACAAAACCGGTTCTAATTAGGAGAACAAAACCATAATTTCTCCTCAAGGCAATTCCTTTTAAATAACTACCATCAGCTGAAGGCTTAAGAACTTTAAACTACAAAGACTGCTTGCACTGCCAATAGGATACCGCAAATGGAGCATGTAAGGAATATTAAAGACGACCACATCATTGGTTTTCATTATTTTTTTTCTTGTTTTTTTCACTGTGTTCTTTCTTCCCTAGGGTGGTCCATATGTTCCCAAAGATTTTCTCTATACCAACGTCTCAGCCTTCCTTGCATACAACGCAAAGGGAGTAGCCAAATCAGTAAAATAATGAAGTTCGACCACATTGAATGATTGTACTGTTTTAAATTAACTTCTCCAAATGCATCATTTTGGGGAGGTGGGTAAACCTTTCACAGTGATAGACATAAGAAAAATGCATTTTCAAAAGACTGGAGGAACAGCAAACACATATATTTAGGCATCTTGAAATTGAACATTGAAGTCAATATATTCAATCTTTAAAACAGCGTGGTCAAATGCATGTAGGAAACTCTGGACAGAACTGTAAAAACCCACTGAAGATGATCCACCTTAAAGTAACACAGAGGACTAGCTGAAGGCACTGTAAAATATAGCTATCTGAGGAAGTGTCAGATTTTAAATGAAAACATCTAAAATAAGACACATCTTTTCAGTCACTCTTCTGCCTCAAATGGAGGCTGAGAGTGCAGCAGCCTGCCCCGTATCAGGCGCCACAAAAGCTGCTCTTGTGTGCTATTGTCAAGGCTTCAATGCAGCATGCGAAAGGCAGGAGATAAAAGGAACACAACCTGATCAAGTCTGTTCTTTAGTCAAACCTTGCAAAATATACCTGCTGCTCCACCTTTACAGACACATTAGGAGAGGGGGTGGAGCAACAAGGAGAATGCAGGGGGCAGGAATGTGGGGTGGAAGCAGCAACTTGGGGGGAAAACAAGAAAACAGACACACGTCCACTGAGTGTTCAAAGAAAAAGAAAAAAATAGGCCTCAGATGTTGGCTTTGGAAAGATGAAAAGCAATATAAAAAATTGGGGTTCTTTCAGGGTCATTTTCAGATCTTCTCAGCGGCATCCTTTTGTTGTCTTACCTCTCCGTGCTCGACAGTGATGATCACTCTGCCACAGTTATCATAATACTGACAAACAGGACCGTTTATTCCTGAGGGTGGAAAAAAATATACCCCTAATGAAGTTCAATTTATTATCTCGATGAAAATGAAAACTATGCTCTTGTATTGGTGTTAATATATACCTAGCCTGCTTAGTACACATATGGTTGCTACTACCTTAATCTATTTGCCCTGCCACTTCAAAAGAACAATTTTGGTGTTGAAACGTCAATCAACCTTCATTTTGTTCTGAATAATATATAAATAGGGGGTTTTGTAGGGAATTGGTCATCTTCTAGCCACCTGCTGTCTACATTGAAATTATAACAGCCAGGGAGATGTTTTTACCATGATTTATTTTCTTTTCACTCTCTTGCACATGACTATCACAAAAGCACTGCACCATCACCTAATCATCATTATGAAACTCCCTTCCATTCTTATTTGTATCAATGTATGCACTTCCTTTCAAATTATATATATTGATGAACTATTGATGGTGTTTGTGGGTTATGTGACTTTAACAATGGGTAACAAGGCCATCGTTTTTTTTTTAAATTTCATTGATTAATCTCAGGTTGCTATGGATAATGGGGTGTCTCTGTTTGTTCTACTAGTGGGTGGATACAAGTCATCCAATCAAAAGGATGGTAAAAACTATGCTTCAGGGGACGTACAAACATAAGAAGAAGAAGAAGGAAAGCTACTAAACAACAAGCAAGGAATTAGGTTACGGCAGCTAACAAATGATAAGCAATGGGCTGAACCAAAGCCAACCCTAAGTATGGATGTTGTACATAATAGGTCTTCAACAACAGACAAGTAAAAGCTCCCTGTAGGTGAGACCTAAAATATTACCAATAGCAACCTCATCTTATCACTACCACTTCCAGTCCTCATAATTCCATGTAATTCTCTGTATGACCAGAATCCACATCAAGTCTGAGGAGTGTGCAGGAGCATGCAGGCAGGAGTGTCAGCAGGAATTATGAGTGAATGTGGGAAGATGACTTACACTAAAAGACCCAGGACAGGAACAGGAAATTAACTTTTAAACTAGCATAAATAGTAGCTCCTGAACATATCATGTGCTTATTGTAATTGCTTTCTACAAAGTGTAAAGTCTGCAGAGTGGAAAAACAGATTAAAAAAAACTATGGTCATCCGAGGCCCTTTGGAATATCTTATACGGCTAAGTCAACCAGGTTGGTAAAGTCATTGATTTACTACTTTAATCGGCAAACAGTGCCTGTATTTGAAATATTGCAAGTTCTTTCATGTGTTTTTGTGGACACACTGAATTCAATTTCCAAAGCTCAGTCACATAATTCACCTCCTTAATTTTTCTGGGCATTTGGGGATTGAAACTACACCTAGGCGAACTGACAATGACCGTTCAATTTAAATAATTATGAATTATATATTTGTATAGAGGTGGCATCAGCAGAGAAAATGAATGTCTCAACAGCTAATACCAAAACTCCAGACATGTGGAGGTAGCATCTACTTAAAGTTCCAAGAACATTGAAGGTATTATTAAAGAAGAATCAATATTTGCACACAAACACAAAGAGGCAAATGCTCTAATAATACAAACCTTACTGGATGAAGCGAAAAGAAAATCTCCAATCCTTTCACTTTTAAAATGGTTCCTCAATGTAGAGATTGCGACAGAGGGGCCAACAGAAGAATGAGGTGAACCCATACCTTTCACCTACCCTTGCATATTTTTTGTCGGGATTGTAGAATATATATCTTACAAAGAGTTTGAATCCGAACCTTACCAGGCCATGGAAAGTGGTTAAAAAACCATGGTTTCTCAATATGGGGGGGGGGAATATAGGGGGTAAAGGGTATTCAAACACAGAAGCAGGGTTGCAATAGTCTTTCGTGACCATATGTATTGTGCTGTGGAAAAAATTCAATACCGGGAAATGCTGAACAACAGATATGTGAACAGGGCATATTTTGGTTGTTAAGGCTTAATTAATTATTTTAAAATATAAATATAAATGGTAAGCTTCAAAGTAGAGTGCTAGTATGTTAATGATCCACAAAATGTAAATTTGCATGAAACTCACCTGAAGTCAAATCAAGAAGGCAGTTTGCTGAGTAGCCAAATAGGCATGATTAATACTAGTCTGGTGGATAGGTTACCAAGAGGCTTTGCAATATTGTCAGGGCCAGACTGGTCATACCGGGCATCGGGCGATTCCCCAGGTAGCTAGAAAAGTGTGGGGGGGCGGTTTTGTTAATCGGGGCCAGTTTTGCAGCAGTACTGCAATATCGGCTCCAATAAAAAAATCAGCAGGCCTGCATAGTCCACTCAGCTTTCACTTTTGTTTCCAGACCACCTGTATTTTGAAATATGTTATGGTTTTAAAAGGGCAGAGTTCCTTGCACATGGAGCAGTTTTCAGCAAAAATAAACGTGTGAAGATATCTGTATTTAGAGTGATCGGAGTTTTGTGTAGTGGCAGTTTTGACTCATCTAAGGTATTTATTTATTTATTTATTTATTTTTACAATTTATAAAGCGCGACTTATACCCGTGGGTGTCTTGGCGCTGTGACTAACCTTCATGTCTCAGTAGGAACATTGTCTGATTTCAAAGGTGATACAATGAGAAGAGTGATCATTGGTCAAATAGCCAGGTTTTTAACAACCTCCTAAATTGCAGCAATGAGGAGGTAGTTCTTATCGCCATCGGCAGAGTGTTCCAGAGTTTCGCCGAGGTATTTGTAAAACATCTGTCGCCCCAGGTGACCGTTCTGGTCCGTGATACTGTAAGCTGGTATAGATCCTCGGATCTGAGTGATCTCCTGGGTTGATATAAAGTTAACTTCTGTCTAAGAAACACCGGGCCAAGACCGTGGAGTGCTTTAAAAGTAAGGCACAGTGTTTTAAATTTTATCCGATTTCTTACAGTTAGCCAGTGGTAGCTCCTTATTACATGCTTAACGGATTTGAATTTAGCGGTGCCTGACAGCAGCCTTGCTGCTGCATTTTGAATGAGTTGTAATTTGGCCACCACCTTAGATTGAGCATTCATAAACAAACCGTTGCAGTAGTCCAAAGCTGATAATACCAACGGTACTAACCACCGTTTTCCTTGCATTATCTGGAAGAAATGGCAGGATTTTCCTCAGAAGTCTGAGTTTGTGGAAGGCAGCAGATGCTATTTGGTTAGCATGGTTAGTAAAATTAAGTTTTTCGTCAAAGACAATCCCTAAGTTTCTAACCTTATGGACCGGGGTTGGTAATGTTCCCAATGATGGAGGCCACCAGATGGAAGACCACAGTGGGAATAGCTTTCCGAAGATGATTACTTCGGTCTTCTCTGAATTAAGTCGTAGGCAGTTTCCCGCCATCCATTCCTTAATTGCTAGCTTGCCTTCCTGGAACCGAGCTGCCACCTCTTCTCCATCATTCTTGATGGCAAGCACCAACTGGGTGTCATCGGCATATGTGGTGAGGCTCATCCGGTAGTTTTTAATAACCCTAGCTAAGTCCGACACATAGATATTAAAAAGTGTCGGACTTAGGGAGGAGCCCTGAGGAACATCACATGGAAGAGCAAGATCCACAGATCTAAAGGATCCTAGAGTTACTGCCTGTGATCTGCCTGACAAAAAAGAGGCGAGCAGGGCACTGGCCATGGACTGAATGCCCATTTCTTCGACACGGTCAATCAGGATAGAATGATTGACCGTGTCGAAGGCCGCAGATAAATCCAGCAGGACCAGCACCGCTGTCCCTCCTTGGTCCCTGATGGTCCTAATATCGTCGGCAGCCTTGATAAGTGCTGTCTCCGTCCCATGCATTTTATGAAACCCAAATTGGGAGTCATCAAGTAAGATGTTTTTTTCAATATATTCGGACAATTGTTTATTCATTGCTTTCTCAGCTACTTTAGCTAAGAACGGCAGGCTAGCAATGGGTCTATAGTTTTTCAACATAGTTTTCTCAAGACCTGATTTTTTAAGAAGTGGTTTGAGTAAGGTGTTCTTCAATCTGTCCGGAAAGACCCCTGATTTGAACATCTTATTACAGACTAGTGTTGCAACTTCACTAATTTGATCAATTATAGGGGGAAAGATTTTAGGGGGGCATGGGTCTAAGGCAGAACCTGTTTTTATAAACTTGATGATATCGGCTGTTTGTTCCTCATTTATCTCTTTAAATTGTGAGAATGCACTGTCAAGGGGTTTGATTAAAGAAGTACCTTTTGTTTTAGTAAGAGTTGTCGTTACTCAAAACTCAGTATAGATATCATGTACTTTTGAAAAGAAAAAGTTAGCTAAGGCATCGCAGAATTACTGCGAAGGAGGGGGGCCTAGGTCTTCAGATTTCCCGGCCAATGATTTTACCACCTCATATAATTGCCTTGTTGAGTTTTTGGAATTCTCAATTTGTTCCTCAAAGTATTTCTTCTTCTCTTCCAGAATCATTCTTTTATAGACCGCTAGAGTTTCTTTATATGTGATTTTGTTTTCACCGTCATAAGTCTTTCGCCAAATTCTTTCGTGGTTCCTACAGACCTGCTTTTGGCTTCTTAAGGCATCTGAGAACCAGGGGGCTGAGGGCACTTTCCTGTTTTTAGAGATGGTTTTAAACGGGACATGTGCCTCCACCGCCTTGCCCAACCAGGTGCAATACTGATCAACTGCTATGTTAGGGTCTTCCGAAATAATGGGAGCGCAGAGGACTAATATGCCGGCTGCATAACCTGTGTTCACAAAATTGTATTTTATGTGTATAGCTCAAAGGGTTACTGCTTTTGTCTTAGAGATCCTTTTGTAATTGTGCAATTCATAAATTGCAATTATAATCTAGCTCATGGAGCTACGAACTGCCATCAAAGAACTGCATGTAAACTGTATGGGACAGGTTAGAAACGTATGTTTTTCCCAGTCTATCATTATCCTAATGTTGCTTTTAAAGGCTTTGCTTGGGTAGAAATACATTCTTATTAGTAAAAACCAACCCTAAAGACTGGGTTGGGTTTTGAATCATCCTGAGTTTGTGCTTCTACAGATCAGGCACTCCTAAAAATTCCTACACCTCGTAGTGCCCTTTGTCTCATGTGACGTTTTCTCTATGTGTGTTTGAGCAAAGGGTTCCAAAGCCCTACACTGGTATAAGAGGCACTATAAAACAAATAAAATACATATGAGAGAGAGGCTACAGAGAGATGAGGGGCACTGTTGGAGGGTGACAGTAAAGGAATTGCTGAAGGTCCCCAACTAAAATTACCATATCCTGGTGCACTCTAAGGTCATTATCCTTTAAAAGCTAATAAAATAGAAAGTATAATGAAAAATGTGTTGTAGAATGCACATTTTTTGCTATTAGTCTCCATATCTACTTGGGGGAGAACCACCACATCTCCCTTATACTAGGTGGGTTCACTCAACCGCTCCCTCGTTATGCAACAAACAGAGGCTAGTCTGACAAAATTTGCTATGGCTGCCTTTGGTTCCCAGTCTGACTCTGAATACTGGTATTTATCAAGTTCAATGTGTATGTAGGCAAACCATCCCAATATGCTATGGGCAGGTGGGTAACATCAGAGTTCCATGATCATTGGAAATCCCAAATATTAATTCCTATCATGACCTCAATGAATGCAATATATTTAACTGACAGTAGATTTGAAAATCACACACTGTCCTGAACGTCATTTGTTTGTGGGGAATTTAAGCTTCATTTGGCCAGATATTTGAAGAGACTTCTTTAGAAAAACCAATAAATAGAACCATTTATTTTGTGATAACAGAAAACAGATGTCTGTAGTTATGAGAGATTTTGTGCTGGTGGATATGAGGAAATGTAAATGCAAAGGGCACATAACTTAGTATGTTCATCGGAGTTTATGAAGATATTTTTTCCTATAATATGTGTTTATAAACAATAGTAAAACAACTGCATTGCCAAGAGCAACCTTGCATTGTAGCCCAATGGAATTATCCAGTTTGTTGCAAAAAGAGGAGACTTTGCATCAAATGAAAAACTGAATTTCATTGAAGGTTAACACAATTAATAACTATCTCAATAAACCAAGAGAGGAATTGTAAGAGATTGAGATGGTGCAACAACTGTTAGTTACACCATCTGCATGTCTTAGATTAGAAACAATATTACACTCTTTAGTGCAGAGCTTTCCAAACTGTGTGTCCCGACACAGAACTGTGGCGCCTGCAAGCGGTGGGTGTGTCGCTGGATGCAAGAGGCATTCCTTTTAAAGAGTGCCACAGAGTCTGCAGCTACCGCTCAAAAATATAGATGTAAATAAAAAGCATTTTTCTGGGACGCAGGGGGGATGACAGGTGGTGGATGGGCGAGGGGGGGGATCGACAGACTGCCGGCGGCCCACTGGCAAGGGCGGGGGGAGGAGAGAAGTTGATGCTGCATGAAATGAGCCCGTATGTCATGCATTTTGGCACCTCAAACATATGCGGACCGGCGCAGCTGCTATGTCAGACATTTTTACGTAGGGGTCGGTTTTGGCGCCCTGCATCCGGAACCAGGTGCCCGGTCCCGGAAGTTCCCTCACAAGCTAACTTTCTTCCTGTTTCCCTATTACCACTTCCACTCTTCATTCAGATATAAAGAGAATGATAATTATAGTTACGCCGGACAATTTATAGCGTGTATCCCCCCAAAAAATGCATTCTCTTCTTGGGTCTTTAACTAATATTAAGCATTTTTTTTTCGAGTATCATTCCCAACTTTAGCCGTTTCTAAGGTATGTAAATAAGAGGTGTGTTGAAATTAATCAGGAAACATTTGTAGATGTAAGTAGATTTAATGTCCAGCACAGCATCAGCAGGTACACAGATCAGATCCAAGGTACAACTGACTCATTAACACTAAACCTTCTAGAATTCCAGGTCATGTTGGAATCATAACATAATCTGCAGGGCAGACATCAGAAGAACAGAGTGATGTCATACAAGCACAAATAAATAAATAATTGGAAGAGAAAACATAGAATGTAACACATCCCCCTTTTCCATAACAAAGATAACACTAAACATAATCTCTAAATTTCAATGGTCTATTTGTGACGCGAACATTACGTTTGATCCTTGAGGCAATGGTGTCTTGATTACCCTGCCCTGAAATATCAGAACAAGGTAAATTCTTAGCACAGGCACCATGAACAGCATAGTTACATTTTGCAATTCTTTTAGTGTTCCATAACTTACCATCCTGAGTAATAACAGAATTAGAGAACACTTTTTTAATCTGAATAGGTCTACCAAACTTAGATGAACCTTTAGTCATTAAACCCGGTTTTTTAATTCGCACCCAATCCCCTACAACAAAATCATGCATTTTGACATTCCATTTTTTGTTGTACCAACACATGGTCTTGTTCTGTTTTTCTTCGACTCTTTTAGCCGTGTCATGTACACATTCCCTAGTAAATAATTTATCTTGACATTTATCCATAAGCCACCATGGACAAATTTTAGAGGCCGGATCTCTACCCTTTAATAATTTGAAAGGACTAATGCCAGTTGTAGAATGAGGCGTAATTCGATAAACCCACAACCTCTCTCTCAACTCACTCAACCATTCTCCACGTGTATTAATGACATCAGCAATGTAGGATTTCAACACCCTATTGAACCTTTCTACTTGACCATTTTCATGCGGTTCATACAAAGATGTACATTTGTGCACAATCCCATGTCCCTTCAAAAAGTTTTGCATCTCTGATGACTTCAATTGGACACCATTGTCCGTTACCAGAATAGAAGGGCAGCCCTCTCGAGCAAAAATCTCCTTGAAAAACAAAATAACAGAATTGGTGGTGGCAGTAGAAACAAACTTCACCTCTGGCCATTTCGAATGGAAATCAATTAACACCAATGCAAAACGTGAATTCTCTGGTAAGTTCCTGAAAGGTCCTGCAATATCGAAAGCTAATTTTTTCCAAGGCATCTCTGGCCATTTCACCACTTTTAAAGGTGGAACATTAGTTCTGAGCATCTTTTCACTTGATACACACTCGGTACATTCCCTTACTGTTCTGTCAATGTACGCATCCATTCCTGGCCACCAAAAGAAGGTTCTAATCAATCTCTTCATGGACGATATACCTGGGTGTGTCTTGTGAGCCAATTTAAGAATCATGTCTTGTATACCCTGCGGTGGAACACATTTTCCAGATTTAAACAAAAAATCATTCTCCATTTCTAACTCATCTGCAACTTTAGCAAAGGGCAATAACTCTTCCATAATCAAATTTTTCTTGGGCCAACCCTCCATCACAAACTTTTTGAGGGTGCTCCACTTATCATCTTCACCAATGCAATTGTTCCACTTCTCCTCAGTAATCTCTTGAAACTGATCACCCAATACATCAGCAATAGATAAGGAAAAATCAACTTCTCTAATAACATCAACATCATCTTGTTTACATGGAAGACGAGAAAGAAAGTCCGCTGTAACATTTTTCTTACCTGGAACATATTCCGTACTGAAATTATACTCCTGTAACTTGGATGACAATCTTGCAATTCTGGCAGTCGAATTCCATCCACCACCAGTAGATAGGATATTAACTAACGGTTTATGATCCGTTCGCAGAACAAACCTACAGCCCCAGACATATAACCGAAAATGTTCGACAGCCCACACACATGCAAGTAGCTCCCTCTCAATCACTGCATACTTCCTTTCACAGTCATTTAGTGTGCGTGAAGCAAAAGCTACATTCCACTCCTCTTTTCCTTCTCTCTGTGACAGAACACCCCCTAAGCCATATAGACTCGCATCTACAGTTATAATACATTCCTTCTTCATCCTGAAAGGTTTCAACGTGGGGGCATTGACAATGTCCTTTTTTATCAACTCAAAAGCCTCCTGTTGTTCCTTAGACCACACATACGTCACATTCTGTCTTAATAAACTTCGCAGAGGTTCCATTTTGGTAGCAAAACCTTGCACAAATTTGCTATAGTACTCACACATTCCTGTGAAAGACAGTAATTGATCTCTATTGACAGGTGATGGTGCTTTGACTATGGCATCAACATATTTTTTTTTTGAATAATTCCATCTCCAGATAGAGTATGTCCTAGATATTCAACAGAATGTTGGAACAGTTTGCATTTATGGGCTTTTAAGGTAAGGCCATGATCTTCTAACCTCTTGCAAACCTCATAGAGATGCCCTACATGGTCATTTTCATTTCTTGAGAAAATCAGAATGTCGTCCTGAAAACGGTAAACATCGTTTACAACGATGTTTTCACAACGCGGTACCTTTACAACGCGGCCGTGACAACGCAAGTCGTTACCACGACTTGCGCTGGAGGGCGCTCAAGGTTTAAAAATAGTTAATTTACTATCCTAACACCTTCCCTAGGGTCCACGGGGACTGGTGTTAGAATAGTAAATTAAACTATTCGAAATCCGCGCCCCCCAACGCAAGTCGTGGTAACGACTTGCGTTGTCACGGCCGCGTTGTAATTGTATGCGTTGTGACGGTACGCGTTGTACCGTCATATATCCCCTGAAAACATTTAACATACTCATCTAAGTCTCTAAAAATTAAAAACATGACCCTTTGAAAAACTGACGCAGCCGACGCCAGGCCAAAAGGCATTCTTGTATATTGATATAGACCAAAAGGTGTAATAAAAGCTGTCAGTTTCTTAGATTCCTCTTTAAGTTCAATCTGATGGTACGCCGAACGTAAATCTAGCGTTGAAAATATTTTGCCACCTTCAAACATTGATACTACCTCGTTGATATTGGGTAAAGGGTGACAGTCTATGACAATATTAGCGTTCAGTGCCCTGAGGTCTACACACACTCTTAATTTTTGATCAGGCTTGCGGACTAAAACTATGGGAGAAACCCACTCTGCTGATTCAATAGTTTCAATTATGCCCTCATCTGATAACTCTTTTAACATGTCTTTCAGTTCTTGTCTTACACTAATGGGTACACCCCTTATTTTTTGCTTCACTGGTATAGCATTGTCTTTCAATACAATCTTGTGTGGGAAACTCTTTAATTTTCCCAATTTGTCACAAAAAACATTTTTAAAAGAGTTGACAAGTTTTTGTTCTTCACCATCAATCTTGAAATTATCTTCCACTGTGGCCACTTGGTTATATAGTGTATCATCACATAACATAACAGGTTCCTTAGCCCTGGGATTTAATATAATACCCAACTTGTATTGGTCACGCCAACCCAGGACATTGACACCTTTTTTTGCAATGTAAAGTTTTATGTCAGCAGATCTGTGTTTAAAATGTATAGACACTTCAAAAAAACCTTCAACTTCAATCTGATGCCCCTCAAAACTAACGGCCTTAATATCTGGTTGTTCCAACTTACTAAGACAAAGATGATCACTCAACTTCTCAAGCAAATAATGTTCTGTCATAATTGTCCATGGCGAACCTGAGTCTACCATTAAGGATAATTTAACTTGACATATTACAAAATCAGCATTGGGTGATTTTTTTATGTGCGCCGGAACAATATCAATTATAGAAAGAACAAAACCTTTGTCAATCATGTCTGTTTCCTGTAATGAATCTTGTGAAATGCTATTGTGAGTGCTTTCATTACAAGTGAGAAATGAAACTGCTCCCTTAGAGGGTGTGGTATTCCGTTTGATATCTTTACAAACACTGGTGAAATGTCCCATTCTACCACAATTTCTACATTCCTTGTTAAGAGCAGGACATCCAGGAAAAGAAGCTAAATGTGATCTATTTCCACATCTATAACAAACAGACATACCACCAAACATTCCTTGAGAATTCCTATTGAAACCTCCTCTGTAATTTTGTTGGAAACGTGAAGGTTGAGAACGTTGATAGGTTTGTTGCATATGATTATCGTTCCTGAGTTTAACATTACATATTTCCTCTTCTGTAACTTTCTTATTAGCATTATCTTTAACAACCTCCATCCATTTTATATATCCAGATAGAACAACAAAAAGCGAAAGTACAATAGAAAATACTGTAACCCTCATGGTACAGAATCCATATCACAGAGCAAAAACACAGCTCTTAAAACACACATCAATATGAACACCTCTAAACTTAGAGCACTTAAAAGTGGTTCAATAACTAGATAAAAGATAGCGAACACAAGAAATTCTACAAAAGAGCAACCAGCGGCTCTTTAAACATCAAAGATAGCAAACACTTGCTATTCTACAAATGAGCAACCTGCGGCTCTTCACATTGAAAATAAATGAAACTCCTCCAATATAATAGAGCGCTTAAGCGGTACACATCCTAGTATATAGCAACTTTCATTCTCACAAATTCCGAATACCTGAACACCTCTAACAAAGTTAGAGCACATTGTGGTTCAGCAAAAAAAACTAGAACTCTTCAAAATTATGCAATCTCATGAACATGGCTCATCCTAAAATGCAAACCGTAAACACATGAAAATACAATGAAAAATAGCAACTCTTCAAAATTATGCAATCTCATGAACATGGCTCATCCTAAAATGCAAGCCGTAAACACATAAAAATACAATGAAAAATGGAGCACCTCAATAAATGAGCACAAAATGTGGCCCCCTTCAAAATACACATGTACACATCCCATGCACATGTCAAACATGCAACCCACAACGGATTTAAATAAAACACTTGAGCACCTCAAACAACATTGAGCATAAAAATGGCTCACTCCAACGAATAACTAACACACCAGAAATCTGAATAGAAATTACAGAGCACCTCAACATACGTTGAGCATAAACATGGCTCTCACATTAAGGACGATACTATCTGACTGTAGTATAACTAAACACCTTGCAAAATTAAAACTATACTAACTCACTGTAGTATAACTAAACACTTCAAGCATCATGGAACATGTGTGTTCTATCAGTTCCAGAACACACATACAAAGTACACACATGCAAAGTACACACATGCAAGCAAATCATATGAGAAGCAATACATGGCAATAAAATGATGCGCAGACCACCCAAAAATACATATATGAACACCTCCCTCTGAAACATGAGAAAAGTAGTCAGATGCAGACGCAGCGATGTCTTTCTGCAAACAACAACACTTGAAAAATGTACATCAGCTGTGTACATCAGCGAAGTAATATCTTGTAAAAGAATTGCAGACGTCGAAACAATGAACCAAACTCCCCAAATGGTGAGAAACGATCCTTAGTGTTCCAAAATAAATGTTCCAGAATAATGTTTACACAGATCGTTGTGCCATATCTCTTACAAAATCTACTTTTTAAATGTGCAGTTCTCTCTTCACAATGTACGAAAACAGTACCTTTTCCTTCAAATTCGTATTTAAATTCAAGTTGCTGTCAGGATATTATTAAACGCGTTGATGCTTCACGACGCGATGTGCAACAAATATGGCCGCAAATGACGTCATACGTTGTGTTGCGTACGCCGTGCTGCGCACGCAACGTTGATGATATCAGCTGCTGCCATGGACGGAGAGAAGACGGAGAGCACAGCGTTGTCAAGGTGATGACCACGCTCAGAAATCGTTGCGAGCGCTCGAGCCATTGCTCCCGTAAGTCGTTGTCATTATTATTTAAAGATCGCCAAAAGAATTGAACAGCAGGAAATGTGCAAAAATCAACACTGGGCCTTAAAACAATACATGGGTTTGAAACATTTGAACATCCTTTGTCGAAGCCACAGCAGACACGGCACACAGTGCTCTGCTCACAGATGCCAGCGTTGAAAGTACAGCAGACACCGCACTCTGTGCTCCGCACATAAAATCCAGCATTTATCTTGGAGAGCCCAAAGCAAAACTTTATGTCCATTCTCACGCTGTTCAACTTCTTTAAACGTCTAATACAAATGAATGTTGCACCTCCATTCACCACAGCAGATGGCAAAGGCGTGTCTCTCCCAAACATGGCACACATCTTTCCTTTTAAAAGTTCTTGACAATTCAGTCCAATATGGTTTAAATCTTAAAAGTTTTCTTCAAATCATGCAGTTGTAATTCCTTCAGATTTAAGCCAAATCACGCAGCAAAAATTCTAACACCCAAGGGAAACAGGCTGTCCAGATCACACAGGACACTGGTGGGGTTAATCAGGGTGCTCTCATAAAATACCTTTTCCTCCTCTTGGTTTGAAAACCTTCTTCAGTTGCAGTAGTTCTAATAGTCTTTAAGTTCCTTAGTTGCAGATCTCCATTACTCCATTAGACCAGTCTTTTTCCACGCACAGGTTCTGTACCTCGTCGCCAAAATTGTAATAAATTGATGTCCATAAATCCAGTATATGTAACAATTTAGGTTTATTGTAGAATAAAATCAGGTCAGGTAGATAAATAGAATAAGGTAGTTCCAATGATAGAAAAACCCCACCAGGAGCAGATGGACTTCAGCTCAGCCTCCAGATGTAGCTGTTCCTGCTTTCTAAAAATAACCTGACCTTCTGATCCTAAACAATGAAGGAAAATACTTTTCTTTCTTTCTGCCCCCATACGCTCTCCATCAATTGCCTTCATATATGTAATGAACTCCTCCTTCCATCTTACCCATGGCATGGGAGGGTCACCCTTAGTTTGTAGGAATTTTGCTGGGGGGTCAAACTGCATATTGAATTGAAGTTGATAGGTAATAAAACAATGTATAAAGGTTAAAGCTGTACTAATAGTACTTCAGTTAATCAATACAAAAAAATAAAACAGTAGAAATGGAATGCAGAAAAACGATACTTAAAAAAATAATGTTTCTATATAAGTAAGTTAAAATGTGAACAAAGTAGGAGTTAATAGTCTTGCTGTGTGGAAATTTATATCCAAAACGATCGAAATTGATGTGAAATACGCTTTGTTATCGGAGCTCCGTGTATTGTTGGTTTCTGTTGTCTTGGCAACCTAAAATGGCCGCCGACGTTATGACGCGCTGCGTGATGATGTGCAGATACGTGATGATGCGCTGCGTGAAGACGCTGGAAGAAGATGGCAAAAGCTTGCGTTGACAGCCGTGCGAGGTAATCTCTTGGCAACCGCCCAGTCTCTTAGCAACAGCTTGCGCAAAAGAAATGACGTATCCTTAGTAACAGTACACATCCACGCCTGAGAAAAGCGGCTGCTCGCGTGAAATGACAGCGGCTGCTCGTGTACAAATTGAATGATGCAGATGGCGCTGACTGTTTCAAAACGGGAGAAAGGTACAAAAATGAGTAATTTGATGTAGGAAAGTCACAAGAAAACGAAATTTGAAGCGTATCAAAGGTAAAATCCAAGACAGGTAAAAATATGGAATAAAACATTGCTATTCTTCACGAAGTGAAAAACGAACACAGGAACAGTGAGAATAGGAGTAATCCAAGATCACAATGAAAGGATACAGCCGCAGGTGCTATCAAAACCCATATAATGAATTCTATGAAGAAAACTGCCGCTGGTGCAATCAGAGCACATTTAAGAAAAATTTTAAAAATCTTTAGACACTCCGTACCTGTGCTGGTGAGATGACAGGAGTGTAAGGTGGTTCTTTCCCTCGTCGCCAAAATATGTTGAAATTAATCAGGAAACATTTGTAGAAGTAAGTAGATTTAATGTCCAGCACAGCATCAGCAGGTACACAAATCAGATCCAAGGTACAACTGACTCATTAACACTAAACCTTCTAGAATTCCAGGTCATGTTGGAATCATAACATAATATGCAGGGCAGACATCAGAAGAACAGAGTGATGTCATACAAGCACAAATAAATAAATAATTGGAAGAGAAAACATAGAATGTAACAAGGTGCTACTATTACGCCGCACGTTAATGATATATTCATTCAACCAACTCTGGAAGGATGAAAGGCTTATCCAGTTTTGCGGAGATTCGAAATCGCCCTGAGATCGAAGGTGGAGGAAAGGTTCTACCATTGACCTTCAGATTATACACAGTCCTCTGAACGGTTTTACAGTAGGCTTAATTTCACTTGGGACAATCAGTCATCCAGACGGACTCTATTAAAAATATTTATTCCCTTGGGACAATAGTCTTCCTGCGTTACCTTAACAATGATTTTATGTGCCTGGCCCAAGGGACCGTCCTTAGGCAAGCACTATATTTAAAGGAACACGACAAATGGTAAACGTATGTAAAATGTATACGATGCGAACAATGGCTAATGCATAGAGGCCGGATTTGGATGATGCTAACAAATTCAGTAAATATCACAAGGCAGAGGAGGTGGTCTAACGGCCAGAGCTGTTATAAAGTTGGAATCCAGGTCCTTGAGGAAGGTGGCATGTCAGTGGTGTAGCACTAAAATATGCATTTGGCGGGGGTGTTTATTTACCTAGAAATGCGCTTGAGGGATGCTTGTTGGGTCTCAAATGCGGGTGGAGGAGTGAACGAGTTTTGAAGAGGAGAACTTGGAGTCGAAGTAGTCTATGATATAGATATGTGCCCTGTAATCTGGGGTGAGGTGACAGAGGGTGACAGGCAGAGGGAGGGAAACAGAGGGAGATAGAGGGAGGAAGACAGAGAGAGGAAGACAGAGAGAGAGGGAGACAGAATGGGAAGGAGACAGAGGGAGATAGAGAGGGAGACAGAGGGAGGGAGACAGATAGAGGGAGACAGAGGGAGGGAGACAGACAGCGGGAGAAGTGCGACAGAGGGAGGGAGACTGAGGGAGGGAGATAGAGAGATACAGATAGAGGGAGACAGAGGGAGAAGACAGACAGGAGGGAGGAAGACAGGGAGACAGAGGGAGGGAGACAGAGGGAGAGAGAGAGAGAGAGAGAGAGAGAGAGAGAGAGAGAGAGGAAGGGAGACAGAGAGAGGTAGACAGAGAGAGAGGGAGAGGGAGACAGACAGAGTGAATGAGACAGAGGGAGGGAGAGGGAGGGAGAGAGAGGGAGAGAGATAGAGAGAGGGAGGGAGAGAGATAGAGAGAGGTAGGGAGACAGCGAGAGAGGGAGGGCGACAGAGGGAGGGAGACGGAGACAGATAGAGACAGACAGAGACAGGGACAGACAGAGACAAATAGAGGCAGAGACAGGGACAGGGGCAGGCAGAGACAGACAGAGACGGAGAAGGAGACAGAGAGAGGGGGACAGGGACAGACAGAGACAGGGAAAGACAGACAGACAGATAGAGGCAGAGACAGGGACAGGAAGAGACTGAGACAGAGAGGTAGAGGGAGAGAGGGAGAGAGAAAGGGAGACAGAGGGTGGGAGAGGGAGGGAGACAGAGAGAGAGGGAGGCAGAGAGGGAGGGAGACAGATGGAGAGAGAGGAAGGGAGACAGAGAAAGGAAGACAGAGAGAGTGAGTGAGACAGAGGGAGGGAGAGGGAGGGAGAGAGAGGGAGAGATATTGAGAGAGGGAGGGAGACAGAGACAGATAGAGACAGACAGAGACAGGAACAGACAGAGACAAATAGAGGCAGAGACAGGGACAGGGGCAGACAGACAGAGGCAGAGACAGATAGAGACAGAGAAGGAGACAGGGAGAGGGAGACAGGGACAGCCAGAGACAGGGACAGAGACATATAGAGGCAGGGACAGGGACAGGCAGAGACTGAGACAGAGAGGGAGACAGAGAGGGAGAGGGAGGGAGAGAGAGAGGGAGACAGAGGGTGACAGAGGGAGGGAGAAGGAGGGAGACAGAGATAGAGGAAGACAGGGAGGGAGACAGAGGGAGGGAGGCAGAGGGAAACAGCCAGGGAGAGACAGGGAAGGAGAGGGAGATAGACAGAGGGAGGGGTAGAGAGAGAGACAGAGAGTGAGACAGAGGGAGGGAGACAGACAGAGGCAGACAGACAGGAGAGAGAGAGAGAGAGAGAGAGAGAGGGGGGATAGAGAGGGAGTGAGGGAGACAGAGGAACAGAGACAGAGGGAGGGAGACAGAGGGAGGTAAACAGAGGGAGACAGAGAGAGGGAGACAGAAAGAGGGTGACAGAGAGCGGGAGACAGAGAGCGGAAGACAGAGAGCGGGAGACAGAGGGAGATGGACAGACAGAGGGAGGAGGGCGACAGAGGGAGGGAGACAGACAGAGAGACAGAAGGAGGTAGACAGACAGAGGGAGACAGAGGAAGTGAGACAGGGAGACAGAGGGAGAGCTACAGAGAGAGAGAGGGGGAGACAGAGTGAGTGAGAACCCCCAAACTCCCCTTAGGTGTTTCGGGCTCTCTATGCTACGCTCGCTTGCTACACTGCCTTACTGTGTCCCAAAATGATGCATCTCCAAAAAGTGTGTCCCCTACATGAAAAGTTTGGAAAGCTGTGCTTTAGTGATATGTTTTCTAGATTTATCGGAATATGGCCCGAGCTGGGTGCCTTCTAGACACTTGGGTATTAATGACTTAGGGCCCAATTTAAAGTTTTGCAGACAGGGTAATCAGTCACAAATGTATCAGAGTATCCTGTCCCCAAAACCTCGGACCACCGGCCTCATTTAGAATTAGACAGTCATTTGTATTCCATTGATTGAGCTTATATTGGCTGCTTCAACTGAATACTTTCTCAATGATCCCATGGCGTTGGGGCTGTCAGAGGTAGGACTTCACACTGTTGACCCTGTTTAGGGTGGATAGTTTAAAGTCTTTTTTTTAGTCCATCACAACCAGGAAAACCCTTAACGGTAAGGGACAGGAAAAAACTGACAATTACCTGCACACTGTGGGAGAAAGCTCCCAGGATGTGGGGCCATATATTTTTCATAAACAAGCTCCTGCTTTGAAAAACTTTTTTAAACTTTTATGGTCGGCCTCCATGGCTGGTGGCAGAATCCATCATACTTTTCTGTCATTGAAAGGAATCGCCATGACAGCAGTTCCACTTAATGTAGATTGTTGCAAATTTGCTGGGCGTCGATTTTACGGGATGGTAGAGGTATTATTTCAGTATAAACTTTATATAAAAAGATATACTATCAGACCACACGATACAAAGCCAACATATAATCAAGGGTTTTATTCGTTACGGCTGTCTGGTAGGTTCAAATCCCAGCCACCGCTTTTAGAATGCTATGCTGGGCGTAATGCTAGAATCACACACGTTGCAATGAACAAACAATAGTGTGCTGCGTAACGATACAATCCTGTGCTGGGCAAAGGAGAAGTAATAGAATGCCTTATGAGACACCCCGGTACCTTGCAAGGGGAGAAATAATGCGTACTACTACAATCATGTTTAGAAAGAAGGGGACCCCTATATACTAATAATGCACTTGCTATACATAGGGAAACATAATTAATTTGAAAAAGGTCTATAGCCAAGTGAAGGAGCTGAAAATACAAAACAATATATATGGAAGAGACTGATAAAATGTATGGTGATATCGCCCAACAGTACAAAAACTAATCACCCAATTGATGAATCAAATATTTACTCTAATTTTCATAAATTATATATATGTTTTATCTTTTTGTGACACTTTCTTTCTTTTTTTCTTTTTTATATAAATGATTTGCAGTTCATGTACAAAAGGTATTAAGATCACATAATAACAAACAATTAGCATAAGACATGGCAGATGATGGAGGCAATGCGGTGGGGTAATTACTACACGCGTTTCGGCTAGGCAGCCTTCCTCAGGTGACAATCTATTGCAAGAAAAACTATCCAGGTCATATACAAAACAAGGGAGGAAGCATATAAAAGCAGCCAGTGATCGACCACTCACTGTCCTGATTCGGCTAGTGATAAATGAAGGTAGGTATGATGGACTATACCGCAACGTCAGGTACTGGTGGTAGTGGTTCCTCAAATTAGGCCCTTGGTGTGTAGCATATTTGCAGCCACATTTAGTTATATGGGCACGAGACTTGTTAAAAAAGAGGACGATTCCGTGGATTTTGAGATTGAAAAAGGAAGGGTTCTATGATCTAAATCTGACGGCTTGCGGGTGGCAGAGAGCCGGGGGTTTGATGATATCTCATGATTGGTGTCTTCCTGGTAATTTAAGGCGATCGCGGGATACGGCTCTCTGTAGTAACGAGACACCCCGAAAATGCCGGTGTCTGATAAATGTCGGGTTCTGAATCATCTGATGCCTAGTGCCATCTCAACGCCCTCCCTGGGTCAAGACCTCTCCCAGCTACTCCCAGATCCAGGCAGTCAATCCACATTCAGCAGAGACACACAGTAATGATTAAAGTACAAAATTCAGCCACTTTCTAAAAGAGTGGTTTCTGAACACACAGTGACAAAACCGCTTTCATAGAAAGATGTGACTTTTAGAACGCTCACACGCTGGGCTAATTCCCCTGCTGTGCGAACGTTCTAAAGAAACAGGTGTGGTCATGACGAGCTCAGCACGTCATGAGCACACGACCACCGTGGCTCATGACGAGCGGACCTCGTCATGAGCACAGGCGCGCTGTGCGCACCCCCTGCCCCCCAGCACAGCATGGGAATTTGCCCAGCTGCGAAGGGGTTAAAATGACTTCCGTTGTTACTCCAGATAACTCGGGGCAAGCCAAAACGAGGAAAGAACTCTTTCAGGAGCACCTTTGCTGTCACAATGGCTGTATTATCTATAGTGGGAAAAGCCTCAACCCATTTACTGAATGCACACATAACCACCAAAACATACTTACGATTATTGCATCTCTCTAATTCAATGTAGTCCATTTGAAGGACTTCGAAAGAAAAAGTAGGTGGTGCAAAGTTACTGGGTGGTGTAGGGGTACCCTTCCAAGGATTACGCATCGTGCACAGAATGCAGTACTTTACTAAGTGTGCAGCTGTCTTAGAGATGTTATCATTCTGCCATAGAGTATCCAGCAATATACAAATGCCTTTTGCACTAATATGAGTTGGACCGTGTGTAGGAGAGTAGGGTCAGCTTCTTATAGTTAACCCCAGTCTGTTGCTGATGTATCATTGTTTTCGACTTAGACTGACTGGGATACTGCTATCCAGGACCCCAGTCAAGCTGCTTTCTCCTCTAAATTGATTGCATGTACTTTAAGAACACTCCAGATTGGATACTGGTGTACCCGTATCAGTCCCTAGTATATGGTACACCATGTACCCAGGGCATAGGTACCCCAGAGGCCTCCCAGGGGCTAAAGCATGTATTATGTCTCCCCCGAGAGGCCATTCAAACTGACACCACAGGTCTGCTACTGCAGCCTGTGTAAGGTGGTGCATGCACCCCGTACGTAGATATAGGGTCACTATATCTATTCTAAATCACTGCACATATAAACCTATCAGTCACCCCTATGGTAGGCCTTATCAGTCATGAAGGCAGGGTGCTGGGTTTTATGGAGAGGGTGCTCATGCATGAGCAGAGCCCCTCTGCAGTTCAGAACCTATTTTCCGGGGTTGTTTTTGATGCAGCCAACCATATATATTTAAGTGCATTATAACCACGCGGTAAATGCTAACTTTAAACGGCTGCAAAAAAAAACATGTTGTGTTTGGTGTCAAACACCTTGGAATCATACCTCCACCCCAGTAATTGGTGTTTGAGGTATGATTCCTCCCTTGAAGATCCACTACTTTCGGTCACCGGGCTACCCGGTACCAGCTTTCTTGACCTGGGCATCACAAAACGGATGCTGCCAGCCACAGACATGCGTCTGCCCACCTGCTGCTGAGCTGAGCTCGAGCAGGGGAGGCTGGACAATAGGTTTCCTGTCACAGGGAGGTGTGACCACCTCCCAGAATGGATATAGTGTTTGGGGCTAGGTGGGTGCACTCTGAGAGTATATCACAACAAATAATACCTGGGGGTCTAAAGAAGAAGGAGGACAGTTTGACAGTAAGAGCCACTACACCCAATGCACACAGAGCAGTGTCAGTGAGAAGTGATAGTTAGTAACTGGTCAAGTCGAGACTCAAGAGTACAAGGAGAAAAATGTATTGTTCCCATCAGAAGCCACACTGTACCGCCCTTGTTGTCATCATTTGGGATCTCCTTACCCAGGAGACAAGACGGCCGGTAAGCATTACCGTGACCGAGATGTAATTAGAGAGCAGAACAGCAGAATGTAGTGGTGGCTACTGAAAAAAGCAGTGTACGGTGTTTGGAGTGAAAAAGTGAAGGGTACTAAAATTAGGTGAATGGGTGGAAAAAGAAATTTTAATGATATCCCCCAAACCCTAAGGTTAAAAGGCAGGTGTGGGTGCAGGTTTTAAAGAATAACCGCACTTATTAGTGGTCGACATGTTTCAGCATATCATAAGATTTTCTTAATGCATTCTTCAGGACCTATACATAATACACTACTGCTTTTGAAAAATAAATAAATTATGAAGATATCACCTGGACATCCAGGCGTGCTCAACCAAATACCTTACGTGTAGGTTGAGGAGCTTCACCCCACCTGGCTGCAGCGCAGGTAAAAGGAGCACCGCTCTAACCGTCGGCGTCTCCAGGCAGTCTTCAGTACTGCTCGGGCCCCCCCAGCAGAGATGGGTAATCTTCCCATCCCAGCCACTCAAGTAAGGAACCTAGGAGTCATTATCGACAATACTTTGTCGATGAAGCAGCAGGCAAATAAAGTCGCTGGCCTCTGCTTCACCATAATAAAATGGCTAAAGAAAATTATTTGGATGTTGCCCCAAAACACCCAAAAGACCGTAGTCAATGCACTAATAACATCACGCATTGACTACGGTAACATTCTTTACTTGGGCTCAAATCTTGCAGTGATAAAACGACTCCAAATGATCCAAAACGCGGCTGCACGACTCCTGTGTCAGATCCCAAAGTTTGAGAGAATATCTAAACATCTGAATGACCTACATTGGCTCAGGATAGAACATCGGATCAGCTTTAAAACCCTGACATATATGTTTAAAATTAAAACCAGAACTGCACCCGCCTACCTACAAACCCTGGCTTGTCCCTACCTTCCAACAAGAAATCTCCGATCTCTAACAGCAGCAAATTTTGCTATTCCTAGATTTAAACTCCAAAAAACGGGAGGGCGTTCTTTTGCTGTGAGAGGGCCCACTCTATGGAACTCACTTCCCCCTCAGATCCGGAAAGAAGAGAGCTATACGAAATTCCGGAAATATGTAAAAACCTGGCTGTTCCAGAAACAACTGCAGTAATACTACAATTTGGCAACTTTCCTTCTATCTAATCAAATGACTCAGGCGCCGGGAAACCCTTTTTGGGTAGCTGTAGCGCCATACAAATTTAAAAAATAAATAAAAATAAATAAATAAATAGCTATTTATATTACTATTTTGTGTTCTTCTGTTCTGACTGTTATCTATTGTGATTGCAAATATTATTGTTTTGCAAATAGGTAACTTGCTGCTGCTGCTTACATGCAGGTAAGGTAACCTATGTTTAAAAATAGGTGCTCGGCGCTACTAACTAATCGTCTTACTTGTTTGCAACTTTGCACTTACTTGGGCTGGTTATCTAAGAGCAGTTAGAGAATTTAAGTTAGGTAGGTTTTCAATCCACATAGGAAAGACTCCAGTCCTTTACTTTATCCTGACAGGCCGTCCTGTCCCCTGTCACTAAGATAGTGGTAGTAGTTAGTTAGTATCATTTGGTAATTTATGGGCCTGCCTTGTGACTCATGAGTGACGCATCCTCAGGCTCTCACATGACTTCAGTCCTAGTAGAACTTTTTGTAGTTCTTATAGTGAGTAAATATTAGCAACCAACCAATTTGGTGTATGCTGCAATTATGCATGCCTCCAGCTATGCATTAAGAAGAATAAATGCAGACTTAGTAATTGGCCCATCAAAGGGAGTTGTTGGAGTTGAGACTGAGAGTGTCTGAGATTGTCTGAGAGAGGATTGGGAATGAGATCTGAACTTAGAAGCAAATATAACTTTTTTGCAATTTATTCCTAAGCCAGGAATAGGCACTTACGTATGTTTAGAATTCAGGAATCGGAATTGAACTGTGGAATAATAATGATTGGATGGTACTCGACTGCAGTACATACATACTAGTCAACTACGACTACTACTACTGGTCGAATAAGTTGATATGATTGATTTAGCATAGGTCAATGTTATTGCAATTGCCGTTTCCTGTCTAAAAATATTTAACAGCAATTAGATTGATATATTTAACACAAATCATGTTTTGTCTCTTTACATGATCAGCATCCAGGGGCAAGAAGAAGACTCGGGCAGCTGGCAGTACGGTGGGTGCGGGTGCGGGAGCTTGTGGGTCCTCCCATGAACAGCAGGAAGCGGCCTCAGGTGCAGTCACAGATGGCTCTGCTGCTGGCCGCAGTAAGTCATCCCGGTGTTGTATATATTAATATTTCCCTAACTTTTATTGCTCTATTATTTTCATTTCATAATTTTCATTTTTCTAAAATGCTCTTCAATCTATCTGTTTCTAAATTCTTGCTTTTGGCATTTTGCTCCACCATTACCTACTACTAAGTACCACCACTAATATTGTTTCTTCTAGTAGTTGTTTTTATTTTTACATCAAATCAAACTGCATCTGACTATCTTCTGCTCTGACTCTGTATTAGACAGTCTGTCTATAGCTTGCTTTCTTCTGGTTTTCACTGAGCTTTCTCTCTCCCCTTAAGTGGATTTCCTAGTAGTGGTACTGTAAGACTCAGAGAACCCATTGGTCCTAACCTAGGCTACTACTAGTACTAGTAAGGACTCCTTACTACTCCTCGTAGCACTAATGTGCTGTGCAGACTGCAGATTGTATGCCCAAGACAAGTAAGGTATATCCGCAGGTTTGTGAATTTTGAGAAGAGAAGGTTTTAGTTTCTTTTACTGTCTCATCATGCTCAATCAGTAATGGTGGTCACTCACAGTGGACAGGAGCAGGACCTCCCAAAGTGGTGTATATTTTACTTTTTCCACTCCAGGCCTTGTTTTTTTTTAAAGCAGCAATTGATGGTGAACACCAAACAACTCTTACCATGCACCATGGCTGGAAGGAAGTATATGAGAGAAGTTGAAGGACAGCACCATTTTCAAACTAAGGGAGACCTCTGAGTCATGTCCGCCCAGTTGGCGCTCTTTCTTCTTTTCAAAAAATGAGATGCACCATAGATCTAGCCACTGAGTCCAGTCCTATAGGTAACCCTCTTCTTGAGAGGCTTTTCAAAAATTGCCACCAACAAAATGCCCAACCCGATATTTTGTAGTTATTTTTGATAGGAAATACTGTCTGTACTAGTATCCGAATTGTAGATAGTGATTTGTGTGGTGTATATAATTATGTATTTTCAATCTTGCTAATGAAAAAAAAAAATAGGAGAGGCATATATGGCATCTAAAAAAATTGGATTTTTTATTCCAGGTGTACTGACCACCGGTGCAGGGGCCAGCGGTGAGGGTCACCATGCCACTCCAGAGGGAGCAGAAGCGGCAGTCACAGGGGGTGAGCCAGCAGCACTGGCGGGCGGTGTTAAGTCATATTCCTTACTTATTGAGAATGATTAATACACTTGCTGCAAGGGTGCACACTCAGTACTAGTAGTACATTGTACTGATGAGGCTAAGTTGTTGTTTGTGATTTGTGAACACTGAACAGTTGCAGAGAAAACACCCTGGCCTGTACTTAAACATTAGCATTAGCGGCGGGAGTTGAGTAACTAATGGCTTAATCTATCTTCAACTCAGCAAAGACAGTTTCATGACGAAGACAAACAGTCAGACAACATGTATGACTGGCAGAGAAAGATGCGTGGGTGAAGGAAGGAATCCCGGGATGCATAGGTGGCGGAGGAAGATGAAAGCAATAGGTTGCTTGGATAGTTGAAGGATGGGTGAAAAGTTGAAAGAGAAAGCATGCCTGTCTGGGTGGGTGAACCTGTATGGGTTAAAGGAATCCTACGGGGGGTTTGAGGGGTCAAACTCTAAGGCAAGCAAGGGTGCATAGCATGGGTGGTGGTTGGTTATATATCTAAATATATGTTGTTGACAGTGAAAGCCAGTTTATAATACCCATGTTTGGATGGATGGATGCCTGGATGGTATCATAGTAGGTGAAAACAGATGAAGAGAATGTAAAAGAAAATTAAACCGTGCCAGAGTTCCAAAGCCAAGGGTGAAGAATATTATAAATAAAATAATAATAATGCTAGAAGAGCAATGCACTGAATATAAATGAAAAAAACAAACCAAGGGAAGAGCAAGGACAGTTTCTTGCAAGGTTTTTGATTCAAAGGTTTGAGGTTGTATTTGTATTTTAGAATGGAATACTCCCTTGACTCACTGTAGTTTGCAAGCACAACCTATATTGTGCATGACTAAATATTTACCCTACCCAAAATCGCCTCCCTTCGACTCCGAGGCCCACTTCTGCTCCAGTCCCCTCCCTGTGTCAGCCATGGGTGCCCTATCGGCTGCATGGTAACTAGTACTTACAAATCACTCAGTATGTCATCAACATCATCATCACGTGAGTGACATCATGATGTTGTGCCGCTGTTTCTCATCATCCATAAGCATGTGATCATTAACCATCATCATGTGCCTTATTGCAGCAGTGTAGTCAGGCTGAAAGTGAAATTGTCTGAGCATTTGCCATTAATTGAACAGAGTATGGCTATAATGGAAATATATAATTGTGTAGTACAGCTGCCCCACATGCAGACAGTAGTAAAGTACATGAGTCTGCGAGACTGCGACATGAGTATGTCAGTCTAGGGCACAAGCTGACTGAGCTGGCATGCCTACAAGGTTAATTGTGCTAAACACGAGAGTGAAAAAGAATACTTCTACTCTACTCCATACTTAGTGCCTGAAAGTATAATCATCATCACATCCAAATATTTGGGGCAGAGGAAGAGAAGTGAGGAGGAGAGGAGGATACAACAGCTGCTAGTGCTACTGCTACTACTGTGCCACTATAATTTGTATGTGCGGACTGTAATCTAATTTTGTGTAACTGTTTTGCTAAGAGTATTGGTTACAACAATTCTCTTTTTCTTCCTTTCTTGATAAAGCTACTCCTTCCAAAACCACAAGGCAGAAGTTGGTGGCCAGGGCCCAGCAAAGGAAGCTGGAGACCATACGGGAAGAATAGCGCCAGCTGGTTGTCCAGGCGGAAGAGGAGGAGGAGGCAGCAGCTGCAGCTTCTTCCTCCAATGCCCTGGGGCCCAGCCAGCTCCCCCACGTGCCATGGGTGGTACAGTACCGTGGTCTGGCAGCCGCCCATCACCATTGCCAACATCTACTGCTGTCTACCCCTGTTGTTCCTGCAGGAACATTCGAAGCCGCATGCTCCTCAGGATGGCGCGCCTGGGGCCCAGATGAAGGAGATCCTAAAGTAAACTAACCGGCATCCCCACCATTAGATATCAGACTCAGTCATCACATCACCAACCTCAGTCTTCTTTGACTCTTGCCCCTTTATAAATCTTTTTTTGGTGGTTGGGATGTTGGGGACTAGTTGGGGAACTTTGGGGTTTACTTTTTCTTCAACAACTAACTTGGACATGTATAGTTATTTAAATTATTGGACATTGGTTGGGGTTAGGGAGAGGGGTGGGCCAGGTGACGGTTTTTCTTCTAGTTCATATTTGCTAGGGTAATAAATAATTTATAGTTTTTCAATACATATGATATGATGCAAATCTTTTCTGGGGGAGGGGGTTACTTTTTTACATCACCTTGTATGTTTTTGTTTCCTCCTTTTGCTGCAGGGCAGCAGACAGTTTTTGAAATCTGCCAATAGTGTAACACACCCACATATAGATGCAGTACCCTTACTTGTCCTACTACTGTCAGTCTCTTCTCCTAGTCTATGCATTCTGCAACGTAACCCCTTCGTAGAATGTACTCGGAAGGATATGGGTGTGTGAATTAATTAATTTCCATAAGATATTCATTATTGACTCCCCCATACTTCTTCTCTTACCTGTGATTGATGTTGAGCCGAAGCAATGGCTGCATGGTGATGGTTTGGTTTCCTAAGGTGCCATCCATGGTGGGTGGTGGTAGCAGTAGTAGACAGTTGCATTTGCAAAAGAAGAAAATGAGACAAGTCAGTCACCTGAGGAAGACTAGGGAAAGAGTAGTAGAAGTACAGTAAGTAGTAAGTAAGTACACAAGAAGAAGACTGCTAAACAAGAAGCAAGTGATGATGAAGGATATTGATATTATTAATGCTAAAGTAAAATAAAACATAATGGTGGTAGGGATAGCCTAGTACAAGTTGTTGCAACAAACAGAAGTAGTGGACTCGACCTATGAAGTGGACCTTTAGTGCTGGAAGGATGAAATTCATGATGGCAATTAATAATGGGTTAATATAATTATGTTCCTCTGGAAAAAAAGAGAATAGCGAATACTTCTGAGCATGGGTGGGCACTGGGCAATCTGTTGCCAGCGTGGTCGATGATATATATACTTAGAGCAGAATTAGAAAATCCTCCCCCGCCCTTGAATTAGTGTTGCTTACTTGCTTTAACCACATCCGCCCCAGCAAGTGTGTGATCAATTATTGGTGTAAATTTAATTTAGTCACACCTCAATAAATCACACATCCCGGGGGAAGAGAGTTAGGGTTTGATGAATGTTTGGGAAGGGGTATTTGAGGGAAAGGTTTGACAAAGGCAAACACTACACATGGACAACACACAATCTTGGCAAACAACCATTATATTAAAAAATCTGTTAAGGGAGAAAAAAGAAATGCATTCATGATGTGGTTAATGAATCATGATAAGTAGTACTACTGCTAAGTAGACTAGTAGACAGTACAGGGCAGCAGTATATTATTAATTATTATTATTATTATTATTATTATGCAATTGCATTGCCTGTCTTCCCTCAGAGAGACCCAAATGACATATATTTTATTTATGTTATGTTGTACCTGGCTTTCTTTTTAAAGCTAGCAAAGAAAAATAAAAAATAGTTGTAGGGATATAAGCAAAGACTAGGAGCAAACCTAATAAACAACAACACACAGTTGTAATGATTGAAGAGAAAAACTGAATCAAATTAATTAAAAGATGATGAATGATACTAAGTTACTGTATTATCCTGTTCAAATTGGGAAGTTACATCTCGTTTTTCCTCACGGTCCTCCCTTCCATGGACACTCTCTCCGTCAATCTTGGCTGCCCCACTGCCTGCCTGGCGGATGTAGATTGGTAAGATAAGTGTGAGTTGTTTTTCGCAGTAAAGCACAAGGTAAAGGCCGGCCTGTAAGTGTAGATGGAGAAACCAAAGGGATATTGAAAAATCAAGGAGGAAAAAAATGCATAGATTACGGAGGAGTGCAACAAGAACAGTTTCAGAGGCGGCATGGCTAAATCATGTCTACTCTGTTTCCAGCATTAACCATGCTATAACAACAGCAGGACACAGCAGGCTCATGGCACCCACTCAAACTCCTGCTAGTCTAGATTTTGACTGAGCCAGACAGAGCACACATATACAGCAACATAACATTTTCCAAATTAATTAAGTAACTAAATCAATGCACTGCTGTCAGTCATACCACACCACTATACTGACTACTCCACCACTACACAGACATGTAGGTCTGCTGTAGTTGTTGTTGATTGACTTGTTTACCTTATGCCATTTCCTGAAACACCCCAAGTTAATCCATCAATCATATCCGAGTCTGTGGTCATCATCATCATCATGGTGTCTAACTCAGTCTGTAATGTTGTACCGAGTGAGTCCTCCAAATTCCATATTCAAAAATGCAATGGATCGCCTTGTAGTAGAAGTACAATTTGTTATTAAACAACAAGAAGGGAGGAAACAATTACTTACGTCACTTTTTTAGTGTGTAGATTAAATACTAGTGCACTTAGTTCATGCACAACAACAACAACAACACAAACACCAATCACTCAGAGTCAGCATCCAATGCATGCCATCATTCCCTATGCAGATCTTAAGGGGCAGTCCCTCTCGCTCGGAAAGGAGAATAGCTATAGTCATGTTCTTTTGGAGGGACTCGACGAGGCAGCAGGCACACATTTCTTGTACTATTCTCCATCCAATGTCTGGCTTGAGGGAAAAGGATTTAGGGCGAGTCCGCAGGATGGACGGAGCAGGACATTGAGGAGTGGACTTCCTTATGAAATGCGCACAGTTGCAACGCCAATACGGCAATAGAAAGACAAGACAATGGTGATGGATTTGTTGTGATTCAATTTGAACCATAAAGACAGAGATACACACAAATAATAAAAGTAAATAAGGAAGAAAGAAAGTAACAAGTTAAACCTAGTTGTCAGAGAAGTAGAACTCATCCTCAAACTCTGGTGGTTGACCCAGAAGTAGGTCATCTACCACACTACTTTTACCACCTAAGTCACTGCCCTCCTCTTCCTGATGTGCTGCAGGTATGGTGTAATCCAATGGTATAAAATGCAGAATCATTTTGATCATAGTTAACATCTCCACGTTTTGGGGCGAGAGACTGGTCAATTTCACTATTAAAATAGCACCAGCAGCACTGAAAACACACTCAGAAGAGACAGGGCAAGCCAGATAGTTTATCACCAGCCTGCTGAGCACTGGCCAATGGCGACTTTTCCTATACCAATACAGCAATGGGTTTTGATCAATGTAAACCTATGTTGGGTCATCCAGATAGGCCTGGACCATCCGCTCAATGCTAGGGGTGCTCCGCATTGCCCGGCCTCTTTTGCCTTTGCATATGCATCAACACTGAACCTAACAAACTCTTGCTGTAGATTCCATGCTTGTGCCGATTTTACAGGGGCTGGTTATGATGATGATCCTATTCTTGATGTTGTTGATGTCAATGGTTTTAACTGCTGTGAGCTAAACGCACTAACCTCAGGTTCTGAAGTTGAACTTGACACAGGCTGCCCTGCAGTACTTGTTGTGGGCTGTAGTAGCAGGCCTCTAATTTCCAGCCGGTCTTTTTCAAAGCGACTGGCTACCACTTGTGAAAAAGGAATTAATGTGTTAGTGTTCAGTTCTGATTTGTACCGTGGATCCAGAATAGTGGCAGAAATGTAATGGTTGGATGACACAATCTCAGATTGCACCCTTGTATTTCCAGCTAAGCGACGGGATAAGCTCTCCACCAACTCATATGCTTCTTTTTTTTCCTCCACACCTTCGTACATTGCAGACACCCCCTTCAGCTGCTCCTGTAGCATGTGCAACAATGGGATAGCTTGACCCATAGTACAGTCCTCCTTGCTGACTTCACGTGTGAAGAGTTCGAAAGGAAGTAGCATCTCTATCAGGCATTTAACTAGACCCCATTGGTCCATCTCACCAGTCATGCCTTACACACTAGCATCCCCTAGGCTTCGCATGACATATTCATTGTTTGGTCTGTACTGCTCAAACAGACGGTCAAGCATGTAATAAGTTGAATTCCAACATGTTGGCATCTCCTGGATGAGTGCTTTAACTGGCATCCTATACTCACATTGAATGCTCCTCAGCTGCTTCCGGGCTTTAAAAGAATGGCTGAAATGTGTGCATATTCTTCTGCAGGTGCTCAGTAAGTTGCTGACTTTGTATTCTTTTTTCAGAAAGTTTATAACAATGATGTTAGTGCAGTGCGCCAAACACAGGACCCTGAAATAGCCACCATCGTCCATGGCCTTAACTATATTACTGCCATTGTCTTGGGCAACACAATCAATGGTAAGCCCTCTTGGGTGCAGGCATTCAAAGACCTTGCTGTTAAACTCTTCTAAAATGTTTGCAGCAGTATGAGATTTCACCATGGCGAACATGGCTATAGTTGCAGTGTCAACACCCGCAGATATCTTGTCTCTAACCCCCACAAAAGAGATCCAGTGTGCAATGAAGCACATGTAATCAGTGGCTTGGCAACTGGTCAACATGTCTGTTGTCATGTGGATACTGTGAACAGTACTCTGCCACAAAGCTTGTCCAAGCAATTCCAGCACGTTGTGATGTGGTGCTGGAACAGCAACTCCGGCAAAATAGGACCGGCTGGGAAGATTCCATTTTAGACAGATGGCTGTCACAAATACAAGAAACCCCTCCCCCTTCCACTAAAGAAAAAGGGAGAAGGTCCAGCGCTAACATTTTAGCCAGCTCCGCATTGTACAAACGTGCCGTTGGGTGGTTGCGTTCATACTGCTCCTCCGACCTAAACATGCTGAGAATGGTAGGCTGGATTTTTTTCCTTTCTGGTGCCATTGATGCAGGTGACTTCTTAAACCAGATGTTGTTAGGCTCAACACCGCACTTTTTTTCGTTGCGGTACTCTGTTGCCTTGGTGTCTCACTCTCAGCCTGATTCTTACTCTTTTGCCACTGAGATGTTGCTGAGGCTGATGAGGATGTGGGTGGTACCCCTAAAGTGCTGGGGACAGGGCTTCTTTGTAATCCAGAGAAAGTGTCTCCCTCTTGTTCACCTTCCACTGCGATCGAATCTTCTACTTCTTCATCACCACCAACAGCAATGGGTGCAGTTTTACTTTTTTGGCCTTTAAGGTGTTCCTCCCACTGGATTAAGTGATGTGTTTTCAGATGGGTTGTTTGGCCTCTGGTACCACAATTTGTACCAAGCTTACCCCGACTAACACCTTGTTTACAAATGGAGCATATAGCAACATTCTTCTCCTTACGGCTAACCGAAAAGCAGTTCCAAACTGGGGAGGTGAACTTTCTGGAGCTGCCAGAGGTGCCACTTGCAATGCCGGATGAACTGGAGGGTGGGCGTGGAATTAAACTCTGTCCACTCCCACTACCTACTTCTACTGAGGTGGTTGTGCTGGATGTAGGGTGCTGCCAGGCCTTTGCAAATGCAAATATGGAAGCTGGAGGTGGTGTTGGTGTTACCTGTGTTGGTGGTATCTGTGCCACATCCCTCATAACAATTTGGGATGGGGTAATGCCGGTCTCCACTTTGGCGGGACTCATGTCCATGATGACTGGCTCATCATCATCCTCCTCTCCTACATCTACCTCCATGACACTAATGCTTTATGGAACCTTCCTTTTCCCTAGCCTTGTCTGGTGGCGTCTCTCTCTCTCAGACTGAGGTGGTGGCTTCCAAGTGGCATCTAGATCATCAGAAGGGGGGCTTGCAGAAGAACTTGATGGACTAAGCCTCCTTTTCCTTTGCTGGGAATCTTCAAGGCAATGGATCTTCTGAAAGAATGGTTTGCTCTTCTTCCTCTGCAGGAAGCTCTATTTCCTGAACTGCCCCTTCTTCAGGAGGAACAACTATTATTGTGGGCTGTGGTTGCGGCTGTTGTTGTCCTCTTATCTGAGTTTCCTGCGATGATTGGGTACTACTTTGCGATAATGATGAATCAAGTTCAACATCGCTGCTCGTTGGCGTTGTCATGATTAGAATGGCTGCCCCTGCAACGGACATGGGATTGGGTCTAGGTGGTTGGTGGGGTGGGTCCACTGATGAGCGGTGCTGCTCCCAGCTTGATCCCCAGCCCCCTCTGCTACAGGTGCAATTTTTTGTTTCCCAAAAAAGATCTTGGTCGGCACAAGTGGCATTACCTTCTTCTTCTCAGTGGCAACTTTCTTGGTACTGGTGGACCTGGTACCTTTCTTTGGGGTCCTCTTCTTCAGATGTCAGCAGCACACAGTGGCGCAAGTTGAAGAGATGTCTGTGGTCACACATCATGTGACGTCGTGCACAGCAGGACTTCTGTCTGGCAGTACCATGGGTGATGACACCTCCTCCTCTTTTGTGCACCTACATGCAAAGAAGCAAAAAGAACATAAGTGAAACGTGGCATTTATTGTTGTGTTCAAATTACTACTAATACAAACAAACAAATATAATATGTAACTTAGTGTGTGTGGTCAGTCACACTTGTTAGTATTATTATTAAATTGTATTAACTCAGTTATTACAAAAGAAATCTCTGTGTAGCCATTTGTGAGACTTTGACAACAAGGGATTTCATGGTGTACTTTGTTATATGCACTCAACAAGGATAGGCAAAAAGAAGAATAAAAATACAAATATAATGGAACCTGTTTGGCAATGGGATTGTGAATGTGTTTGTGCATTACGTGGAATGCAGCATCATTCAGGAAGCTGTAGCTGGCAATGTGGATTGAAACAGTAAGCCTAGAAGAACAAAGGAAAGACATGCAGACCTATGACAAAAGCAGCACACTAACTACCACCACAAAATACCTACCAGCCACATGGTCACTCACACAACATGAAGTAGGAGGCCTGTAAAAAAATGAACTCAAGCAGGCCCCATATGGCTAGACAAAGGATGCAGGCTAAACAACACAGCTTTAATGCAGCAATGCAAAAACGAAAATCCACAGGGCTAAAAAACATTTGCAAGGTACACAACAACCACACCACACACATCCAACAAAGGCATTTATTTAACACACACGAAAAAAGTGAAATCTACCCCCAAAAAACATTTTGCAATTCAATCCAATGCCATCCATGCCCTAAATGATGTTTAAATTCAACAGACACCACAGAAACAGTTGTTTTATGCACCCATGATGGCCTACTGGCTAAATAGGCCTATTGGCAGACTAGGCCATATAGTGAAGTGAATCAATTCAAATTAATAATATTGCAAATGTTTTAGAAAATGTAGTGAACTGTCCTGCATTTTTTTGCTGGCTAAAAAGAAAAAAAACATTCAAAACAAAAACAAGGGTCACAACAAAGAAAGCGACATGCGACATGCCTATGGCCAATGCACACTGCCTGACTGTACAAAAGGGCCGCCAGCCACATGGCCAGGCCACAACAACAAGAAGCAGTAAGCCAAGTGGAACAAAAGAAAGACATGCAGGCCTGTGGCAAAAGCAGCACACTAACTACCACCACAAAATGGCCACCAGTCAAATGGTCAGTCACTCACACAACAACAAGCAGGAGGCCTGTAAAACAATGTACTCAAGCAGGCCAATATGGCTAGACAAAGAAGGCATGCTTTAATGCAACAATGCAAAAACAAAAAAACAAAGGGCAAAAAAAGGTTTGCAAGTTACAAAAACAACCACACCACACACATCCAACAAAGGCATTTATTTAACACATACGAAAAAAGTGAAATGTACACCAAAAAAAACTTTTTGCAATTCAATCCAATGCCATCCATGCCCTAAATGATGTTTAAATTCAACAGACACCACAGAAACAGTTGTTTCATGCACCCATGATGGCCTACTGGCTAAAAAGGCCTATTGGCAGACTAGGCCATATAGTGAAGTGAATCAATTCAAATTAATAATATTGCAAATGTTTTAGAAAATGTAGTAAACTGTCCTGCATTTTTTTGCTGGCTAAAAAAAAAAACAATCAAAACAAAAACAAGGGCAACAACAAAGAAAGCGACATGCGACATGCCTATGGCAAATGCACACTGCCTGACTGTACAAAAGGGCCGCCAGCCACATGGCCAGGCCACAACAACAAGAAGCAGTAAGCCAAGTGGAACAAAGGAAAGACATGCAGGCCTGTGACAAAAGCAGCACACTAACTACCACCACAAAATAGCCACCAGTCACATGGTCAGTCACTCACACAACAACAAGCAGGAGGCCTGTAAAACAATGTACTCAAGCAGGCCAATATGGCCAGACAAAGAAGGCATACTTTAATGCAACAATGCACAAAAAAGAAAACAAAGGGCTAAAAAAGGTTTGCAAGTTACAAAACAACCACACCACACACATCCAACAAAGGCATTTATTTAACACATACGAAAAAAGTGAAATGTACCCCAAAAAAAACTTTTTGCAATTCAATCCAATGCCATCCATGCCCTAAATGATGTTTAAATTCAACAGATGGGGCGTGGCCAAGATGGCGAGTGGGTAGGACGTGCTTTGCTTTGTCTCCCCGCTCCCGAGCGCCCAACTCTTCCCCAAAGTGCGCTTTGACCCCTTCAACAGCTTCGAGACGCAGTAAGTTTATACCTCCAGAGCCACTGTAGTTTTGAAATGGTGCGTAATGTGGCTGAGATTAATCTCCAGGCGGCGGGCCACGACGTGTTATTGTAAAATGGTACCCGGACCTAGCTAGTAACTCGGCAGTACATGTGGAGAGATAGGGGCATCGTGGGAGCCGGGTCTCCAATCCGGAATCCCTTGGCAGCTATACCTCTGGGAAGGACAGCGTGCGAGCTGCCCCCATCAGACACCGGCGCGGAGGCTCTGGAGGCAGAAGCGGGAGGCCAGCTGCAAGAGTGGAACGGGTAAGGCTGTGTGGGGACCACACCTCAAGTGGGTTGATTGGGTACAGGAGGTGGAGGCCCGTCAGCGGAAGGCCCGGCGATGAAGAAACTCGGCCAGAACATCAACTGGCTTGCTCCCGCATGGTGAAACCATTGGAAATGGGGCTGGGCTGCAGCCCACCAAAGAGAACACCGGAGCCTCGCCATCAGGGGCTGGTGAGACAGCAGCGGGCGCAGGACACACTTGGGCGGCCTAAAGGTGGTAAGAGAGGCAATAAGGCAGAGGAAGGAGACCGAGCGAGGCGCAGAAGGGCGACGGCCAGACTCACCGGCTGGCGCCCACACATAACTGCAGCAAGCTCTCGGGGGACTGCTGCAGTGGCCGGGGGGCCTGTTGATAACCCGCGCGGCCCGGGTGGCAGTGCTACCAGGCCTGGCAAAACACGCCGCCATTGGACCACACCAGCGGGCATGCCTGGCCAGGGCACGATCAGAGATACGGCGGCGCAGGGCCCAGCTACAACAAGCATGGGCAGGTGAACAGGGCTGGAGACGCGGTGAGCCTAGTGGCGAATGGTCACACATAAGGGACATCGGGCAGGGAATTCGACTGGCGCCCTATATGCCTGGGGTGTGTTTTTCGGCAGAGGAGCGTGCAACGAGGTCAGCAGCCATAACTACGGCAGCGGGGGGCCTGGTACCGATCAGTGCCAGACAGGCGAGGAAGCGTTAGGACCAAGCCACTATTGAAGCACCTGAGGGAGTACGCAGCAGACCTGGCAGGAAGAAAGTCAGAGGCCTACTCCACCAAGAGCTCAGAGGCGGGGAGGCTCACGGGCATCCGAGCATCTGACACGGGCCTCAGGAAGCGGTAACTCACCATCATATTGGTCGGACCCGCGCAGGCAGGAGGCGGTGAGGCCTGGCGTAAGAGGGCGGTGGAGGCCCACTCACACAAGCAAACCTGGCCTAACCATAGGGGCGGAGGAATTGGGACTTGACTGGTGACCGTATCCTGGAGAACATGAGATGGTCCGGCACTGGGGCCTCGTGACTGCTCTCGATCCAACCCCGGGAGCTGGAGCGGGGGTGAAGCAGGCATCCCTCATGAAGGAAACCCAGGCTTGCTAGCACTGCAGACAGGGCGAGGTGGATATTGACAGGGGTGCCCCACTCAGAGCGGAGGGACAGCAACAGGGACCACCGCCTGGAGACTTTTGGGAGCCTGGAGAGCCAGATCGCTCAGAAAAGGGGCACAGGCAGACCCTCGGGGGCTGCCCACCACACAACAGACAATGCTTAGCCTAACCAATGTGAGCTCTGCCCCCTCAGTTGCGCTGAAGCTCGGATCCTAAAAGAATCTATCTACATTGGCTCATCAGAGGTATAATCACCTACTGCTGACCCTCTGAAGAAATGGAAAGGGGTGGAGAGGCCCTCACTTGGGATGTCTTCGAGAGCGGAGCGGCAAATCCTAGGAGACTGAAGACAGTACAGCTGCGTGCCACACACCGGCATACAAGAAGTCAGAAGCAGGTCTTCATCACTTCCTGGGGCGGCCCTCAGCCGCGGACCCGCCGTGTCTGATGCCGACATAACGGCGCAGCGAACCAAGAAGGACCGAACACTAAAAGATATGCTAACTAAACCCATGCCAACAAGCTCCAATGCCGAGGGGGCAGAGGTCCCGATTACCCAATTCCACAGCCACAACATAGTGCTGTATCAAGACTTGGCAGCCATCACCCTCCAAAAAGGCAAGACTTTCGAAAAGTGACCTCCCTCCTATGAGACAAAGGGGTGGCATATTCCTGGGGGCACCCATTTCTAAAAATGTTTTAATGGGAAGTCAGGTTACACCTGATCCGATCGCTGCAAGAAGCCCAAAAGCTGCTGGCCTTGCCACCTCCCAGCCCGGATGATAAGCTCAACACTAGTCAACGGCCACCCCAAGAACGATGGCAGAGAGTTGGTACGAGATGGCTCTCAGGAGCTTCCTGGGGGCCTGACCCTGAAGCCATGCGGCAGGAACGAAAGGCATCCTTGGAGTCTGTGCTCAAGGCTACAGCATCTAATGATAGCTCCTTATTGAAGCGGGATTGATACCATATGAAGAGCGGTAGGGGCTTGGGGGCGGGGGGTGGGAGATTCCATCTTTCAAGCCACGAGATGTCCCTGTTCACTTTATTTTCCAGAGACGCGCGATCAAGCCCAGCGGGCTCTGGACATTGGGGGGGATTAGGGAAGTTCAGTTGGGTCCACGCAATCATAGGTGGCATAGGTGGCATAGGCGGCTGGCTGAGGGTGAGGGGAGGGGGGGGGCACTGTTTTACAGCGAGGGCTGGCCCACGGTGGCTACAGCTGCGAGCGACCACCTATACTCCATGACACACTCAGAGATACACATTTTAACCCTTAATGTATGTGGCCTGAATAGCCCTAACAAACGGAAATCCATATTATCAAATCTCAAGCATTCAGGGGCAGATGCATGTCTCCTACGGGAGACTCATCTTCTGTCCAAGGATTGGCCTAGGCTGTGGTCCAGAGCATTCCCTCAACAGTTTTTCTCTTCCACCAAGGACAAAAAAGCAGGTGTGACCAAATTGGTGGGTAAACTATTCACCGGGAAAGTGGGTGATAAAGTAGCGGAAGTCAGAGGCCGGCTTTTAGCATGCAAGCTGTGGGTGGGGAGTCCGCCCCTGGTAGTGGGGTCTCTTTACCCAACACTGGACAAGAGAAATTACTCAAAGCTGCCCTGTCTGATGTCCTGGGGGCTCAGGAGAGATGGGTAATTGCAGGAGGTGACCTGAACTTAGTTATGGATACGTCAGCAGACAGGTCTTGCCACAGATACGCCCAGACAGGAGCAATCTCTGCGGAGGGTTGGCAGTGGCTACAGAACCAGGGGCTTATAGATATATGGAGGGCAGCTCATCCCCACGCCTCGCAATTTCCCTACTACTCCCACGCACACCACATGTATGCCCGTCTAGACCATTTGCTGCGTATGGCGGAGGTGAACGCATTGGTGAGGGATGTCAATACAACGCTGGCTGTCTTATCTGACCATGATGCGGTACAAGCGACCCTGTGGGTGCCACAACCACATTGGACACGTGGGGGTTGGAGAATGAGAGAGGGCATGTTACACAAACCAGCTGTGTAGGAAGAGATCCTCAAATGTATCACAGACTAACTCGACATGAATGACACCGAGATGTTTCTAGGTCCAGTTTATGGGGGATTCTTAAAGCGTTGGTAAGGGGAGAACTGATTGCGATCTCCTCTGCCGAGAACAGAGAGCATAGGCCTAAACGCGAACAGCTCACAGCCCAAGTTTTGGTACTAGAGAGGGTGCACAGCAGGACTCTGGCACCCAGGGTTTGGTGTCAACTGAACGCGGCATGGGCCCAGTTAGAGGGACTCGACCTCGACCGGGCCAAGTATGCGGTGCTCTGGCTTAAGCACTCCTACTACATAGGAGGCGACAGGACAAGACGAGCAAACTGCGAGCCCGCACCTTACATTCCAAAGTACATTCTCTCAAGTCGACCTCGGGGACCATGGCCGAAAGCGATGAGAAGATAGCTCAGGTCTTTCAATCATTTTAAGCTGAGCTGTATCGCAGGGAGACCCCTTCACCCGTCCATGTCAACGTCTATCTCGAGGGGTCCCACATAACCACCCTAGCTCCAACCCACGCAAACATGTTAGATGCACCCATACATATAGGGGAGGTCATAGGGGCGATCTCGTGTCTAAAGCCTCTGAAGTCACCGGGACCGGACGGTTTCTCCGCTGGGTTTTATAAATTATTCTGCATGGTGCTGGCCCCGGTATTGACAAAACATTTTAACTCCTTCACAGGTCCGAGGACCATTTCCTCAGACATGCTAGCGGTTTCCATAGTCGTACTGCCAAAGCCAGGAAAAGATAAATCCCTGTGCGGATCCTACCTACCGGTGTCGCTGCTTAATGTTGATCTGAAGTTGTTCACGGGCATACTGGCATCTCGACTGGGGCCCCTTATGCCGGGCATCATAGAACCGAACCAGTCTGGTTTTATTAAAAAACAGCAAAGCAGCGATAATACCAAATCCCCATTCAACCGGGTAGACTGGGACTTTTTGGATAAAACCTTGCTCCATTTTGGGCTAGGGGAGAGGTTTCGGGCCTGGGTGGCGAGTTGCTACAACAATCGTACGGCGACTATAAAAGTGAATGGGGTTACATCCAGACCATACAAGATACGAGGAACCCGGCAGGGGTGCCCAATGTCACCCCTTCTTTTTGCCCTCTATGTTGAGCCGCTCGCCCAGAAGATCAGCGGGAATCCCGACATACTGGGCATTCCGTTTGGGGGGGAAAGACACACAATAAGTCTCTATGCGGACAACATTATCACCTCCCTTGAAGCACCAGATTGATTAGTTCCAGTGTTTTAACGGGAACTAGAGGCCTTTTGCCGGGTCTCGGGTTTCCGGGTTAACGTCGGGAAACCAATGATCCTAAGACTAAACTAAACAGGACATTCACTCGCCTCGGGCAGGAACACGTACGCGGGTATACAGGTAAAGACATCGATCCCCTATTTGGTCATTGAATTGGCCTCATTGGTGTCCCAAACAGTCATGCTCAACTATAACAGACTATCCTCTCAAATCGAGCGGGACCAACACCAGTTATCCCTTCTGGGAAGAGTGGCAGCAATCAAGACATCCATCCTGCCTGAAGCACTATACTTGTTCCAGACAATCCCGATTTGGCCACCAACCGGTACTATCCAGAAACTGCAACAAGTAATCCAGCGCTTTGTATGGGCGGGAGTTAGGCTTCGGCTGCGGAAAGAACTGGATTACTTACGGCCAGAAGTGGGGGGGGATTGGGGATACAGAGTATCTTAGAATACTTCAGGGCAGCTCAGCTCCAATACCTAGTGGAGTGGAGCAGATCTGAATCCGAAAAGAGATCGCTGTTCCAAGACAGGGCGCTGGCCAAACTATCGCTTTGGAAGGTCCCATTCCTTAAGCATGCATATCGACCTCCCAATCTCAGGAGCTCCCCCATCACACACTCATTGCTTAAGGTATGGGATGGGGTCGCCATTGAGAAAGGGTTGTCCTCTTTCCCTTCCCCCATGACTCCCATTCTCGACAACAAGAAGTTTTCCCTGGGGGCCGACGAAAGGGTGTTTCCGATGTGGAGGGAGGCGGAATGCAAGGCAGCAGGGCACTTCTTCGATCTGGAGGGGAGCCTTTATTTCCATGACATACAGACAGATTATGGCCTCCCAGAGACCGAACGGTTTCCCTATCTGCAACTAAGGGATTGGTTACTCAATACAGAGGTACTACCAAAGGTCTCGAGGAAGTTGACGAAATTAGAAAAATGGCTTTTCAGGAAGAACACGGATAGGAAAATGATCTCGAAGTTATATGAGGTACTACGCCCTCAAGCCAAAACCCACAGCCGGACAGAGGAGATGGGCAGGGAAATTGGGGAGAGACCTCACAGCAAAGGAGTGGGCAGATGTCTACTACTGTGCTTCCCACACTGCACGCAATACAGCTAGCAGAGAGACGGCAGCTAAGGTTGCTATGTACTGGTACTTGACTCCTGTCCATCTTCATAGGGGGAACCCAGATCGCAGCCCAACTTGTTGGCGTGGGGTCTGAGCAGACAGCACGTTAGTAAACTTATTGTGGGAATGCATAGAATTGGCGAACTATTGGTCGGCAATCCTGGACGAAGAGGCTCGCCAATTTGACACGCAAATCCCAAGATTCCCAGCTTATGTGGTTTTGGGCCTACTTAACCCGCTAATGTATCCATTAAGGTTCGAAAAGGGAAACAAATTGGGCTAGCATTGGGGGCATAGAAAGCATAGAGACATTACGGACATTTTAGTAAGCCCACTCGGGGCCATACTGGGGGCACCCATTTATTGTATATCAAGAATGAGTATGTGGAGGGCGTGGCTAGCAACCAGACAAGATGGCCGCAGTTTAACCGAGCTCCGTTGTAGACGGGCCTTCCCGCATAAATCCGGTAATTGATGTTGAACGAACATCAGTGTTGCACTAAGAATCCAGTGGAGGACAACTTCTGGCGCCGAACGGGCTAATCTGGACCCCCAGAGCTGCAGAGAGCGCGGAGATCTGCTACCGAGAAGACCGCGGCCTGTGCCCACGTTGCAGTTGGGACCTAAAGTCAAACACCCTGGACGGAGGTAGGCGGCGTCGGCTGTGGCGGAACTGGGCGCGGAGGCTGAAGGCACGCTGACTCGGCCGTGAACCGCCGTGCAGAGTTAGATCACTGTACCCGCGGCTGGGAGAAACAGGCGAAGACGCATAATAGCAGCGGGGGAAGACCATCGGTACCCGGGGAGGCGCCGCACAACTGGGTCTCACTGATGGAGCAGCCTGGGCACCAGCGGGCGACAGCGCAAAATAATTTCAGTGGGGTCATTCACTGCTCTTAGTAGCAGCAACTTCCAACGCTGGACCCCCAAAGATAAAGAGATCACTGTGACCTGCCATTGGGAACGTAGCGGCCTAGAACCAGGCTGCAGCCGGGGCCTCAAGTAGGGGCTGACCCCGAACTCCGGAAGACCGGTGCAGGACTGACATAGGCTGTGTTGGCCGGGGCGGAGCTGGGCACTGAGATCTGGGGCGCCCAGCCACCGCCGCGCAACATCAAAATGCGGTCAGCCACTACACCCGCTGTGGGGAAAACCAGGAAGATCACCAGTGAGCATAGAGGTCCTGTGCAACTAGGGCCCATTGCACCAGCAGAACTAACCCAGGACACAAGAGGCAGCAGAGACCGGCATGAGGTGGTGATTGCCAGCAAAGGCGAAGGCGCGCACCACCCGAGCGCAGAAACAGAAGTGCGAACATTTTCCGACAGTGCACATCAATTCCAGTCCGACAGCGGGAGCCGGGGAAAATAGATCGTAAGGGCCCATCGACCCCACCATCAAAATACAGTGCCGGTGCAGAAGGGGCAGAGTGTGATTACAGTAAGCAGACTCACAACCCTGGAGCGGAACACGCCTGAAGGCACTGGGTGATAGGCCTACAAAAGGTGCAAATCTGCCGTAGAGATGAGTGGGAGAGGGCCCAAAGCACAACAGGCCCCCAGGCTAGACAAATATGCCTACACGAAGGATTCCTCCGGAACGCTGGCCAGCACCCGACCTCCAGACGCATCAGAGGGCACAGAGGAGGTGACCCTCCAAGATGTAATGGCAGGCCTACGGACAATGCAGTCCTCGATGGGCACGATCTCCACGGATATCTCCCTAATAAGGGCAGACTTTGCTAAAATGTGGGACCGACTGGTGGAGGTTGAGAAGACAACGGAGGGGCTCTCGACGGACATGGCAACACTGCAGCAGCAAGTGCAGAGGCTACAAGAGAACAACAAACTGATGAAGGCCAAACCGGACAACCAGGAAGGCCGCTCCCAGCGAAATAACGTGCGCCTCGTAGGTGTGCCGTAAAATGCAGGCGGACCAGCCCTTTATCTTTTTGTAGAAGATCTGATCCAGAACCAACTGCAGCCACGGGGGCTCTCTAATTATTTTTCCGTAGAAAGAGCGCACCGTGTACCAGGAGGCAAACCACGTCCGGGAACACCACCACGGTCGATATTGGCGTGAATTTTCAATTTTCTAGATTGCGATGCAATCCTGCAGGCCGCATGCATCGCACCACTAATAAAGGTTGATAACTTGGAGGTCTCCTTCTATCCTGATTAAACAGCTGCCGTCACACAACAAAGACGCAGTTTCACGGAGGTTAAGAAAGAACTGCGTGTCAGGGAGTTGAAGTACTCTATGATTTTCCCAGCGAGGCTCCGAGTTGAATCTGAAGGAAAGATATTGTTTTTCGAAACACTGGGAGAGGCACGTGACTGTCTAGAGGGATGGAGACCGGCCAGAAGGCCCAAGAACAGGGAGAAAACACCCGTTACTCACTGAGAAGTCTGAGGGCAGAACCCAATGAGGAGGGATATCACCACTAGATTGAAAATATGGACGCCTACAGGACAAACACAACACAGGCAGCAATAGCTAATGACCTACTGTGAGGCCTCCATATTTTGGAAGATGCCCTTTGTTGAACACTGCTGTGTGAGAAGAGACACTGACCATGAAGGTACTGTGTCATGAACATTCGTTTACACGGACTTTAATCAGGGGTCGGAGCCCCCACAGGTAGGATCTAACAGATGGGGGACAACACTGAACAGACAGTTTGTGATGGGAGGTCCTTGTTCTGATCACAGAAGACTCACCCCTGCGAGTGATGTGGTCTGTTTGGGAATTTAAGCACACTGCTCAGTTGGGGGGCGGGCAGTTTTAGAACCGCCGGGCAGAGAGGCAGGGTGGGGGGCACAGGTCAAGGAAATCAAGGGAATCCTTTGGTTACATTTTGTTTTTCTGGTTAACGTATTTCTCCTAAGGAAGTTAATGACAACCGTACATTGTGTTCATGCACACGACACGCACATCTGCACTGACACTACCAACAGCACTGTAACCATATATCACATAAACTATGCCACGACGTGATGATCCAGGCGCCGACTCTCAGCCACCACGATCACTGGGCCCTCCCCTGTCCGTGATATCGTGGAACGTGAATGGACTGGGGCACAAGATCAAAAGGGGGCTAGTTCTTCAATATCTAAAACGGAAGGCCCCACGGTAGCGTTACTTCAGGAGACCCATTTGGTGGGCACGGCCTGTAAAGCGCTGGACCGCTGGGGATTCAAAATGGTAGCCCATGCAGAGTTCACATCTGGGTCCTGGGGGGTGGGTATCCTGGTGCATAAAAGCTCGACCTTGGTGATAAAGAGGACTTGGACTGATGACCAGGGCCGCTTTGCCACATTGTCATGTCAATGGGAGGGACAGATGTACAACATGGTATCGGTGTATGTCCCCCCGGCGCTTCATCAGACAGCCTTTCAAGATCTTGGGAGGTTCCTACTGGACCTTCCTGACGGGGAACTGATCGCAGGCGGTGATTTTAACGCAGTGATAGGCGCTACTCAGGACCGAAGTCCGCCCAGAGAAACAAATAGGTCCAATCAGGCCTGAGGGAATTCCTAGACGCAATCGGACTAACTGACATCTGGAGGGTTAAGCACCCTACCAAACACCAGTACACCTTTCACTCTGGAGCACACAACAGTCTTTCCCGAATAGACTACATACTCACTCTAGCGATAACCCCGGAAAGAGTAAGCAAGGTGGAACACTTACCAGGAGGCATCTCAGACCACTCACCAATATAATTCATGTACACCGCACAGATTCCCGGCAGGAAAATAATGTTCCCACTCTACCCGGGTTATTTGAAGGGCCCTAAGATTTCAAAGGCCCTAGCGAAATCCACTGAACAGTACTTTGCCGAAAACACACAATCAGTGGAATCACCGGGCATTTTATGGGAGGCATACAAGTCAGTAATTAGGGGTCAACCCGTCTCGGTCATTACCAGACACAAACAAGAACATAGGAAGAATCTAGACACCCTAGAAGAAGCAGTGCAGAGGGCGGAGGTGGCACATGCCGCAAATCCTACTGATACCACAACGCAAACCCTAGCGTTAGCAACCCCAGAATTTAGGGCTTATGCATGGGAAACAGCAAAAACCAGACACTCCGATACCCTACATAGACTGCATGAATTGGGTGATAAGACTGGAAGAATGCTTGCGTGGTTGGAAAGACAAGAGAAGGCGAATAGATGGATTGCCCAACTGACGTTAGATGACGGTACTATAATGACTGATCCCCAACTCATAGTAGAGGAGCTAGCGACCTATTATGAAAAGGTTTATACACCGCGTGCCACTGCCACAATGGAGGGAAACATACAGTTCCTTTGAGATATAAAAATGCCTACACTACCACCGGAGGCCATGCAAGAGCTGGAAGCAGACTTTACGGCTGAGGAATTGGGGGTGGCACTGACAGCGCTTCACACAGGAAAGGCAATGGGGCCTAATGGTTTGCCGGTAGAACTATACAAAAAAGTGGCAGGGAAAATCACACCCCATCTCCTCAATATGCACAATGAAAGTCTAGAACAGGAAATGTTACCCAAAGACCAAAGATTGGCGACGATTGTGGCAATACACAAACCAGGTAAACCTGCAATGGTTAGCCCTTCCTACTGCCCAATATCCCTAATAAACGCAGAAGCCAAGATAATGGCCAAAGCATTGGCACTCCGATTGCAGCCACACCTTAAAACACTGATTCACCCATTTCAGTCTGGATGTATGCCAGGACGCAAAACCTCCCTTAATTTACGACAATTACATGGAGTTCTGGCTCGGATACCAATGATCCAAAAAGATGCGGCCATCCTGTCATTGGATGCCACTATGGCGTTTGACCTAGTGGAATGGCCGCTTCTGTTCACAGTACTCCGAAAGATGGAATTCGGCCTAAAGTTTTGCGAGTGGATCAAATTATTATACACAGCGCCTTTAGCGCAGGTGGTAGCAAATGGGCGTATATCGCAAGAGTTTACATTGGGGAGGCGGACGAGACAGGGTTGTCCGTTGTCTCTGCCCCTCTTCGCACTAATACTGGAGCCACTTGCGATATGGGTAAGGCAGGATTTGTCGATCCGTGGGATGAAATGGGAGGCGGACTGGGAAGACGGATTCCGCTTTACGCGGATGACGTGTTATTATACTTAACATCCCCAGCAAGATCCCTGGTATTCTTGCTGGACATCTTTACAGCATACAGGACAGTATCAGGATACACTATTAATTGGACAAGATCACTGCTCTATGTGGTACATGGTCCTACTCCCAGGCTCCCCCGAGGTTGTGAGTTACAAATCGCGACCAGAGGATTTAAATTTTAAGGAATATATGTTACCCCACAGGAAACTATTTTCATAGAGGAAAACCTGATGAGGCCGCTGGCAAAAATCCAGGCAGATGTTAAACACAGGAGATCCCTTCTGTTGATGTTACTGGGGAGGGCCCTTTAGAATACCCCATTTCCAGTCCCCCCTCTTAATTTAACGCAATTGAAGCCGAAGTATCCACACTGCTGTGGGACGGGAAACTGGCCGCATAGCACAGCACAAATTAGTGCGTAGCTGGTACGATGGGGGAATCGCATTACCAAATATTAAATTATACTATTGGGCCTCACAATTAGTGGTGATCAACCAGTGGCTACACGCCCCGCAGGATGAACCAGCATTCAGAATAGACAGATGCCTCCTGGCCGTAGATCATCTGATGAAAGCCCTTTACACCAATAAGAGACGAAGTACACTTGCGGGACCGACGGCGCACACGATTAAAATATGGCACACAGCACAAAGAGCGCTGGGCTGGGAAGGAGTACTGACACAAGCCACCCCACTCTGGGAGACTCGACATTTGGGCACTTTGGCCAACACTAAGGGCTTTAGACAATGGGACCTCATTGGTATTACAAAAATAGGTGATCTATGGGTGGAGGGGCAGGTCCTTCCCTTTGCTACACTGCGGGAAAAATACGGAATGGCGGAGACAGAACTCTATTGCTATATTCAAATTAGACACGCCCTCCGGAGCGCTATCCCCCCGGATACCCAACTAGCTGAGACTTCGCCCTTAGAAGACAGACTCCTCACGGACCATATGGACAAAAAGGCCATCTCCCAGGTGTATCGTAAGCTGGTTAATAACCAACCAGACCCCCCGGTGACACTGAAAGAGAGATGGCAGGCAGACTTAGGGGACATGGAGGAGTCAGACTGGATGGATGCACTAGCGTCGGCCCAGGAGGCTGCGATACCATCTAGGCTAAAAGTCATACAACTCAAAGTGTTGCATCGTATATATTATCCACGCACCACATTACACAAGCTTGGACATACTCTCGATCCACTCTGCCTCAGAGGTTGTGGGCATACTGGAACATTTTATCATATAATATGGACTGCCCGCGTATGCAATCCTATTGGGAGCGGGTGATGTCTGAGATCTCGCAGGTGGGGGGGACAGAAGTCCCGCTAGATCCCAGATGCTGCCTCCTGAATGTTTGCAACCTACTGATTTAAATTTGGCAATACAGAACTGGGCCACGCTAGGGACAACGATCACCAAGCGAAATATAGCCAAGAACTGGGGGTCTGGGTTGCTACCTACACACCAACAATGGGAAAAAGACATGGATGTCGCAATGGTGGCTGAAAGGGCGGTTTACACCCATAGGGGGTGTCCCAAAAAATGGTCCAGAATATGGGGAAAGGGTGGTTATGCGAGGCCCCAGGGTGGTTATGCGCTATACAAATGCAATTTTTCATTTCATTTCATTTCATTTCAAGTGGAATGAATTCTGGGGGAATATATGTGAGCCTCCACAAACTGACTCAACCTCTGAACCAAGCCTGTGAACGTAGGAAGGGCCATGTATGGTGAAATGTGGATATTGATAAAAGAGGTTGGCATTGGGAGGGATGATATGATGGTACTATTACCTGTTGTGGTGAAGGTTTCTAAGATATGATGCATTTGTCATGTGTGGCGTACAATATGATATGTACAACTTAACTTCGGATGAAGATGTTTAGTGTTTATTGTTCATATGGATGTAAATGACAACGCAATAACAATAAAATGTTTTTAAATAAAAAAGAATGAGTATGTGTTGTAAAAGGCTCAGGATAGCGCACAGTATGGTAAAAACATCTGGAATTTTATGTTATCTTAATGCGGAATGCCAATAAAAACAAAGTTAAACCTAAATTCAACAGACACCACAGAAACAGTTGTTCCATGCACCCATGATGAGTAGCTCTAAGCCTTCGGGCTGAAAGGCCTATTTGCAGACTACCGGGCTAGTGAATTAAATAAATATTGCAAATTGATTTCAAAAGTTGGAGAAAATGTAGTGAACTTTTCAACATGTTTCCTTTATAAAAAGAAAACATACAGTTGGTGACCAAAATAGGTGACCTCCTGTCGACAATACTGAAATTTAGAAAGGGAAACCTTGTGTCCTTGATGGGCTAAAAGCAACAACAATTTAACAGTACAATCTCTATAACCCTGTTCCGTATCAGAAGCTATAAGTAGATCATCAACATACTGCACCAATACATTACCTGTGGGAAGGGACAATGAATCCAACTGACCTTTTAATGCTTGGCTATAAATACTGGGACTTTGCGTATAGCCCTTAGGAGCATGACAGAATCTAAAGCTCCTACCAGCCAGTGTGAACCCAAACAAGTATCTACTGTCTGGATGGATAGAAATGCTAAAGAAAGCATTTTTCAAATCAATAACAAATAATAATTTAGAAAGCAGCAGAAGGACTCATCATCAAAAACGCAGTAATATCAGGAACCACAGGGAACTGTGGAACCGCTATTTTATTAACCTTGCGTAGATCAATCACAAAAAAATCCTCCTCAACGTCATCAGAGGAGCCTGAGGGTACCTTTTTAAGAATCGGAAGAATAGGACTATTGCAAATACTGCCAGATGTCTCCTCAACTACTCCCTTTTGTATCAAATCCTGAATATTTTGAAGAAGAGCCCGTTCTCCGGCCTGCAGTATCTTATACTGGAGAATACGAGGCAAAACAACATTCTCTTGAACATGTATAGAAACTGGTGGTTTATGCAACAGCCCCACATCGATGTCACCTGCGGCCCATAAAGTGGGTGGGACATCAGCAAATTCAATCGGAAGGGGTTCTGAGACAAATCCTGAGACAAACATTGTCTAGTACTCGCATCCGGACCAATGGTGATCTAGGCACCTGCAGGAGAACAATACATTTTAGCATACAACTTCTTCAACAAATCCAAACCCATCAAATGTTCACCACAAATGGATGTCAATAAAAATGGAGAATCCACAGTAAAAGGATCAATAGTCAATGGAAGGGGGTGTGAAATGGGGCTTACAACCGGTGCACCTGAAAAAATCTACCGAAACATTATTATGGCCAGACAGGGCTGCCCCAGGGATCATATGTCGAGAAACAGAACTTTTTGTCGCACCTGTGTCCACCAAAATTTCCTTATTCAATCCTTGTAATTCTGCTGTGACATAAGGACCACGCTGATCTACAGGTATTGGAACTGGGCCCTCTCCCTGTCCTTGGCTGTCCTAACTATAGGACATAGCAGTTGCCTCATCCATATCATAATCATCATACACACTGATTTGGCCCAAAGGTGTCGTGGAAGGCTGTCTACTGGTATGCTAAAGCTGTCTAGGAGGACCACCCCGTACCCTACTATTTCCCCTAAATGCCTGCAGTAATAACACCCTCGCCTTCAAGTCCTTATGTTTCTTATCAGCCCTATCCTTTTCCTCCTGATCTCGATGTTCATAGTCCTGAGCCATATTTAAAATATCAGAGGGGGAGGAGGTGCACCAAGTGCTCTTGGACGCCTGTAAATGAGTCGCAATTACAGGAAGAAGATTAGAAACAAATCTGTCGACAAACAACCAAACTCCTCCCTCAATAGACATATCTTGCCCACTGTAGTTCAAGAACGTATCTTCAAACCGGGTAAAGAAATCAGACACACTTTCATCCTTTTTTTGTCGACAAGCCATCAACTTATTCCAGCTGACCTTCTTAGGTGCAATATGGACATGCATATATGTAATTATGCAGCCTTGCAAAGCTAATATCTTGGCTCGGGGCTTATTACCTGGCTTCCCAACCTGATCCCTTCCTTTAATCACATCTCATGTACCACCTAACTCTGCAACATGACCTTGTGTATGCGCCTGTCTCCAAACATCAACCGGAACGAGAAGACCTAAGAACATTTCAATATCAGCAAGAGCCATTGCAGTAGAGGAAGCAGCCTCAGTCAATTCTTAATAATAAGCTGTAGGATTCTTCCTAGGGTCAGGCAAATAAGCCTTCAGGGCCAAAACTTACCTTCTTTTCCATGGAGTATAAACCCATTGCTCCTGAAAACAGGCAGGCACGGCACGTCTAGTGACAGCATCGCGCTTGTCCGTCAACTCAGGTATTTCTGGATGATATATGGGATGAACCTCCCGCATCGGAAACTGGGATACCGGAGTAGGGCTTCCCTCATTATAGTTGTAACATTCCCAAATACTTGACCTGGCTCCAAATCAACAGCATACACTCGATCTTTAATAGCAAATAAAATTTGAGGCGCTTCTGTCCCAATGTGCTGCTGCCAAAGACTAATTAATGTGGCAGACTTATGCTAAAGGGCATGTTGCTGTATAATTGGTTCAAAATCTTGCATGACTTCCAGAACATCTTGCACACTACAAATTGTATTACAGGCCCATCATGCAGCCTTATCAGCTATTACTTGTTTCTCTTCTTCCCCCACTCCAGATCGCACCAACAGGCCCATTAGCTCCTTTTCGTCCAATCCCTATCCTCAAATCCTTGCACTGGCATCTCATCATTCAAAGATACCGGAGGATGAAAAATCATGGAAGGACAAACAACAGAAGTGAAGGGTACAATTGTCGCTGGCACCTGCACCAGAGGAGAAAGAACAAAAGATACAGGAGTCGAAACCGTAGATGTGCTGAGGGTCACAGTTGCCAAGGACGGCGAGGACAAAGAAGGAGCGGGAGGTGCCATATCCACAGCCATCGAAACAACAGCCGTGGATACAGAACAGCTGGAGCAGATGTAACAGGCTGCTTTGAATATAAGGAAACAGCAGGATAAATCCTCTGTGGGGCATAAGGGGGCGGGGGTAGAGTGTCTAAGAACTCCTCTATAAAAGCATTCTCTTCCTCTTTGATCAAATAAGGCTTGTCAATATGCAATCGGAATCTCCTATCCTCATATTCAATACTAGACTCTTGCTTTTCTGTATAATGTGCCACAGCTTTCTATGTCAATGTTTGCATCTTCCCCTTCCGTTCATCTCTCTCCATCTTTAACCGTCTCTGTCTAGCCTTCTGCTATGTTCTGAGGAAATAAAACATAGACTGTCTACTTCTTTTCTTAAATAATTGCTCCTGCAAAAACCCAATTTTTTGTTCATCAAAAGTGCCTCCCAACGGCCACTGCAACTCAACATTGTCCCTCCGATATTTGTGCCATAATGTACTAAACATAATAGGGCCTTGTCCATGCTTCACAAACATATCAAAGTTAGGCCTGCCTTCAGGATGCGCAGGGTTAGCTTCTTCCAATTGAGCATCTGCAGAGCAACGACGACAACAAAAAGGCAAAAACTTACTAAGACCAGGTATTTTCAAAAAGAAAACAAATTTGTTATTTTTGCCTGACAAAGCAATTGCGAATGCTTTTATCAAAAACGGTCCTCAGACCATACCAAACACAAACCACACTGGTACCATATCCACAAAGAACCAAAACAAACTCACCTGATATGAGTAGCACAAACAAACCAATTCTCCACTGCCGACTCTTCAGACCAAGCAAAGGGTTTTGCCTTGCAGGACCCCAGTCGGGATGACCTCTGCACGCAGCACTGTCAGGCAGGACAAAAGGGGCAGCTTCAAGGAAGTAATACTCTTCATACAGGGATCCCTGAGCCATCTGTCAAGTGCTGGATTCTCCACGGAGGCACAACGATGCTATTTCCCAATACCCACTCCCTAGATTACACTGCGTAATGCAGCTGCTCCAGGAAGGGGGAAAAGGGGATTGGGACAGAGAAGAGACACTTGAGCTGGATCTGTACTCCTTCTTCTTCTACCTGCTTGGCAATTGCTGGAGTACCTAATGCAAAAATGGAAAGATAACTTCAAGGCCAATCTATTGACCCACCTTTACTAACTTCTCTAGTACATTTACTTTCTCCCTACCAGACTCTGCAAGAGCACATGCTCCTCTTCTTTTCTGTTTAGGTAGTGTAATCAAGGTATGTTCTGGAGCTGCTGGTACCTAATGCACATAGGAAATATAATGTCAAGGTTATCCTCTCAACCCTTCCTCAAAATACTCTCCCAACTATCTCTTACTGATTCATACCTAAATGTATCATGGAAATCCTTTTATATCAACAGTTCAATGTAGTAAGGAGGTTATGGACAATTGTAGTTTAGTAGAAGCTTTTCTAGCGTTTTATTGAGTCCGGTCTCTTGGTTCTGTTAATGACAGTTCAAACAATTCTGTTGAGTCAGCGGACTTCCAAAAGCTCAGCTTCAAGGGAAGGAAACGTGCAAAAAGGTACAGAGGGAGTAAAGAGAGGGAAGACAGAAAAAGGAAGGTTTGCTAGGTAGGCAAGGTAATGAAGTTAGAGCTGGAGTGCAAGTTTTTGCTGAAGTCTAGGCGCTCAATCCAACTGGTGCAAAAATAAATACTGAAATGGTTAGGCTTACTTGAAATGTGTAGCGCAACCAGAGGCTCGACAATCTCTTACTTGAGTCCGAAATGCAGGAGCTCGATGGTAGCCTACCGGAGCTCAGAAGTCCTGCCAACGCATGGAACACCGACTCAGGAACGGGAAAAGGAAGTTGGGTACCGCTAATTTGCATACTCCGAGCGTCGGAGTGGGAGCCTGCTGCACAAACGCCCTATTACCTGCCCTCGAGGATTACTATTGGGAACGCCGCCTCGCTGCCACTGGCTCTGCCCTGTAGTCCCCCCGCCGCCGCAAGCACAACCAAGCGGCCGCCGAGCGGGGGACTACATTACCCAACGCGCATAGCGGCGGACACGCCAGGGACGCGCCAGGAGGCGCATTAAAACAGCGTCATTGCCGGTGGAGCGGGTGTACCGCTAATTTGCATACTCCGAGCGTCGGAGTGGGAGCCTGCTGCACAAACGCCCTATTACCTGCCCTCGAGGATTACTATTGGGAACGCCGCCTCGCTGCCACTGGCTCTGCCCTGTAGTCCCCCCGCCGCCGCAAGCACAACCAAGCGGCCGCCGAGCGGGGGACTACATTACCCAACGCGCATAGCGGCGGACACGCCAGGGACGCGCCAGGAGGCGCATTAAAACAGCGTCATTGCCGGTGGAGCGGGTGTACCGCTAATTTGCATACTCCGAGCGTCGGAGTGGGAGCCTGCTGCACAAACGCCCTATTACCTGCCCTCGAGGATTACTATTGGGAACGCCGCCTCGCTGCCACTGGCTCTGCCCTGTAGTCCCCCCGCCGCCGCAAGCACAACCAAGCGGCCGCCGAGCGGGGGACTACATTACCCAACGCGCATAGCGGCGGACACGCCAGGGACGCGCCAGGAGGCGCATTAAAACAACGTCATTACCCGCGTCGCGGGAGCGCGCGGGAGCGCCCGGGGCGAAGCCCGGGCAAAGGGCGGGCCCTCTGTGGCCCTCAGTGACCGAGGTAGGCCGGGCTGGGCCCGGTCCCTGATATTTTACTTTATACATTGTTATTATTTGTTTACATTTGTGCCCACTCGAGTAGGAGGGTAAATTGATGCAAGTACTGTGATAGCTATACTGCACCCTGGTCCTACTTGGTCCGACAGGGACTGACGTTATTCCAGACTTTTATACGTTTTATATTTCTACATTTCTTTTTTAATTTATTACTGTGGAAAATGTCTAAAACTTTACGATCAGGAAGGGTAGTGGGAGAAAAACCTGCCCGAAAATTAACTACCATCCGCACAAGAAACAAGTCAGTAAACAACCCACCTTTGAAAGGACAATGTCAGTTATCTGAACTCTGGGATCTATCTGGTATAAAAAAAACTAAATGTGTGACTCTAGATAAACCAGATACTAAAGCCCCGGAAGTACACTTACCAACTACCACTGAACCCCGATCTCCCCAGGTCCAGCAGGGGGCCCCCCAAACTATGGTAGGGGGGTCTCCCTTTCGGGCCCCTACAGACGGGAAGCTGATGATTGTAAGTGAGCCAGTGCACATACCATCGACTCCTCAGTTACCCATGAATGACAGGCCGGGGGATGACCTGTCTGCACTATCCATTGATCTGGAACTATGGGGACGCTACGTAAGCCCTGCTAAAGTGGAATCTCTGGAGCAATTTAAAGTCCCGGGGGGAGCCACCCCATCAGGGTTAATGCTGTATAGTAGCACCCCGTCGCTAAATAGACACGAAATATCTGACTTGCTAAACTCCTCCAAGAGCCCCGACCTTAATCTCCTGGACAATATTTGCACTGCGGAAGCACGAGAAAAGCCGATCTCTGAGTCCATGATCGCGCTGGAACAACTTCTTGCTTCAATTTTGCTGCTTCTAGGGAAATTTGTAGGCAGCTCGGACTGTATTCTTGAATCAGTTACCCAAATCCTAAAGTTATTGCTGCAGAAAGCGCCGGATATGAGGAAGGCCTTTCCCCCTAAGCCTGAACAATTTGTACCTGAGGGGAAATACACAGATATTAGAAGCGAACTAGATAGGAAAAATGAAGTGCCTTCTATGGTCCCTCATAAGGAGGTGCCTCATACTGCAGCATCTAACTGTATCAAAAATATAGTCCTGGAGATAGAGGAGGAGGATAAAGTCTTGCCTGGCCCCAAAACGGTCCAGGAGCTTTTTCCTATCTTTGTCCCAGAAGGCGGAAAAGAGCTCCTGGCCGACAAACCTGAGGCCAATGAAGAACAGAGAAAATATGGCAAACAAAAAAGTTCCAAAGCCAGTAAGAGGAAACCACTTCGAAAATATAGAAAAAAGAAGCAACGGAGGATCATTTTCCAAAAATGCACAGAGGCAAGGGAGAATGAAATAAGGAATGGGGAATCCTTATCTACTTCCTTAAAAGTGGACATGGATGTGAACGTAACCGCTTCAACCTCAGTGGAGGAGGAAAATGAACAAGGTAGCCTGCTTTCCCAGGAATATTTACCACAAATTGGGGGCTCTCTCCCAGGCTCTCCTTCACGGAGTGCACTAGGAGGACCAATTTCTTATCCATCCGGGACTTTAAACCCTTTGGCCCCCCCCTTTGTGGTAACAATTGACTCTGAAAATTCTTGCCCTCCGGCCCGGCCTGTAAATAGGTCAAAGGCCCCTGTGGATGTGCGTGTACTAGATTTTGTTCCATTATTCGATACTGACCTTTTGTTAAATAGAGCCTGGCTTCTTAAGCGTTTCAGTGAGGTTGAATGTCTCTACCACATTCAGTCTAGAGACATAGAACTGGTGACTCTGTTGGGTGGAAGTCGGGTTTTGAGTATTCGGGTGAAATTTTATTCCCCTATCATAACAAATTTGATACTAGAACAGGCGGAAAATTTTCAACGTTTAGGTATTGATATTCTCCCTATCTCTTCCCCTGGCAAGCCAAACTCTTTCGATAAGCAGGGGTTAAGGGGTGGTGAGCAAAACGGGGTAACCTCTCCTCTGAGAGACCTGAAAATTTGGGTTTCCAGGGGAAAACGCTCAGTATCGCACGTGAAGCCTCTTCCACTAACTGAGAATTCCACACTCAATGATGACAATAACCGGTGGAATTGGCTCCATAGTGCTTTATCAACAAAAACTAAGGATAACCCCAAATTGTTCCACCATCTTTAACCCAGCATTAAACATAATCTCCTGGAACGCGGCCGGATTCCACAGCAGCCCGGAGAAAATGGTCTTTCTATCCACTCTGGAGGCTGATATATTGTGCATTCAGGAAACATGGTGCATAGATAGGTTAACGCCTCTAAAAGATTTCTATGTTTTGGAAGTTCCGTCTGCGCCCTCTAAGAAAGGGCATGCTAGGGGGGGGCTCGCCTGTTTACTGTCAAATAAGTTTCAATGGAGATTTTCCCATTATATTGACTCCAGTAGACTTTTCCACACAATAACATTAGAAAATGTGTTCCATGATAATGTAAAATACCCCATGGTAATTTTTAATGTGTATATTCCGCCTGAGGAATGTTTTAATGATAAATTGCAGCGGGTTCTCCAATATATGGAAAAGATAAAAAATTCCCCTCCTTTTCCTGTAATTTTCCTTATTGGTGATTTGAATTGTAAAATTTCAAACGCTAGTCTAAAACTCTTCAGGGATAAAGTTAAGGAGGAAGTACATTGCATCCCCCAGACGCTTTTCCCGGAAAACTTAAGGACAAATAAAAGGGGGAAGATCTTGTTAAAAGAACTAGCGATCGGGGATGGTATTATCTTAAATGGAAGATTTCCATCTGACGTCCCCGCAAATTATACCCACAAATCCCCCTTTGGGTCATCAATTTTGGACTATGCTATCGCCAGCTATGGTCTGTTTCCCCAGATTCTTGACTTAAAGATCACACCCACGACCCTGAGCGACCATAGTATATTGTTACTATCAGTTTCGTTAAACTCTCTGAATACGGCATCCTGGTCGCTAAACGGCAAGGAGGCTACCTTCCACTCTACATCCGGAAGATGCTTCTGGAATAATGCTGCCATCAATGGGGTGCAGGATCTACTGACCGATACCCTTAGGGAAATAGAAGAGTGGAACGGAAATGAAATAGTTTGTTTTGAGGAATTTATGTTAAAGATTTTATTGAATGCTAAAAAATCTGTCCCCCCTAGGAAAAAAGGAGAGGTAGTTCCTCTGACTCTGCGTAATCTGAATAGGGAATTAAATAAACTAATCCGTGCACAGTACGTTGAAAGGGTACCGGAACGTGGGAAAGATATCGCTAGGTTAAAAAGAAAGAGAAGCAGACTCAAGCTAAAAATTAAAAGGGACAGGGAGGATGAAGTATGGATTAAATTAAGGGAATCTGCTGCACATGGCAACATTAAAGATTTTTGGGCAATAATCGGGAAAGGATGTGGTACACGCCACTCCCTTACTCCTATATCTATACCAGAAGATCTATGGTCCTCTCATATCCGAGAATTATATGCAGGGAACGGGACCACAGGTGTGGATAACTTCATGTATGCTGCCCCTGATGACCTGGTTTTCTTTCCCTCTGAGAAAGAAATCGAGACGGCTATAAAAAATATGCGATCCTCTGGGGCCATGGGACCGGATGAGCTTCCGATGACGGTCCTAAAACAAGACCCCTTAAGCTGGAGCAAAATCTTGTACCCCCTGTTTAGGGCATGCCATCTTTCCAAATGTGTTCCTGCTTCGTGGAGAGGAAGCATTCTGGTCCCTATCTTCAAAAAGGGGGCAAGGGACAGCCCCAGTAACTATCGCTTAATTGCGCTCCTCGACTCCATCGGAAAGGTCTTTGCGAAATGTCTCCTCAGTTCTCTTTCTGATTGGGTCGAGGAGCGCAACATTTTGCCGTTGGAACAGACTGGTTTCCGAAGGGAGCATGGCACTCTGGATAACCTGACTGCTCTTCAGGTTATTACTGATAAATATGTCCAGGTGAGAGGGGGTATTGTATACGCCGCCTTCATTGATTTCTCCACAGCGTTCGATAAAGTAGATCGTGGAACGCTGTGGAGAAAATTGGCGGCGCTGGGTGTCCCTACTCCCCTGTTGGAATTGGTGCGGGCTCTGCACACTGAGACCTGGTGCAGGGTCTTAATGGGGGGCGAAAGGGGGCTTTCGGCCAAAATACCATCTCAGAATGGCCTTAAAGAAGGCTGCTTATTGGCACCCCTTTTGTTTTCCCTATATACAACTGACCTCCCTGCTGCTGTGTCTCACAGTGAGGGGATCGCGCCGCTGATAGGAGGGGCGCCAATATCCTGTCTGATGTATGCCGACGATGTGTTGTTGCTTGACTTAACTCCCATGGGTCTGGCAAATCGGCTTCAAGCCCTTCAGGACTTTGCCGGGGAGCATCATATGAAGATCAATATTAATAAAAGTAAAGTGATGTGCATTGCTGGTAGGAAGAAATGCCGCTCGACAAATTTTGGTTGGGCTATTGGAGTGCATAGATTGGAGGTCGTAACTTGTTATACTTTTTTAGGGAAAATATTCTCGGCCAATATGAGCGAGAATCTCCATATAGAGCACTGCTCTCGCAAAGCTCTTGCCCATGGCAATGGATTAAAGTCCCTATACCTGGCAACGGGGAAAAGACATTTCTCTAGCCTTCTCGAAGTATTTAGAGCTAAGATCCCCGCAACCATCTTGTACGGTATAGAAATAATAGAGATAAAATATTGGGACTTTTGCCACAAGACTGAGGGAAAACTCCTAAGATCCCTCTCGACTCTTAACAATGCCTGTCCACTGGCCGCCTGCAGGCTGGATTTTGGACTCAGGAGTGCCTGGGTTCAGGGGCTGTGCGCCTTAATAAGGTGGGTAGCCAGTTTGGCCAGAGCGAGAGAAGGAACCCTGCGAGTTTTACTCAAAAATGAACTTTTGGGCAATTTTAAGGAGTTCTCTAAACTTGTTAGTAATTTTAGAGGGGCGGTGAAAATTCTTAAACTGGATGAAAGCGCTCTTTTCTCCTACTCTCCCACGCAGTTAAAGCAGGTCCTTAAGGAGGCTTCGTGGGAGTATTGTTTTCTATCCGACAAAAAAACAGTTGGAGATAAAAGGAATGTGGAGCCGCTCATCTCCTCCTATAGGTTGAAACAGCCTCAACCGTATGCCCTATGGAACTTACCACATGGGATACGTAGGTTTTGGTTTTTATTACGTTATGACTTAATCCCTCTTAATGTGTTGCTGTCCAAATGGCATGGCACCTCACCTTTGTGCAATTTATGTAAATTGAATAACCAGGACTGTATGCATGTACTTTTGATTTGTCCTATGTTACGTAACTTGCGCAATCGATGGCTTAAAGTAATCTGTCTCCGTCTCAGCATTGTCACTTTACAAGATTTTCTTCATGCACTTTATTGCCCACCTAATGAAATGTTTTGTGCTTATGTTTTTAACTTTTTTAAAGGATTTTTAGCTATTTATTAATTTCTCTGGAAAACTGTGTCTGCCCGGCCTTGTTGGACTGATGGCTTGCAGCGTAGCTATTACGGTTCGAATATTATGTTTTATCATTTTTGTACTTTTGATGATTGTGTTGCTTTGTCTGTATATGTTTATGTGGCCCTCTTTGAGAGCCAAAACATAATAAATAAATTTGAAATTTGAAAAGGAAGTTGTGAGTGCGGTTCACCGAAGGCGAAGTCACTCGGGAGGATGAATTCTTCACTCTCAGTGACAGAATGGTTGACAGAAAGAATTTCGTTATCGGGGCCATCCAGTGAGTAAGTAGGCTCGTACTAACCTCAAATCTAGTTAGGGAAACTATTGGATACTAACTGGAATTATGTTCTTCCAAAATAACCAAGGGTTGGAAGAGCGTCTCAACAAACAACTTCTCTTCACAAAAGTAAATTGAAGTGCGCAGCCGAACGCGCACGTTCGGAACTCGAAATCGCGAGTCTCGCGGGATTACGCAACTCTTTACCAACTATGCACTGCAAACTGGGTGGCCATCTTAAAATGTGTTCCGACCCTCCACATCAGACAATAAATTGACGCAGGAGGGTTTTACTACGACCCTGTGCTTTTTACCTGCCCTCTTTTTCAGAGAAATGACACTCACTAAGTTCCTTACACCGCCAGTCCGACCTCACGATATCCTCAGCCTCCCCTCCATCTGCGGAAAGGGTTGGATCAATCACTTGAAGGAGTCCCTGTTCCAGTGCCAACTGAAGGAAATGGCCTGATTCGGGTCATCAGGGTCACTAACGACCACCTCTCAGCCTTCCATACTAAATGAAGAGTCGGTCAGACAGTGGAGAAAACAAACCAATAACTGTTTATTAGATACATTCAGAGTGGAGCCCGGTCTGCCCAGTCTCTAGAAGGGCTGCAGAGGGACTGAAGTCAATAAGCATAAAGACACATTATGTACACTTTGTAACTTGGGCTAGAACACGCCCATAGTGGAATTTTCAAAGCAGATGCAGCTGGACAGTGAAATACAACAAATATGTTTTGGTTCTAATATCTCACACCTCTCTTTTACTGCCCAAGGTCGTTTCACCCTGCTCCCCCCATCTGACAAGTGGAAGAGGGCCTCTATCTAGAGAGAAAGGTATGTGCTAATACGAACAGTCTATTCATTAGTGTAGCAAAACCTAACATTGCATAAACGAAACATAACAGAGGCCTTTTCTCAGAAATAACAAGGAATTTGTTTTGATCGTGGTTCAAAATGGCGTCTAAATAGAAAATGGTGCTGCGAATGCTATTTTACATAAAGCAATACATGGACATGAATATTTCTAGTCTAACAACTTTTTCTCTATTCTCATCCCCCCCAACCACCCAACACATACCTTAAGATACAGATAAAACCACTTTCTATCCCTCTTAGTTATTTGCTTCGCTTTCTAGGAACCTACTGACCTTCTTATTACTGCTTAGGCAAACGTTTACAATATATCCTGGCTTGTTGTGCCTAAAACACATTTCCCAATGGCAGAGCACCCACCCATTGAAAGCACATTGTGGTTTCTGGAACCTTATCTATTATACTTGCTTGTAATTAAAGTGCTTTTCAGCATATGTTTCCCCAGTTCCATTCAATGTTTCTGTACTTCTATAACATACAGAGACCAATGTTGCTCCATTGTATTCATTGATTGTTTTGAAAGAGCTATTGAAACACTCTTCACTTTTAGTAGTGTCTATTGTTTCAGTCAACATGGGATTCCTTGGTCGTAATAATTGTTCTTGGATTGTTTTATCATTTTATTGTTGAATAAACGTAACCATTTTTACCACTTCATAGATGTCTCCCCTAGTCCCTTCATGAATGGTGATGCAGATTGCATCATGCATGATTTCCAAATATACCTTTAACTATTTCTTAATTTATTATAACTGGTTTCTGAACCAAACTTGCGCTTGCACAGAGTAACTCTAGTGTGTGGAGCTTAAACAAATAACCAGTCAATACCAAGCAGCATGGCCAAAGTTACAGCTTATTATTTTTTCTTTTTGTCACAGATGGTGCAATGGGTGCCTTACAAAAATTGAGCCAAACAATAGTACTAGAACTAACTATGCGCAGGGTGTAAATGGTCACCTTATAACTGCTTATCCTTTTCATGTTCACTTGATAGCAAATAGCCATGGTTCTATCTGAAGGAAATTAATGATCCTGCCTTCAGTGGTGTCTTAGATATCTTCCACAAAATGTGAGTCACTCAAAATTGCTGCTGTGTTGCTATGTTAATGCTTGGTGGTTTATGGCACATATGTGTTCCTTCCACTGCACATATGATCTCATGGTTTTGCATTGCTGATCTGAACTTTGCTCACCAGTAGATCTAGTAAATCTTACAGTTTGATCACCAGAATATCACACTAATGCACATAGATTATTTATCCTCATCGCCATTGTACAGATGACATTTAGTCACAGTTAAGGTAAAAATATTTATTTAGAAAGCTCCCACACTGCAGCTTCTTGAAGGATCCAAAACTTCCAATTACCAACACTTCTGTTGAGCACCCCTATAGATATGGCTCACACAAAAGTATCCCCATTTGTTATTGCCAGTTTAAATGCAGAAAGGTTATTTGACTAAGCTGAAGGGAAAATGTGGTGTGGGGTGAACTCCGTGAATAGAATAAAGGCACTCAGCCTTTATGAAGTATTATCTAGAGGAGCAACCGATAACAATGCTCTTTGTCATTCTTCCGCTTTGTGCAACATATCAAGCTACAGGCACAGACTATGAGGTAGCCTCTGGAAATTAAAGCATGGGGATGAATGGATGCCACAAATTGTTGGTTTTAATATCAACCTACTAAAATAGTGTATTTATGAAATCAACTACCAATACATTGTTAAAGGAAGCATATGTTGGGAAGTATAGATTTAATATTATTAACTTCACAGCTACTTGTGTTGACAATCTTCTGACAGTGAATGATTTGGTCATTTTTAATTTATACAGGAAGGGCGTGATTCACAAGGAGCATCTGCACTTATGGCTGAGACCCCGTAGTCCAGTTGTGGTTTGTGACATATAAACACGGTGAGGTGCTACATAGTTTCGAACATACATACATAAAAAAGTACATTAAAACATACCTTAAACATCTAAGAAAGAAAAAAATCAAAGTCACTTATCTCATCCTGCAGCACATCCTCTATGCTTTTTAGTCACTGGCTTTAGACTTATCCGAGGGTGAGGTGACGACACACAGACAACTACTTTATCCAATCCAGACGCTGCTGTCATTCTGTTAAGCAGCATGAGTGCAGCATCTGGATTGGTAGGAGCAGGCTGCCTCAGTGCTCCAAAAGGCCCTGGAGGCTGGGTCTGCTCTCCAACTGGGAGGAGAGGTTTGAATTGCGCATGGTAGGCTGACTGAAGTAAGATAGTCAGCCAAACCTACATGCGCAGTTCAAACCGAAGAGGCCACTCTTCATCTTTTGTTACCATTTTATTTTACACTCCTTCTACTGCAGTGTGGGGGGACATGCTCCTCAGCTCCTATGGAGGCTGCAGTAGGCATGGGGGAGTCTCTGCAATCTTGGTGGAATCTCTGCCAGGAGAATTCTTATGTTGGCGATTCTACTTCAAGTGGAAATTGAAAGAGCCTAAACCTGAGCTTTTCTTTACTGATAGAAAACCTGCCTCTGCTTCAGAAATAGGGAACTGCATTTGAAAGGTGACGCACACATTTCTGTGCCACAGAGTGATGATATGAGCTTTGAAATTCACAGACTTCAGCCAGACACTTTTATTTAGCAAATTATGTAACCCATGTGCAAGTAATTCAAAGCTTGATAAATGTGTTTAGTTACATGTTGTTCTCTCTATGAAAATGTGACTCTAACTTGTGAAAACTGTTAAATGTACTTTTGTGGAAAATAACTTGCATTTTAATTAGCACAACATTTTATAATGTAGAAATCAGAACCAGCTTGTGATTCAGCTTGCTCTGTTAGTTTCTGTCGACCTTAAAGATAAGCAAAGGAATGATTTGCTCTCCATGTGAGATCAGTGGCATGATTTGCAGCTGTGACCTCGGTCTGAGTTTTATCTTTGCAGTTGCTGGAAATGTTGAACAAAGCCTCATTTAATAATTTGCTTTAGTGAGAGTAGAAAATAACGTATTTTAAAAGTGCATTACCAAGTTTAATATTTCTTGCTTAATTAAAAAGGGTTCCTTTGCAGTTCATGTTATGTGTGTAGTTAGAAATAAAATGTCTCTTTTAAAAGGAAGGTTAAGAGATGAAATTGTATTAAATAAGGAGCACAAAGCAGAGAGAGGAGAGGGAAGAGAGGAGAAGGAAGAAGAGGAGACAGGACGCTTTTCAGTACACAGGCAGGAAGACTTTAGGAGCCGTTTGAGAGAGACAGACAGAGATTTAGAGATGCAAGGATGCAAAGGAGTTTCAGACTCCAACACAGAAATGGAGAGGGCAGAAGTGATTTACAGATGCAGTGAAGGAGAGGGCAGACCTTGATGGAGAGCAGAACGTAGGCAGAAGTAGACAGATTAGATGTAGGTTTAGTTCCATTCTGATTTGTGCTTTGACTAATTGGCTTTGCCAAGGCTTATTTGCTCTATTCTTTGTTTCCCTTCATAGGAGATTCTGCAATTATTAATTATTTATTGGCTTATGCAAACTCACTCTTGCTTCTGGAACTTTTCAGGAGTTCTGTCTGACATCTTTTGAGCCCCATTGTCTTAGAATAGGGATTATTTCCTTTATGGAACGCGCTGTTTGCAAATTATGGTGCTTTGTGCTAACCTCATTTTTCTGTCATCAGTGCAGTAACCTGATTAATACCTGACTACTGAATGAAGAGTCAGAGATTATTGAATTTTGATTGGAAAATAAATCCCTTTAAAACTGCTCATAACTCTCATTATTGGCTAAAATGTTTATTTGCGTTTTATGAATTGCTCATGTTTATGTAGAAGCTCCCTGGTTATAAACCGTGGCAAAGATCCATTGACCTGTAGCGGAAATCAGGGTAACAGTAATCAGAGGTAATGGTGCCACAATTCCTAGATTTTCCAAAGCAAGATTACGGTGAGATTTCTGCTGCAACAGGATGGTAGCAGAGATATGGTTCTATACCTTGACCAGAAGGAGCAGAGTTTAGGTTAATGCCCTGGAAGGAGCTACAATAAAAAACATTTCCCAAGTTAGAATATGGCCAAAGCCCCAAAAAGTCCTGATTCCTGATTCCAATGCCCAGAACTTGAAGATTGGCAAAGCGGCATTAGAAGGCAGTCCAAGAAGGTGGTTACTGAAGAAGGTGTGTATTAATAGGGAGCAGCGCATTTGCGGTAATTTCTAATTGCGATACATTTTGATTGTGGTAATTGCCTTTGTTGTAATTGCGTTGGATTAGATTATGGTATGTAGTAATGGCATATGCGGTAATTGCATTGGATTAGATTGTGGTATGCGGTAATTCCAATTGTGGTAATCCCAGTTGCGGTAATGGCGGTTGTGGTAATTGCATGAAGTGTGTTAGATTGCGGTGTTGTACAGACTGTGCAAGGTCTTGCGGAGTGGGAATGAGTGTAGAGTGAAAGGAGATCAGGCTGTGAGTGCGCGCAGCCAGGGAAAATCTTAGGCTCAAGGAGTAGCTTAGGTGGATCGGGTGTACCCTACATCCAGAGTAATTGTCGACCATTGATTGGGAATCGTGAGGCGTCATGGACTACCCGGACCGAGATAGGGGGTGCGAATGTGTGAGTGCATGAGTAACCGACGCTAGTCGTAGGTTGCTGTACGTGGAACATTGAGCAATTGTAACCTATCAGTTGAGGTGATTGTCTGGTCGTTTCGTGGACAGACAGTTGCCAGTTTGCGGTAGGAAATTACACAAGACTGTGGACGTACAGTCAGACTGTGGAAGTACAGTCAGAGAAGTAATTGCTTGGACGTACAAGTAGTTATTTCAGTGTATGAAATAGATGTGTGAGTGAGTATGAGAAAATTGTAAAGGAAGGTGAACCGCTGTGAGGGGGAAAGTGACATCAGAGTGAAGCCGTGCTGTGATAGGTTTGTTGTGTGATTACCGTACTTGATTGGTTGAAAGTCTTCAAAAATGTAAACTGTAACAGGATTGGAGGGAAAAAGTTTACATTTACAGAATTGAATAAAAACATTGGATTGAATTATGCCTTGACGCGCGTTGGGCAAAGTTGCGCGTTATAATTTGCTTTTCATTCATTCATTCAATTATTGCATAAATGAAATTGTTCAAAGGTTTTAAGAAACTTTTGAGAGGTAAATCGACAAATTCGATGTGGGTCAGTGTCGAGACCCCACCTGATGGAACGCCTGCACATTTTATGTTAACAAATGTGGGATTGTTTTCATGTTTGTGGATTCGCCAATGGGGCAAGGTTACTGAGAAAGAGGGTCCGTTGAGTTTTCCAAAATGTGGTACTTTTGAACTGCAAATTATTGACAGATTAAGGGAAATTTTATCTGTAATAAAGTCCCTTATCTAGAGCTGCACAATTTGAAGCCTTAAGCTTGTGGGAAAAGATGGCAAGAGACAGACAAAGAAAGAGACGACGAAAGGATAAAGAATCAGATACAGGGGGAGGAAATTATAGATGACAAAAAGCTCCAAACCAATAGTGATTTAGGGGATGGAATATTGGATGCATTATTAACTGAGTATCCTCCATCTAATGTGGTCCCTAGTACAAATTCTGATAGTAGTGTACCAGCAAGTACAACAGTGGCTACTGCTTCTGTTGAACCAAAGGAAATGCAGATTTAGGGAACTCTACAGATGTTCCAGATTGCCCCACCACCCGTTGATTCAATACTTATAGTGATACCTCCAGGGGTTAATGCTCCAATTGTGACTGATTTGGTACAAATATTACAAGCTGTAGCTGCACAAACAATGCGTAGACAAATTTTGACTGTCCAAATTAATATGGTCCCAACCCAAGAAGCTCAAAGAATTGTAGAAGGAGTATCAGGATTTATCTCAACTTCTCTGAAATCTCAGATTATAGAACAGAAACTGCCCCAGACTGTTCAAGCATTGAAAGATAGAGAAAAATGTGTCTTTACAATGCCAATAGCAAAGGGAGAAACAAAGTTAATTGAAGATGGGATTTTTCGACCATGGTTTGAGCAAGCAGCAGGGATTGAAAGGATCGAGAACATGGTAGAACAATTTGATCCAGAACCCACAAAAGAGAGACCACCTATTGTTTCAAATTTAAAAATGTAACTTGGAGAAATTCTCGGGGAAGGTTTAGATCTTGGGAATTTGAACCAGTATCAGGAAAAATACTTAAATTACATGAGTAAGGAAATTACAAACTGTGCAGAAACTACATATGACAGACAGACTGATTTGGCCCGAAAAGATGAAATTGATGTTTCAGGAAGTTTTACATTTCAGGAAAGTTTCAGGGTACAGTTGGATGATGAAGCAATTGAGACAACGTGTTCTTCACAAATGCGATTACACATTACAGAATTGGTGAAATACAGTTGTAAATGGAAGCGTTTTGAGAAATTAAGAGATAAGTGGGCAAGTAAACATGAAAAGAAAAATAAACCACCAAACCTAGCAAGGAAATGGGAGAAGAAAAGGAAACCACCAGACCTAGCTGAGGAAAACAATAAACAGCTTAAGGGAGAAGCTTCAGCTTATCCATTGAGAGAAATAGTGGGAGAAGTGCATGTTCATGTACCACAGGACAAAGGTGAACTTGCAGCATTTGTGAACAAATTTCCAAAGTTGAGAGACAAGCCTGTGCGTACCACACACATTTATGGATTTGTTGAAATATCGGATGTGTTGTGGATTAATTTCAAAATGTTCTTTGACCCTGCAAAGCCAATTGAATTGTGGACTGAATGTAAAGTTGTGCAAGGGCCAAGTGAGGAGACAATGAGAGAGACTTGCACTAATGGACCATCTTCTGTTGTTATGGTGAAAAATGAAGCAGTGATTACTTTTCTGAAGGGCCGAGTGCCACCAAAAGATCTTAATTGGGTAAAGATCAAGAGAACCTCACAAGAACTAAAAGATTTGATTCATGAATTTTGTGAAAGAGTGTGTCAGGATTTTCAACAGCACAGCAAGAGAGAGTGTACTGATGTTAGTGACATGAGATTCTTTATGTCTCAATTTGTGTGTAGATTCAGCAAAGTGTGGTTGGTTGGCAAAGAAAGTTGATAGATGGGATTGTGAAGGTTGAAGGTGAGATACAAGGTGTGGTTCTACAAAGTAGGATTACAAGGTCCTGAAGGAGGATTTGATGATTTACAGAACAGAGATAGAGGAGTTTTTGGTTGGTCTAAATTTGAGTATGGATGTCGTAATGCAGAAGAAAGTGACATATTGCCATCTTTGTAACAGATTTGAGCATTGGAAGAGGAAGTGTTGGAGGCAGCTGGGAGGAGGCAAGATGTCGGTTATGTGAGACCGCAGTGCACACGCTGACCAGAGCTCTCGAAGGAAAACACAAAATGTGCCGATAATACTGGACTGAAGGTTAAGAAACTTGAGCCACATCGAGAAAGGAGAAAATAGAGCTGCGGAGAGGAAATTATAACGGAACACTGCCTGGAAGAGATAAAACTGGCTAGAAGCCAGTTACTAACACTAGGCACCGTAATTGGCCTCGCAGTTCTTTACCTGTGGAAGGAGTATTCCAAAGCAAAAGAAGGAGCCGATACTAAAACTTACTTTTCGGTGTATGCTGGGGCTGACGTAATCATGGCTCCTAAGATCACTGCAGCATCAGTGGCTGCCAAGGCAAGGGCAGCGAGACTGGCCCAGTGAGAGATCACCGAGCCGGGAAGCAAATCAGGCGGAGGAGCTGCGGAGGGTGCGCGTCAGTCTCCAAGATGCCGAAACGTGGAAACACTGCCGCACGGAAGGGGAGTACGATCGGCCCGTCAGTGGCGGATCTATTGCGGAAGACCCCGGCGAGATTGCTTCTGGGTCAGGAAGGGAAGAGTAAGGCTGGAGACTTCGATGAAGTAACTACCACTGCGGTCGTGCTGACTGTGGATGAGTGCCCTAGCGTTGTGGACACGTTACTCGATGGAACTGATGTCCCTGAAGCGCTGACCCCGGCGGGGTTGGAGAAGACAACGGTTCCTTACCAATTTCAGATTTGAGCGCGAGGGACCTCTGCGAGACTGGTACTAGGAAAAATTATGATAGACATTGATGCCGGCATGGGAGACGCTGGGGGGGGAGGTCAAGCATGGATATTGGGGCTAAATCCGGGGGGGCTGCTCAGTCACATACCTTATGTAGTTCAGCTTACAAACCTCAAACAGCTCAATTAGTGGTGAATGACCCCAATAAAGTAATAGATACCGGTCACGCTAATGTGATTAATACGAATAATAGTGACATGGAGCTAAAGAAGGACCCCAGTGACTTTTTTTCCTTTTCTGATGAAGCTGAATGGTCCAATGATACTGCGTCTTGTTTGACTGATGAGAGTGGAAGTGGCAAAAAATAGAAGATCCCAGGCTCACACCAAAAACTGTTTTGAAACGGAAGAAGAGCCACCACGGGGCAACAGATTTGGCCTGGGACTATACCCCGACTAACCAGCTTACTAACTCCTCTTTTTTGGCAAACTCAGCACAACAATCTGATCATCCGGTACACCTAGATCCAGCTGCTTCAACGCTGGACACTATTCTCCAAGCCATCGCGTCACATCGTGAGGAAACGTCTCCGGATGAGTGCAAAGCTCAAGCGGCCCTACGTAAGGTGCAAGGGGTGGTGCGCAAATTGAACAGGACCTGGGGTCCATTTGGGGACCGACTGACTGAATTGGAATCTAGAATTGTTTCTAATGAATCTGAGATCACTATGAACCAAGAATGGGTTGAATCTCATGAAGCTGAGCTGGCAGATGTAAGATGGAAACTGGAGGAATTCGAAATTCGCCAGAATAGAAATAATTTACGCATTTTAGGGGTTCCTGAGGCGGTGGAGGGGGAAGACATTCGCTCATTTGTGGCGGACCTTCTTCGTGACTCTCTGCCGGAACTTTCTGGTTGGAATTGGGCTGCAGGAGTTCAGCATGCCCACCGCGTGCCCTTCACTTTAAAACAACCAACAAACCCCGGGCATATCCCCCTGCCATTCTTGTGTTTTTTGGCAATTTTCTGCTCCGCTAGACGATTTTTGAGAAAGCCAGACCTGCGTCTAAATGCACCAGAAATGGGGTTTCTTATTTTGTACGCCCAGATTTTTGCCATTCTACCGTCGAAAGGCGGTGGAGGCTGTGCCAGCTAATTAAGCCCTTTCAAGACAAAAAAGCGCAGGCCTATCTTAACAACCCCGCTCGGCTTAAAGTGTTCTATGGGGGGGTCAAACAAAATTCTTCCTCTCCGAAATAAAGGCCAAAGAATATCTCTATGGGTTAAGTTAAGACTAACAAATATTGGAGTGTGAAAATATGAAGAATGAAAAGACATAAAATATGAGACATTAGAAATTATATAGGAAACTGTGTAGCCCTATATATATATATATATTTATATATATATATATATATATATATATATATATGTAGTTCGGCATTTGTATGTATATATATATATGTAAAATGTTAGACTGAGCTCTAGTCATGTGTTGCATGCTCATCACAAAAAGACTCTAATGGAGTCTGTATGCCTCACAAGGGGTGCGGGGGGGAGGTTGGGAAGGGTGGGGGAATGGTGGTGGGAGGCCAGGGGTAAAAGCAGATAAAAAACAACTCCAATAATAATACTGATATAGTAACTGATGTAATTAAATGGATAATACTGACAAAAGATACACAAAAGGATCGAGTTGTCTGGAAATCTTGTCAGTGTTTTGGGATTAGGGTTGCAGGCTCTCCGAAATTAGCCAATAAGCTGTAATGGGGAAGATAAGGATTTGCTCGTGGAACGTGGCAGGACTTAATGATAGAAGTAAGAAAGCCTGTCTATGGGGAATCATTAAACAAAATTCTGCTGATATAATTTGTCTCCAAGAGACACATTTGCCCTGGGATAAAAAAGATTTGTTAAAGGTTGGTGGCTACAATTTGCTTGCCTGTACCACACAAACGTCAAATACTCGTGGGGTAGCTATTCTAGTTAAAATACCCTTAGGCCAAGCTATACGTAAGGCAGAGGACACCCTTGGGAGGTGGGTAATCATAGAATTGGCATTGGGTATAACTATCTGTTCAGCTTATGGTTCAAACCAAGACGACCCAAAAATATTTGAATTGGAACTCGCCTCTTGGTCAAAATCGCTGGTATTTTGTGGTGATCTTAATATTTCCTTGGGGTCTGCATTTAGGAAACAGAGTCAGGAAAGAAATTCAGGCCGCAAACCGAGGGTATTTAGAGCTATCAGCCAACTTAGAGATAGTTACGATCTTGTGGATATTTGGGATGCTAAAAATCTATTTGATCCTGGGTACACGTATTTTTCAAACCCTCACAACAAATATGTTAGAATAGATTATATATTAGTAACAAGGGACCTGGCTAACCTAGCAGAAGTTATTAAATGTCCTAAAATAATCTCGGCCCATAATTCCCTAATCCTTTCAATTAACATAATCAATTTTACCTGGCAACGCTCAAAATGGACATTCGTTGTTAAGCTTTTGGTTAATAGAGACTATATAAACTTTATAACTGCTTGGGCTCAAGGATATTTCGATATGAATCAATTTAGTTCTCCCAGGGGGGTTGCTGGGATTGTTTTAAAGCTGCCCTTAGGGGAAAGGCAATTAGCTATGTGGCTAGAATAAAAAAACAGCATGATAAGGAAAATTATCTATTGAGGCGAGATTTGGCTAGAGCAGAGGAAGAATATGTTGCATCAATAGCTCGGGGTGAAGATGGAAAACATACTATGCGCCAAATGCTGGTCCTAAAAACAGACCTAAACAACGGGCTGACTCAGAAAGCTGCAGAAACTTTTCAGTCACACTAAAGTAGTATCTATGAAAATGGAGAGAGGGTGGGTAAGCAGTTGGCTTTGCGCACTCGACCGAAGATTTCATATAACATGATTACTTCTATTAAAGCAGAAGGTCAGGAATATTCAAAACCAGGGGATATTGTTGAAGTATTTGAACATTATTACCAAAAGCTCTACCAAAGTGATACTATAGTCGATTCAGTTGAAATTAGAAATTTTCTAAGGGAATTTGTAACTGACACTGGGTGGAGTAAGGCCTTGATACTGTAACTAGAGAGGACATGGAAAAAGAGATTAGTATCACAGAGCTACAATTAGCCCTATCACCGACAAAATCCCTTTAGAACTTTATAAAATACTAGGAGAACAAATACTACCTTTCGTATTGGATCTGTTTGTTGGGATACGATGGAGCAGCATTCCACCAGAATCATGGAAAGAAACTAATATAATTATTTTTCCTAAAAAGGGCAAACCTGCTGAGCTTCCATTATCGTACCATCCTACTTCATTGATCAATTCCTACTCGAAGCTTTACGCAAAGATCCTGGCTAATCAGCTTGGGAGGATTATCGAACATCTGGTGATGATCCTAGAAAAGCAGAAAAAGCCACATATCTTGGGGTATGTCTAAGTCCAAAGGTTGAAAACATTAACAAACCTAACTATCAGCCCCTAATGAGGGTCATAAGATCTTACTAGAGTTAGTAGTTTGCATTTATCAATCATTGGTAGAGGAAACTTTCTAAAAATGAATGTACTCCCTAGGGTACTATATTTGTTTTGAGCTATTCCCTTAATTATAAAAGATAATATTATTAAAACACTTAAATCACAAATTTCTAAATTTGTCTGGCAATATGGAAAAATCAGAAGGTCTCTGAAATATTTATCTTTACCACAAAACAGGGGTGGCCTAGCGATTCCCAATATGATGTTATACCATTGGGCTGCCCTTCTCCATCAAATGGCACCACTCTTTAATACCACGGCTGCTACTGAGAATACAGAGGTCATTTAAATACCATCTATCTATGAATTATCAATTGGAAAGAAAGCTCAAGGGCTCTTGCTGAGACAACAAGAGCCAAGCTACTATAAAAAAGTTAAATTCAAAATCACCAGTAGTGCATGGAAAATAAGGAGGAAGGTTTCTAGATATATGGCAATCCCAAAATTTAATAGATATAACCCTTTGTGGCAATCTTCTCTACTGCCTGTACAGGCTAACAACGACATTGCTTTAAAAATGGGAAAGCTTGAGGATTACAACAGTATGGGACTTTTGGGGAGGTGACTCAAATACCAGGTTTATGAGTTTACAGAGAAATTTTGAAATGTCTAATAATGACTATTTTAAATGTATTCAAGTTAATACTATTTTTAACTTAAAAATTCCAAGCATTACACTGGAAAATATCCCATTTTTTTATATTATAAGTAAAAATTCAACTAGAATTGGAACAATATATGGCTTGCTTCTTGAAAAACTTCAAGATGGCCTGGAACATACAGAGTCATCATGGGCTGATAAACTTGCTAACCCCAATGTTGATATTGACAAGAGCCTACTTCTAACATCACGTTTACTCTTATCTTCTACCTTAAAAGCCCAGCTATATAAGACCATCTTCAATTTGTACTATACCCCTGCTAAGCCGTATGCATGGGGTAAGAGAATAAAGGAAGAGTGCCCCAGGTGTGGAGTGGGCTCAGCCACTCTTTCACATATGTTTTATGAATGTGTTAAATTAACATCACTTAAAAAGATGCTGCCTAATTTTGGGAGGAGGTGTTCGGGCATAAGGTGGCGGAATCGCCTACTCTTTTTATTCTTGGCTATGATAGCACTCTGGGGCTTAGCACGGAGGAGGAAAGATGTATTTTTGTGGGGACAGCAGTTTATAGAATAATACTTGCAGCTCGCTGGAAGGACGTGGATCCCCCAAGTTTTCAAATGTGGCTAGCACGATTTTTGGGGGTGTATAATCTGGAAAAAGCCATTTATTTTACTAGATGGAGACATTCTAGAGTACGTGGCAGTAAGATCTGGGGCTAGATGTAGGTAAATAGGTTTTACCGAGTCTAAAATACCGAATTTTACCAATTCGGTATTTTAGAATCAGTAAATCCTATGTAGGTAATTAATAGGTAAGAAATACCGAATCGTTAAGATTCGGTATTTACCGAATCGGAAAATTACCGATTCGGTACTTGCCATTAATTCCTATGGGCCTGGAGGCCCATAGGAATGAATGTCAATTACTGAATTGGTAATTACCGATTCGGTAAAATTGGGAAAAAGTCAAGGGTGGCAGGGTGGCACTTTGACACCTTGTTGCCCCCCTGATTAGTGCTGGTGTGCACATGTGGCATACATACATGCCCTAAGGGCATGTATGTCTGTCACATGGCACAGGTGTAAATGCACATTTATGCATTTACATAGGAGTTCCTTATTTACCACCAACTAATATTTGATGGTAAATAATGAATTCTTAAAGCCCAGAAGCACTGTTTACAGTGCTTCCTACATCTCATTTACCGATTCGGTAAATACTGAATCGGTAAATGATGATTCGGTAAATACCGAATCGGTAAATGATGATTTGGTAAATACTGAATCGGTAAATACCGATTCGTTATTTACCGAATCAGTAAAATAGCCTCCTACATAGGAAAAGGCTTTTACCGGTCGGTAACGGACGATTTTGGCCGTTACCGACCGGTAAAAGCCTACCTACATCTGGCCCCTGGTCTCCAATTGTGGCTTGGAGCAGAGATGTAAGAAGGGTATAGGATAAATTGCTCCCGCTATAATATGTATATTATTGGCGCCACGGAATGAAATGAATTGTGTATTCTTGCTAGCTTTATTAATTATGAAGATATTTATATATTTGCTTACTGATGTATATCTCTATTTTTCTATATGTAATAATTGGAGTTGTTTAATAAAAATTTTAAAAAATAAAAAAGGAAGAGGAAGTGTAGACTTAAAACTGATGCAGTAAATGGAAATGCACATTTACAGGGAGAAATGCATATGCCAGTACATCAAAAGCAAATGTCATTTCAGAAACAGGTACCAATCAGACAAGTTCTCCAAGCCCAGATGGCCCCACAACGTATGGGAAGCCCTCAGATTAACTTAAATCAGTTGTCCAAAACAAATTTGAATTTTTTTCAGAATCAAAATCAGAACACATTTCGACAGTCCGCTGTATTTAAAATTGACAGTTTTGGTCCCAACATTTCTGAGAACATTAGATCCATTGTGAGAACAGTGGAAGTTCCAAAACTACCTTACTTCGAGAAAAAGGCCCAAGTTGTAGAAGTTCTAAAGAGACAGATTGGAAACTCAGTTTTAGGGCAGGTTTTAGCCAAATTAGGTAAATTTGAGGAAAGTTATCAAATTGTTCTTTGTGATTCAAGCCATGTAGGCCTACTGGGAAAACATTTTTGGTGCAAGTTAAACTGCACAATTTACTGTACACCGTATGATATTGAATATCTGGCTCCTGATGAGGATGTATGGTTTAGAATAGCCCAACAAGAGACAGCTGAAGGATTGGTTTCAGAAATGACAGTTAAAAAATTACTCTCTGATTTGGAAGAAACAGTGAACCCAATAGTATGGGAGTTCACACCGAAAGATGTTGAATTAAGAAAAAGTGCAGAACAAGTCTTAGTCAAATTAGAATCATTTGCCACTTATACAGCAACATTATCATACAATTCGACACAAGAGACAGTTGCAGGAATTTCACCCGTAATTAAAGATAAACTGAGCGAGGAACTTTTAGAGGAATCGATTGGAAGTTCATGTAATTCTCTGATCACAGGTTTACAGAGACCCAATGAGAAGTACAGAATAGTGCAGAAGATTAGTAGCATAGTTGTTCTGTGTTGTCCTGTGGAACCGAATCCAGCCAACATACCTTTTCAAATTGCATGTTCCAAAGAATGGCTTACCGTTATTGATATATGTCAGGTTTATAATGAGTATAATCAGGAGTACTGCCAGAAAGGAGATCAATATCTGGGACACATGATTGAAAAAGGAGCTAGGAAGGTGTCACCAGAGAGAGTGGAAGCAATTCACCAGATGAATACACCTCGAATTAAGAAAGAAGTCAGAATGCTGTTGGGAATGGTTGGCTACTGTAGACAGTCGACACTAAGCCTTTCCCTAGTGGCTAAGCCTTTACTGAGGCTGACACACAAGGATGTGTCTGATCCGCTTCCATTGGATAACGATTGCACAAAAGCATGCCTAGAGTCTAAAGAGAAAATGTGTTGTGCCCCGGCACTAGGGATGCAAGTTTTTTCAAAAGAATATACACCAATCTGCAGTGAGAGGGAGGGCTCCTCTCTCTCAGTGCCTGTTCGAAAAGATGAAGAGGTTCAAAAGTATGTGACGTGTTTCCCAATGACCTTTGATCCCATTGTCACTGAAATGCCCAGCTGCCTTAACTTAGTAGCTGTGGTTGATGTCATTCACAAAAAGAGTGAGAAAATAATGATGGAATGTCCAATACCTCAAATGGGTTCTTGTTTTGTGGAATTGCTACTGGAAAATCTTGAGATTGAAACATGTCAAAATGCAAATGTATTGAGTCTACTTCTAGTAAAGGAAATTGTTTGTGATGAAGTTGAACCTGAATGCCTAGGTGTCATGGATCAGTGCATGAAGCCAAGGTTAGGCACTGACGATGAACTCCTGATTGAACCTGATCATGTAAATTTTGTAGATGGCCAATGTTTACAAGAAGTTACCTCAGCAGAAGATAAAAAATTGACTGCCCTTACCATAGAATGCAGCTTAACTGCTCAAATGAGAGTAACAATTGTAATGGGAAAAATAGATGGTAATTCGATTGCCCAATATACTGTCCTGTTAGCTTACACTTTTAAGGGAAATTTCACATGTGAATATGAAAAGGACACTGTCTATCTAACGTTGATGTCAATATCAAACACTTGTGAAGAGTTGCAGGGTGTACAAGAAACTGTTTCAGAGAAAGAACAACAAGGGTGTATCAGAACAGATTTTGAGAAAAAACGCAAATGACATCCAAGTATCAACAGATGGGAGATCAATGTTGCCAGAGAGTTTGTCGTAGCCAATGAGACGATACATGTATGGACATACACACTTAGAGAAGGATTCAATGAAATATCTCTTTAGAAAATATAGACACCAGCAAATGTTTAGGAAGCTCGCAGAAGGAGAGTGGCATCAAGATGTGACATGTCAACTAATGAATGCAGGGAAAAGAACACATGCTACATTGAGTCACATAGGGAGATCAGAAGGTCCCTTCAAAAGAATGCAAAATGACACGGTCATCAAAATGCCTGATTCCTTCACAACCAGAAGAGATGACAACCACATGGTAGCAAATGTGTTATTGCAAAAATCGATCTCAAGGTATAGATTGCCAGTTTCTCTTAAATCAGATCAAAAGACCCACCCTATCAATTATGTCCAGAAAATGATATGTGCAGAACTACAGACTGAACAAGTATTGCACTATAGCGATCGACCTGAAGTTTCAAGCATCATCAAGCAACAAAAAGACACTGATGAGTCTCACTTTTCAAAAGACTGTGTCTCAACATCACTGGAGTGTCTAATTGATGTACCAGTAAAAGCACTTGTGACAAATGCAGATGAGAAGATGAGCTATTGCTGTGACGGATTGGCTGATGTGGCGCATACAGTTTCCCGTCAAGTTGTAGTGGCTACACAAGATCTGCATAGTGACAACCTCGATCTAAGAGATGTGACATCCATAAGATTTGGTTGGAAGCAAAATGGAGAAGACTGTTCCAAATGATCCTGGTCACAACGATTGCTGTAAAGAGTGATGGCCTTCCGAACTGGGTGCATGTCTTCCATGCTCGTAGGGTCCTGTGTCCCCTAGATGAAACAGCTTCTCTTCCAGAAGAGATGCCAGGGGTGGTCGAAAGGCCATGGAAGAAGGGTCAGTCAAGCTGTAGGGGAACACACTGAGTCTGAAGCAGCACTACAGCAAACCGCGGTGGGACTCGAAAATCAAGAAGTGAAAAATGGCTTGGATGAAACTGATGTGGAAGTGGTGAAAGAGCCAGGTCCAGCCTCTTATAAAAGAACTAGTGCTGTGGGCCCATGAGTGGGAGTGGAAGAAAGCTGGCTAAAGGGGTACACGAAATGTCTGCAGTTGTCCCCTAGGAAAACATTTGCACTCATAGCTGAAACGTCTGAATAAGAAAAAAGTGAAGACAAAGGTGGAAGTCTTGGATTGGGAAAGTCCAAAAGATCGATGGTGCTGTGTCGGAGATATCCAGCACCTGAATGGTCATGCTTCATGGACAAAGCACTGAACGTCACAATGGATGAACTGTATGATGCAGGATTTAAACTGTATAAGCCACCCTGATTTCAACCTTGAGACAAAAAGAGAACTGAGCAAAGCTGAAACAATGACTGAGAACTGTCAAAAGCTGAAAAGAAAAAAATATTGATTGAAAAAATAAGAGAAGAAAAAAGAAAAAACAACAACAAAAAACATCTGTTCTATCAAAACTAATCGTTCTAAGAAGCTACTAACAGAACTCTGCACTGAACCTTTGAGCTTGGCTATAGATGATCTGATGGATCTCACTTGTGAAAAGAACTTGGAGTGATGATTACAAATCCTCAGTAGTGTGATGATTTTAAATCATCAGAGAGAGGATTGAAACAGCCTGAATCTGTGCTTTCTTTAATGATGGAAACCCTGCCTTTGCTTCACAAATAGAGAACTGCATTTGAAAGGTGACACACACATTTCTGTGCCACAGAGTAAAAACATGAGCTTTGAAATTCACAGACTTCAGCCAGACACTTTTATTTAGCAATTTATGTAACCCATTTGCAAGTAATTCAAAGTTTGATAAATGTGTTTAGATAGATATTGTTCTCACTATGAAAATGTGACTAACTTGTGAAAACTGTTAAATGTGCTTTAGTAGAAAATAACTTGCATTTGAATTAGCATGACATTTTATAATGTAGAAAACAGAACCAGCTTGTGATTCAGCTTGCTCTGTTAGTTTCTGTGGACCGTTTTTCCCTGTCTTTTCCCATCCCCCACGTGTTTCACTCTGCACCATGTAAATATTCTTTTTTTTCAATAAAAAAGTACTGAAATAAAAAAAAGATAAGCAACAGACCTTAAAGATAAGCAAAGGAATGTTTTGCTCTCTGTGTGAGAACAGTGGCATGATTTACAGCTGTGACCTCGGTCTGAGTTTTATCTCTACAGTTGCTGGAAATGTTGGACAAAGCCTCATTTAATTATTTCCTTTAGTGAGAATAGAAAATCATGTATTTTAAAGTGCATTACCAAGTTTAATGTTTCTTGCTTAATTAAAAAAGGTTATTTTGCAGTTCATGTTATGTGTGTAGTTAAAAATAAAATGTCTCTTTTAAAAGGAAGGTTAGGAGATGAAATTGTATTAAGTAAGATGCAGAATGTACAGTGGGAAGGATCTTTGCCTGTCTGAGAGATGACATATGAAATCTGCAGATGGGTGGAGGCATCCTTTTGGAGAATGCTGGATTGCAGTTGGAGGAAGAAAAGTCACGCCAGATGCTTTGTAACATTATTATTCGATAAATGCGTTCCTACTTAGGAGTTTCAGAGAGCGGACAACAGAGAGAGGAGAGAGGAGAAAGAAGAAGAGACAGGACGCTTTTCAGTACGCAGCTAGGAAGACTTTAGGAGCCCTTTGAGAGAGACAGACAGGCAGAGATTTAGAGATGCAAGGCTGCAAAGGAGTTTCAGACTCCAATGCAGAAATGGAGGGGCAGAAGTGATTTACAGATGCAGTGAAGGAGAGGGCAGACCTTGATGGAGAGCAGAACGTAGGCAGACGTAGGCAGATTAGATGTAGGTTTAGTTCCATTCTGATTTGTGCTTTGAGTAATTGGTTTTGCCACGGCTTATTTGCTCTATTCTTTGTTTCCCTTCATGGGAGATTCTGCAATTATTAATTATTGATTGGCTTATGCAAACTCACTCTTGCTTCTGGAACTTTTCAGGAGTTCTGACTGACATCTTTTGAGCCCCATTGTCTTCGAATAGGGATTCTTTCATTTATGGAACGCGCTGTTTGCAAATTATGGTGCTTTGTGCTAACCTAATTTTTCTGTTATCAATGCTGTAACCTGATTGATACCTGACTACTAAATGAAGAGTCAGAGATTCTTAAATTTTGATTGGAAAATAAATCCCTTTAAAACTGCTCAGAACTCTCATTATTTGCGAAAATGTTTATTTGCATTTTATGAATTGCTAATGTTAATGTAGAAGCTCCCTGGTCATAAACAGTAGCAAAGATCCGTTGCCCTGTAGCGGAAATCAGGGTAACAGTAATCAGAGGTAATGGTGCCACATTTCCTAGATTTTCCAAAGCGAGATTACCGTGGGATTTCTGCTGCAACAAAGGGCCATATGTATCAAGCAAAATTGCATTCGCAAACGCCGAAATTCACAGAATTTCGGGGTTTGAGAATGCAATTTTGCCAAATGGTATGTATTAAGGCAAATCTGCATGCAAAATAAGGAATTGCAAAATTTGCGATTCCTTAAATGCAATGTAAGAAGCACCAAAAACTTCAAGTTGGTGGTAATTTGCGATTTCTTTTTAAAATGCACTTGTTTGCATTTTTCAAAGTGCAATGTGAAGCACATACATGCCCTTAGGGCATGTATGTGCGCCACATGTGCACCCATGCTTATTTCAGGGGTGCAACAGGGTGTCTTTTTGACACCCCTGCACCCTTGAAATTGCATTCTCAATTTGCAATTTGCTAATTGCTAATTGCAAATTGAGAATGTCTTCCCATTCATTCCTATGGGCTTCTAGGCCCATAGGAATGAATGGGGAGGTATTCCTTAATTGCGAATCGCAATTTGTGATTCGCAATTAACTCCTTCGCTGCGGCAGCTATTCCGCCGCAGCGCTAACGGTCGCGGGCGGGCGTGCGGCTCACCTGCGCTGGTGACTGAACCGTTCCGTCACGGCTCGCGGGTGAGCTGTGCTGTGACGGAACGGTTCTGTCACGGGCCCGCCCGCTTAATGAAACCCGCTGCGCAGGCGCGAAATCAGCGCCGCGCAGGCGCGGCAGCCGGGCCGTGACGGAACCGTTCCCTCATAAGCACAGCCCACCTGAGGGGCGTGACGGAACGGTTCCGTCAGTAGCGTCAAACGGGTTAAGGAATATGTAGGATTCTCAAAATGTATTGCAAATCCTACATACATAGCATTTTGCAATTCTCAAACAGCGATTCGTAAAAAATTGCTATTTGAGAATCGCAAAATGATTTTTTGATACATATGGCCCAAAGTCCTTTGTGAATCAGGCCCTGAGTGTCTGAAAGCATTCATTTTAGGCCATGGATTAAAAAAACGGATTACACTCCCCACCATAACCACTCATTCTGCGTCCTCCTTGTTCCATACCTAACAACATGAGACGGCCTGGCCTCATGTTGTTAGGTCCGGCACAAGGAGCACTACGAATCGGGGTAATATTTTCAACATAGTAGACACCAATTATTAATCAGTCACTTTTTTAACATGCAGGTCACCAGAACACTCACCTTTGTTTACTTAGTGATCCGTTGCCTTCTTCCCATTTTGGCGATGCACTGCAAATTAGGAAATTCGTTCTACTGTACTATTTTTTAGCTATAGAGTTCCGTGCGACATAACACTGGTCTCCGAATCTCATTTCAGAGCTTGTTAGCCTGCAGTGCTTGCTGGCAGGTATTGTGCCTTCCAAGTGATGTATGTAATATGTATCAGTCACGTGGTAGGAATTATGGTATCATCCCGCTGGAATTCAAGCCTTCTCTGTGCACGTGACATATATATATATTTCAGTAGGAGGGACACTAAATTATAGAGTTCTTTTCATAGTTTATGAAGCCAAAAATGAATGAGGAGTTGCAATTAGGAGAGGGTTTCATTTTGAATTATGCAGAGACTCTAAAAAAGGAAGTATTCGAACCCAACTAAAGTAGGTCTTTTTTATTTGTGACTATTAACTTTTATACATTTTCAGAGAAAATAGTTCACGTGGCATTCCTTGAATAACCCACATTTTTACTTTGTTCTTTTTCCCATCTAGCTAGCCTGCAATACAGATGTATATTAGAGTGAGCTATCATGTATAATTTAGTTCACTTTAGCTCCTTGAATGTAATTTCAAAAGGTACTTCAGAAAATAAATGATCATCTGCTGAAGTATGTGTGCATGTGTGCTTTTACTGTCACGTGTGCCTGCCCGTATGTTTACTTGTGTGAAAGTGCAACTGTATTTTGACCTGCGCGCCAATTGCCTGTTGTCTGTGTATGCCTGTGGTGTTTTCTATATATGCATGTACAATAGCAAAGACAAACCCATGTACTTTGTCAGTGAGTGATAACAGTTGTTTTTCTTTGAAACTAGGCGTTCTTTCTGCTTTTGGGCAACCAAAATAAAGTACACAGTAGGATAATATAACAGACGGAAAATATCACATTGGCAGAGGAATGTCTGGCAAAAATGTAAATTGTCAGTTTTGTACCCCAGGCAACAGTGAAGCTTGCTAAGTTAGCCTGTCATTGACATTTTTTGTAGTACTTAACCTTTCCCGAGCTGGCAATTACTCTCTGCTGGGAAACTTCCAAGATGACAGTAATAACACTGGCATTCAGCTGACTAGAAATTAGGAGGCTGGCTCAAAGCAATGAAGTGAGGAAGGATTTTGCTTAGAAAGCTGAAGGCAACACCTTGAAGGAATAATAAAACGACCCTTTTGTGAACCAGGCCTTCCCTGTATAAATTACTCACATAGTTATGTAAAATGTTATCAGGCTCAGACGATGCTAGAACACCAGGTGTCCTCTGGGTATTTGGGAAACAATAAATAGTCAGTGATTAATCTGTAAAAGAATAAGTGCTGGGGCTCAAAGTGTTGCTCAGAATCCGGCGGCCATTCGGATTGCCAATATCAAGGCTGGGTAATCTTAATTTCACCTCAGCCTCTTCCATCCACCCCCAGACACTCCCTGCCTCTGTACCTCACTCGTGCAGATGCCATTTCCTCACTGCTTATTTCCCTCCTCTTTCTCTCCCCCTTTCATGCGTTTCCCTCTCCTTACTCTGGGTGAAAGTCAGATGAGTGTAAATTAGTGCCAGTTCCCAACATGCATTGGCAAATCCAATAAATCTGCCTATGTGAGAGCTATCGGCTTTGCCACAAGAAGAGGGAGACAGAAAACACCCCATAGGGAGACAGAGACGCACAGAGGAGGGGCGGAGAAAGCCCAGAAAGAGACTGAGACGGAGGAGGGGCACTTGTTCCACACTCATGGATGAAGTAAATGAAACCGGGCGCGTGAGTAGCTGAGGACAGCTGCATCCCGCAGATTCACTGAGAAGCCTCGCGCCGCTGTTGGGGGCCTAACCAGATCCAGCTTTCTGAGGGTTGGGGCGGGAGGGACAAGTGTTCACTGACGCATTTAAGGTGCGAAAGCACGCTGGCTCCAACTCAAGTAAAAGACCTACCTTTCACAATGGTTTGGTGTGTAATTTGCAGTGAAGGAATGGAAAATGTGCCCTTGTGACCTGGGACATCTTAAAGGATTTTTGGGGCCGGCGGCCGAATAGTTTTGATTTTATGATCCCGTTTCAGCTCTTTCACGCCCTCTGGCCCGGTCACTTTCAGATGCTCCGTCCATCACCACCCCCTTTTGTACCGGTCACTGAAAGTGCCAGGCACACTTGTCCACATTTTAAATGTGTTTACGTGTAATATTTAGGGATAGCGACGTGTGTTTTCACTGAAAGCAGTTCACTATTATTATTGTAAATAATCTCTGTGAGCCCCCCTCCCATTTCTTGTATATGAGGTCCTATTTGATCTTTTTTATGGCTGTTACATGAAACATACACACAACATGTTTCTGCAAATTCTCTGTAATAGACCTCACACATCACCCACATTAAAAATTAATTTAATGAAAACGGTATTTAAAACAATCTGTTTAAGAATAATTCAAGGTCATCAGGGCAAGCCTCTGCAGAAAAGAGCTGTCTCTGTCAGGGGCCCCCCTGAAAGGCTGGGGCCCAGGGCCATTGCCCACTTTGCCCATGCCTTAAAAAATCTCTGCTTGTGGCGGAGATCCACTTAGCCCCTCAGCGGTAGTTCACCAGCATATGTCGTCTTTCTCTCAGGGCCTTATGACCCAGAATTCTTCACTCCACTGCACCACAGGTGTTTTCATTAAATGGGCCTCATTAACGGAGCTTTTGTGTCAAGCCAGGTGCGACCACTTGGGGTTTCCCAAAGTATTTATGGCACAGCAAAGTTAGTCCTCTGGTAATACCAGTCAAACTCTATGTACCAGAATGCAAAGTGGTTTAAATGGAAAAAAAAATGTTTAGGTACCCTTTGGAATGTGCTAGAGGTGTGGTGAGGGTGTGGGGCTAAGTGGAAGACAGGATGCTACTTAACGCCTTAATTGCAGCACATGCCAAAACATATGAGAAATGCTTTTATACAAAAGCAGGTTAAGTCATTAAAAAAAATGACAACCAAACGCGTAAATATGTTACCATTTCCTTGTATAGTAATACCTACAGCTTAAATACTTTTGTTTGTTGTTGTTTGGCACAGTACTATATATTCTAGAGAGGGTGCACGCGCACAGAAAGAAGCAGACATACAGACAAAGCCTTCCACACATTTCCTTTAAAATGCCTCCTGGGTGTGTCAAGATTGTTTCCCCCTCGCTTTTCTCTCGAACAAGCAGGCAAACACATGGACATAATCAGACACTCACACAAAAGACTCAGGTGGGAATAAAGCCATTTTGAACTTCTTATCGCCCATAGCTCTCTTAACTGCCGCTGGGCTGCCTTGATTCCTGTGTTTGCATGAATACCCACGATAGTGTGAATGTGATTTATGTATTTATTTATTAGAGAGTTTTGTATAGCGCCTTCGGTATCAGAGCGCTTTACATTGCATGAGGTAGCATAGACATAGTCAGGTATAGTAATAAACAGATACAGTTTTGTAAAATATAACTATACCTGGTTAAATAGCGAAGTTAAGTACAATTTGCATGAGGTAGCATAGAGAAAGTCATGTATAGTAATAAACAGATACAGTTTTGTAAAATATAACTATACCTGGTTAAATAGCGAAGTTAAGTACAAATCGATACCAACTACAAGGGTTACCATAGTATAACATGGAGCTTAAAAGATTGGTATCGTCTATGGGAGGTATTTGCTCATTAGGAATATTTTCAATTCCCTCTTGAATGACGCTGTGTTAGTTATTTTTCTAATGTTTGGTGGAAGAGAGTTCCAGATTCTGGGTGCTGCTCCTGAGAAAGCTCTATCGTAGGTTTTCTTCTTCCGGAAGATGGGCGGTCTCAGCACTAACTCCTTGGCACTCCTAGCTGGTCTGTTTCCTCCAGATAGTTCAATTTTTTGGACAAGGTATCTTGCAGTATTGTAGTGGACTGCTTTATGAGTGATACATGCCATTTTTAGTTGAATTCTGGCTTCGTACGGTAACCAGTTTAATGCTTTCAAGTGTGGAGAGATATGGTCGAATTTTCTCGATCCGGTGATCATTCTTGCAGCTGCGCTGAGGCATGCTTTTAGTGGGGCTGTGGAGATTTTGGGTAGTCCTGCTAAAGTAGTGCAGCCATATTCAATCCTCGAGATTACCAATGATTAGACTGCTAGTTTAAGATCCGCCTGAGAGATGTAAGGTTTCATTTTTCTAATGTAGCTCAATTGAAAACGGGCACATTTGGCCATTGCTTTGATATGAGTTTTCATATCAAGGTTCTCATCAAGTATGATTCCTAGTGATTTCGCCGAATCAACTAAGGAAGGGGACAGTTAAGCACCGTGATCATTTTGGACCATTCTTTGGACTCTGAGTGGTTCTTCGGTGGTGAGATTAGTAGGAATTCTGTTTTCTGGGTGTTTAGATTCAGATGATTGCTTGTTAACCATTGTAATGTTGTATGTAGAGCCTCGTTCATTAGCTTGATGTCTTCCAGAGATGCGATTTTAATGTATAACTGTGAGTTGCGTATATATGAAAGGCTATTTTAGAATTTCGAAGAATTTCTGTTATCGGTTCGACAAACAGGTTAAACAATGAAGGAGATAAAGTAGATCCTTGGGGAACTCCAATCGTGTTAGGGCATGAAGACGACAAAGTTTGGTTGACCATGAATCTTTGCGATCTATTTTTGAGGAAGGAATCAAACCATTTCAGCACATTACCCGATATTCCCATCCTGTCCTGGAGCCTGTTCAGCAATTTTGCATGATTCACCGTGTCAAATGCCGAGGATAGGTCTAGAAGGATGAGTAGACATGATCTATTTTGGTCTAGGGCCTGTAAAGCATCATCAACTATATGTAGAATTGCTGTTTCCGTGCTGTGACCCGTTCTGAAACCCGATTGGCATTCATCCAGTAGGGAGAAATTGTCTATGTGTTCGCTAAGTTGCTTTTGTACAGATTTCTCTATTAGTTTGGCAAGTATAGGGATGTTGGTTACTGGGCGAAAGTTATTCGGATCAGCCTGGTTCACTGTCGGTTTTTTGATAATGGGGACTACTTATCCAGTTTTTAGGCATTCCGGAAGTATCCCTTGTGAGAGAGAGGCGTTAATAATTTTTGTCCATATAGTAATCAGGATGTGGCTGACTTCTTTCATAAATTTTGATGGGAGAGGGTTGTTATAATGGTTATTAGGTTTGATGTCTTGTAGCATTTTGGCGATGTTTTTCTGATCCAACAACTTGAAAGTATCCCAGTGGGCCTTATTTTTTGCTCTATCCTCCTTAATTATTCAGTTGGTGGAGTTGGTGTTGTTCGTTGTGGATCTTTGGATGTCTAGGATATCCGCTGCACCCCCAAGCTCTCTTTCCAACGTGTTGGCTTTGTTGGTGAAGATTGATGAAAATTCTTCGCTACTTAGTTGTGTTCTTGTGATTTCTTGTGATAATTTGGCAAACTTGTTGGATTGTTGTTTTAATATTTCAAATAGTTTCCGTGGTCTGTTTTTGGCGAGTTCCAGTTCTGATCTAATAAATTCTTATTTGGAGTTGAGGATCTTCTTATTGTATTCTTTCTTGATTTTTCTGAGGGACTTCAGTTCGGGAGAAGATGGGTGTTGTCTCCATTTTCTCTCTGCTTCTCTGAGTTTCCTTCTTTCCTCATTCAGTGTTCCGTTAAACCATGGATTTTTGTCCTTCTCTGTGACTTTTTTCAATTTCAGAGGCATTGTGGTGTTCACTATATCCTTTATTGAATTAGTGTAGTGGTCCGTTAGATCATTCACATTTAGCAAGTTGTTAGGTGGGTACAGGTCTTTCTCGCGTCCCGTATCCATTTGTTTACTTTGTTCGGTTGCGAGTGTTTGATCTTTTTCCATGTGGGAATCAGGAAGGTTATGGCATGGTGATCCGACCAGTCACAAGGATCAATTGATAGGCTTGAAATCTTCTCTTTTTTAGAGAGTTTCCAGTCCAACGTAGCTCCTTTCGAATGAGTTGGATGTCTGCATGCTTGAGAGAGGTTTAGCTTGGTTAAGAAATCTTTGAGACGTGTTGACCTGTTTGTCATTGTTGTCGTTCCAGTGCAGATTAAAACCCCTTAAGAATATATTATTTGCGTTGGTGTTAGTGTTTGCCGTGATGATCTCCATTAGTTGTTCTATGAAAGAACTATTGTTACCTGGTGGGTGATAAATTGTATGCAAGTTGCAGCTTTGTTTGTTATCCGATCTTATATTTAGACATAAGTATTCGCAAGAATTGAGAGGTTCCGATTGTATTTGGCTTACTTCTATATCAGAGCGGTGGATGCATGCTAGGCCGCCCCCTGATTTATTTGGTCTATCCAGTCTCACAATGTTATATAAAGGTGGCACTAGTAAGTCCATGACCGGAGATGATGATTCCGACAGCCATGTTTCCGTGAGGATTGTCATGTCAATTTCCTTGTTAATGATGATGTCAGCTATGTCTGATACATGTTTAGTTGCGGATCTACAGTTGATCAGAAGACATTTCAGTGTTTTCCCAGTGTTGATAGTGATCTGGTTTTGCGGTTCGGTTTCTATATGTATTTGTTGTAAGTTATTAAGATTAGGTTTCCTATCATTCTGTCTTGATGTTCTATTGGTACTGATCGGGACTGTTCTGATTTCCTCCCCTATCCTGCATTCCTTATCCTCATATTCCCAGAGCAATGATAGGGTTTCTTCTTCTGTTAAGTCATTGTGTTTCCTGTCAGGTCGATTATGCCTATTTCATAATGGCATCACAGTCACCTTATTCTTTTTTTTGTGAGTTGTACATTAGATCTGTGATCTGATCAACTTTCTTGTGGGTACTATCTATTGCTTCACATAACTTTTCCATCAAATGCAAAGATCTTGTTGTATCTTATGCCATGTTGTCCATTTTTGTTTGAATTTCTTTGATTTCTCTCAGGGACCGCTGTGATGTGTTGAGTGTGTGCCCCGTTTTTTTTCGGGATACACATTTCGTTTTCCTCTTTTTTTGCTCTGTTTTTTCCATCTGGTTATTTTTCTTTTTGAAATTAGTTCAGTTGATTGATTCTGTTTGTGTTATTTGATGTGCTATCCACGCTTTGCGCACTTAATACCATCTTTGGGTGAGATGCATTTCTTGTCGTTCTTGAATAGCTGCGAGTTGGAGTAGAAAGGGGTACAGCTGGAGTGGAGTCTTCTATGTCTGGTATTTCTCTGTCTTCAGCGATAGTGGCATCTTCTATGTCGGGTGTTTCTCTGTCTTCAGTGATAGTGGAGTCTTCTATGTCTGGTATTTCTCTTTCTTCAGCGATAATCCTAAACGTCGGAGAAGCCCTTTGCTTGGGTCGGGGCGATGTTTCGTTCCTCTGATTTCCTATGCGAATCCTGTTTCGTTTTCCCTAAGACGTGTATTTGTTTCTATTCTGTTAGTGTCCTCATCGAGTGATGCGCTTCCAATTCCGCTTGATTCTGTTGCTTGCGTGGGTAGTTGTGGCTCCTGAGGTTCTCTAAATATTATGGTGTCTGTGTTAGTAATGACCCCGTGTTCTGGATTGACTTCAAGTTGACTCATGTGTTGTTCCGGTCTTGTGTTCTCTGTGTGCCCTTTTAACATTGGGAATATGTTGCCAAATTCTTCTAGTTCGATGTTAGAGGCTTGAATCAGAACTATTCTGGTCTTGAATAAAGTTATGCAGAGTTCTGCTCTGCATCTTGGTGACGAGCTGGTAATAATTTTTATGCCATGAGGTATATTGTTTATTGCTTTTATGTTGAGCGTATTAGCAATGACAGAGCGCCATTTAGCCGTTCTTCTTGTAAAGAAAATCATGTCATTTATGATAGTGCCTTTAATTTTGTTCACTATAATGCGTGTGGGGTCTGATATCAGTATTTCAGGGTTTTTCCTCAGTAGATTATGCTTGAATTTTTTTGATGCATTGTTGGACATTGTGGTAGGATACTTTATGATGTGGGAGTTCATGCTTATTGGCTCTAAGTAATTGTCCATCATGATAATAATTATTAATACTTGTTTGGTGGCCGGGGGAGTTGTACTATTTGTTAATTAATTACTAACTGTGATAAAGTACAGAATTCTCCTTATTTGGTTAGGTAATGATTACTTTTTGTTACTTTGAGAGTAATTCAAGATGGCCACCGCTTTTACTAGATTTCACTGAGATCTAATGCCTTTCTCTCTTTCTGTTTTTATGTTGTCCTCTTTCCTTTGCCTTTACAAAGTGCTACTTGGAGGTCCTTAGAAGTCTTTTTTCCTTTTCTCTTATTTGTTGCTGCAATTTGGACTACTGATCCATATTCTTGTATTTTTTTTTCACTGTGAACACCTTCAATCACGATGATTGTAAATGATGTCCTGGGGTGTGTGTAGATTGGAGATGCCGTTACTTCATTCACTTTGCTGGCTGTCCTTGGCGGCGGGCATTTTAAGTTCAGGCGTCCCCGGGCTGAGCTCTTCAGAAAGTTACTTCCACTTCTTTAGTTTATAATTATCTAAATTTCTTCTGGTGATTTTAACTGCATATTTATTGCTATAGGTCGCACTGATTTGTACCATGTAGTTACATCACTGGATGGGAGGGCTGCTATTTTATTCCACTTTGCTATATGTCCTCGGCGGCCGCTATTTTAAGGTCAGGCACGCCGGGGCAGGCTTTTCAGCTTTCACTTCTCTTCCTTTGTGAAAGCCTCCTAAAGGATTGTATCTCTTGCCTGTGGTCGACGCCCGTGGAACTCTGATCCCACTCACTCCGTCTGGTTTTCCACTCGCTCGCAGCCCCGTCCAGGGCTGGATATTCCTCCGGCGAAGCCTCTTTGCCGTCTTTGGTGTCCGGTGTCCGGCACTCCCGATGTGTGTCGGCTGCACTCCGCTTCGCTCGCAGCCTCCTCCCCTCAGCGTGGAGTAAGTCAATCGCTGGTAATAAGGTCCGTATGCGCTTGGGTGGATGGCGGGGGTTATTTTGCAGATTTTGCCTGTTTTGGTTATCCCGAACCCCGGAAATTGCATTCAACCACCATCAAACACAGCGTGGTGGTGAATACCTGGACATAATGCAAATGAGCCCTGCTAATTGTTGAGGAGGCTCCGCTCAGGGCTACAAGAGCAGTTGCGAGTACAGACCCATTTAAAGCACTGATGCAAAGCATAACACATCCTGGAAGAACTGCTCATACTTGCCATGGGGAAATTTGAAATCTCTGCTTAATAGTAGTCTGTGGGAACCTTTGGTGCATTCTTGCATCGTTTTATTTTACATTTGCCGGCTCTTAGCCAGTAGTGTCGGGGGAGGCGGGGCCTAGGCATGGGAGTGCACTCCACTCCCTAAGCGTGCATATGTGTTTTGGCTGGCCGTCTCAGGCCGACCAAAACACACATGCACACTTAGGCTTTCCCCGGCCCACCTGCATTGAGCAGCCAGGCTGGAGAAATCCCACAGACTCCCTGGTCTGAGCAGGGCGTCTTTCCTGCCTGCTCAGACCAATCGCGTGGAGACTGGATGGGAGTCTGGGTCACAAAGGGCTGCTTGGGCTGCTGGGACCCAGGAAGAAGAGGAGAGATGACAGGACGAGTCACGAAAGCTGGAGGTGGCCGTCTGCAAAAGGTAAGTTTTGGTTTTCTTTTTAAACAAAAAGTGTTTGTAAGCCCCCCCACGCGACCCCACCAGCCCCACCACCCTTTATTTTTGGTGGCCACCGCCGGGGTGCTGTAGCTCAGCTGCCAGCAGTGCCTGAGGAAGAGGAAGGCTCACTGAAGCATACCAGGGGATCCCTCCTGGCATTGCTACTTAGCAGGCTTAGTGGTGTGGAGTTCACAGAGGATGGAGGTGGTTTAAGAGTGCTGCAGCAGATCTCCTTTTTTGCAGGCTCCAACTTATTTAGCTGAACGAGCCAGCCTGGGGCATTGCCTAGCAAACAAAACAGAGTTTAAAACAACTGGAAAACTCTTAAAACTGGGTGTCAAACAAGCTCAAATGATAACAAGCATTGCCAAAAGGTGTCCTTATGCAACATCGATTGGCTTTGTCAATGCTTTTCTAGCCATCTTACACAACAGTGGGCCGCTGTACAACATGGCTGAAAAAAACTAAATAAAAGAGCTATGACGCAGTCAGCGCTGGCCACATCGTAGCGTTTTTTCAAACTGCTCAAGCATGTTATAGAACATCTAAGCTACTGTCCAACATGGATCAAAATCATTATATAACCTGAATAGAGGAGAGGGTGGAAGGGGAGTAAAAGGATATGGTGCTACGGCCACAGATACCAGTTTGAGACTTAGGCGCCACCTCAACATCCTGTGGTTCTAGTCAAATCACTTAATCTCCTCGCTTAAAAAAAACATGAATATGAACTTGTGTAATGCGATTGGTGCTCATGTGAAGCACTCGAGTACCTTCAGGTCGGGTCGATCACAGGGAATGGACATAAATTGGGTTAAATTAATTTGATTCGATCAATGCTCCACACAAAGACAAGATTGTGATGGCATCGCAAACACTGCTGAAATAGAAGGTAGCAAAGAAGAGGGATAATGATGCCAACAAATGATCAGTAATGGGTGGGCTAAAAACCCAATTTTTTAGAGTTTTTTTCAAAAGATACAACAGATCGTCGCAAAGCGACAGCGAATGATCACTGCCTGCAGGCCCGATCTAAAACGAATTGCTGGTGGGCCGCACCTGTAACCACCGGCTCAAATTAAGCACTGAGCGTAGTTCTAGAATAATAATAAACATCATGACCTGTGTTGGACTTGGCCCTTCTGGCAGTTTCACCCCTAAACATTTTGCTTTGGCATGTGACTTAGTGTTAGTTATTGTTGGCTTCTGCGCACTTTAACACTGTGTCCCAGTGTAAAGTACGTGCGTGTGGTGAGATTGGCCTGCCCTCCCATAGGAATGCATGGAGAATGTATGTGTCCATGGTAGTTCCTGATATGTGGGGACTGCAAGGTCGAGTTTGGTATGTGCAGACTTGTGTGATTAAATGCTCCGCAATGATGTGTGCGGCATTAATGTGTCTAGTGTGGAAGGGCCACTTCTAAAAGTTATTGATTCAGAAAAGGGGGTGGTGATGAACAGAGTGTCTGAATTAAGCAGACCACTCTTACCCAGTCCAAAGATCAGGGCTTGATCCATCACCGTTATTTATCTCACTGCACCATCCCAGCTCAGAACCTGGCTATATGCAAATCAGTCTGTCCCTGGCCCAGTGCTTCATGGGAACAGGGCAGACTAAACTACCAAGCCAATTCTTCACCTGAAAGGAGACAAGCTACCGGGGACCGTTTTCTGGCATTTCAGCCTTCTTCGGCCCGGCTTGCTTGAATCTTGATGGTGCAGTGAGAAAGGGACTCATGTCTGAGTATACCCTGCCACACCTATAGTGGCCAAAAACGATTCAGAAAAGGGGGTGGTGATGAACAGAGTGTCTGAATTAAGCAGACCACTCTTACCCGGTCCAAAGATTAGGGCTTGATCCATCACCGTTATTTATCTCACTGCACCATCCCAGCTCAGAACCTGGCTATATGCAAATCAGTCTGTCCCTGGCCCAGTGCATCATGGGAACAGGGCAGACAAAACTACCTAAAAGTTGGCATGTCTGTGTTATAAAGCTGAAATGACTGTCTGGCTTGTGATTGGCTGGAGCTGGCTGATGAGCCTGGCTCCAGGAGTTAGGATGGGTCTGCCCCGGTGGTGAATAGAGAGATTGACAGCCAGAAGGGAGTGCACCTGGGACCTGAATAGGGCTGGGCCTTCCCTACACAATGCTGGCTCCACCCCCTGTGGTGTGTCTGATGTCCCTAGCCTGTTCAGTGAATGGGGAGAGGGGCTGAACACAACAGAGTGCTCCAAAACCAGCTGCGTCTGGTTTTTCCCTTAAACCTGCAGCCTAGACAAAGGATTTATGTGTATTAAAAGGGGCTGTGACCCCTTGCAAAATGTTCTGCTGATCCTAGCTTGAGGGGGGGCCTGCTGCTGCTGCTGGGCGCCAGGAGGACCGCCACTGGGGACTGCCTCCCTGCCCTGGAGGGCCCTGTGAGCTGGGCCCAGACTTTGCCCCCCCTGCACTCTGACAGACATTGCCTGGACTTAGCCACCTCTAGTGCCTTGGGAGCACTTGGCTTTATTGTAAATAAAGTAGCGCTATTCCTTCCTATCCCAGAGGGCTCTTCACTTTTATTCAAAAAGAGCACTGGGGCCACAGCGCAAAGCTGCAGCGTGTGGGACCTCCCCCCCCCCCCCACGCTGCCCCGGTAAATTGCTGCGTTTCTGCAGCCTTGGCTGATTGTGTATGTAAATTGTGGGTGCCTACCCCGTGACTTTGCCCCATTTCCGCATTAACTTTCACGGGTGCCGACCCCATTTCATATTTGGAAGTAGAGGGAGCCTACCCCTCGTCTGCCTCAAGAAATTCACTGCCGCGGCTCGGGTGCCGGGGAGCGTGAGAAACTGGAAGTCAGGCATCCTTTCGCCTGGCAGGACTTTCGGTTTGCTGGAGGAAGTCCTGCGCACGGCGCTGTTGCCGGAGGAGAGCCCTGGTGAGGAGAACGGAGGCAGACGGGTGCCCACCCCACCTTCATGGCTGCTGCTGAGTGCAGCCAGAGCCCCAGAGAGGAGCGAGTGCGGGCCAGAGAGAAGAGCAGCCTGGTGAGTGTCACGGGCTGGGGGGAGCTCTGGGCCGATTCGAAGTGCCGGAGAGAGGCACAGTGTCCTGCCGTGTGTCGAGCGGCCCCGTCTAGTCAGCGTGCCACTCCACCAGGACGCACCTTTGCCTCACGAGTCCCCCGAGCGGGACTCCAACGTAGGGGAGAATTCTTTGTCAAAATAGATCCCACGAGGCTCCCAGCAGCTGCATAATTTCGAGCCTGCGGGCTCCAACGTCTCGGGGGCATTTCGGGAGGTAGAGCGGCCCGACTGGCAGTGGGCCGCTCCCCCCAGTTGGCAGCAGTGTCATTTTGAGCCCACGAGGCTCCAGGGGGCATTTTCTTTCTCGGGCCCATGAGGCTCCAACGTATGGCCACATTGTGGTAATCAGAGCCTGCGAGGCTCCCACGTGATTTGGGGCACAGCTGTGTCAGAGCCCACGAGGCTCCCATGTCGTGTTTGGCCGCATTCCTATATTCAGAGCCCTAGAAGAGAGCCAGGAGGCACGCTGGTGCCAGGCTCAGTTCCTACAGCTGCCCAGCACTTAGTGGTAAGCATGGGCGAATTTTGCGAATCTCGCGTTCGCCAATTTTGCGGATTTGCGACTCGCAATCCGCAAAATGCGCGAATTCTCGCGAATTTGCGGATTTTTTTTTTGTGTTCGTGCGGGTTTCTGCCAGTTCGCGAGGGTTTTGTACAATTTCGCAAACGCGAACTTACCTGTCGGGTCGCAAGTTTTGCAAACTTGTTGTTTCTACGTGTCCAGCCTGTTTGGGACACTCTTCTTCATCACTGCCACTCTCTGTCACCACTGCCACTCTCTGACTACTCATGCCACCCTCTGGCCCACCCATGCCACCCTCTGTTTCATCACAGCACCCTCTGGTTGTCCAGTGTACATTATTGTGGCAAAGCAAAGCACACCTTCCCTGCCTCAAGTGACCTGAATTAATTTGGGGCTGATTAATGTGTCACAGAATATTTTTTTAGCTGGCACCTGCTTCCTTAGTGCTTCCTGATTAGTGATCTTTTGCACTTGCTAAGTGCTTTCATTGTTGCAAAATTAGTTACAACACCTGCCCTGCCCCAACTGACAATAATGAATTAGGGGCTGATTAATGTGTCACTGGATTTGAACTTCCAGCCTGGCTCCTGCTTGTCTGCCTTAGCTGTAATTCAGGACCTTTGTGTAACTATTCTGAGGGTCAGAGCAGGGTCACATAATAGTTGCAAGTAGGCAACTGAACTCTGGAGGGGCCCCTCAGGAAGCACTACAGGAAATGGCTACTAATGATGAGCTTGAACTTTTGAACCTGGTAAGTAGTTTCAGTTTTGCTAAGATTTTATTTCTGCAATTTAGCGCTTATTCGCGGGGCTCGAAGTTGAACTGGGAAGCCGCGAACTCACGCGAACAGTGCGAGCAAGCCATAAAATCCGCTGCTCGCAGATTTGCGGATTTTGCGGGAAATTCGCGAATCTCGCGGATTGCGAATTTACCGAAAATCCACAAAATCTGCGAGCGTAACGGATTTTCCGCCCATGCTTACTTAGTGGGCAGCTGCTTCGTTTAGGCCCATGCAAATCATTTTTGGCTGCCTGCTCAGCCAGCCTAGGCATTCTGGAAATTGGGCCTGTGAGCGCTTGAGAGGCCAGGTTGGCCTGGGGTCAGTTCTGTGTACTTTTTGGCGCAAATGTTATACTTGCCTAATGTGATTTATGCGATGCTTGTTGCCTATACCTCTAAATGTATGTTTATGCTTAGGAGGTTGTTTTTCCTAATATAGGTCTGCTAGTGAGTTCATGGTTCCCTGCGTGATATATGCCTAAGGTGGTTAGGGTTTCGTAGTGTGTACTTACCTTTTACCAGTGGTTACTGGTTGTGTGCTACATTTGCTATTTGGTGCTACAATTATTCTATGTACAAAGTGCTATTCCTACAAAGTGCTAGTTCTACCAAGTGCTTATTCCTGACAGTGGTCCATGTGGCCCTGTCCTGTGTATATAATCCCCTGTAAATTCCGCCCGTGCCAGTGGCACAGTGTAAATTGTGTGTTTATTATCTAATGTGTTTGGTATAATACAAAGGCTATTTTTATATATAACCTTGTGTGGAGTTTCCTTTGTGGTGGGCCTTGGGTGTTGTTGTTGGGTGCGTGCGCAAACGCTTCACACATTGCCTTCGAGATAAACGTGACTGCTCGTGCCAAGCTACCAAGGGGGTGAGCAGGGGTTATCTTTGGCAGGTGACTTCCTTGCCCTGCAGCCGCGTAGCTAGGGGGGTCGGTCCGCCCCAGGCGGCACTGTTTTGGGGGTCGCACTGGTGGCCCGTTGCGGCCGCGGCGCGGCCGCATTTATAATTTATTTGCGCGCGCGGCCCAGTTATGTACAGTGCAGGCCTTTGCCTATTCCGACACTGTAACTCGCGGCGGGCGTGGCCTGCCCTCAGCAGTGGTTGCCTACTGGTGCCGCCGGGGAGGGGGAGGGATGTGACCTCACATCCTGGATGTAGGAAGTGAGGTTGGGATTGGGAGGAACTTAAGCGGGAACTCGACCGGAGATGGATTGCCGCCCGCCGGGGGCAGACCGAGTAACTGTCCTGTCCTCGTCCCGGCGCATGAACTCACTCAGTGTGTGTGGACGGTGCTGCGCATATTTACTGGTGTTGGACGCGGGCAGCATCACTCAGCAGCATGACGCCTGAGTGGCCTCGGCCGCTGTGGAATCACCGTCACCCCGGAATGCAAATGCCAGGGTAGGAGCCAAGGGGCCCTGTCGGCATACGCTGGCTACAACATGGCATCATGATCTAATTATTGGTCCGCCGGGCGGCGCCGGCCCAGCAACACATATGCCCAACTAGTGCATGTGTCTGATTGTCAATTTCCTGCCTCAGCGTCTGGTGTAGTGTGCACCTGCATGATGCCTAAGTTAAAGGAAAGCAGTCCAGTGTAATGAATGCCAGAACACGCTGCAGTACTGAGCCCCAGTAAGGATAACCACTGCTTCAGCCTATCTACTATCATGCCAGCACCAACAACATTCAGCTAAATTATCAGAGAAAACTGCATTAGAAAACCGACACCAGTACAGTAAGCGTTTTAATATCTTGACAAATACAAAAGGTATTTTACCCATATTTGTACATACTTTAAACCGTGCATATGATATAAAAACATTATTGTGTTCCCAAGCTGCCCTAAGATAATTTAAACAAAGACAGAAAGTGTATTTCAAAAATTAATACAGACAATTTCATATAAAGTTCCCTTAAAAATTAAGTCAAGGCCTAAGCAAACTGTTAAAGGAATGGTGGCTGGTATTTTTTCTGCAAAAAGTGGCAATCCTAAGTGAGTACCTATTGAGGCCGCATTTAGAGGCCACACTCTCTGCAGCGCTGAACCCCTGACAGATGACAGTACGATCATCTTAGAAAGGGGCAGTAGGTGAGTAAACTTCCTTTTCACGCATTTTATAGTCGTTACAATATCTTTTTGAAACTTCTCATTACTTGAAAGTGTGTAATTTCGGATCTCTATTTTAATGCACTTCATTGCTTGATTTGACTTGTGGAAGTGTCACTGTATGTGTTACACATGTTGTCACATGTTGCCATTGAATGTCACTCATATGTACAGTGAAATCATGAAAATGTGACCCATAAGAAGTCAGAAAACCGGCCAGTTTACGTGCTTGAGACTGAGAGACAGTATAATCTCTTAGCTGCACTTGCTATGCTATAAAATGTGCTTTTTCGGATACTGTGTGGTCATAGGATACTGTGTGGTCATGAATGATGTGATTAATAATATCTTCTGAGCAGCTGCAGTTTATGCCCTCTGTTACTCAGAACTGCAGTCACCCTTTCATTTCTGGTGCTTTGCAGCAGTTTTCAGATCTTCCCAGTTTCTTGTTGCTCAAATGGGTGTAATTTCTGATATTTAAATGTTTACCTCGTCTTCTTTCTGTGATTTTGCTCTTGAGAAAGTGTCACTCATAATCGTTGAAATGTCACTCACAATTACACTGGAAGTATGAAAATGTCACACATAGCAATCTGAAACCTTGGCAGCTATGCAGTAAGTGGCTGGGTGATTAGTGGCTGGACGATTTGTTGGCTCTGGAGTTTGGCTGCTGCAGTCAGAGAGCAGCAGAACTTGAAGTGACTAGGTGAATGAAGTTCGAACTTCAAGTTCGAACCAACCACCCCTGCCTGCCATAGAGTAGAGACCCTGGAGCGAGTGAGGTAAGAGGGGAGCAACAGTAGCTCAGCTACGTAAGCATTTTCAGAGGGGTGGGCGGCTGAGTGGCTCATCATGCATAACTGGCAAGGTTTCAGATTCTAATGAATGACATTTTAATAATTTTTTTCAGTGTAATTATGAGTGACATTTCTATGGCAATGAGTGACACTTTCTGGCGAGCAAAATCAATGAACGAAGCTGAGGGAAACATATAAATATCAGACATTGCACTCATTTGTGCAACAAGACTGTCTGAATCATCCTGTGTATGCTACCCAATACCGTTCATTAAAGGGCCATCTAGTGAATGAAGTCACAATAGGTATCAATATCCAAGCAGACGTCGCAGTCATCAAATAAACAGCATTCTGGAATGCTTACTGGTGGTGCCCTTTAGTGGTGCAGGAGAGGCCTGTTGCTTTTTCTTCAGATGATGCCCCTTTAAGAGAGAGGCAGCAGCTCGAAGAAAGCGATTTATGATATGATAAAATTATTAAAAGATAATTTCACTGTGGGGGGAAGGCGGTTCCATCCTCAGCTCATTTATCACTGGTAGTTGGGACAGAGCTGGCATCATAGGTTGAAAACTTGAATGAAACACTGGTTTTCATCAAGCCTCTCCATTCTCTCTCTCTCTCTCATCTTTTTCGTCCTCTTCCCCTCTTGTCCCTAATAATTTTTACATCTGGTCTTTTTAGGGGCACACATCCTCTTTCTTTTTCTTGCCTCAGTCTGTTTCCTGGCACCACTTCCTTCTCTTTCCTTTCTCCCTCTTCTCTTCCCCCTCCTTCCTCTTGCCTTTCTCTCCTCTTTCCAAACTTTTCTTTCTGCCCACTCTTCACTTGCCAGTGTCTCCCTTCCTCCATCTCTCTTCAACTTATATAGCAGAATTATAAATTCAGCTGACACAATTCTTTAATGTGCCCGTGAAAATAAAATGCTTTTAATTTTCAGAAATGCTCATCAGCAGGCACATTCCAAACCACTTGCCAGGCAGCTGACTCTATTCTAGTGGTTTTAAGGAGCACGAGACCGAACAGTTACCTGGGGGCCTTAATGGTGATCAATCAGGTCATGATATTGCAGAGTAGCCCGCTACTCTTCGAAAATGAAGTCCTGAGTTTCCCAGCCAGCTGCCAGTTCCTCTCAGCAATTAATTGTTCACGCAGCTCTCTGATGGATGTCACATGCGGTTTTTCTGAGTCGCCAGATAGATCATTCAGTCTGTGTGTTCTCTTTTGTACTGCCAGTCACCGGTGTATTCAACTGTGAAGCTTTGGACCGTGTCATGTATGTGCATTTAACTTGCATGATCGAGGTAACTATTAGCGGCGATACTACATGTCTCTCGGACCCCTTTCAAGTGCTCGTCGTTTTTCTTCCCCAGTACCCCTCCCCCCTCCCCCTCCCCCTTCCAGGGGCAGTAATCTGAGGGATAGCCCCGGGCGCCACAAGCTCTAGCTACGCCCCTGTTGCCCTGACTAAAGTGGTGGTTTCTGCCTGGCTTTGCGCAAGCCCTAGCCAACCAGAAACTCCATTTCTAACAACCTGTATCTTGAAAATGGAAGGCTCCAAACAAAACCATAAATACCACACCAGTCTAGAGGGTCAACGATTCAGTGAAACTTCCTTTGATTTGGGATGAAATGGATGGCTAAATGAATCCTGATTTCCTTTTCACTTCCTAGGTTTAATAAAAAAAAGTAAAGCACTTTTTCTGACAAGGGAGAATCTAGCAACGCTTTAAATGGTAAATTCAGAATAGAATAAGTGATCCATTTTAAAACTGGGATTTATCAGGAAAACACAAACATGGCAGCATACATGTACATATGTTTATATTTGTATTATTTATGAATTTTGATTGATTCATAGAGCGCCAACACACCTTATCAAAATAACTTCAATGGGCTTGGTCAGGAAGACAAGTGGAAGATTTGTGCAAAAAAGTAAACAAGCATTGGCAATTTCAATAGGTGTAACTTATGAAAGTGACATTTATGTCATTGATGGTTTGAGCAGCTCAATAACCCATCAAACATGCACCATGTCACTCATCTTTGTACTCGTGCATCCTATCATCCATCAACCAATTTATTCTTGCATTCACCCTGTGACACAGCTACAATAAAAACCCACAAACTCAACCACATATGCAAACAAATTTAAAGAGTATGAGGGCAAATGCTTGCAATAACAAAAATAAAAATAGCAGTGGGTGTACATCTTGCAGGGGTATTGTACATAGTCTATTGTTGACTTAAAGTTCCTGCATGGCTAATATGTTTACTCCTTAGTCATCTTAGAATGGTAAAACAATGACACACTACGGGCAACAGCATTTCATAATTGTTGCCTAGTTTAGTGGAAGTGGTAGAGGTGGCTGAAGAGCCCTGCAGACCCTCTGAGCTCCAATCATGCAGCCCTTTGCACTGTATGGGGAGTAATAGAGTCCTCTTAAGAAAAAGCCTATGCCATCATTTTCACAATTTCATAATAAACATCTTACACCAATTACATCTGAAATACCTTTTGCTACAGAACCAATTAAAACTATAGTTGTTATGACTGATTAGGCATCCAAAACAAACTTGGGCTCACTGTATTGAGTTTCCGCTTTTCCGCACGTCAACAATTCTTCGGTTGGCAAAGAAAACCAGTATCTCTCACTGGCGTCCCTAACAAGGATTCTCAAAGTACCAAGTTTGTATCTTTACGGTTGGCCAGAGGGACTAACCAACACCAAAACCCTTCCCTACTGTGGTATTCTGTGAGATTTCATGTAACAAAGACATCTGTCTGTAGGTTTTAATAAAGAGTAATGATAATCTACCCTTAAATGCCATTTGACTTTAACATATTTTTTCACTATCAATATGTCAGGCCTACTGCCTTTATCAAATGTTTTCATAATAAACAAACATACCTTTAACCTTAATCACTGGCTTGTCAACAAAAACAATTCAGGCCTACTTTGTTGGGCATAAGCTTTTTCACAAGGTGACTATCAGCTATACCATGATAAAATTACAAATATGTGCAAGCTAAGGTTGCCAAAACAATATAAAGTCCCTCATAATAAAGCCTAAGGAGGATTGCCATACTGTAAATCTTCTCACCACTTACTTACGAGCAAACAGCTCTCTGACCATCATGACTTCAGGGGACTCCTTCGCCCACCGCAGCACGCTTCAGGAGGCGAGCTTCCAGAGCCAGTACAGGAGGGGGCGGGGCCAGCTGCCGATGCGATGATAAGTGCCTCTGTAAACCTAAAGCACGGAATGTGCCCAGGCAAAACCCTGGCCAAGTGTGGGTCCGTCTTCGCCCATCTGTGGCTGGACGAGGCAAGGCTGGGCCATCCCCCTAATGCTTTTCACAATACTGGGTGAGTGGACTTAAGAATTTACTTCTCCATCATTATTAAATCATAAACTCTCACTCTAATATTGATCAGTTAAAACTTCTGGGGTTGGAGAGCCTGCCTACCTGCTCCTATTTGAGGAGTTTAACTCCACAGGGCTCTTATGGTTAAGACCTTCAATAGATCAGATGCTCCAGAAGGGTATAAAGGTAGTAGCCACCAAAATCGAGCTGGTGGAAAAAAGACTTTCCCTGGGACCCAGGGAGCCTGCGCTGCCACTGTCTGGTTCTCACAAGACAACTTTATGTTTGAGAATTTCTGAAGGCGAGACCAGTGTGGTAAATGGGGTCTTAGAATGCTCATCTTCGTAACAGGCACTACCTCCCGAGATCCCCCATGAAGAGTATTAATAAGTCACAAAATGATCAAGGAGGGCTGCCTAAAGTAAGCACACGAAGATTAGGACTAACGTTGATTCTGCATCTCCTCCCCCCTTGTCTGCTTGCTACCCTTGTGTTGCTGCTGATTCAATCCATAACCAAAAACCAAGCTGGGTGGCTGACTTGGTGGACGAACTAGTGGATAAGGTTAAAGGGATCCTGAGCTTGAAACTCGTACTTGTCTTGGATCGACTGTCAGCGATTGATCAAGCACTCAAAGAGACTACCAAACCTCTATCACAAACTTACCAGTCTACAGATGGATGCAGGCCTGTGACAACCCAACCAACCACACAAATTAGGCACACCTTGCCAAGCATTGATAATGGAAACTCCATCATCGCTGTTCCACACACTAAATCCAGAGCCAATGTAACACCAACAGAGGTTAATACAGGTAAGTGCCATGGTCAACTGAAAGACTCCCCATAGGGGAGCGGGAATGGGTGCCACGGGGCAGCTGTTCTGCCACAAGTGTAAAGTGATCTTCCTGTTATCAATCTCCACCCAGGCAGCCTGCCCCTACGTGGCTATTCTATCCGGTGGACCTTAACTGTGCGAGGAGCAGAATGAATCTTATGAGGAACTGGTAAACAAGTGTCTGAACTGGCTAGCAAAGAGCAAGAACTTCCTCTCTCATTAGCTCTTTATATCCTCTTCACACATTGGGTAAGGTTGAATGAGAATGATCGGATTGACCTCCCCAGGGACTGCGTTATCATTAACTTTAAAGACCCTACCTTGGTTCAAAAACTGCTGTTTGATTTTGGAATATACGAGAGGGGGACTCCAACATTTTTTTACTACCCCTGGGGTATTTCTATAAATGAACTTTACGTACATGTAAGGCCCATATTCCTCTAATACCACAATATACTTTATGTTTAAGCGTTCCCCCCAATGTCCTGCACTGGCACAATAGGCATTACAGCATTCCTGCGTCTAATCACTATGACTCCCTTGAGCAAGTAGACTGACTAACCAACAAGGAGGGCTCTAATCGCCTGGTGGGTGGTGGCTGTAGTAGGTTCCAATATGAACTGTCCCCTCAAAACAGGTGAGGAGTATCAGACAAATACCCCCAGACAAACTGTTACAAAGATGCACTGGCCACCTTATGACAGCCCCCGTTGTTTCTCCCACAGAGGTTCAGCCTGACTGTTTATCTAACTCATGCTTGGCCAATATAAGGGATGAACCAAGACCTGAAGATGACAGAGAGGACATCACTTTTAGACCAACACCCCCCCCCCCCGGTCAACAAGGGTTTTACCCAATCTAGTACACTGAGCACTAACGGATATCATAGTGATTGGGGCCCTCCCCGACTACGATAGCATAGACACAAGGGAGAAGACAGGCTGAGTTTTGGTCAAGAAGGTGGCTAGAAGTGAGTAATCCATACTCCAGTTGAAGGTACTGTTCTGTAATGTTGCGGGCAGAAGCCCCAATTAGATTGTATAGATTGGGTCCTTTTTATCAAGCAGTTTGATGACTGCCTCTTTCAAGAAACCTGGTTAATTTCAAAGTTCAAAGAGCTGGCTTTGCTTCTTTTGGTGAAGAGGCAACAACCAGTGCCACGGGCAAACACTCTGGGGGCCTAATGACATGAGAAGGCTCCCATCTGGGGTGACAGTAGAAAAGACTGAGTCAATAACAGATGATATCTTGTGTGTTAACCTTTTATTCACTGGTTAAGTTGTTTGCATTCATAACATTTATTCAAGACCTATGAACAACAGACAGAAACCACCTGTAGTAGAGCAGCTCGTTTCCCATTTGGCAGGTCTCCAGATGGGACAACTTAAAATAGTGGGTGCCGATTTCAAATGGCAGTTCAAGCCTCGGATACGACCAGCTGGGAGCTCATACTGCAAGTGGACAGAGTCTGGTCCATTCCAGATCTAGTTATATGCCCTATAAAGAAATGATCACCTTTGACTCTTCAAATAAACGCTCTGACTTTGAATCAGAGCATGTGTGCTTGGGAGAACCCAATCAGATTGGGAAGGGGGGCACAATTTTAATACACTACCAAGCACCAGTCTTATAGACTATATACTAGTCGATGTTCGATTATAGCCATCTGTCACCGTTATGACAGTTATCACAAGGTATGACAGTGACCACAAAGCCCTTGCACTCAACTTGAATCTCCCCCTTACTAGGACATCAGCGATCTGAGTGGAACCCCTGAAGGTAGACTCTGTCTAGCAACAAATAGGTAAAACAAATATTCCCTAGGGTTATAAAAGGAACAGGATACAAGGTTCAACTCACAACTAGGTCGTACCTCACAAGGTGCACAATAATACAATTCATCAAGGAAAATCCCACCTAATATTTAAATAGCACAGAAGTTTTACAAAAATCTTTTATTATTAAAAAGCTGGTTACAATGTTAAAATTTCAATACACTTCCAATCTATCACAGTTTTATGCAAAACAATTGATAAAAATAATTCATAAAAACAACTCTGGTATGGGTCCTTACCACTTTGTTCATTTACGTTGAAATGGGTGTGTTCTGATAGCCCAGCCGGAATAAAGCAGGGCTAGGCCTTAATGGTTACTGATTCCAGTTTGTAGGAACCTTGGAATCACACAATACATGGAGTATCCATTTGCCATGTGGCGACTGAAAAGGGAAAACGCCATAATATGAAAGGACGCACACATTGAGTTGCCTCTATGATAATCTAGCTTTGCAAGTTTGATAGCCAGCAAAGTTACTTTTATTGTCTGCTTATGTTGACAATCACTGCTATATAGAATTATTTGAACTTTTAAAGGTTTCATTAAATGTTTATTTGTCCTTTTAAACATTTTATATACATTTTATAATGTCACATTGTATTTTTATGCATTATGTATATGTTTTTTATGGCAAATTGCAGAGTTGAAGAGTATTGATTGATTGTAGATCTTCTAACCACTTGTTTTTCACGGCAGGTCACTAACACCAAACCCTTGTGTGCTACAGTAATTTACGAGATTCCATGTAACAATATACATGCCTCTAAGCTTTAGCACTGTGTGATAAAAATCCGCCCTTAAACAAGCCTATTGCTTTAAACATGATTTTTTACGATATGAAAGTACATGCTTTGTCATAACATTTCAATATAAATACATTATACCTACGGAATCTGACAGTGATTCAATAAGGCCTACTACTGTTCCCTTTGGTTTGATATTATAACCAACACAGGACTATTGAAGTGTGCATAAGATGGCAATCATTAAGTATACAGTTATAGAAATTATACATATTTACAAGATTACAGTTAGCAAATTGATATACAACCTCTATCAACAGGGCCTAACAACAATCATAATATTGAAAATATTCTACTCCCAGGGTTTGCCAGAGCAGATGACCAGCAACAAAGCCTTTACCTACTAAGGTAATCAGTGAAAATACATGTGACAAAATACCTGTCAATAGCCTGTAACATAGAATGATAACAATCCACTGATTTGCTCGCTTTAACAAATACTTTTCACAAAAAATAAGCAAGGCCAAATCTCTTTGTGATAACATTTCATTATAAACAGACCAAACCTATGGCATCTGGCATAACCTGTCCCATCGCATAAATCAGGCCTGCAGCTGTTATTGTTGGCTTGTCACTGCCATCAAAATACTATCTCTCCTAAGAGTGCCTAATAGGGATTCTCATAGTATAAATCTTCAATACCCACGGTTTGTCAGAGGTGGTCAGAAGTACAAAACCTAGCCTCTAGGGTAGTCTGTGAGATTCCATGTAACAAAATGCCAATCTTTAGACTATAATACAGAGTAATAACAATCAATCCTTAAAAGGCCAAGAGACTTTAACATATATGTCAACCCTACTGCATTTACCATAAGTTTTCATAACAAACAATTAGGCCTAATACTGTTTAACAGTGGCTTGTTGCCATAACCAGCAAACCTACTATGTTGGGCATAACCTTTTCCACAAGGCAACCACCATTATGAAATTCCAAATTTGTAAAAAAATTACAGTCATCAAAACAATATATAATTCCTCTAAAACAGCCTAATAAAGATTACTGTAGTGTACATCTTCCATCAGCACAGTTTGTTCGGGTGTGTCGCCAATGGATGTATGATAATACAACGCGATCATTTTGATCGCGGTACTTTACATCGCAGATTTTACAACGCAAGTCGTTACAAAGACTTGCGTTGGAGGGCGCGGATTGAGGATTATTATAATTTTCTATTCCAACTCCATCCCACGTAACAGTAGGGAAGGTGTTGGAATAGAAAATCACACTATTCCTTAACCAAGAGTGCCATTCAGCGCAAGTCGTAGTAATGACTTGCGTTGTAATGGCAGCGTGGTAAAGGTCGTACGGTGTAAACACTGCGTTGTAAACGACGTTTACCGTCACCAATATCAAAATCCTTGCCCACTATGGTAATCTGTGAGATGCTTTAGCATAACAATCCATCCTTAAAAGCCTATAGCCAGGCGCATGGTCTGGCCACGTAGGAAGATGGACGCCTAATTGAAGAGCTCATTAATTGAAGAAAGCGTTATTTACAGCATCTCCAGGACTGTCCTTGAAGAGTTCCTGAGCAAGCTGAAGTCGGGGCCATGCCTGGTATGTTTCCATAGCCCAACGACCTCTTCCTGACCTCTTTTACAAGCTGTGGAATGTCTGAGAGAAAGTGCGCAGGTCGGGCCTTGTGAAGCCTTTGAAGCCCCGGCCTCGCATTGTCATTGCGCCTGCTTTTGGGAGAGAGGGGTGGGGGAGAGTGAGCAGACCAAAAAACCAATCGAGTGTGAAAAAGGCCGCTTTATTGGAACAGGTGCACATTTACAAATACACAAACTCGGCAACCGCCTCACAATCTAAAACCACAACCAAGATTTGTTCGTTTTTATTTCCAAACCCCAAACCCCGCCCCCACCCCACACCCTCCATCACACCCGCCCCCACCCGTACATACCCAAACACATAAAACCATACAAACCCAATAACATTATAACATCACCTTATCAAATACAAAATATCACATCCCCGATTATAAACCAACTGCTCATATCCCCCGACCCATATTCTCAGAACCCAACCTCAATCAGTATGAAACATCCCCCAACAAGATCCGACTTTACAACTAACGGGTCCAAACCTGGCCCAAAACTGACAATAACAGAGCAAACCGCCACGCACCTGTCCCAAGCGACAAAGGAACAAAGCCAAAACCCTATGCCCACATGTCCCAAACAGCAGCCAAACGAATAATAAATAAAAAAGGAAAAACCCCAACATAGGGAGGGAGGGAGGGACAAAAAAGCTAAGATCAAACCGGCCACCAGGTCACCTAAGCCCAAAATGGTGCCCGTAAAGGGGAGCCCCGCCCATTTATAGGCAGCGCACAATCCAACTAAAAACCAGCCCAAAAAGAGCCCAAAAGGAATCTGCTAGAAGGGGAGCCCCCACCCAGATCTCCCAAACCGCCCGGGGGAGGAGACCTCCCAGGGGTCGGCTGCCCTCCCCCAAGCCCCCCTTGGGAGAGAGGGGTGGGGGAGAGTGAGCAGACCAAAAAACCAATGGAGTGTGAAAAAGGCCGCTTTATTGGAACAGGTGCACATTTACAAATACACAAACTCGGCAACCGCCTCACAATCTAAAACCACAACCAAGATTTGTTCGTTTTTATTTCCAAACCCCAAACTCCGCCCCCACCCCACACCCTCCATCACACCCGCCCCCACCCGTACATACCCAAACACATAAAACCATACAAACCCAATAACATTATAACATCACCTTATCAAATACAAAATATCACATCCCCGATTATAAACCAACTGCTCATATCCCCCGACCCATATTCTCAGAACCCAACCTCAATCAGTATGAAACATCCCCCAACAAGATCCGACTTTACAACTAACGGGTCCAAACCTGGCCCAAAACTGACAATAACAGAGCAAACCGCCATCCAGAAAGCCGTGGGGGGAAAGACTGATAGGAGAGAGCCCCACCTTTCTGCCCCCCCAAACTCCTAAAACAGGGGGGGGGGGGGAACCACCCGAAAAAAGGGGGGGTGGGGGCAAGCCAAAACCTCAAAACATCAAAGAACCCATTATTCACCTACAAACTGTTGCACGGTCAGACAGCGAGACAGAACCTCCCGCAGCTCCAGAAGATATAAATCCATTCCCATTCGGGACAAATGTACACCGTCACCCCTGAAAAATTCCACCGCATCGTATTTGATATCACCGTGAACGATACGACCGAAACCCAGGTCCCTGCAGAACCTAGAAACCTCCAAATTCAATTTCCTCCGAGATTTATCCACCGCCTTCGGCTTCACCGCATTCCTCCAAACTCTCCTGGGCACCAATTCTGTCCACAAAACGTGACACCCCGACCACTGTTTATGTAATAAAGCCAAGTCTTTCTTGATCGCCCGAAGCAGAACAACCCCCTTCACAGAACCCAAGTCATTCTCACCTAGGTGAAGAACCAACACATCTGGGCAAACCCCCCCTACTAACCAGGAATTAAGTGCAGGGATCAGTTCCTTCCATAACATGCCCCCTTTCCCTTTCCACACCACATTGAATAAACGATCATTAAAACCCAAAGATGAACCAAAATAACTTTGACGAGCTTGCACTTGAGCCCTTTTAACGAAGGAATGGCCCACGATCCACACTGTAAGGAAAGCAGCCCGAGGACCAGCCACAGAACCTGAAAAAGAAAACAGAATCAGACAGGAAAAACAGAAGAAGACGCCTGCGCTCCAGCAGTTTCGTTCCTAACATAGCGCTGAAAGCAATTAGAAGTCCAGCGCCCCAGGCCCATGATTTCTTCCCTCGACCAACCCCTGTGAAAGGCCTCCGTGGCCGCCCCAATCCTAAATGAGTGAGTACCATATAATGACCCATCTAAACCAATATGACGTAGCGCTTTTCGCAGTACCATGCGCAATTGATAAGTAGAAACACATGAACCATTCAAATGTCGAAAAACCGGGAGGTCCACCACCCCACCCGACATTTTTTTCCAGCAGTGAGCCCAACGTAAAGGGCATGTTTCCGGAGGGGATACCGCTTCCAACCAAACCCCCTTACCCGCACTTCTCTGATCTGTTTTTGAATGAGAGAGCCAGACGTGGACTCCCCTGATCGACAGCTGAACATCCCCCCACAGAAGGCCAGGAGAGGACTTGGTGCCCAGCAATTCAGACACACGAAACGCGCCAAAAAACATCCACACCATCAAAGTGGCAAACAAACAAGCTTCCACTCCATCAGAACACACAACCGGAAGCACAGAAATCAACTGAAACAGCTTTTGCCACGACAAAGGGGATCGCAGAGTTCGCACCGAACCCCTCTCTCTGGACCACCCTTCCAACATTCTCCTACCCAACTCCCCGGCCGACTGAGAGTATCCCCACAAAAGCTTACCCACAAAGGAAATACCTGCCAGTTTGCCAGAAATAGTAATTCTGGTTAAATTCCTGTCCATCAGGCACAAAATAAACTGAACCACATCTTCAGACCGTTGCCAATCCAGCTCCCTCCGACATGCACCCGACTCCAAAAACTCCTTCCAGGCCAACTCATACGCCGTTCTCGTGGAAGGAGCCAAAGAACCTAAAACCAATTGAAGGACCCGGTGTTGCCTACCGTCCACAGGTGGTCCGGCATGGGAGTCTGCTCCTCGTCGGCCTCCAAAGCAAGCCCACGGAATCTCTCCCACTGTGAACGAGACAAAGCATCCGCAATGTCATTGTCCACGCCAGGAACATGTAGGGCCCGAAAACAGATATCATATTTCAGACATCCCAACACAAACACTCTAAGAAGTTTCAAGATCTGGGGATCCCTGGCCGACTGTTTATTAATTACTTGCACCACAGCCATGTTGTCGATGCGGAAAAGAACCTTTTTGTGGGCCAGAGCGGTACCCCACAAAGTAACAGCCACAACGACAGGGAAGAGTTCCAAAAAGGCAATACTTCTGCCGCCATTTTTCCACTGTGCCGGCCACTGTTGGGCACACCACTTTCCCTGCCAGTAAAGACCAAAACCTTCACTGCCTGCAGCATCAGAGTATATCTGTACATCCCAACACCAATCCACCTCCCGACATAAAGGTACACCGTTGAAGGAATGTAAAAAGAAGATCCACATGCGTAAGTCCTCCTTGACCCCCGCAGACAGCCTCACCCGGTGATGTGGAAGGGAATGACCAGACAGAGCTCTGCCCAACCTCCTACAGAAAGTCCTACCCGCCCTGACCACCCTGCAGGCAAAGTTAAGGTGTCCCAGCAAAACTTGTATCTCTCTCACAAACACTTTCTCTTTCCTCAACATGATTCGGACCAAATCAAGCATTTTCTGTTTTTTATCCAATGGGAGACGAGCTTGCATCAAATGCGAGTCAAGTTCAATCCCCAAAAAAGACATGGCCGCGCAAGGACCCATGGTCTTCTCAGGAGCCAACGGTACCCCTAATTGACTCATCAATGATTGAAACGTTGTGAGAGCATCGTGGCAGACCAGCGAATTTGCTGTCCCCACAAAGAAAAAATCGTCCAAATAATGTGTGACCAGTTCATGTCCACTTTGGTTACTAAAAGTTTCAAACAACGCACAGGACATAGAACAACCCATTGGCAGAGCTTTGTCCACGTACCATTTTCCAAGAAAATGGATGCCCAGAAGACACCAGTCTTCAGGATGGACTGGAAGCAGTCGAAATGCGGATTTGATATCGCATTTTGCCATTAGAGCATCAGGGCCTGCCGTCACCACCAATTGCATAGCTACATCCACAAAAGAATAAGACACCGATGCAGCTTCGTTGTCAATGAAATCATTTACAGACTCACCTTCAGGCCACGATAAATGCTGAATGAGCCGGAACTGACCCGGCTCCTTCTTGGGGACCACACCAATAGGGGATACAATCAGGTTCGCCAAAGGCAAGTCATCAAAGGGTCCCGCCATCCTACCCTCACTCACTTCCTTATCCAATTTAGTCTGAACAATAGCAGGGTGTTCGCCTGCCGACTTCAAATTTTTAGACCAACGTCTCAAACGCGGTCCTTCGTATCCCAATCGAAAACCATCCTGGAAACCCGATAACAAAACCGACCGCAGCTCGGCGGGCTCGTAATCCCGCAAAGCGGCAGCCAAATTATCTACATTAACCGGTGTACGAGCCTTTGGGCCCAGCACCGGATGAAGACTTCCCTCCCCTGGGAGCTGGAGGTTGCTGTGGTGCAACGAAAGTCCCTGAACTCTGTTGGGAAACCTGGGGACCCCCGGAAGGCCTAGGACCCCAGCATCGGGATAACGGATGGCTCTTTCTACCACATTGTGAACATTCGTGTCGGAACTTACAGAACTCTCTGTTACATGTCCCTCTGTTAAAGTCCCAACACGTGCCAGTAGGCGACTGGGTGGTAGAGTTGGCCCCCACCCCTCCCCGGGTGGGACGAGACTGAAAGGGACGATAAACCAAAGGAAGACCACTGGCTGTAAACACCGTTCTACCAGTGGCGGATGAACCCATGGTGTGCTGCCAAAGGTCAGTGTCTAATTCCCCCCACTTTGCCTCGGGATCCCATGCCATGCGCGCCCTAAATTCCTCATCATACTGAGCCCAAGCGTAATCATTCCTAGTAAGTTGAGCTTTACTGATAACATCCATATACTTAAACAATGAAACGCAGCGCTCAGGGAACTTTTCACAATAGACGCTGGCATAGATTAAAAAGGCCGCCGTCCAATTTTCAATAGTTAGCGGTACCTTAGGGCGCTTAGCCAATTCAAACTCCTCCTCCTTGGAACCTTCTTTAGCACGAACCTCCCTGTGCAACAATTTTAACAGTTCCACATACTCACCGTTCCATATCCGTTCTTTCGTACTGAGCATTAAATGAGCCCCCAAAGGCTTCGTAACACCCATATACGGCAACTTTTTAATTTTTAATTCCTTGCTGTGTAGTACATTTTTAGTAGTGCCCAAACCAACAGTGGACGTGCCACTATCCACTTTATCACTTGTACTGACTTCATCAACGTTTGTACCCACACCTTGGTCTCTGACAACACGACCTTTGTATAATTTACCATCCTTCTCACTAGATATCAGGTCCACTCCAACACCAATAGAAACCATGTTTGGCCGTACAGAATGCACCACAGTCTCACCTGGGCGTAATAGAGGAGGCTGACTGGCTTCCGTCCTCCACTCCGGATGTGCACCGTCGTCCGCCCTCCGAGGAGCCCTCACCGAGGGGCCGAGCACTCGTGGCCTTGACGATTCCGCACAACTCCGTACCACCTGTGCCTGTAACATACTGTGAGAAACATTAGAATGTCCCCCCCCCCCCAGACACCACTTCTCGAACTTCGCCCTCTTCAGGGCTGTCCTCATCATAGTCTAAAATCAACGATTCATCTAATTGAGACGGGGCATTTACAACCAACGAAGTTTGTACTGACTCCACCGTTTTGGACCGACCATGGGCCTTACCAGCCCTTACGCTTGACCTTGGCGGGGAGGACGACTGAACCCGCCTATACACTTCTCCGCCGGTACCACTGACAACCTGTTGATTCCCTGTAAAAGATAAAGCATCATTACGACCACCACGTGGCATAAGAGAGGTCGTGCATGACCCGCTCCCATGGAAAACGCTGGGTTCCACCGTCGAGGCTGGTAAGGTCGCGCTTGACCTGCAGGCACCGCCCATGTCGAAATCCCTCGTTGGGGCCATCGAGGTCGTACTGAACCTGCGTGGGATGGCCGCGGCGGGATCCCTCGATGGTATGGGACGTGCCGCGCCAGGCTCCACCCGCACTTCTCCTCGGCGTAGTTGGGCTGCTTGCCGCCCTGCCAAGTCTGCTGCTCCAGTTCGAACTCCAACCTGTAATGAAAAAGGCCGGACTGGTGTGCCGGGTCCCTTACTAAAACCAACTCTAGGAGCAGAAGACAAACCGCCAACACGACCTCCAAAACCCCTACCAGCTTCCTCCAAAGACCCAGAACCACCTGCGCCTTTCCTTTTTAAAGCATCACATAACCTAGGAGACGGTTGGCAGACCTCCTCATCTGAACTAACATCCAACAAAGCTTGAATAATCTGCGACGCCGGCCCCTGGGCAGAAAGATCCTGAACCCTCGCTTCCCCAAGAGAGCCCCGAGATGCAGCTCCCGAATCCACTCTCGTACCAGGAAACTGAAAATCCCCGGCCAACCTATAGAAAGCACCCCCCTCAACAGAACCCTGCTGAACCAAACCATCACCACTCCCCTCCCCCCCGAGGGGAAAACTTTCTACAACCTCCGACGGGCGAAAAGTCCCCTCAGGGATACCAGTACCATATAAGTCCCCCCCAAGGAAAGACCCATCAGTCCGCCCAGCTCCCTCCACCAAACCCATCTGGGCCCATTCCCCTTCCCCTAACGAACCGCTACATACAGAAACTACCTCCCCTCTGTGAGACACCGAGGGGGAAAACAATAAAGGACTACTCAGATCCCTCACTGACGCCCGCACAAGCACACCAGAACTCTCAGACATGACCACACCAGGCCCTGGCGCTAAAGGCCGAGCGATACAACCACTCAAAGTACCACCTTCAACCGCCACAGGAACCTGAACCACGTGCTGACGAATAACGCTCTGTGGAGCGACAACCTCTTGCACCACCTGAACCTGACCGCTCTGTAACGGCCGCTGCGCCACAGTTTCGACATTCAAAATGGCCTCCGCCCCCCCTCCCCCGGTGACGTCAGAACCCGCCACCGCGGTGGCCGAAACCGAGCGGCGCGTGCAGCCACGCTGCCTAGAAGCACGACGGCCTCGCAAAACAGGAGCAGAGGCCGCCCTGTCACGAAAACCAACATTAGAAACCTCCCCCGTCACAGCAGGAAAATCACCTTCCCCAACCACTTCGACCAAAGAGGTATCTAAAGAAACAGACGGATCCGAAGACCCCGAATCACTCCCCCGACGGGACCTCGCACCCGCCCGCCGAGTCCTGGAGCGACCCCTTTCACTTACCCCATCCTGTCTCCGGCGTTTCGGGGAGAAACACGCTGCTACCACAGCCGACACCCTCGCCGAAGCCTCCCGCTGGGGTCGCGGAGGCTCGGCCTGACCCCGGTCACCAATAACCAGGTCCAAACGACCCGCCTCACTAAGAAGACGGATAGCTTCCAAAACTCGATAATCCTCACCAGCCATATTAATCGCAAGGAGAATAAGTACAGGAGAAAAGGTAAGAAATACCAAAACTCTGACAAAAAAGCTAAGATCAAACCGGCCACCAGGTCACCTAAGCCCAAAATGGTGCCCGCAAAGGGGAGCCCCGCCCATTTATAGGCAGCGCACAATCCAACTAAAAACCAGCCCAAAAAGAGCCCAAAAGGAATCTGCTAGAAGGGGAGCCCCCACCCAGATCTCCCAAACCGCCCGGGGGAGGAGACCTCCCAGGGGTCGGCTGCCCTCCCCCACGCCCCCCATCTGAAGAGCTTGTGGCATTGACGTGTGAAGATTCATGAGATAGGCGCTCTTTCTGCTCTCACCCTCACAGCGCGCTACCATTATTTCAGCCAACAACTGCTGTTGGAAATGTATACATGAAAGTCCTTGGCAATTAAGGTATATTCAGAGTAAAGCTGGGAATTTCCATACGCACTGCTCTTGATAAATGACACTTATACCACAAATTGAATCACCTCAGAGTCCTGTCTGCACTCAGAACCTCTAGACTGCAACATTTTATTTCCAAATAATTGCTGGTTCTTGAGTCACCTATTTGTCTCTGAGACTGTTTTTTGAGATAATCTCGCTCTAATTCCTGTCAACTTGTCTCTGGGGGTAAATTAAAGTCTTCCGTCTGCCTTTCAACAATATTCAGGCTGCTGGAATTTCTGTGTAAACTGCCTTTGAATAGGAAAAAAGAGCAAAACGAATTTCCTTGTAATTTTAAACTTTTGGTACAAATTGCTTCATCAATGCATAATCGTTGCCTCTCAATTTGTTTGTGTTACCTCATAACATCAGCTGCCTGAGCCAATATACTGGGTTATTTTTAAAAAATAAACAACAAAACCCAACAAATATCTATATGTTTCATGTTATGTCAAAACAAGTTATATAACTTCAATTCACGTCATTCTTATTGGCAAGCTCGATTCATTCTTCTTCTTTACTGCTTCAAGTATTTGAGGTAATGCCTAAAACAAGAACGAAAACAAGCCTACTAAGCAGTTACATTTCACTGACGCATTAAAACAATCAAGGAATATGTCTGCAAAGAGCTCTGCCTCATCACCACCTGCTCAACCTCGCATTACTGCACATCGTGCACATCGTCTTGACCCGCCGCGTAAGGATCTAAAGTCCCGCCCAAGGTCACTCATTGCTTGCTTTTTGCTGCATGACCAAGTTCGACAACTACTGACTGCGGCACATACGCAGGGTTCTTATAGTTATGAGGGTCATGAAATTCATATGGCTGCTGATTTTTCCCGAGAAACTAATGAACGATGAAAAGCATTTTTATCCATGAGGCCTTTGCTGCGAAAAATGGACATCAAATACGGATTGTTTGATCCAGCCTGTTTTTGACTCACTAAGAATGGAGAATCAAGAGACTTCTACAATGCAGACGAGCTCCAACTCTTCTTGGATGACATGATGCTGCAAGATATGGATATTCAACATAAGTCTAAGCCTCAAACTTCTCAAAGTTCTCAATCAACTCATCACCATCCAGATGGTAGACGTCGTATCACAGTTGAAGCTTGTCAACGTGGTAGAGAGCTTGAGAGATTGAACCACACCCAAGAAGATAAAAACTCAGCTTTGCAGACAGTATCTAACATTACTCAAGATCATCACAGAGACAAATCTCGCTTTCCTTTAAAGTCTGCTTCAGATGGAGAGTGGTCCTTGGGGACGGAACTCTTCTCTTGCTCATTACAAGGATTAGCTTAAACCTCTCAGGTTTATGCTATACAGGGAGACAAGCATCCTCAACATTCCAGATGAGTATGTTCCGCACTCTTTCTGTATTTATTTACTCATTCTTGTTAATGGTTTCCAATACCTATTTGTGTATGTCTTCGATTTGAAACTTATTTAAGCTGTTTCCAATTTTTATGAAAGCATATTATATACATATATTATTCATTATTGTACCTCATAGGACTTTTAAGTGCTATCTCCAATAGATATATTTATTTGTACTCTAATTTTAAATCTGTTTATAATCTACTTTTCTACGTACCTCTTACTAATTTTAAGATGGAGTATGGTTTTAAGTAGCGTATTTATTTTTTATTATTAATAACTATTCTAGTTCATGACTCCCATGTTCATATTTCACAGAAAGATCCTACCTTTATATTCAGCAGATGGACATTATCTACGCTATTTCTCTCTCTATTTCCTTATTATTGTTGCCAATGTTCAACATAAGATGTTTATCTTTTTAGTCTATACACCTTTAGGTCTGTATTTATATATTTTAATAATTATTATATATTAATTGTTCCGCTTAGGATGAATGCTTATTATATTGGCCATTTCATTATTTATTAATGCTGATATTTATTGGATACTTATTGGATAATACTCTCTTTACTGTTTCCTTTCTCATATTTATTCAATTGCTAGTCTGTCATTTGAATTGTATTTATTTTACTGGTAATCCTTTTTACAACTATGCCTGCTAAATAATATTTATAGTTATGAATACAATCTATTATTTATTTGATCCTTTATGCTATATCTAGAATGAAATATTATTGTTTATATTATTGACACGCATGTCCCTTTAGAATATTTTCTAGATCTCTTTATTATATTTCCCAGACATGCCCAGGTACACGCTTTATAATGCTTGGTCCTTCCTTTCACAGATCACCACCAAGTATAATTGGGTTCTATAGATCCTAATTTTTTCAATAATAATCGGTCCTGGTTTCTGCTTAGTACCCCTGGTGGGGGCCCTGCCTGGAACGGTGTTCTTGCGAACCCAGGCCCGCGGTTAAAGTATTGATCTTGTAGTACTCTGTACACCAGTTTATTGTATCTTGAACGTATCTCCTATTCTTTCTACATAATACATTCCCTCTTCTTATTGACAAACAGATTTTAAAACAATTTTTATACTTATTACTGGAAAACCTTTCCTCCATAACTCATTTTATTCTGTCTACAAAAGTTAAACAAAACTTCCAATACTCCTGCAAATATGGTTATTTCCCATGCCTTGTGTGCAATATCATGGAATGTTCATGGTTTGACGCATTATATTAAGAGGAAAACAGTTCTCTCATATCTCCAATCAAAAAAGTAGATGTGGCTCTTCTTCAAGAGACACATCTTGATGAACCTGAATCAAAAAATTGTGTAGGGATTGAGTAGGAAAGGTTTTCCACAGCAGTATCCGTAGCGACAGTTCCTCAGACTCAGGTCCCACTCGAAAATGTGGTGTGGCAGTTCTCATTTGAAAAACCCTTCCAGTTATGGTATCCAAAACATGGGTAGATCCAGACGGCCGTTATATCTTTGCTAAACTGCGTATTGGTGATACTCATATCTGTGTGGGATCAGTCTATGCCCCAACAGGTTCCAAAAAATCCTTTCTCCTACATCGGAATCGTTTGTTGTCAGAGATTGATGCTTCACAATACCTTATAGGGGGTGATTGGAATTTGGTGAGAGATCCAATTCTTGACAGGACAGGCCCTCTTGATAATCATATTGCTGCAGACAGGGCCCTCATGAATGACATACTTGATGATAACTGCCTTTTTGATCATGGAACTCTTTCTCGGTTGGACTACTTTTTAATCCCCAAGGTAAAGTCCAATAAGTTCAGGAATCCCATATATAGGAAGCATCAATATCTGATCACTCTCCAGTCTTATTACAGTTACAAACAGGGATGACAAGACCAGGTCGCAAACCTTGGAAGATGAATATTCAATGTCACAAAACGCCTAAGGGTAAAACACAATTACAGGATCATCTTCACAATTATCTTTCCTTAAATCAAGGTTCTGTGACTTCTGGTAGGACTATGTGGGCTGCTGCTAAAGCTACCATCCAGGGGGCAACTTATGCAAGATGCAGCTCAGGTCAATAGGAAAAATGCTACTTGAAAGAAAGAATTAGAACAAGACATTGAACGCTTCACCCGTTTATATACCAAAAAACCCAATTTAAAAAAACGTAAATCATTAGAACAAGCCTGTATGGCACTGAACAGTCTCTTCACCTCCAAGGCTCTACAAAAAATGAAAGGGAGACATTATGAACAGGGAGAAAAGGCGGGTAGACTCTTAGCAGCACAATTGCTATGACTATCCCAGCCTTAAAATCACTTACAGGTACATGCTGACTCGCCCGCAGGATATAGTTAATGAATTCACTTCTTACTATAAATCCCTTTATACCCCAGGTACCCAAATAGGCCAAGATAAATTGTCATCCTTTCTTGCAGAAATTGATTTACCTCTCCTTTCTGCAGAGGACAGAGCACTTTTAAATACAGAAATCAGTAAAGAGGAATATCACAAGCTATAGCCAAACTTCCATATCATACATCGCCGGGGGAGGATGGATTCCCTGCGGAATTTTATGGTTGGTCAGGCGACAATGTAGTGGATTGTTTACATGCTGCATTCCAAGAAGCTGAACACACGTATTCCCTAGGAAGTCTTTCTAATAAAGCTATAATTGCAGTCCTATCTAAACCGGGGAAAGAGCCATTACTCTGTAACAGTTACCGTCCTATATCACTTCTCAATTGTGGCATAAAAATCCTAGCCAGTATTCTTGCCTCTCGCCTTCGTAAAGTTATTCCCTCCTTAATTCATCATACCCAAGTGGATTTATACCTGGACGCTTCTCTTGAAATAATTTGTGTTCTTTAACTCACACCCTTCACGCTGCTAAAGATCTTAAAGAAGATGCCATAGCATTATCGCTTGATGCCGAAAAGGCATTCGATCAAGTAGAATGGACATACCTATTTGAAATTTTAAAACAATTTGGATTAGGAGACCAGTTTATAAATAAGGTACAATTGCTACATGAACAACCAACTGCATCAGTTAACTGTGGAGGTTTTGTTTCTGATCCATTCTCAATCCATAGAGGAACTCGCCATGGTTGCCCCTTGTCGCCTCTTTTGCTCTTATTGGCTATTGAACCGTTGGCAGCTGTAAAACGCCAATCACCCTCGAATGGTGGTATTCCTCTTCCGTTGCTAGAATCTAAACTTTATCTCTATACAGATGACATTCTGCTTACCATTACTGACTTATCAAGATCATTACCATGACTACTTCAAATCATAGAGAAGTTTTCTTCTTTTTCTGGGTATAAAATTAACTGGGATAAGTGTGAAGCACTTCCTATATCTGATGGCACCTCAAAACATGTCATACAAGGTTACCCCTTCCATTGGCAGTCTTCTTGTTTAAAATATTTAGGTATTCTTGTGAATAAGGGAACAGAAGCAATGGTTCTGAATAATATAAATCCTTTACTTACCGAACTGCAAAGTGATTTTGATAAGTGGAAAATCTTGGTTTTATCTTTGTGGGGTAGAGTACAAGCTGTGAAAATGGTCACTCTTCCATGTTTTCTTTACACACAAATGTTTCCTCTCCATATTCCGTTATCCACACTACGTCTCATAGATTCTAAGATTAAATCCTTTATATGGGGCCCCATTAAACCCTGTTTAGCCATCAATAAACGTATTGCCCGTCATTACAATTGCATTACAATTATCCCAACGTACATACATGCTTCACGATACCTCTAACACGTCACAGTGGGTACATACTGAAAGATTTCTCTTATTCTCTGAATCGGGTCTTTCTGCCTTATACGGGTCAGGTACCAGCCGTCTTGATCCCCGTAATCCTATGTTATCTGCAATGCTTAAAATTTGGCAAAGGTCACACCGTATTTCAGGCTTTAATCCACGTCTGCATGTAAAGGCCCCAATATGGAATAACTCTGGAATACGTATTAAAGGGAAAACTCTCTTCTGGCCTGCATGGAAGTCAGCGGGTATCCTGACTTTAGATCAGATTCTTCATAATGGAGACCACAAATACTTTCCACAATTGGTTGAGGAGTTTAATCTTGCCCTATCACAAAAGGATAACTATTTACAGCTATATAACTCTCTTCTTAAGGCTTTAGGCTCGAAACCCTGGACACTGCAAATTTCACCAATAACATTTTATCTTCATACTTGGGGGAGGCACAAAGGGGTTATCTCTGGTCTGAACAAAACACTCACAACACAATTATTTTCTCATCCTTTATCTCATGACCTTCGTTCCAGATGGCAATCACGCCTAGGACTTTCCTATGAAAATGAACAATTGACAACCTTACCGGAAAACTTAGTTAAAGGTGCCCGAGCGGCTCGCTTAAAATTTTGTATATTTAAAATAATTCATGACTGGCACTGGTCTCCCATAAAAATTAAATAAAGCAGGCCTATTACCGCATACTAATTGTTGGAGATGTAATGCCTTTGGTAGTGACATTGTGTATATCATATGCAATTCTCCCATGGTGAAAGTTTACTGCCTATATATAGGTCCCCTTACATTTACCACTCTCACCAGCAATAGTTTTACTGCATGATTTACAGGATTCCCCTACCCTTTCCAAACCGCAATGTCGTCTAGTTCACACTGCATTAGCTACTGCTAAAATTGGTATACTAAGACAATGGAAATCCTCATCTCGGCCATCACAAGAGACTTAGGGGCTCATTAGGATTGCGGTTTTTCCGCATCCTCGGGGCCGGCGGAAGCCACCGCCGGCCCCGAGGATGCAGAAAAACCGCAGCGGACTGACCAAAGACCCACCGCCACATTAGGATGGCTGGTGGGTCCTGGTTTTCGTCCGCAGCTTTTCCGCCGCGGTTGGCTTACAACCGCGGTGGAAAAGCTCTAATCTGGTGACGGTGTCTCTCAGACACCGTCAGGCAGATTAGGATGGGATGTAAAACATGCTTTTCCGCGGCGGCTTTTCCGCCGTGGAAAAGCATGTGTAACTTCACTGCGGGGGCCAGTTGCGGGCCCCCTAGGTGAAGGGGGGTGGGGGTGCACATGGGGGGTACCTATGGTACCCCCCTGCATTTGTATGCAGAAAGCGGCAGGCACCGCGGGGTGCCTGCCTCTTTCTGCATGCAAATGCAATGACTGCATTTTTAACATTGTCGCGGGTGCAGCTTGAAGCCGCACCCTCCCCAATGTTAAAAATAGAGGATGTGACCGCCAGGGTTGCGGTCACATCCTAATCGCACAGGAGGGGACTCCGCAGCCCATGCGGACGTCCCCTCCTCCTCAGTGATCGCGGACGGACGCAAGTCCGTCCGCGATCATAATCGGACCCTTGGTTAGCATCAATGATCCAAATTGCCTCACATGAGAGAGTCATTTATAACATTCAAGACCAAACTGAGTTGTTTTTACAGATATGGGATCGTTTCCTGCAGGTAAAAGATATCTGTTGCTAACCTTACTTCTTAGATTATTTTGTTCATTATATCGTATTGACCTTTGGGTACTGTTAGTTCACTGACTTATGACTATGCTGTATTGTCTTCAATTAGTCAACCTTTTGCTATTATATTTATACTTACTGCTGGTGTGTTTCTGTATTCATTATAATACATTCCTTTATAATATTCCAAATTAATTATTTTAATGAAATATGTAACTTATGTTTTACTAGCTTGACATTCTATCAATTTCCGCTTTTATTGAGTTGTCATATTAATGGTTTAATGCTTTACTATTTTATATTCACTATTTAATATTTAATGATGTTTGTATTTCCTTTATTTGACATAATACGTTTTGCCCCTAATTTCCTTATTTTCTTTCCTGCTAATCTATGGATTTTGATGCATTCGCTTTCATAGTTACAAATATATTCATTATTTTTTCTCTATAACGTATTTTAAGATATACAATGTTTTCATATATTTATTGTACTATATTTATGAAATGCTAATAAAAAACTAATAACACATAAAAAGCCTATAACCAGGGCCACTGCAATTATGAGTCAGGGTGCTCCAAATTATGCGGCAGGGCTGACTAAAATATGGGGCAAAAAACTATGTGGCAAAATGCACTACATTTTTTGATAGTATTACTTCGTTATTTTGACTGTTTTCCACATGGAATACTGTCTGGACAAACATTTCACCTCATTATTACCAAGTTAACCACCACATGAATTAACAAGCAAGTGAAAGATGACTAGTAAGCCTTTGCAAATGGTCTTCCAATGTGTGTGAACACATATTGTCACGCTTTTAGTAACCCTTGATCCATTTGAGCTAGAAACTATTTTTTTAAAATCTGTAAATTTTTAGCAAATGATAGATTAAGTGGCAAATTTGGCAAATCCTTTATTGTGCAAAAAAACATCTGTAGCTGCAGAATTGCCTAATTCCAATGGCCCTGCCTATAGCGTTTAACAAATACCTTTCACAATAAGCATATCGGGCCATCTGGCTTTGTCATAACATTTCATATTAAACTGATCAAACATATGGAATATAGCATTGGTATTCCCAATGAACCAATAATGCATATATCATTTGGCATGGTCTTGACACCATAATATGTGAAAGCCTATTCAAGTGCACATAAACTGGCAACCATCATGCACAGAGTAATAACATTACAAAAATACAGCTTCAAAACAATATATAATAACTCTCAATTGGGACTAACAAGAAGTATCACAATCTAAAACTGCCAGGATTTGTCAGGGTGGGTCATCAACACCAAAACCCTTGCCTACTTTGGTAATTTGTGAGATTACTTGTAAACTTGTCTATTTTCTGTATCAGAATCTGATAAAGGAAAACACTGGTAAAGGCCTACTAACTTTAACAAATGCATTTTCTTCATTAAATAAGCTTGTCCTACGATCTTTGTTATAATTTTGCAGAATATGTTTCATAATCTGAGTTCTTTCATGAGAATAGAGAGAAAATGTACCTTGTAAATGTATTTTTTACTTCCTCCAAGTAATATCGATTCTTTGCATACTTTACAGCCATCCATCGTCCCTAATGGGCTGCATCAAACTCAATTTAACATCACCTTATTGAAGTACTCAGCCCAAGCTTTGCTTAAGTGCAGGCCCCGTTCTCCATCTGATCTAGGTTCCCTGCAAGTGCTTAAAAAGGTCTGCAGTCAGATCATCAACCCTATGCTTCACATACTCTTACATCAATCACTGGAGATAGTAACCTTTCCTGACAGCTGAAGCATACCTATGTTGTATCAATTATTTGGCGGCTTGCAGTATTTTATCAAATTATTGTTTGATATTTGTGTTACCATCACCCTCAAAGACACTCAAAAAGTTGCCAGCTGTCTAACTATCTAGAACAACACGGGCTTCTGCATTTCACCCAGTCTGGTTTTCTTCCAAATCACAGTGCCGAATCAACACTGTTCGAAGGTAAGGAATTTACTAAGTTTAATTTGGATCAAAGCCCTTCTGTTGCTCTGGCTCAGCAGGACTGGATCCGGAGGAGGTACAGAAAGCACGGATCAGAATGTATAGCAGTGGTTTTTGGCCTGGGATGCACTACAATGGGGCCAGGGTGCAGGTAGAAGCACTAGAGCAAAAACTATACACAGAGAAACTAGGCTCCTTCTCTGCAGTGTAGAAAGTGGCCGAGATCCCATCTCTGTCCTTAGTTTTGTGCTCAGGGTATCCAATAAGAAATATTTTATGTATTTATGTGTATGTAGTAGTTGTATATACCAATGCAGCACCAAGCGGTATAAGTGCACCACTTTCATTGGGACAGAGTAACAAAATTCATAAAAGCAAATGAAGAATAGAATCTTTTATTGCTAGAAAATAAGACACATGGAGGAATGAAAATAATTTGGAGAATCCAGCAGTGGGACGGGAAAAGATGGGTATACGTACTCTTCGGCCACATCTCTGCCCATCTGCAAGACCTGCACTGGCTCCCCGTCAGCAAGAGGATCACGTTCAGACTCCTCACCCACACACACAAGGCTCTCCACGACATGGGCCCCAATTACCTCAACATTCTACACACCCACCCGCCAGCTCCGATCTGCCAGCTTCGCCCTCGCCTCCTACCCACGAATTCGCAGAGCCACCGCCGGAGGAAGATCCTTCTCCTACCTGGCAGCCAAGACATGGAACTCCCTCCCCACCCACCTACGGCTGACCCAGGACCACCTCTCCTTCAGGAAACAACTCAAGACCTGGCTGTTCGAGCCGTAGCAACTTCCCCCTTCCTCCCAGCGCCTTGAGACCCTAGTGGTTGAGTAGCACGCTCTACAAATTTATATGATTGATTGATTGATAGGTGACTGCAGCAGCTTTTGTGCTTGGCATTTCTTCCCTTTGAGCCATTTTCTAGTAACATGATATTCCACTACTCCTTAATGATTGTGCTGTATTTTTATACTTTGCCCTATAGAAAGCTCAAAAATATCATTCAGGTTAACTGTATCGTTTGTGCTCTTTTACTTGGCGGCCTTCTCTTTCTCAACTTAATTTGGCGTAGACTGGAGCGTGAACTGATCAGTGGGAAGGATGAGGAGTCATTAGCAGGGCATATATTATATGTTCAAAGGATTTCAACAGGAGTAGTCTAGCTCTACCCTTCTGTGCACCCGACTAGAGTCACAGGAGTAAGGAAAGGTATGGTCCCCCAACACACCTAATCGCAATTTACAGGTGCCACCACACCCAGTAAAAGAGGATTAACTTCACCCCTGGTGAATGAATTGGCTGGAAACACCTAGACATGGAATTAGATTCAACCTGATGAAGTAATGGAGCCCCTGAAGTAGTAGGAAGTCTGATCCTAGAGGGGTTTCTGCTTCTGGTCAAGGAATTCACTGCCCTGGGCCTTGATACCTGGATCCCATTGTCTTTCACCTCTGATGGTGACCTCTAAGAAGGAGAAGGCGAGCAAAACATGTACTGATCATCCCCTGCATGCACACTGGGTCATTATGAGAATGCATTTATCCCCCCATGGTCACACCCAGATCACAGAAGTGCACCCGTTGGTTGGTCAGTCAAGGCCCGCTGATCAAATTCAGGTCAGCTACCATTGCTTTTTTTTCTTTTCTTTTTGCAGTTTTATATAGCACAAACTAGACCCGAAGATATTGGCACATTTTAAAGGAGCACCAGTTGCATTACTCATGGACACATTCATTTATTGTTTTTGTTGTTAGGCGTGAGAAGATTAAGTGATTTGCCAAGAATCAAAGGAAGTTGAGCCAACGCTGAGACGTGTGTAAAGTCATGGGCTCTGGGGCCACATACTTTGTAAATAAGTAACACAGACACTTTTGTATAGTACTTGCCTTGAGTACATGCCCTCAGGCTCTTTTATTGGCAGAGTCACCTGTGCAGTGACGCCTGAGTTGGATGGGTTTGGGGTGGGTGTATGGGCCAATCCTCATGGAAGAGGCTAGTAAAACACTAGACGGTGTCCAGAAGGACACAACATTCCTCCCAAATGTTATTATAAACAAAAAACAAAAGTCCAACCTGTGCGGGGGATTGAAAAAAACAACTAAAACAAATTAAGCCTTGCAGCTTTGAGAGGCAGTCCGCAGGACAGAAGTGGACAATTGCAGCTGGGAGCACCTGGGCATCTTTGCATGCATCCATAGTTTAACCAGGTATCGCTGTACACAAACACAGTGCTGATGAAGCCCGGTGCCGTCGGCATTATGTCAATTGAGTGATAGTCCATCTCTGTGATGTTGATCAGCCCAGCGTGCTCCCACTGTGATGCAGTTGGTGTGTTACAGTTCAAACTTGGTGCATTAGGAGCGTTGATGGAGAAATTGTGAAAGATTGACGATGGTGTAGCTTAATCCAATGAGGACAGTTTTAACATGCTGTGACCTGTTGAAGTCTTTATTACACGGCCTGGCTACCTCCTGGATTCCATCGGAGGGGCAAAGTCAAGTCCTTCTCTCCCGCTTGGGGGAGGCCCCTTTGTTGAGTTGCCACGGGACTGCCTGTGGGCTGCACTGGGCCAGTATAGGTGCCTACATCTGGACAGCCACAAGACCACCTCAGAGCCACTACATCAGGGGTGGATGTATCCTGGTCAAAACATGCTCTTGCTACTGGGATCAGGATGCAAGCCAGCAGTGCAGGTGGTCACTGGTTCTTCAGATCATCACTGGTGCTTCTTGTCATGTTGCATGGCAATTGTGCAGGACTCCAGTCTTTTTACTTGATGCTCCAGGGTGGAGGTGATGCACATGGCAATGTTGGAGTGGCTGCCATTAGACGACCTGGACGACAGGTGGCAATGACTTGCATGGAGTAAGGGTAACTGGAAGAACTTTGCAGCCATGTAACTTGTTGCATACTCGGTGCAGCTCTTCTTCTTTGGCATGTGCATTTGCAAGCAGGGATGCCATTTGCTTTAAGCATCTGGTGACAAGTGGCTGGACAGTCACACTGTGAAGTGTGGGAGGATGCACGTTTCGTGCATGCAGGCGTTTACGTTTGGTACTTGCGCTGAGCTGTCTCCCATGACGTCACTGCACCCTAGTGGCTGGTTGTGTTGGTAGCTGCACTCAGGTAGTGGTTAAGCATGGGCGAATTTTGCGGATCTCGCGTTCGCGGATTTTGCGGATTTGCGAACTCGCAATCCGCAAAATCTGCGAATTCTCGCGAATTTGCGGATTTTTTTTTTATGTTCGCACGGGTTTCTGCAAGTTCGCGAGGGTTTTGTACAATTTCGCAAATTGCGAAATTGTACAAAACGCGTGCGAACTTGCAGCAACCCGTGCAAACACAATAATATGAAGAGAAAGAAGCTCCTGGTCACAGGAACAGCACGGGGATTGCGCTCATGAAAGTCAAGGATGCAAAGGCCTCTACCCAGCATCACAGCTGACTTTCCATGGTAGATTTGGGAAGAGGCACACCTGTCCAGCCTCGAAGACGCTCATGATTGTTTTTGGGCTAATGAATGAGTCACTGAATTTGAGCATCAACTAGTTCGAGCGCCCGTGTGTGTTACTATGCAATCGCCCCGAAGGGCGCAGGGGTCCCTTGAATGAGCTGTCCATCATAGTGGGTGAATGGCGGGAAGACGGTGCAAACCGCGAGTGTGTGCGCGGGGCCAAACGTGCGGGGCTTCCATGCGAGTTCACATGCCTCTTGTGTGCATAAAAGGTCAGAGAAAGATCAGTTCAGCCTGGCCTGTTGTAACTATTTTAAGATGGCGCCGGCAAGCTGCCAGCGCCATCCTAAAATAGTTACTAAGTTAGCTTCAACAGGAAGCTCTAATAGATAAAATCGAGCACCTGCTTTATTTTATCTATTAGAGCTTCCTGTTGAAGCTAACTTAGTAACTATTTTAGGATGGCGCTGGCAGCTTGCCGGCGCCATCCTAAAATAGTTACAACAGGCCAGGCTGCAAGTTTTGAACTTTTGCCCCCGGAAAAATCCGCCGCTCGCGGATTTGCGGATTTTCGGTAGATTCGCGGGAGTTCGCGGATTGCGAATTTACCGAAAATCCGCAAAATCCGCGAGCGGAACGGATTTTCCGCCCATGCTTAGTAGTGGTACTAATGGAGCGAGGTGGCAAACACAAAATTTTGTGTACCCCTCATGAAGTCAATGTCCCATAACAATAATGTTTACTAATTGCGTGTTTTGTGAAAATAATCAACCATAGAGTAAGATGCACACGTTATTTTTATTTTTATTTTTAAATTACACATGGGGAATACTAATTCTGCTTATATGTTGCAATAATACTAGCTAATATGTATTGTTGTTGTGTTGTGGACTATTGCATAGCTTCAATATAAACAAAATGCTATTTAAATGTGCTTTTGTATATGTTTTGTGAAAAGAGAGGGTCGATTATGTAAGTATAAAACGCATTTGTGTGGCATATTGCTAGGTAACGACTAATGGGAAACATTAGCATGGGGGAGGTAAACAGAATGGGTTTCATTACTATAATTAACATGGATTTTTGTTTGTTTCTATGATAGTTCCGAATGTGGCCTGTGAGGCCTAGTGAGAAAATGGCCGCTCTGAGCTACTGCGAGTGGGTATTGGTCTGCGCAGGCGCGTCAAAGATTTCTGCCAGCGCAAGTGAGCTGACTGTGCTTGAGGGAGAAGTTCAAGGTTGCCTCACCCGGAACCTAGGATGGGTGCCAAGCATGAATGATCGAATATCCAAGCCATGGGAAAGAAGGGCAATGTTGCTAAAATGCAATATGCCTAGGCCATGGACTGCTTAAACAATAGACTTTTATGATATTAGCTGAATCACGTGAATAACAAATGCTGTAATTGTGAGGAAGTGCACATCCACCCGAATTTGTCCAATCAGAACACAAGATGGTGATGTTAGTTACTTTCCTAGATAGATTAAGTTGAGAAATAAGGTATAAAACCCCTGGACTTGTAAGGTTGGGGTCGCTTTTTCCATTTCTATCGGAGATGCTGCCCGTTTGCTGACCGATTCCTGGATGTGAGAACTCTTATGTTTTTTTTTCTTATTTGTTTGCTTTGCAGGACTGTTAGGATAAGATGAGGGTGATAGTCAGGGAAGTTAGGAGAGATTGAATTTGGAACTATCTGTTCTTTACTAAACTTTCCTTAATGCTATAATAAAGCGATTTATCTGAGCTCTTTATAAAATGATCATGTTTTTTAAATAAAGTTTAAGAATTTTTGAATAAAGAATCAATAAATGCATAATGTCGGACATACTAAAAGTTTGCTCTGAATAAAAATTTGATAAATTAAAAGCTGGTCTTTGTTTCTTCCTACGCCTAATTTTCGTTCTAGCAGATCCATTGCCATAATGGTGGTGTGTCTGAATATAAATGTTTAATATGAAACCATGGTAAACTGTTTTTGAACTTTTAGTTTAAATATTAAAGAGGTTTAAGATGCTCCACCAAATGTTACAGCATTTCTCCATTGCGATTCACCAGAAGCCTTGAAGCCAAGTGTAAGTGAACAGGGTAAATACGCAGTGTTATGGGCCCCACTGGTGCATGTTTTGAGTGTTTAAAGGTTTCAGTAAAATAGTGAGTGATGATTAGAAATAATTTCTGGAGCCGCGCTGCTGCAGTACAAGTCGTCATTCTTGTCCCCTTGTTAGTTTGTCCTGCGCAACCGTGGTCATCCGTCCTTCAGTGTGACAGGATTGTCATACTGCTTTCTCTCCACTCCTTTTCTTCATCGTAATGTGCCAATGTGCCATGCTCTCTTCTTCCTCGGTTCTTGCTTGCAGTGTGATGTGGCATCCAGCCACATGTCTTCTCTGCACATGCTGTGAAGTGGCGACAGGCCACGTGTTGCATGTCTTTTCTGCACATGTAGTGAAGTGGCGACAGGCAACGTGTTGTCAGTTATTCTTCCTGGGACCTCCTGCCAGCTTTGTCATATCCATTGCACTGCACATTTTCTCCCATCACGGACCACTCGCAGGTCCGGCCCCGTCTGTAGGACTGGGCGTCTTCTCAGGTGCGTCATCCATTTCATGGAGAGCTTTGCTGAATCTGGTCTGCAGTCTCTTCACACCTTTCTTTTCCTTGACAAGGTATTCCAGGTGCAAATCAGGATTGCTGTGAGAGGTAATGGGTCTACTTTCTTTTTCAGTGGGGGCAGCTTGTCACTAGGGGGTGTGGGATTCTCCTCATGCCTGTAATGGGCCGATATGCAACATAGCCTTAAGGCAGTGTTGGGGGCACCCCTAAACAGTCTCTGGCCTACTGCGAGGCGGTGCTGGTGCAGTTAGGGTGAACATGATCTCCTTCCTGCATTCAGGCCACTCTGGCCCCTCCCCTGGGATTTTCTTGGTGCTTCGCAGATGGCGGGTAATCTCCATTCCACCTCCTCTATGCTCAAGGGCATCACGCTTGCGCCTCAAGGCTGTGCCGTTGCGACACTGGGTCCTATCTAGGTGTGTGCGTGCTTGGCAAGGTTGGTCACTCCGTGTGACATTCTCACTAACAGGACAATGGTGGCCATGCAGTGCTGGTCGGCCAAGCAGTGCTGCTCCTTACATACAGCCATGCATGGTCTTGATGCCCTTGGCACTGTGTCTGCTCAGGTAGTGTTGAGGCTAGTAGATAGTCTTCATAGGTGTCAGCTGCTGGTGCTCTGTGTGTTCGCTCTTTCTTGTAGTGGTGGTGTCTGGCCACCAGGTGGCAAAAATGCTTTTCTCCCCCTTTCAGGAGAAAGTTTGTGATTTTTCTCTTCACTTCCAAAGTAGTTTTCTTTGGGTCGGGCAGCTTTGGACTGAGGAGGTCTTCATAGGGTTTAGCGATCTCTCCCCTCAAATTGATAGGCAGTCATTAAGCGGCATGCTGTGCAATCTTCACGAGCGCAGTGGTGGCAGACATTGCTTGCTCGGTCAGCTCCAAGTTTCTCTTTTCAGTCAAGGCGGCTTGTGGCAAGGGCAGTTCAGCACCAGGAGGTGTGCAGCACTCTCATGGCCAAGCTCATGTTTTCTTCTCTGAGGGCTTGTCTCACTAGGTGCCATGCTAGTTTGTCAGTCACTTTCTCCAGTGTGCGCAGTAGCCTCAGCGCCATGGTGGGGTGAGATGCTGGGGTCTGATCACTGTCAGCATTGAGTGTTGCCACAAGTGTCAGGGTACATGCTGCAATGGTTGAGAACTGAATTCAGGCAGGGGTTGGCTTTCTTGCTATAAGCTTAGAGCTTGTGTCTATCTATGCTTGTTAGTAAACTGAGTTGAATTTGAGTTCATTTTATTGGTTATGCAATGGCACCCTCGAGTGGCACTCTGGCAGCACTGCAGCTTCTCATTCATGCCTGTTGGAGCTCCGGTTAGGGGCTGTCTGCTCCGGTGGGCAGATTTTAAAAGGGGAGCATAAAGTCAAGGATTCTCTACTAACTGTAGTCTGAGGTGCGGTTTGCGTGTCAGGAATGGCAACCAGGGGGCGTGTGGTTTTCCTTGTGCTAGCTGTGAGAAGGTATCAAAAAGGCAGGAGTGGTTCCTGCCTGACTCAGGTACGTTGGATGCTTAACAACAGGGGCAGATTTATGTGGGACTTGCGCCACTTTTGCACCGCCGTTGCATCACTTCTGTGATGCATTGGCGGCGTAAACCCTGCGCCACGTTGCAACATACTTACATCGTGACGCATCTATGGAGATGCGTTACCGTGTAAGGCATGTGGGCGTTTCCACGCAGGGGGGGGCATTCCGTCGCAGGAATGCCCCTGAAAAGTGACTCATTGAAATCTACAAGATTTCACTGAGTAACTCTACCAACGCTGATGCTTCAAAACCGTGCGCCTGCTTGAAGTAGGCGTAAGGCTTGACTAACCACGTTACTGATAGGGCAAGTTGGAAAAGTGCTGGTGTTGCATGTCGCACGCAACACAACTTCAGCACTGCGCCAACTTCACGCCCTAGATACGACACACATCTGGAATTACTGCGCCATGGTGCACCGCATTGTAAATGCGGTGCATCATGGGTGGCGCAAGGATAAACTTGCGTGCCGTATCTTTCCTGGGGCATCTCTGCTGATTTGCAGAGATGCGTCAGGCAACATAAATCTGCCCCTGTGTTTTTAGGCCACACTCTTCAGTGTTACCCGGACACAGGCGTGAGTTGGGAGCTTCCCATACAGACCTTCTTTTAAATACACAGCATGGCCTCTCGTGTGGGCACTATGCAAATATGCTCTGGGGCATTTGTTATGGGTGTACTGCCGCTGCAGACAGTGTAATCAGCGCAGCTGGGATATTTACTCTTTTACCATACAGTACCGTGGGCTGGGCGCAATGCAGCAAACCAATCAATTGCCGAAGATGAAGGGGCTTTAGTAAACAAATAGCAGGAAAGAGATAACGGTAGCGAGAGTACATATTCATTCCCTCGAGGCCAGAGGAGGGCCAGATATGCAGATCCTCCGAACACCAAGACCAGTAGCTAAAAGCACTGCATGAATAGTAGTATCTGGCAAGCAGCCTCAGGTCTCACTGGTAGTGCCCACAGCATAGGAATGTATGAGAACCATGATTTAGGAGAAATTAAAGCATTTAAAGCAAACATAAGGCACTTTCACAAGAAAGATAGAGGAAAAGTGTCAGGTGGTCTTTTGCTGCCACCTAATGGTAAATTCAAGTAATGCTCCAGCATCGACAGTGAAAGTGGCCTGCATCATTCTGAGGCCCATCGGGAGTTTTGTTGAAAACAAATAAATTGCAATGCGTGCATAATTTTGTATTTTTATGCTGAACAGTAAAATTGTGTTTGGAGTGTCTAATGAAAATTAGAGACCACTGACCATTTCAACTTTGGGTGATCAAGGACACAGGGCTGCTGCTGTCATCTGAAATCTTCCTGACATCAGCGTGAACAACATCCACCCTACTTCTGTAGCACTGGTTTTCCAGTAGTTAACAGCTGAAGAATAAACCTAAATCATACAATGCAAGCACTCCCCTTTAAATAAGTGACACTGTTCTTGATAACAATATGGTGGGGCCCGCACTCTTGAATTGTTTAAGGATAGAACAACCCTGAGCGTTTTGAAATATAAAATCATTTTGTGCCAAGTTGTATTATTAAATACCATGTTTCAACTAACTATTGCTTTACATCTCATAAACACTAATATATAAATTAAAGCACCTCTACCCAGTCAGTCAGTCAGAAACTTTATTTCGTCAACACAAAGTAGGCATAAAAAGTATACTACATATAAAAGGCAATTCACAACATTACATCACGCATGAGAAAAAGTAATTAATTTAAAAACAGAAATACAAATTCTTGATCATATACACAATTATAAAATCATTCATTTTATAGAAAAGCCATTTCAAGTAGTTATAGATCTCTTTTTTAATGCCAGTAATAAAAAAGATGCTAAAGAGAAACAGATAAAAGTATCAGGAAGTAGCTGGAGATAATAGAATGCCACGCGACACTGTTTAAAATTAATTTTTCACAGAATAGGAAGAATGAAACGTTTCCTTTCATTATAATAAAATTGAAGAAAAAACAAAAAATGCATGTCATCCTGCGTAGATTGATTATCACATGTACAAAATGGGAGTTCAGAAACAACAATAATATTACGAGGAGTACCTAGCATTAACTAAATATAATTTAAAGCAACCTCACCAAGACATACCTATGTTGCAGATTGCCCTGTCAGGTCTTTAAAGAGCTTTGCAAGAGGGACATATGAGTTTCTATATATCCAAATGATAACATACGTAGCAGTCCTTTAGAGTCCATGTCCACACCACGGGTTAGGGTGTCAAGCATTACATTTATGGGGAACTGGAAATCGTCTACGACTTAAATAACCCTAACCTTATATTAAGAACTCTCGACTTTGCATAGGCAAGAGCCATCTTCACTTACATACCTTATCAATTACACTTTATTTTGTGCTTCTTAGTATCTGTACATGGAAAATACCGCCCCATATCTGTTAACATCCTAGGAAGTTCACACATGACTATCTGTTCAGCTCCAAGAAAACAACAGGGATCTCTTGCTTGTTTCTTAGCTACTTGTGCAATGAGTTTTTTTCCTGAACGCACACACATTTATTTAAAGGTATACATCAGAACTTTCTGGCACAACATATTTCCTCAACCTACTTCACGCTTAACATGTAGGTAAACAGTATTTAAACACAAAAATGTTTTGGTTTTATTCAGAAACGTTAATAGCATTTTCTTCTGCCCTGTTAGGTTTTATTCACCTAGTAGATGCATTCAGTTATGTATATCTTCTGTAAAGAGATCTGTAACTCTTTCACACACAGATTGGACCTTCTCCAGCACCACTGCAAAAACAACTACATTTGTTTCATCGCGGATGATTTGTACTCTGTACTGACGGAAGACACGGTCTAGTGTCCGAGTTCCTGCTGTAACAATACACCTAACACCCACCCACCACCAGGCGTCATAGAGCACATGACCCTGGTCAATAAAAGGGGCTGAGCGCATGCGCTCTAGGCCCATTACCTATCCCCAGTCACTGTGTCCGTGTCTCATTTACCTATTTACAGAATGAGGGTCTAGCGCCCTCACCAAACCCTACAATGGCGACGAGGCGGAGCTGTGCCCAGCGTGCCACAGCCAACTGAAGAAAATCGTGGGGGAAGAGGAGAAAGCTGCAGGGCGATGCCGTCCCCCCCTCTCCTCTGCAGGATCGGCGCCGGCCCGCCGAGAGGCCCGCGGGGCATGTGCCTTGCCCCGGGCCTGGATGTCCACGACGAGGTGACCGGGAGCCCACCTCGCACCTCTCAAGCCCTGCTGTCAGAGTGCCCGAGGGGATATGTGCAGACCGACCTGAGCCCACCTGGACCGGCAGCAACGGAGCCCCGTGAGTACGCGGATCGACCGGAGCCCACCCGAGTCGGCCGCTAATACAGAGAACCACATGGAGCCCACCAGCGTGGCAAGAGTAGCCGTTAGCCGAGGGAGGCGACACACCGTGAAGCACGGCCAGCGGAGCCCACCAGCGACCTGCCTGGAGCGTCTCCTGTCCCCCCACAGCGCAGCATATGTGGTGCGCGGCTGCCGCTGCGGGGGTGAAAGAACGTTTAAATAGAAGCAGAGCGGAGCCCACCCGCAAGGATCCAAACTAGAACAATGGTCATCAGCCGGTGCCCCGCGTGACCGGACAGTCATGTGGAGCCCACCCGCAACTGCCGGGAGCGACTACAAAACACCCTTCCCCCCGCGCGGCGAGAACTGAGCTAGGATGCCGCGGAGGGGAAAGGAAAGTGGAACACACAGCAGCCACGAAAAGCGTCAGCCCCCACCTCGCGCGGCCCACTCAGTGAAACGCCTGCCGCGAGAAGGGAGAATGGTGGTGGAAAGGCTGACAGCGCCACAGCGGGAGCTCACCCCGCATTGCTGAAAACAGCCCCAACGTGCCTCCCCTGCTCGTGCGAGGACTGCGAGAAGCCGCCACAGGCACTGAGGACAAAAGAAGAGTGCCGCCAGCAAGCTCCTCATGAAGGAGTGAAGAGTCCGCATGAGGCGTCCAGCCGCCTCTGTGAGCCCGGGAAGGAGCCCGCCCCGGCAACGCCGACCCGAACCTCCTCCGCCCGCGCAGCGTGTAAAGAGCTGCCGGGCATCCTGAGGACAAAACTGAACTCTCCACATGCATGCCCCCCAAGGTAAATAGTAAAGAAGGAAGGGGCACTAACCGGTGTGCGCGAGTGACCCCGGTGATCCCCGTGGCTGAGTGCCCTTCCAGGAACGGTGGAAACTGCTGGGAGCCGGTGAAAGGCAAGACAGTGCTGCCACCTAGGGGCCATCTCCCGACGATGCACCTAACAAACCAGTACAGGGCAGCAGATCAGAGCAGAGTACGTGGAGAATATTGAGGAGGCACAGGGACAATTCTAGGCTGCTGCAAGCTACAGGACTGAGGTGTCAAGAGGCAACAGACTGCAGAGCGCCCATGCAGTAAGGCACACACCCACAGCAAGCAACAGCAAGTGAGGGTGCAGGAATGCGCCACGCCAGCACCACAGGACACCCACTACTGGGACACCAACTACTGCGCAAGACTGGCACACTGACGCCACACAGTCAGAGGGACGCCAAGCCACCGACAAGTGATGGCGCAGGAACGCCACACCACAGCAAGTAAGCCCCACCAGGACAGCACTGCGATGCGCAGGATAGAGCAAGGAGTGAAGGAACTCCACGCGCCAGAAGGACGACAGAGCAGAAGCGCAGTCGGCCAGAAGCACTGACGCCTCACCAACGGAAAGCACGGTGACGCCTAGTGGCCACAGGTTGCCACCGCTGCCGGAAGAAGAGTAAAGGAACACCACCACACGAAGGTACAGCGGTTCTAAGACTCCCCACCAGGCAAGTGCGACACTGAGGAAGTGTGACGACCGTGACACTGCTCCAAGGTCCCCGGAAGGAAAACAAGCACACCCGTGACGTAACGGGAACGACCTGAACACGAAGAAGCCAGGAGTGGTGACGTAACCCTTCGCACCCAAAGAAGCACAAGAAGAGCGCGGAGAAAAGCGCGCCAATGCTACAGCACCGGAACCGAGCAAACACCGATCAAACAGAAGATAGCAAAGCGTGAGGACTCACGCAGAAGACCACCCCGATGGTCGCCCCACAAAGCCGACCCCTCAGATGGTCGCACGAAGAACCCGGACGGTCACACACGTGACCCACCCAAGAAGCCAGCCAGCCAGATGGCTGCACCAAAAGTTGACCCGCCGGGGGTCGCGAAAGGAGGTGACCGAAGCAAGGGTCAACAAACCGCAACACAGCAAGTATCCCACAAGAGGACAGAAGATAGCTTGCCACCATCGGCAGAGTGGACCGGCCAGAGGTCCCAGAAGTTCGAACATCAAGACACAGTCCGCGAACAGCGACAAACGAACTTCACCAACCACAAGTCAACACTCAACGTCTAAGGAGAGAGAGAAGATCGCAATGCCCGGTCCAGTCACAGACGAGGAGAGACAGTGTCCCTGAACCAGGACAAGACCGGATGGAAGCAGGGGGAGTGCACGCTGCCTGGAGAAGTCTGGCCAGGAATAGGAAGACAGCAAGGTGACCAGACCGCGTTGCGAAAAGGAAGCAGAGGAAGCCTGAGTGGCGCAACGCCACCAAAGGAAAGGAAGATGGAGAAGGAGTGGCACAACGCCACAAAGGAGAAGAGAAGAAAAGAAGGTCTGTGTGGCACGTCTGCCACCACCAAAAAGGAAAGGAGAAGGAGAAGAAGTCTAAGCAGCACGACGACAGGAAGACAAGAGGATAGAAGAGAGCAAAGAGGAGTGTGGACCAAGACACTACAACACTCAAAAGGGGAAACACCGAGGAGAACATGAGAAGTGCACGACGTAGTCCACACGCACGACCGGGATACAAGTAACACCACTGGAAGCAAGCATCCACGTGCGAACCCGACAGTCATCCAGGAAGGACAGAAGTGAGCAGGCCGGTTTGTTAGTAACACCCACCTCTGGGATGGAACGGACACAAGGGCCGTGGAAATCCAGGGGCAGATGCCTCAGGGACACCGGTGGCAGTGGGTCCCCAACAAGAGACGTACTGTTGAAGCTTGCGCTGAAGATCCTGGAGGATTGAAGGTCGCACAAAACGGAACCAGCGCCAACAGCACCCTTTCAGGTGGAACTCGGACATGGAGAAGAGGACCCGTAGCGACGTCCTTCAACATGTTTGAAGAGGCAAGGCGGCATGCCTACCGGTCCAGTGGAAGCCTGGCAGAAGGGCCTCCGGGTCGTCCAGTGAGAGGGGACACCCACGAGAGAGGGGTATCCGTGAGAGGGATAACCTGCAGCTGAAGGTCCCGTCAGGAACAGACACCAGTTTGAACCAAGCACTTTGACCAGGACTGTCCCGTGAAAAGTAACACACTTGGGACTCTATATATATTTATACTTCTGCACGTTCACAGGATGTGGAACAGAGCGAGAGAGACTGTAAAGCCCACTTACAAACTGCAAGTCTGCCAAGGCAAGAAGAGACAACATTGCCAGCAATCAACGTGACCAGCAGTGGAGAAGACTACGTGGGAGTCGTTGTGATTTTAAGTTATGAGTTTGGTGTGAACTGTATCCTTCCCCCACAGGTTAGACTTTAGTTAGGGCAATTCTTTTAACTAAGGTTGGAAGGGATGTACTGACGGAAGACACGGTCTAGTGTCCGAGTTCCTGCTGTAACAATACACCTAACACCCACCCACCACCAGGCGTCATAGAGCACATGACCCTGGTCAATAAAAGGGGCCAAGCGCACGTGCTCTAGGCCCATTACCTATCCTCAGTCACTGTGTCCGTGTCTCATTTACCTATTTACAGAATGAGGGCCTAGCGCCCTCACCAAACCCTACATACTCTATTGTCTAAGACCAATAAACTCAACCTTTCATGATAAAAAACATCTCTCAATACTTTAGCAATCTAACTGCTAGTTATCTCACTCATATCACAGCCTCGAACCACTTTGTTAAAACATCAACCAGTGTCGCTGTAAATCTCTCCTAATTACACACAAAAATCAAAGGGCCAATGAAATACAAACAAACCCTTCTACCAAGCTTCAACTTTCCACCTCCCACTTTTAGTCTTTCTTCGCTCTCTTTCCCATCCAAATAATTTTCTAACCAAGGAGAAACATCTCCATTCAGCCATCTTTTGGTGAGGGTTTGATCAAGATGTCCCTCATGGTTGAAGTGAATTATTTCACTGCCAACAACAAGTGGTAGTGCACACTTCTCTCCTCACCCCACAACACTATCTGTCCAAACAAGCTGTAAAGGGCTTTTCCAATGCAGCTTCCTTCAACTCTTCCGAGCCAACTACGTCATCATTCCATTCCACAATATCTCCCTCACTTGACACCAGGCATTCTCTACCTCCACACTCACCCCACCCCCATACATACCAATGTCCCCTCATTTCCATTACAATCGCAATAAAAAAGTATTTCAAATGACCACTCTTTCTGTTTCCTTGTGCAGTGTTTGGCCGTGACCTTTTCTGCCATGTCTTTGGCAAAATCACTACCTATATATAAACTACTATTTTTGTGTGTACCGTTTTTATACAATTGTGGATGATTAACTATTAACATTGCATGATAGTGTTTCTTCGTGGGTCATCACCTGCCATGTTGTCTTCTCGCCCAACACTCGTTTTATTAGGTCTGTTTTGAATCTTTGGTTGGGCCGTACTTTGGGGATTCGCTAGATGCCTTATGATCCGGTGTGGGTTTGAGCTTGTGGTTTTAGGGTTAGAAATATGTTTTCATTTAAATGTTGGGCTTTGTTTTTCTGATGTAGGTCATCCCCAGACAGGCACATTTTCATCTCTCATGTGTCCACTTGTACTGCCCCTTCATTATGGGCTTACCTTCCACTCCCAGAAATAGAACACTCGACCTCTCCTTTATTACCTGGAACATTCATGGAATTAATAATCCTAGAAAAGGGAAGCAAGTAGTGGCATATCTGAACAGACATGGTGTTAAGATTACCTTTCTGCAGGAGACACATATGGCTCCTAATACAGACTCTTCCTATGCCAAATCCCTGGGGAATTCATCGCTATTTCTCAGGTTATAGTTCGTACTCTCGGGGCATGTGCATCCTTATACATAAAACTGTCCAGTTTACTCTTCACATCAGTCATTTAGATCCAAAAGTCTGATACTTACTTATTCAGGGTATTTTGGCAGACAAAAGTGCCTTGTTAAATATCTATATTTATTTTATTTATTTATTTATTCAGAGTTTTATATAGCGCGAACAAGATCTTTACAGATATCAGAGCGCTTCACAGAAACAGCGGTGGGGATAGCATGAAGGTGACGCAACATAATATTGGGTGCAATATAAAATTCAGTAGCATGATCGGATGGCAGTCATAATACAACATAATATTACTCAACATATATATATATATAGACGCAACATAATATTGGGTGCAATATAAAATTCGGTAGCATGATCGGATGGCAGTCATGTTCTAATAAAAGATCAATAAACAATCAAATAAGCGATAATATAAGACGCTACTGAGTCTTTCATACAACTACGATAAAAGTCAGGAGAACTAATGCTAAAGGGATTGCTTATGCCAGTATCTAAAAGTTACGGGGAGCAAAGGGGACGGGCATCGAGATTCAGTAGGCTAACGTGAATAGTCTAATAATAGATATTTAGTGAGTAGTATAAAAGGATCGACTATCCATCATGGAATTATGGCAAACAAGAAGAATAAACTAATCTAGATCCTGAATAATATGACATTATTTGACATTAGACAAACATGTAACCAGTAATACCTAAGCGGTGCGAAGTCTCTGAGCAACAAACATTAAAGTTCAGGTGAACTTAGCCATGAGGATGGCTTTCACCTCTTTCTTAAAGACGGCCGTGGAGGAGATAAGCCTGGTTTCAGGAGGGAGTGCGTTCCAGATCCTAGGTGCCATTCCTGAGAAGCAGCGTTTGTATGTTTTTTCCTTCCGGAATCTGCAAGGTTTCAAGAGTAAATTTTTTGTACTTCTATTGGATCTCGAACCTCCTGATATAGTCAGCTTTTGAGTGAGGTAGTTAGGTGCCTTGTGGTGTACGGCAGCGTGTGTCATCACAGCAATTTTCAGTTGTATTCTGGCTTCAAAGGGCAGCCATTTCAGAGATTTCAAGTCAGGGGTAATATGAGAGTGTTTTCTTGAGCCCGTAATGAGTCTCGCGGCAGCGTTCAAGGAGGCTCTTAGGGGTGCAGTTGTTGCTAGAGGGAGACCACTGAGGGTCACAATTCCATAGTCTATGCGGGGGATGACGAGGGCTTGTACTGCATTTTGGAAGTCTTTGGCTGGGAGGAAGGGTTTCAGCTTCCTCAATGTGTTGATATGGAAATTGGCTCCTTTTGTTGCTTTGCTAATGTGCTGTTGCATGTTGAGCTTTGCATCAAGTGTGACACCTAAGGATTTCGCGGACTCCACGATGGTGGGCCGGACATTGAATGCTGTTAGGTGGTTGAGCCAAAGTTGGGTGGTGGTAGATTTCGCAGGGGGTGCTATCAAAAGGAACTCAGTTTTCAGAGCATTTAGTTTGAGGTGATTGTCGGCCAACCACGATTGGGTCTTTATAAGAGTGTAGTTCAGGAGTTTGATATCTTCCGGGGATTGTACCTTTAGGTAGAGTTGAGTGTCATCGGCATACATATGGAAGCATACATTGGATGCTTGGAGCAGGGTGGCAAGTGGCTCCATGATGAGGTTGAACAGTGTGGGTGAAAGGGAGGATCCTTGTGGAACGCCTAAGTCTACTGGCACAGGCGAGGACAACACATTGTTGATCTTGAACATCTGAGACCGGTTATGTAGGAAGGAAGTGAACCACTTGAGAACAGTCCCGGATAAACCCATTCTAGTGTTTAGCAGCTCAAGGAGGTTCTCGTGTTTGACCGTGTCAAAAGCTGAAGAAAGGTCGAGAAGGATGAGGAGGCATGACTCATTGCGATCAAGCATTTGGAGGGCGTCATCGATTATGTGAGTCATGGCCGTTTCCGTGCTGTGCTTCGCTCGGAAGCCTGATTGATGAGGGTTGAGGAGATCAAACTTATCAATGTGTTTTGTTAGTTGAAGTTGCACACATTTTTACAGCAGTTTGGCCAAGGTGGGGATGTTTGTGATGGGACGGTAATTGTTTAAGTCAGACGGGTCAGCTGTAGGTTTCTTGAGTATGGGCGTGACTTGCCCCACCTTGAGTGAGTCAGGGATGAGACCTTGTTGAAGGGAGCTGTTAATGATTTTAGTCTAGAGTGGGAGGAGCATGGTGGTGAAGTCTTTTACCGCGTTAGCAGGCAGGGGGTCTGTGAGGTGATTAGAGGGCTTTAAGGTACCGAGCAGTCTGCGTAATGCATCTTCAGAGTAGATGTCGAATGAAGCCCACGATGCGCTGTTTTTTGGCTGAGTGTTAGACTATCTAATGTGAACAGGGTGTTGGCTTACGTCATTGAGGAGATCCTTTCTTATGTTGTCGGTCTTTAGCTTGAAGAAGGCGGAAAAGTCTTCACTGTGTGGGATATCGCTTGTTGGGTTGTTTGGTTGCAAGGGTTGCGGCTTTGTTTGACTTTTGACTAGTTCGAACAAATTTCTTGGTCGGTTTTTCGCTTGGTCAAGCTGGAGGCGAAAGAAGTCAGATTTCGCATGCTTGATTTTCCTAAAATAGGCATTTCTCTTGTTCTTAAGCTTTTTGCGATGTAGTGATGAGGGGTCAGCTCTCCAAGTGCGCTCTGCCGATCGCATAGCACGCCTGTCTTCGTTGAGTCTGCCGTCATACCAAGGGTTCGAGCTCTTGGTGGAGACTCTCTTTAGTTGCAGTGGGGCGGCTTCGTTGATTATGGAGGTCATAGAGTCGAGGTAGAGGTCGGTCAGTGATTGAACATCAGAGACGTCAGCAGGGGGAAGGAGGAGCCTGTAGGTGTGGGGAGGTAGGGCGTTAGGATTGAGATTCTTCATGTCCCTTTTCCAGATCTTGCATTTGGTGGGTTGAGCCGGGGAGGGTTTGACTTTTTCATTGATAAAGAAGGTGATGATGTGGTGATCTGACCAATCACAGGGTTGGATTGACCCCAGTTGGGTAGCGTCCTCTTTGGCGATGATGAGATCGAGTATCGAACCTTTATCATATGTTGGGCTGATGCATATTTGGGTGAGGTCAAGCGCATTAAGGAAAGATTTGAGACTATTCACCACTGTGTCTTTCTGATCGTTCCAGTGGAGATTAAAGTCACCCAGGTAAATTTGAGTGATCTGCCGACCGGCGTTGGAAGTAATAGTGTCCATGAGTTGTTGAGAGAAGATGAGGTTGTCCCTCGGCGGGTGATAGATGAGGTGTAGAGCACATACTGGTTTGCCCTCAGTGGAGATATCGAGGCATAAGAGTTCACAGGAAGTGAGGGAGGGGGAGGTGACTCTGGTGATAGATAGATTGTTCCTGAAAATGCATGCGATTCCCCCACCCGTCTTGCCGGTCCTGTCTAGTCTGATGATGTGGTAATTGGAGGGAACTAGTATGTCCATAATGGGCGTGGAGGCTTCAGTGGACGACCCTGATTTTTTTCATGATCTTTGTGCACACATCAGACATCTTGATGCCGGTTATGTGATAATGGATGGGCATTTCAATATGCCATTGTCCCCACACTGCCTCCACCAGTACCCATCAAAGTTGTAAGACCCGGGCTCGGTTCGTGGCCGCCATAGTGTGGACACCTATGCACTTTGTGACGACTGGCGCACTCGATACCCCTCTATGACCGGTTTTACTTTTTAGTCTGCCCCTCACTCCATCTGGACTAAACTGGACTGCTGGTTTCTCTCGGCTAATATATACTTATGGGAGACGGAGCTCATGGTATTGCCATGTGCACTGGGTGACCATAGCCCAGTGTTACTTTAAATGTGGGTCCCTTATGGTTGTGGTACGGAACACGCCTGGAGGCTCTACAGTGAGGACCTCCGTGATCCAGTGTTTTATGGTGCTGCTGATGGAGCAGGGGTGAGACAAAAAATGTTGTGTACCCCCTGTGAAGTTATACTCGCATAACTATAATCTAGCTAATCGTTTGAAGCATGAATAATTAATCAACAATAGTTCATTTAGACATCAACATTACACGTGGGTACTAATTGCTATTTGCAAATTAATTAATTTTTTAACAATTGTGAAAGATAATATAGTGCTATAATATGAAAACCGCATGCATGTGTTGCTTTTGTAAACGTGTATGTCTTATCGTGGCAAAAAGAAAATAAACACGTTTGGTAAGTACAAAAAGCTGTGTGTGGGTGTGCGCTTCAGCTAGGTAATTTACTAATGGGAATATTAGAAAAGTGGGTGGTTAACAGTGAAAATAACAATTCTATATTTTAACATTCTATTGTGTTTGTTTTCACACTAGTTCTCATTGAAGACTACATGGTCTGGATTCAATAAATGACTGCTGATTGCAATCTTGACAGTGGCTTGAAAGAAAGAGTCTTTACGCATGCGCACAAAAGAAATGACCGGATCTGCGATGTGCCTAGTACATGGAGCGAACAATTTCAAGGCCAGCCAAGAATTGTGTGCATCTGAAAACCTGGGAGCGGAAGACTAGTGTATCGACTGAATTGAATAATGAAATAAAATACGGAGATGACATCTATGGGGAAAAAGTGAAAAGACTGTGCATTTTGGAAAACCGGTTCTGTCAAGTTTGGATGAGGTGATGGTTGTCACCCCATAGCAGGACCAAGCAGAATAAACTATGGCCCCTAAAAGTTTGAATTTTAGTCAGATAGTTAGTGAAAAAGAGTGTTACATCCTGCTTTTCCTCTTTCTCTGTCCTACTTTAGTGTTTGTTATAACTTGCTCAGCATGCATCTATGATGTCACATAGGGTTCTGATTGTGTATGCTTGATTGGAGAGTCAGTTACATCTGAGGCTGAGCAGGAGTCCATCTGCTCCTGGTGGGATTTTTAAATTGGATTACTATTGAACCTACATATTTCTGTATTATCAACTAATCTTCAATAAATCAGATTTATTTCTATCAACTGGATTCAAGGATCATCTTTTAATTGTTACAAAGAATATAAAAGATCTTGCTAGAAAAGGGTAAAAAAAAGCTTGCTCCTGATTTTTATTTTGCACCACAACATGCTGTCGGTTTGATTGATTTTTTTGATGCTAGAGACTTTGAAATTTTGGACTTTAACTTTTGGAGCAATGAAGATGACCAATTGCAGAGATTTTATTTTGAGGCGTTAAGAAGAATAGAGACGCAGATTGAGACTCGTGCAACTCGGTTATTCTCTTATGACAGAGTTAGGTGATATAATTTCTAATTTCATTTTTCCTTTTAACATGTACTAAATAAAGGTCTAAATCTTCATTCATTTGAATAAACTAAATTTCCGTTTCTTAAATGAATAGATAAAATTACTTTAAAAAATGTAAACTCGTGTTTCTTTTAAATAAGGTCATGACAAGATAAATGCTAATGATTTGTTTGGATTACTATGATTAAGCTAGTCTTAGTCTCCATCAACTAACTTCTACTAGATGATCTATTGACCAAATAGTGGAGTGCCTTGGTGTAGGGTTTTCCAGTTAATATGTTGGTATATAATAAATAGAAGTTAATGCACATAATGTATAAAATGTAAACCTAGGTACCCCGCTAACCAGCAGCTCTACCTCGTTGTCACTGATTCAGGTGTAATGTGTGTTTTGTATGACTCGTGGTGTTATGGGCCCCTCCGATGAGTAAATAGTGATTGCATCTGGGTTGAGTGAAATAGGTATAAAAGGTTGTTAGAGAGCTGTGCTGGATCACTGCCATAACTGAATACTTTGAGTTGAATGTTGGCTCTGTCGCAACGATGCTACCCTTTGGGAGGCCTTCAAGGCCTTCATACGCGGAGTGTGTATATCTCCGAACATGCTGGAATCCAGCTATATCATATCAAGACTCTCCTGCCAGATATGGATGAGGCCACTGCCGTGGGCAGAGAATCTCATCTTCATCAGCGATCAGCATTGCCGACGGACTTCCCAATCTAGCTGATAGAGAGATTGCATACATGAGAAACATGCTAGGGCACAGCGACCTAACCACCTACAAATTGCATCAAGGATTTGCGATCGGACTCCGGGCTGTGCATTGTGGGCAGAGTTGGAGTTCTGGCGGAATTTCAATAGGACTAACACCCCCTCATGCTTCACGAGTACCTGATGTCCCTTCTGAAATATCTGCATACCTTGAGGAAGTGGCGATGGTCTCGCTTACGGATTTCCAGCGTAACTTTCTTGTTGAGTCCATTAAAATTAAGGAAATTAGCACACTATCGATGCCCTCGATGGTACTAAGGCCATTAGTTTGGATGGCCTCCCTGAAGCCTCCCATAAAGTCTTTAAGCATCTATTGGCTTTCCAACTTTGGGCGCTATACAATGAGTCTCTAGTCTCGAGGACCCTGCCTCCATCATTATGCAAGGCCGTCCTTGTCCTGTTAAAACCAGGAAAGGACCCTCATTTATGGCATTGCCCTCTATCGTTACTGAACCTCGACAACAACATGTTAGCCAAGGTTCTTGGCCCCAGACTATCTCTTTTAGTTTTAATGGACTAGATCATCTGTCCAGTGCAATCCGGCTTTGTCCCTCATCAATCAACTTCACTTATTTATGCACCATCTATGGTATAATAAGATATCTCCAACCTCCGCCGCAGTCGTGGCCCAATTGGATGCTGAAAAAGCTTTTGACTCCCTTGAATGGCCCTTCCTCAGAGCAGTTCTCAGCAAACTGAGAATCCCTACTACTTTCATCTCCTTAATCATGCTCCTTTATACCTACCCTGTGGCCTGTATCCGTGTCAATGGTTCGCTCTCTAAAATGTTTACCATTATGAGAGGGACCAGGCGGGATTTCCTACTGTCTCCCCTTCTCTTCTTCATCGCTATGGACTTATTATCCCCCTACATGTTGGACAGCCATTGGCATTGTGGCCTCCAGCTCCCCTATTGCCCGATTTTTCTCTAGCTGTATGCAGATGACAATTACACTTTTTATCCGTCAACCATCAGGGAACCTATCTCCACTGTTGCAGGAGATTGTCTGAGTTGGCAATTCGTCCGGACTCCAAATTAATTGGGCTAAATCGGAACTGTTCTCATTGACTGATGCTGTGCAGCCTGCTCCCGCTGACCATCCCTTCACTTGGCCAGCAGATGGCACTAAATACTTAGGCATATGGTTATGTAGAAACAAGGATCAAATATTGCAACTTAACTATGCCCTGGCGATGGCAGATCTCGCTACTCAAGTCGAGTGCTGGATTATATTCTGTTACAGGACCGGAGGCTTCTGATTATGCTTCTCTTTATTTTATTTGCTACTCACAGCAGCCAATGAAAAACGTTTTGTATGCAAATAAAACCATATTTCCCATGATGCTCGTCAAAACATCACATCCTGTATGACCCTATAAGAGCCACTGTATCCTGTGTCTACTTCTCTTTCTTTTCTGCTCACGCAGAGTTAAGTCACTTTCAATTTTATTGGGCAAATGTGCACTTTATATGCTAAACAACTGTGTTTTATTTATGCTTGGTAATTGTTGCGTTCTCGCGCTCAGCTGACCGGGTGCTGTGTTAATTTATGCTCTCATTGGGAGCAATAATTTGGGCAGCACGTGTATAATTTTTTCCTTGGTACTGCATTGCCATCGGTAGTGTTATTTCGGCACCTTTTGTGTACGTGCGCTCCTAGCGCTTAATGCACCAGGCTTCCCTCGTGTGCCGGTGCGGATATCTCTGTACAGAGCCATCGGCCCGACGTGCATAGCACAATTGGGCTACTTTTTGGTAGTTTTTTTGGGCTACGCATGTCGTGTACTCCCCGAAATTAGCACAGAGGCTTATTCTGCCTCAGTTTTCACACGGAGCAGTTCATCCTTACGCCTGACCGGCTGTAATACTCATCTGGCCCTGGAGGGACCACACACCCTTATATTATTGCTTTGGCTCAAATACGCCCTGTGGGCTGGAAAAACTGGTATACAGCATCTGCTGAGGGGCTAGGTACTTTTAAAATCCTGGTGTGCATTTGGTTGGCCCCCTTTTACTCTTCTCTATATAATATATATTATTGCACATTTGAATCTCTTCATTATGGAAGACTCGGTCAGGTATGAAGATGATGAACCTTATGAAGAGGAGCCTGCAACCTTCCTCACGCCACATTTTTCCACGAAGGACATTTCCCTGTGAAATATTCAGATCGTTATAATTTCAAAGTCCACTGAATATGTTCTTATGGACTTTGTATGTCACTTATCCACAGAATCTTGAGTAATTCTGTACTTCAAGAACATACCAACACTTGACGCTGGTTCTCCTCATCTTTAATTGCTCTTAGCAGACCGTCAGTGACTGAAACACGGTCTGGATTGCCATTTTGTCTATTAGGCCACATTCATTGTGTTTGCCCAACCATTTTAATAAAAGGGTCTTTTCTTGCAAAAAAACGATTGTCCTGATGATGGTCTAAAGCAGGGGTACTCATGGTACGGCCAGCGGGTCGGTGGCGGCCCGGCAAGCCTTCCTTGGTGGCCCGCGGAACTTGCAGACAATCGTACCTGTGCTAAAAAAATAATGTATTAGTGTTAGCAAACACCGCCGCAGCAGCGCTTGACTCAGAGACTGATAATCACTGCTCCCCCGGCCCCCACAGAGCAGAGGCTTTGTTGTATTTCACCTCTTAGCGCCCCTGCATCTCCACTCTGACAATCACTTCACCCCCGGCCCCCACAGAGCAGAGTGGAGATGCAGGGGCGCTAAGAGGTGAAATACGACAAAGCCTCTACTCTGTGGGGGCCGGGGGAGCAGTGATTATCAGTCTCTGTCTCTGAGTCAAGCGCTGCTGCGGCGGTGTTTGCCGAACGTGCCAAACCTAAATATTCCTCCCTATGGGATCTTTCTTTAGTTCTATCCTTATTTGACAAATGGCCAACAAACAGTTTGTTAACTAGGAAACAATTATCGTGCAAGGTGGCAATGTTGCTATGACTTTCGGACTGTAGGCATTCATCAGACATCAAGGCTCTGGATCTTACAGGTAGAGGATTTACTCCAGAAGGCGTCTCTTTTAATATTTCTGCCAGGACTAAGACATTGTCCAGAAGTGTTGATTATCATGCCTTTTCTCGTAGTACAAAGTTATGAGTGGTTCAGTGGCTCAAGGCATATGAGGAATGCACTTGATCTATCCGACCTGATGGTTCACAACAGTTATTGATTGCGTTGCAGAAACCATATTTATTTATTTATTAATGATATTTATAGAGCGCTTGCAAATACCCGTAGGCGTCTCGGCGCTAGAAATGCAAATGTTGTCTCACCCTGATCAGGAAGCACGAAGATGTAAATTACTGGTTAAATAGCCACGTTTTCAGTTTTTTTCTAAACTGAAGGAGCGAAGGGCATGTTTTTATGTGGATTGGAAGGGTGTTCCAGAGTCTAGGGGCCGCAATTGAGAAGCGGCGATCACCCCAAGAAGCTGTTCGGCTACGTTGCACCACTAGTTGGTTGAGTGAGGTGGATCGGAGGGTTCTCAATGTGTTGTAGGGGATCAATTGATTTTTAAGGAAACGAGGTCCTTGATCCTGTAATGTCTTGTAAACTGTGCATAAAGCTTTGAATTTCACCCTGTTGTGAATGGACAGCCAATGGTAATTTTTCAAAGTATCTGAGATAGGTGCAAATTTGGTTTTTTTTGACAGTACGCGAGCGGCCGCATTCTGCACGGTCTGTAGTTTTTTAATAACTCTGCTCTGAGCATTGAGCAGCAGACCGTTGCAATAATCTAGTGATGTCAAGACTAGAGAGGTGACTAGCGTTTTGGCTGCTGAGTCTGGTAGATACGGTATGATTTTTCTTACCGTTCTAAGTTTGAAATGGGCGTTGGCTGCCACCTTATTTGCATGGGCCATGAAGTTCAGCTGGTCATCAAAAGTAACACCTAGGTTTCTGACTTTGACCGTAGGGGAGGGAGGTGTACCTAAGGCCGAAGGCCACCAATCTGCAGACCAGGCTGGTGAGAGATTGCCAAAGATAACCACCTCCGTTTTATCGGAATTAAGCTTCAGGCAATTCCTTGCCATCCACTCACCGATAGTGATCATCCCGGTTTTAAATCTCTCTGCAACCCTCTGTCCATCACACTTTATTGCCAGCACCAGCTGGGTGTCGTCAGCGTATGAGGTTAGGCTCATCCCATGTGCTTTGATGACATTAGCAAGGTCCGACACATATATATTAAATAGTGTCGGACTTAGGGATGAGCCTTGGGGAACCCCACACGGTAACGACAACTCAGCTGACTGGAAGGGGCCCAGTGTAACCGCCTGGGTTCTATTGACTGGACTGGAAGGGGCCCAGTGTAACCGCCTGGGTTCTATTGGCTAGAAAGGAGGCGAGTAAGTCCCTAGCAGTGAGCTGAATGCCCATCCTCTCGACACGGTCGACCAAGATCTTGTGGTCAACCGTGTCGAAAGCTGCTGAGAGATCCAAGAGAACTAACAAAGCAGTTCCTCCTTGATCGCGGATGACTCTTATGTCATCAGCTGCTTTTATAAGAGCGGTTTCTGTGCCATGGTTTTTACGGAAACCGAACTATGTATCATCCAGTAGATTGTGTTTTTCTATGTAGGATGATAACTGCTGATTCATAGCCTTTTCTAGAACCTTGGCTAAGAAAGGGAGGCTTGCTATAGGGCGATAGTTTTTTAATTCGCCTTTATCTGACCCGGTGACTGCGGCTACCATACCCAGATGGTTAAAACCAGTAATGCAAGAGGCTGGTGTTGATACCCAACTGTATGGGGCACATTCTGTTTGTGGTGCTATGGCGTCAAAGACATTTATGTTGGGCTTTACTGTTCAAGTCATCATGAGATCTGCTGATTGGCCCTCTGAATCTACATTTAGACAGTTTTAATATAAACCGGTGGGTGATATAGCTTCAGAGGTGTTAAACTTGCATAATCAAAAGCCTCCTGTCCTGTAATAGAATAAAAAAATTAGCTAGCATTCGCACCAAGAATTTTCAATTCTATTAAGCACACGCAGGCGAGAATTATCCCACCCAGTTTATTACAATGTTGGTAATAATTACCCACCCGCATGTATTTTATATTCTGTATAAGCAGAAGTTATGGGTTTTCCCTGTCTCATTCCATTCAGGTTCTGAAAAGAAGACGGAGTAGAATTACTTCTGGTTTAGAAGACGTAAACTTCCAGTTTGGTTAATGGCTCTTCCACATTGGATGATGGTTGTTTGGACTCATGTTACTTATTTTGGACTGCAATTGTTAATGTTATAGAATGACAAGGTTCGAGCAAAGGAAGAGGAGTGGACACAGGATACGGTGGCTCCTAAAGGGTCATACAGGATGTGGTGTATTGACGAGCATAATGGGAAATGTAGTTTTATTTGCATACAAAACGTTTTTCATTGGCTGCTGTGAGTAGCAAATAAAATAAAGAGAAGCATAATCCTCGCCTCCGTGTCCTTAAAAGAATTGAAAATTATTGGCGCAAATGCTAGCTAATTTTTTATTCACCCTCTCTATGGCCAGACGCGTGGCCCTCATTAAAGTGAAAGGCACACAACTGATGGATGGAATGCAGAACAAATAAAAACATTCACCCCCAGTCAAGAGATCTGGGTTAAATCCATCATTCTTTTGCTCAGTTTGCCCAGTTTAGACCTGTCCATATGCAAACAAGCCTTGACCCTGTGCCTCATGGGAACAGTGCAGCTTTTAGGACACACAAGAGATATGCCTACGCCACTTTGTCTCCATGGCTTTCCTTTTATCCAAGCGGGAGAAAGCACTTCACAAAGGGGCAGCAATAAAGCTCGCTCCACCTCCAATTGGATTAAGAGCATGTCATACAACGACAATGTTAGTGCGAACTACGCCCTTCAGCAGCCCCCTCATCCGCCCTAGAGACATCTGTCAGCCACTGCGTGAGTACCTGCGCACCCTGGACCCTGACACTAACCCTTAAACATCCACTCTATCTTCCCTTTCATCCTAGACTTATTTTTGTCTTCTTCTTCTACATCTGTTCACAGTCTGAATTGTTGATGCAACTGATGTTCCATTTCATTATTTTTGTTTATCATGCTGATTCTGTCTTCAAGCTATTATGTAGATGTTATTGCACTGGTGATGCGTTTCTTACAGCAGTAGATCACTGTTGGACTGTTTATTTTTTAGGGAAAATCAATAAAGACATTAAAAAAAAAAGCAATTTGTGATCCGGGTAGGGGAACATCCTTTGCAACGCGGATTTTACTCCCCAGTGCTTTTATGACGCGTCCGTTACAACGCAAGTCGTAACCACGACTTGCGCTGGAGGGCGCTAGAGGATTAGGAATAGTATATTTACTATTCCAACACCTTCCCTAGTGTCCACGGGGACTGGTGTTAGAACAGTAAATTATACTATTCTCAATCCACGCCCCAAACGCAAGTCGTGGTAACGACTTGCGTTGTAAGGGACGCGTTGTAAAAGCACGTGTTGTGACGGTACGCGTCGTACCGTCATACATCCGTGCCAGGTAAGATACTCAGACATGCTACGAGCCAGATTTGTGGTCTTTGCACAACCCGGAGATTCAGTTTTATGGCATGAGGAACACTTTGGGAGGTGAGTAGAACTTATCTTGAAGCCTATGTCTGGTCAATCCAAACAGGAACCATGTCACTGATGAAAACAAAATGTGATTTTGGCAGTCCTTAAATGTCTCCACAAACATAAGAGCGGGTCTAATTTAGGTTGTCTCTTTTCGTGCAAAGTTGCACCATCATCCAGTTCACTCCTTTGTATGTCGTCATCATGAAGACAGACTTACACTGGAATATATACCACCCTTCTGCTCCTATGAAATAAAATGTGGGGCAGTGTGTAACAGGTCCCTTTAAAGTGACATGGCCAAGGAGGTTTCTTTTGCAGACGAACATGAATGGATGTTAGAGAAGAACATTTTGCAGCATTATGACATGCTGGTGGAGCAAGAGCTGGTTTTGAATTGTGTTTTTAGGGAGAAAAATATCACCTTTTTTTTGCTTCCCCACACAGTTGTGAAAATGAGCATGCTGTTGTCATCCCTGCGGAACCCGTCAGCCAAGGTAAATACATACGTACTCCTATATAACTGTACTTCAGGTGTCTTGAATTGTGCGAGTGTTATTTACAAAGGGATGCAGTTTAGGAACACATGTTGCTGCTGCATGGAACATCTCCTTCCAGGTTTCTGCTGAAGGATACATCAATTGGGTTTCAAATACAGTCATTCATAGGATTGCATGTGTATCCAAACTCATAAAACCTCCTTTAAAGGTATCCACACAGGTGATCGGCTACCACCCAACAACTGAAGGTAGAGTTAAATAAAGAGCATAACTCCTCTTCTATTTCTAGGGTAATTTGTTTATCCTGGTCGCATAGCTTTGAAATATTACACACAATGACATTTCCCCCCAAAATATCTTCTTTTGTGCCAAGACACAGCATGGGCAGTCTGTGTGAGGCAACACAGACTTCCAAATTCTATTTGTATTTTGACCAGGGGCGGCTCAGCGGAGGAGCGTCGCTGCACTGCTTTAAAGTAGTGCAAAGTAAAAATAAAATTATAATAACAGGTATCCGTTATCATGTTATTTTTAGTATTGCAGTTGCACTGTAGTGCATTCCCGCTCATGGGGCGGGCCGGCCTCCCCTGACATCGAGGCTGGAGGGGGAGTGGTGGCTGCACCTAAAGTACTCTTGAAGGTTTGACCGGCCGTCTCCGCCGGCCAAACCGTCATGCACACTGTGCATGTTCCCCACAGGCTGTATTATACAGCCTTAGTGGAGAACATGCCCAGCCTCTAAGCCCCTGTCTGAACGCAACCACAGGGCACTCATACCAATCAATGTGCTGCTTAAGGTAGCGTTGTGATTGGTCAAAGTATTCTGGGAAGCTGGGTGCTTCCTGATGGAGAAGACACAGTGGCTGCGATGGCAACCATGACCTCCAGGTAAGTTTCTTTTTCTTTATTTCTTTTTAATTACCTCCCCCCTTTGCTCCCCGACCCCCTCCCCGCCCCCAACGCCCGTTCGGTAGCAGCGCTACTGATTTTGACTAGTTGGTTACAACGTTGTGTTCTTCTTTGTTCTTTTATTCCATTTTAGCGGAATTGAATGGAAGATTAAATGACATGAAAAAGATTTGTAGAGTGCAAACAAATCCCAGAAGGCGTCAATGCGTTTATAGCAGTTAGTCCTGAGGAGGAAGGGAAAAGTGGAAAAAGAATTCTGAGAACAAAGCCCTGGACAACTGTTAAAGAGTAAAAAGCCAGGTTTATAAGACTTTATAGAATTGTGTATGAACCTGTAGACAGGAGAATCAGTGAGGAAGGGAGTGGATGTGGCAACCAGAAAAGTTCTACCTCCCTGGAGGGAATATATCTTGAAAGATATTTTCAAATCCTTCAGGCCCAATGTTATGCAGTGCCCTGCGAATCTATATATCTAAAAACGAATGTCTGTCTGTCTGTCTGTTTGTTCTTAATGCATTACTACACCATTCATCCGATCGCCATGAAACTTTGGAAAGTTGTTGAATACACTCCCGCGAAGGTTTCTGGCATAACATTTTTAAAAATATCGGCCCCCAGGGCCCTCATAATCTTTTGAATACTGATGTACGCACCAGACGGAAAAACAACAAATTGTGTATCCACAAGCACTCGAATAAATAAAAAGAATTAAAACACCATTCATCCCATCGCCATGAAACTTTAGGAAGTTGTTGAGTACACTCCCACAAAGGTTTCTGGCATAAATTTGTTTTAAATATCGGCCCCCCGGGGCCCTCATAATCTTTCGAATACTGATGTAAGCACAAGACAGAAAAACAAGAAATCGTGTATCCACAAGCACTCGAATAAATAAATAGAATTAAAACAGCATTCATCCGATCGCCAGGAAACTTTGTGAAGTTGTTGAGTATACTCCTGCAAAGGTTTCTGGCATACATTTTTTTTAAATATCGGCCCCCCCAGGATACTCATAATCTTTAGAATACTGATGTACACACCAGACGGAAAACCAAAAAATTTGGTATCCACAAGCACTCAAATAAATAAATAGAATTAAAACGACACTTTGACATGTTTTCCATATTAAAAAGAATAAGTTTCAAAAAAATGCCACAATGTAAATTGAATGTTATCATAACGAGTTTCCTTGAATCTCCTTTCTTCGGAGATCGCAGCGTCGCGCGACGGGTAAGCTAGTAATACTTTAGGCTTTGAAGGTAATATGTTTGTTCACAGGTATACTCTTGTTCTTGCCTTTTCAAATTCAAAACAATAGATATAACTTTCGTTCAACGGCTGCCTTGGTATATTCCAGCAGGAAGAAAGTACTGATAGAGGCACATTCATTAGGCATTTCCCATAGTAGAATGTGAACTTGTGTAAATTAATTTGCTTCAAAAGTAGAAATCAGAAGTTCACAAAGATGAATGTGGGCCCTCTTGTAGAGATACACACCCACACGTGTTCAATTCATTGATAAGAATGCACTAAAAGGTGTGGTATTTTGCAGTGATCTGTCCAACAACAGTGTGTCTCTTATCCACAAAGAGGTGTAAAAGCAATACAAACAGCCGGCATGTGTCAGTCTTGACCATGCTGATCAGTAAAACATCTGTAGTTACTGTTTAGAAAGCGATTAGCATAAAATAGGGAGGGTCCAATATATAGAAGGACTTCTGTTGCCATAGAGACTGCATTTCTCTGTGAACTGGCTTAGAAACAGCAGTGCAGCCTGGGCTTTTGGTATTGGAAACTTAACGGACTACCAAATTTAGGGATTAGATGGAAAGTGGCAAACCTAATGTTGAGGAGGAAGGCCATGGCTCTCCTCCGGCTTGCTCTGCTGTTCCTGAGGCACCCCATGCCTCGTGCCCTATAGTATCAGGAAAATTCCTTGAATTTTATATTTGAAATGCAAGTATTTTGTGTGCTTAAACAGCACACCAGGTGGCCAGTTTTTCAAACCAATTGATTATATTGCAAATGCAAACTGCCTAACGATTCCTGACTGATGGGGCCCAGGTTGGGTTTAATACCCGGGGCAAATGAAAATGAACCACTCTTATTGCAATTGAGTGATACTACGAGCTGCTTAAAGTGGCAATAGGCGTTTGAACAAACTATTTATTTTAAAATATCGGGAGACAAAAATATCGGAAATTAAATATCGTGATACACACAAATATCGTTGATACGAATATTATTTTTTGAGGTAAGTAATATCTTGTCGAAGCACACTAAAGAGGCACTCGGCCTCTTTAGTGGAGCCCAATGATGAAGCATGTCATCATCAGGTGGTGAGTGAGGGCTTTCCTAACCGACGTAACTGAGGCCGTTTTTTCAATTCTTTTTGCTCCTTCATGTGGTCTTGTTAAACCTTATGACACTCTTTTTTTGTTTAAAAGTTATAACCGGGGAATAAGAGTGTTGCTTACTTCTCCCTACCTCTCTCTTTGTTGACATATACTTAGCAGCGCAGAGCTGTGAGAGCTGTTTTTACCGAGCCAGACTTGGTCCGCTCTTTTATTCTATTTTACACACTGTGTCTCTTCATTCTGGGGTCACCATGTCTAACTTGGGACTAACATACTCCGAGTCAGAAATAGCAGATATTCTAGCAGACTCCAATTTATTTGCAGATCCGGCTATTTCACAAGTAATAGCACAAACTTGGAGTGGGAAAAACGTATAGAATTGAAACGTGATAGAATATGCACAATCCTTCACGGCACGATTCTGAAACAATACCTCCTCAAAAATACTGCTCCTAGAGGGCTTCTTGTCACGAATGCCCCACGGATCTTCCTGAACGATGCCACCTTTCGCAAAGAATGGGCCATGATCGCATGGCACTGTACCGCGACTGGCTCGTGCTAATAATAAAAACAGCGTTGAGACTCCCCGGGAACACTTTTGGTAGAAATTCAGGAGACAGAATCACAGTTTAAGGCGACAATCACTGGCTAAAAAAAAAAGCGATATGAGATTAATAAAGAATTGACCGAATATAAGGAGAATCTCATGCAATCGAAGGTTAAAAAGTTCCAGAAGGACTTAAAAAAATTCGAATTTGAAAAGGTATACCCCTACTCAGCAGCCACTTACTCTCCACCAACAAGGAACCCTAGCAATACCGATCCATCGGATGAAGACTCATCCAACAGTAGTGGGTCAAGTAACGGGTCCTTTAAACAGGGAAGGAGAAGGGGCAACAGAGGCAACCGTAGTAATAGAGGGAGACCAGGTTACTTTAACCAACAGCAAAGATGGCCACTACCCCCTCAAATGGGTGGAGTGGCTCACCAATTCCCTTTTCAACAACGTCCTTTCCCAATGATGGGTTGGAACCCGGACTTTATGCAACCACCTAACTTCCCCAATCAATACCAACAGCCTTTTTTAGAGAGGGGCAGGAGGGGAAGAGGGAAGAGGAGAGGGTCCAATCAGGTATCCTGGGAAGACGACGATGCAGTGGGCAACCACAACCGCAGCAAGACCCAACAACCGGGAACGAGCGGTCTCTAAGCCTTATCACAAATCTATCGGACAAGATACTGACCACGACTGAAACCAAGGTCCTTGAAAAAGGCCTAGGTTTCGTTCCTACATCCCGCCCAGACAAATTCAAGCTTCACTGTGAGCTTGCAACCTTTTTTAGGAAACTCAAGTTAAAAGAATTTTTTGAAGGCAAAGAAGACCCCAACGAAGCAACACGCAAAGGGGACACCGGACTGAGATTGGATTCCACATTTACACCTCCACCGCACACAGTCCCGGCAGCCATCACCGCTTTTGAGCTGGTGTGTTCCTGGACCTGGAAACCTGCCAGGATCCCACGACATTTGGTAATTTTAGCACCGCAGAATACCATGCATTACAAGGTCTTCAGAAAGACTCAAATATAACCATAAAACCAGCGGGCAAATGTGGTGGCCGTGTGTTACAGAACACTGTGGTTTACCAAAGGGCTTGTCAAGTCCTCCTTGATGACCGGAAAAACTACATCCCCCTTACCAGGGATCCAACTGAAGAACTCCGGGCACGAATCACCAATCTCGTCAGAAGGGCAGAAGAAGATGGACAACTATCCAAGAATGAGGCCGCCTTCCTGAGCACTAACGAGAGTGTGATCCCATACTTCTACACATTTCCCAAGACGCATAAAAAACGGTTGCCTCCCCCAGGACGCCCCATCGTCTCTGGCATAGGCTCCCTGTTGGAGCCCGTGTCTCGATTCTGTGACCATTATCTTAAGCCGATTGTACAAGAGACACCAACTTACCTGAAGGACACAAAAAGTTTACTCAAGCTCCTACAAGACCTTACTTTTGCTGAAAATACAGTGACTCTCGTAACACTCGACATCGAGAGCCTTTACACCAGTATCCCCCAGGATGATACCATCAGAGTTCTGGGGGAAGCTTTGGACACGGTGGTCTGGAATTACCAGACACCCAAAGAGTTCATTTTCAAATGTACCACACTAGCGCTAAAAGAAAACCTCTTCTCATACAAGGGCCAACTATTCCTGCAATGCACAGGTACCTCTATGGGTAGTACATTTGCTCCCAGTGTGGCCGGCCTGTATGTCGCCGACTTCGAGGCCAAGCATATCCTACCACCTAATGACCTCTTTACTCCAGCCATTCAAGTCTGGAAACATTACATTGATGACGTCTTAATGATCTGGACCGGCAGCGATGAGCAACTGGCAGTTTTCCTCACATGGATCAACACTTTAGATCCAAATCTTAAGTTCACCCATACAACCAGTAGAACTGAGGCAATCTTTCTGGATGTGACGATCACTGTGACAGGGACCAGCCTGTCAACTAAGACATATTACAAGCCCACTGCAACAAAAAAACAAAAAAAAAACAATTTACTGGAGTTTACGAGTTTTCACCCTCGCCCATTAAAAGAAAACCTACCGTATGGTCTATACCTACGAATTAGACGGAACTGCTCCAACGTGCAAGATTTCAAGGCACAATCAGTCGACCTAACAGAGAAACTGAAGTCAAGAGGCTACCCAGTGGCAACTCTGAATAAGGGCTACAAAAGAGCGCGCAACCAACCGCGGGAAGCTCTCCTTGAAGATAAGACTGACCACCCCAAGGAGATTCCACTTAGCTGTGTAACTACATACAGTACCCTCTCAAACATTATGACAAAGTCCATCAACAAAAATTGGAAAATACTAACTAGTACCAACAGAACCTGGGAAAAACCTCTGTTTTCCTTTAAGAAGGGACGCAGCTTGAAAGATGCTCTGGTCCATACGCGACCCAAGGAAATTGACCCAGCAGCATTAAGATCTGTGACTGATATATGGGGCCTACCAAGAGTGACGGGCCATTTCCCTTGCTCAAACTGTAGCGTTTGCCATCTCACAATGCATACTAAGTCCCTTACACTTGAACCAGGGAAAATGTGGACGCAGAGAGCTCATACCAATTGTAACTCTCCAAATGTCATATACCTAATCACCTGCCCATGGGATCTTCGCTATGTGGGTATGACAAATAGGAAAGTTAAACAGAGGATCTGTGAACACCGATCTAACATCAGGTGTAGAAAAGCAACTACAAAAATGAGCAGACATTTCCTTTAGAATAATCACACCACCAACCACATGCGGTGGACTGTGATTGAGCAGTTGAATACTGGCAGTGATATATCTTTCTGAAAAAGAGAAGAGGTGGGTCTATAGACTGGGGACCCATCTACTCGGACTGAATGATGAAATTCCATGGAATTCTGTACCTAAGTAATTTCATAAAAGTATCCACTAGTATATCTCAAAACCAGCCCAACTTGGAACGGTACACTGTGATCACTCCCCCACCATAGTCCCGTCACCTGAATAATCTACTAGGTATTTCATCAACTCTGGTCCCATTGCAGTCTAACACTATGCACTACCTGCATGGTGTTCTGGTACATGACGTTATAACGAAGCCATGCAATCTGCTTGGTGTTCATCAGGCTCGCAGTAACATCTGACCTTTGTTATTATGGGCATTCATAAAATATCCCTTGCGTGTGTCCAACATTTTTTATATATGAACCAACTTGTGTATTCATCCGAATGCATGTAATTCCAGCTGGGTCCCTATATTACGAACGAACGAATTGGCGACCCCCCCGTAAACACATTAACCTGATCTCATCACTCAAGTGCACACATCAATTTTTAGATTCGGCACCACTATTTAACTGTGAGCATCAGGTAGCGTTCTGTCTCAATACGAACGTTTAGAACTAATAAAGCTACCAGTCTTGAAACGCTCGAGACACGGTCTCCTTGGTTACCTCCCCAGCCTTTCTCTATGACGTGGGCCCATGTGACCCACCGAGTTATGCCACGTTACAGGCCCTGATAGGCTAACATGATAAGGCGTCGCCCCCTATCCACGCAGGCACCGCCCCCCGGATGCAACTAGCACCACGCTGACAAACATTGATAACCTGCTCCGCCGGCCCCGTTCTTGATCGTCGGGGTCCGGTTAGAGGGTATCGCAGGTATACTGAGGGTGCCTAGCGTCGAGGGCGTAAGTAAACTATTGGACGTTGGCGCTTCACATCTCGGCGCATATCACGAAGCTAAGTACCGTTCCTTCGTTTTTCTGATTTGTTGTATGTTTCTCTTCTTTACAAAGGGTGTTCCGATTACGCTACCACCCCCCTCCCGTGACCCATGGTGTACACCTATTACACCATCAAAGTAAGACATTTTTAATTTTACTTTTTAGCGATCGCAAATCTAGACATATTGATTGCTATTAGGAACATGCGCTTCCTTTTTAATAAACCCACAACCATCATATTATTTCTTCACTTATAGCACCCTGCACTGCCCAGTGATTAGTGCTTATTAACCCAGGGACAGAGGTGGTGATAAACATACCGTTATAAAGCCACATCTGCCTTTCCACTATGATTGGAGCACCATAGATCTACAAGTGTGATTAAGACCAACCACTAACTGTCTGTCTTTTCCTGTATGTATGTCTATGTCATTTTTCTTTACAGGTGCAGAAACCTTAATGCAGGAAGCCTCCTAAACCAGGAGTTACTAGGAAGACATATTCTCTTCCGTTTTTTTTTGCACTTTTTTCACTTTCTTTTTCACTTGCACGTCCCTAGGTAAGGGTGGGCCTTAGCGTGTCCATACCACCAGGGTTTAGTACACTTATAGAGTCCTGATGAATGCCTGGTAACTTTACACTGTTTCAAAGGCAGAAACATGTTGACTGACGATTAGGAAATAACCACGCAATTAATTGTGGACTACTTTCCTACACATAATTTAAAAAATATGTCCTAAGTGATCACATATTAAATCATTTTTGGATACACTAAAGACATTTTTAATCTCCTCACTACCATTTAGTTTATTTTCACTGCACGCCTAAACTCACAAAATCCTGCTCCGCAGTAGATCTGGCTTCGAAGCATACTAAAGAGGCACTCGGCCTCTTTAGTGGAGCCCAATGATGAAGCATGTCATCACCAGGTGGTGAGTGAGGGCTTTCCTAACCGACCTAAGTGAGGCTGTTTTTTCAATTCTTTTTGCTCCTTCGTGTGGTCTTGTTAAACCTTATGACACTCTTTTTTTGTTTAAAAGTTATAACCGGGGAATAAGAGTGTTGCTTACTTCTCCCTACCTCTCTCTTTGTTGACATGTAAGTAATATCATTGCACAATATTTTATTATTTATTTATAGTGCGGTAGAGGGTTGTTGTGTTTGTAGGGGGGCATGGTGGGTAGCTAATTAGGTATTTAGTAAGAATTATTTAATAAATGTCTTATAGTTATACGATTGATATTTATTATCTAAATGATGTAATACTGATTTATTTTTGTTGTGTTATTTGTGGGCTGTTAGGTTTGTAGGGGTATAGGGTGGGAACCTAAGTAATAATTAGTTATTAATTGTTACATATTTAATTGATTTTTAATTATGTAATTCATGAAATAGTTATTTATTTCACTTATATATTAGTTGCAGGCTGCTAGGTTTCTAGGGGTGTAGGTTAGAAAAGTAAGCAATAATTAATTAACAATTGATTATGATCGTTAATTCTTCCTTTAATTGATGTTTACTTATTTAAATTAGGGAATACTGTTATAGCTTGATTTCTTCCCTTCTTTCTTTGCATTGATATTCTCCCTTCTGTTCAGCCTGAATGTTTGTAGAACGTAGGATGATGTCACGGAATGTTTGAGTGCTTGGTCAGTTGAAGATTGGAGGCTGAGTAGCAGGGAGGCTGATCCTTGTGGGGCTACATTATACCAACTTACCATCTTAACTACTACCCTACATCTCGTGTAACTGAAACTTAATAAAGTATCATCTTTGGACCTTACTACTTGGCTACTTGTGGACATTTCTACTTCAACATTTTGGCGACGATTTGGATTAAACCTACAAATTTTGTCTATTTTATACAACAAACTTTGAAACTGGTATTAATAAATCTACCAAAGAAACTTCAACTTATGGAAATTAAAGCTTGAAGTATCTACTTGTACTCGATTTAAAGTAACTGGCAGCCCCCAGCCCAACCAGTGATCTCAATATCGATCAGCCTCAACCTGGGCGTGCCAGATTTGACTTCACACAACTTGTGAGTTAGTTACTAATTGTGTTTGACTGCTGTGTTTCATACCAGAAAGGCTGCCCAAGGTGTTTGACAATCTTCTTCTATTACCGGCCTGTGTCTTTGAAGCGCAAGCACGTTGTTGCCTTGGGCGTTTACTTTCTATTAACTGGCAGCTGTTTAGAACTGCTGTGTCTTGAGCGAGACTAGTCTATTGGACATTGAGGAACCTGAATTTTCACAGCGACTAGTCTTGAGGAAAGTGGCACCGCCTTCGAACCTAAGCACTTTCTCAGAGGGACTTTCTCATAGGAACCGGCCGAGCAACTTGTACGAGGAGCGGCATCTTTGGTGAGCATTTTCCCATATTGGCGGGGGCAGAGACTAAGTGTTGTCCGATGAGTGGACGCACTTTATTTTTGCTGCTTTGGTTGCCTAAAGTGGTCAACTCTGCACCATGGCAGTTAAACCGCTGCTTTTCAAATGATGCCATTAAAATACCTCTCAAGCCCACACCGCACGCACGATCTCATCGGGCGCAGCCTTAACGAACCTGCAATGCCTCCATGCTGTCCCCTATGACGTGTGCACACTCTTCAAGCTTCGTGCTGTGGAGAACGTTTTGGCACACCCTGTTGCCGCAAGCCATCCGGCGCGCCATCATTGATGCGTGCCGCCATCTTGTGTTTGGAGATTCCCTCCTACTTGGCAATCTTCATTGCAGTGTATACTCTTTGTCAAAAGCATTGCCAATAAAGTTTTGCAAATGGCCAAAATCATCTGGTCGGTTCCAGTTTGGCCTGCATGATTGGTCCCACAGTTTTCTCCACTGGTGAACGGCTTCATTCCGGTGTATACTCATTTGGATGAAGAGGAAATGGAACCTTTGGCTCATGATCAGGTGTTTCATCCCAGGGTGGATCGTCAAACGGCGTGGCACTTCATTTGAATGGTGGACTACATCAAGTGCAAGCATGGGCGGAAAATCCGTTTCGCTCGCGGATTTTGCGGATTTTCGGTAAATTCGCAATCCGCGAGATTCGCGAATCGCCCGCAAAATCCGCAAATCCGCGAGCAGCGGATTTTATGGCTTGCTCGCACTGTTCGCGTGAGTTCGAGGCTTCCCAGTACAACTTCGCGCCCCGCGAATAAGCGCTAAATTGCAGAAATACGATCTTAGCAAAACTGAAACTACTTACCAGGTTCAAAAGTTCAGGCTCATCATTAATAGCCATTTCCTGTAGTGCTTCCTGAGGGGCCCCTCCAGAGTTCAGTTGCCTACTTGCAACTATTATGTGACCCTGCTCTGAACCTCAGAATAGTTACACCTATGCCACAAAGGTCCTGAATTACAGCTAAGGGAGACAAGCAGGAGCCAGGCTGGAAGTTCAAATCCATTAATCAGCCCCTAATTCATTATTGCCAGTTGGGGCAGGGCAGGTGTTGTAACTAATTTTGCAACAATGAAAGCACTTAGCAAGTGCAAAAGATCACTAATCAGGAAGCACTAAGGAAGCAGGTGCCAGCTAAAAAAATATTCTGTGACACATTAATCAGCCCTAAATTAATTCAGGTCACTTGAGGCAGGGAAGGTGTGCTTTGCTTTGCCACAATAATGTACACTGACTGGACAACCAGAGGGTGCTGTGATGAAACAGAGGGTGGCATGGGTGGGCCAGAGGGTGGCATGAGTAGTCAGAGAGTGGCAGTGGTGACAGAGAGTGGCAGTGATGAAGAAGAGTGTCCCAAACAGGCTGGACACGTAGAAACAACAAGTTCGCAAAACTTGCGACCTGACAGGTAAGGTCGCGTTTGCGAAATTGTACAAAACCCTCGCGAACTGGCAGAAACCCGCGCGAACACAAAAAAAAAATCCGCAAATTCGCGAGAATTCGCGGATTTTGCGAATTGCGAGTTCGCAAATCCGCAAAATTCGCGAACGCGAGATTCGCAAAATTCGCCCATGCTTAGAGTGCACACTGAAGGAACTCAGGTGTTATGTCTTCACTACACCGTATTTGATGCAGGCAGCTGCGTGGAGCTTTGTGTCGAGACCTCGGGTGAGAGATCGCTCACCGTTGTTTAAGCCTTTCTATTAATTGTTATGCTTGACATGTTTTATTGGTCTGCGTGTATCGTAGTACAGTTTTAAGCATTTTCCTGTTTGGCTTGTTGTACACTTTCTCCTGCTGTTTTGGTGGGTGAGTGTATCCCAGTACATTTTTCTGCAGTTTTAGCGGGTGAGTGTATCCCTGTACATCTTCTGCTGTTTTCATGGGTGAGTGTATACCTGTACATCTTCTGCTGTTTTGCAGGTATGTGCATACCGGTACACTTTATTCTGTTTCGTGGGTGAGTACTATTTGCCTCGTATTTACTTTTCTATGTTCCATGTTTTGGTTCAGTCAGTTTTTTTTCAGGGCTGGTTTGCTGTTTACTTCACAGCTTATCTTTGTCTACACCTATTTTTGTGTTGCCGGTGATGGGATCTACGGATTGTAGGGGGGCCTGAGACGTCCGGCGTACAAGTGTTGTACGTGTCTTGCTTGGCATGTTTTTTGTTTACCATTAGCTTTTGTGTGCTTGGTTTAATGAAGTTGCTTTTGTTCATATGTTTGTTGCTTTTAGTAGTATTTCAGGGCATACGTTCTACTTTGTACGCTGTGTGCATTACAGCGCAGCCGTACGTTTCTACTTGTTGTTTACTTCATGCTTTGCCTGAGACTGTAGGTCAGGTGTGCGTATTTCTTGGCTCATGTTTTGTTTTCTGGATTGTGTGTCTTTCCTTTGTGAGAAAAGGGGATGGTGTGCGTGTGTTCTATTTATTTGGTGTCTGTCAAATTTCATGCCATTGTATTACTGTAATTTGTTGCCATTGTATTATTGCATTTCATGCCATTGTTTCATTGTGTTTAGGCAATTTTCCTGCCATTGTATTTCTGCAATTTTATGCCATTGTATTATTATATTTTCATGCCATTCTATATTTGCGTTTAGGATAGCACTTCTTGCTATCTTTTACCCTGTTTCATTTTCTTTCAAATGTTTAATTTTCTTCTTTGACTTTCTTCATTCATTGTTCCTTTCTTCATTACTTTTCTTTTGTTGATGTAAAGAAAGAGGATATGTTCTAGCGTGATTTCTTCCCTTCTTTCTTTGCATTGATATTTTCCCTTCTGTTCAGCATCAATGACAGTAGAACGTAGGATGATGTGGTGAGAGTGTCAGTTGAAGATTGGAGGCTACGCAGCTGGGAGGCTGCTCTGGGTGGGGCTACATTATACCATCTTACCATCTTATCTACTACCGTACATCTTGTGTAACTGGAACTTAATAAAGTATCATCTTTGGAACCTACTACTTGGTTACTTCTGGACATTTCTACTTCAACAAATACCTATTTATTTGAGCTATTTTTTTGTTTTGGGATGCTACGTGTGTAGGTGTATAGAGTGGGAAGTTAATTAAGTAATTATTGGTAAATTAATTATTTAATTGTATTTTAAATATGTAAATCTGGAATACTTATTTCATTTCATTTTATTTTAGTTGTGGAATGCTAGGTTTGTAGGGGTCTGAGGTGGGAAGTTAAGTAACAATATGCAATTCATTATTAATTGTGAATTTATTATTTAATTCCTTTAAAATGTGCAACTTATTACTAAATTGTAACTGTTTTTCTTTTCATAAGTATTTTAATGTTCATAGTAGATATTGTGTTTGGATTTTTCAATTTTAATAATGTATTTATTATCTACCTTAGGAAATATATTTTTTCTTATTCAATTGTTTATATTCTCTTATGGTTTTATTGCATATGTATGGTTTTACACACACACACACACACACACAGATAAAATATTTAGCATTTACTACTTTAACTTCTATTTAACTTCTATTTATATTAAACAGGTAGATATTTTTGTCAGTTTTTGGATGATATTTATTTCCTGATCATTTTATAGTAACCATTATACATATAGAAGAACCATATTGTGGTCAATGATATTTTTGACACAATTCCATCATAGCACAACTAAGCGAAACAATCGGGGACACTACTGTTGTTGTGGAATATCGCTGGCCTTAAGGGGAAAACCATGGATCTTGAGTGGGAGTCATTTATTGATACCCATGACATAGTTATAAAGCAGGAAACATGGGCATTGAAAAAATGTTTTAGATCTGAGCATAGCAATTATAGCATTAAAGCAATTCTCTCCGAAGCTGGACGCCCTTCTGTCTGCCCCATTGTATGGGTTAAGAATTCCATGGACCTAACTGCTAAAGCATTAGCAACCCATAGCAATGAAATTCTGGGTCTCTCTTTGAGAAGCTGCAAAAGAACCAAGGTTGACTTATACAATTTTTATATTCACTCATCTTCCAGTAGTAAGGAATCTCCCAGTCTACACCAATTGACATGCCTGTTGTCTTTGAGAGATGTTCGCTGTCCATTGTTTATCACAGGTGACTTTAATGTCATATTCAAGCCACTAGATGGCTTATCATCTGTCTTTAGCTTGGAAGATAATGCCAGAGGCATACCTCCTCTTGAGATTAATTCCCGTTCCTCTTAGCCAGTGGCAGCGATGCAACTCTTTACATTAAATCACAGTATTCGAGCATGCAATGGGAGGTTTCCATTTTCACTGGGTCCCTGCTGCAGCAGAATTGATTCCGTCCTATGAGATCTAGAGCTATGGCATCTAGCAGTTGATTTTGAAGTATTCCCTTGCATGGATAGTGATCATAGCGCCCTGAAGCTTAAACTGGGAGATTCCTCCCTCTGGCATTTCAACCTTTTGAGTCACAAGTCTGACCCCAGGGTTAGTTTGAAGAACAACAGAAAATAAATAAAAAAGGACTAAATTATCGCTCAACTTGACCTCCTGCTATATCTCCTGTTTACTTGCGGGTGTTGCTTCACGTGCTGCTCGTGTTGTTTCACACGCTGCTTTTCTGTGTATTCACGTGCTTACATGCACGAGTGTCATCTATGTATTTATATTTGTAATTTCTATCTTTTGGATTTGCTCTTGAGCATGGCACGATCCATAAATTCCATGTTCTACCATAGATCGGGCCGTTTGAAAGCGGACCAAAGGGACAGTTGTTTGGAGGATGCGAAGACCTACAGACCTTTTCTACAGAGGTGCTTCTTTATTATGGAATAAACTTGTTTTATATAAACCATCCTGCTTCGTTTGTATTTAACAATTTTGGCGCCGAGGACCAGAACCTACGCAAGTATACAGAAGCACCCCTGGGATTTATTTACATTTTGGATTTTTTTTTCTGACGAAAATCTGAAGATTTGATTTACGCATTCTTCTTGAACTGAAAGCTTTTTGGGCGATATTTTTTTCTCTATTCCATTTCTTTGATCTGTTTAAACGATCTTAGGATTTCGATGCTATCTTACGGATTAATAATACGAAACGACCTCCGCTTGGAAAGTTCAGCATTCATTTGATACTCATGCTCGGACGGTTAGGAAATTTATTTCACATTCAGTTTGGTACCGATTAGGAGTTCCAGCCAGTCATTTCCACCTAGAGCAGAATTTTGAAAGTATTACCTTTTGAACTTGTGATGATTCAAAACTGAACAAGACTCTACTCACTGGCGTTCCTGTTCTACGTTTTCTGCCACGTTGAAAATTCTTCAGTGTGCGTCTTCACCCGGCTCATCTACATTCCGAAATTGAACGTTCAACGCTTCACACTCCATGTACATTCCGGAAGTGAACGTTCGATGTTTCACACCGTTGGTCCACTGCGTGCCACGTCATATCCTAATTTTTTCTACAGACACGTGCTTAGCAACGCATCACTGACAACTAGGAAAAGCTATTTCGGCACATAGATCACCGCTTTTGCTGCTTTCTTCTGACTGACTTTTCATTAAAAAAATGTAATTGATGTTCAACAAAAAAAAACGCATAGCAACCCTTACTTACACATGCTCAATTTAATGACTTAGTGCATAAACGAAGCTGAGTCATTCTAGAGTAATATTCATGCATTTAAGGTGTTTTATGCATTTAAGGTGTTTTATTTTTATGTCTTTAATTGATTTGAGCTAATTGCATTTAATTTGCAGTTTTTGTTTCTTCATCTCATATGAAGACATTCCAAAATATTTATAAGGTGACGTATTCAACTGTTTTATATATATATATATATATATATATATATATATATATATATATATATATATATATATATATATATATATATATACAATAATCTCTGTAGATCTCAGTAGGATCTCAGTAGGAGATTGAAACGCGTTGGTGTTTGGAGTGTTTGGAGTTGTTGGAAAATAAATATTTTGGATATACTTTAACAGACTACTGCTGTGCAACCCAACTTCTTTTCTTTTGAAGAGAAATTATTGGATTTACGGTGGTCTGCTCGACCGCGCGATAACGCACGGCTGAGAAGCAGCGCCTGGACCGCGAAACGAGCATCATATTCATGTATATATATATTACCTACTGGCGGTCGCCAGTAGGTATATATAGTTAGGATTTTTTCTCTATGGGATTTTTGAAAATTCTATGTCTAATAACTTTGGCGTTTGTGGACGGAATTGGCTGAAATTTTCAGTAAAATTGAGCATTTTGTTTCTGAGCAGCCCCTGAAAATTTGGGGGGTTCGTCAAGGGGGGGCCGAGAAAAAAGGGGGGTCCCAAAACGCGTTTTTCCCATGTTAATTTCCATAGGGCGGTTGGCCTCACTTTTAGCCCGAACGGCTGAATGGATTTGCACGAAACTTGGCAAAATTGTAGGGACTGTTAGCCTGATGTGCCTTTGCTAGGTCTCAATATATGTGCTCCAGTGGATTTTGAGAAATTAACGTTCAAAAAAAGATATATATCTGTAACAGCGCTCCGGGCAGCGCTCCGGTTCGCGTACTTGACGCGTAACGGAACTTCGCGAAGCGAAGCTGATTGGCTCTCCGGTGTCTGTCAACATTCTAAACAGTCCGGAGCGGCTGCCATCTTGTCTCTCGGTAGGATCGAGAGACAAGAGGAGGCCAAAACAAAGGGGGAAATGACCATAAGGGGGCATAGTAGATCCTCCCTGACCCCCTAGGTTTGATGTGGAGGTTTTAAAAGGGCCCCGCGGGGTAAAAAAAAAATATATTTTTTTTTTTTGCGTGGGAATCTCCCGGTTCACGAACCGGGAAGCGGCCCGGGGAGCGTACTATGAGGAAAAAAGAATGATAGACTTTTCAAATATTGTATGTTAATTGATTGTTTGTTTTGTTGATTTTTTTTATTTACTATCTAACACAAAAAAGTTGCACAGTATATTTTAAGTCTCATTTTATATTATATCTTTTGGGTACTTTTTCAGCATTTTCAAATAAAAAAAGAATAATGTCTCAAACAATTTTAACTTATAAAATTTAAATTTATTGTTCTGATTTTTCAAAATCTAAAAGAATTTGTAACATTAATTCATCTGGTATGTCATCATTTTCATTCCATGTGTCAGAACCCGTCAATTGGACTCGCAGATATGTGGTTCAATCTCAACCCAAGATGAAGCCCGAATGTCCGCATACTCGTCATGGTCTGAGAGGGTCCGATTCTGGAGAGACAAAATGGCTGCCACAGTGCCGTGGTGCTGTGAGGTTGACGCTCTAGTCGTTTAACCTCGTTTTGGTGCGGAGAGTACGAACGGAGCGCAAGTTCTAGAAACTACGCACTTCACCTGAACCGTTAGCGAAGACGAACCTGTGTGCGTAGCTCTGGTGATTTCCTTGAATCCTTAGTCCCAAAATATCCTGGTTGTAGTACTCCATTTGCGTTAGTGCGAGTGTCGAGGAAAAGTTGTTACGGCGTATTAATTCAAACGCGTAATAACATTCCCCATTTCCAAGCCCGAGTTTCCAGCAGTGAAGAAAACCCCTGAAACGTTGACGAAGAAGTAGCGAGCAATGGTGATTTCCTGAGAAGAAGAACCCCAACGTTGAAGAGAGTCAGTCAGCGAACGGAAAGCTAAGTGACAATAACCAGTGTTTGGCCAAACTGAAGATATCCACAGTGACAGAAATTGTAATTTCAAATGCGAAAAGACTTATTTCTTGAACCTTTTGTGTGAAACGAGAAAAGAAAGATTACATGAACTTTGTCTTCTTTGAGCAAATTGCCTAAGGAAAAAGACTATCTATAAGTAAAGACTCGTTCTAGAGACATTCCATTAATGGCAACTTTACAGAAACCCCAAATACAGCGTCACCGATTAGTTAGTGAAGTAAGTATGCTCAGAAAGATTTCGTTTTAGGATGGTCGTAGAATAGTGTCAGTAGGAATCTAATCCATCCGCTATTGTCTCCCTATGCAGTAACTACTAACTAGACGAGAAAAGCAATACCCCCTAAGAAGAGAAGCAAGGTCCCGGAAAAGATAAAGTGAGTTAATATTAGAACCCGTGAATATCAGAGTCAGAGTAGTAGAGTAGGGAAAACTAATGGTGTGCTCCTATTGCAGGTTTCTAATACGCAGACACCCTGAAGGAAGTTGTCTGAAGAAACTTTCCGGACCAGTCTCTTCTCTGTTTGTTATTTTATCCACACCCCCTTCCCGGAGGATGATGTAGGGAGGTTCCACTAGACCTGCCGGCATCGTCTCTTGGGATTCGGGTATTAGCATCTAGTTCCCGAGCCTGAAATCATCTCTGCTCCTGCGCAAGTGAGAGTCACGACAATACATACCAGGTAATGCTTGGAGCCTTGACAGAGTGAAGTGCCCAAGTATCTTTTGCGCCTGAGCAGAGATGGCAGAAGGAATAGATGTTCAATCGTTAGGGACAATCCTAGACGCAATCCACAAGGAACTGGGAGCAGTAAGAGAGGAGAACCAAAATTTAAAACAAGAAGTAGTTAACGCCCGAAAAGAGACAGCCGAGTTAGCCCTGAGATTACACCGAACTAGTAGTTTAGAGCGAGAAGCCATGAACCCAGTGTTAGAAGCGACAAATAGGTCAACAACACAAGTCATTCACTCCCTGTCTCCAGTTATCCCTCTAGCCGCCCCTGAAAGGTTTAACGGGGATCCACAGAAGGCACAGATATTCCTCTCACAATGCTCCTTACATTTCCTATGTCGTCCGTCCATTTTCCCTGACGCGCAGTCTAAAGTGGCCTTCATTCTCTCATATCTGAGCGGGGATGCAGCGGCCTGGTCCATGCCTTTAGTCACGAGAGAAGACCCGCTGCTGAGGAACTTCGAAAATTTCAAACAAGAATTTCTTCGAATATTTGATCGTAGGAGAATCTCCCAGGTTGTGGACAATGAATTACTTGATTTACGACAAGGTAATCGAGATTTAATAGCATATCTGGCGCAGTTCAACAAGTTAGTGGTGGAGACGGATTGGCCGGAAGGTAAGCGAGCAGCAGTTTTTTATCGTGGCTTAAGAGACGAGCTGAAGGACGCGTTAGCCCAAATTCCGAATCGCCCAACGGAGATATCGGCCCTCATCGATTTAGTTCTAGAAATAGATTTTCGTCAAGGGGTGCGAAGAGGAGAAAAGAAAAAGGATTTCCGAGCGGCCATTCCTAGGTTCGACAGGGCACGTACCGAAGGAACAAGAACCTCAGAAGCGACATCAGGAATTGAACCAATGCAAATCGGAACCATCAGAGGACCACTGACGAAGGAAGAAAAAGAAAAGAGAAGGACTAATGACCTGTGCATGTATTGTGGTTCGAGTGGGCATTTTGTCCGAAACTGTCCGAGGAAGCCCAAAGGAACATTTAAGCCGAAGGAAAACTAGCGGCACCACCTGTGGCTGGAGTTGAACGGGTGGGTGCGATTACAGAAGAGACTCCAAATGAACACCACGTGGCGAACACCTTGCAAGCGGCGGCTCCACATTTGATTCTGTCTATGAGAGTGATGTTCCGATCAACTGTCCTAACCGAAGTCTCAGTAATGATAGACTCAGGAGCAACGGGAAATTTCTGTGACTTGCGTTTTGCGGACAAGGTGGGAATCCAAGCAATAAAGAAAGAGAAGAGCGAACCAGTCCGCGCCGTAGATGGAACTAATTTATCATCGGGACCCATCGTGAGCCACACGGAGGTGATGGAACTGATTACCGCAGATGGCCATCGTGAACAGATTCAATTTAATTTAATCGACGCCCCACAGTTTCAGTTAATTCTCGGATTGCCATGGCTCACGGAGCATAACCCTACGATTGACTGGAACTCCAGAACCGTTCTTATGGATTCAAATTACTGTTGCGAGAACTGTTTTGTTTCAAGAACAATCGGAGAGGGGATAAACCCAGCTCATGCCTTGAGTCTTGTGGAGCATTCTGTGTGTGCCATTGACACACACCAGATTCCAGAGGTGTATAAGGAGTTCGAGAACGTGTTCAATGAAGTGGAAGCGGAACTTTTACCTCCACATAGAGTCTATGACTGCAAGATAGACCTAGAACCTGGAGCCAATTTGCCATGCAGTCGAGTGTATGCATTAACGGAAAAAGAACACCAACATCTGAAAGAATACCTGGACAAGTATTTGGCGAATGGTTTCATCCGACCATCACAGTCACCTGTCTCATCGCCCTTATTTTTTGTGCCAAAAAAGGAAGGAGAATTGAGAACGTGCATCGATTATAGAGCAATCCATAGGATAACAAAAAAGAACAGGTACCCCCTGCCCTTGATATCGGTTCTATTGGATCAGGTCAAAGGAGCCCAAATCTATACAAAATTAGATCTGCGAGGGGCCTACCATCTAGTCAGAATGCGAGAAGGAGATGAATGGAAGACGGCCTTTCGGACTAGATTCGGGCTGTTCGAGTACCCAGTGATGCCCTATGGGCTATGTAATGCCCCAGCTGCCTTCCAGCACTTTATCAATGATGTCTTGAAGGAGTTCATCGACCAGTGCGCCATTGTGTACATTGACGACATCTTGATTTATTCCTCCGATGTGACGAGACACCATGAGCAGGTGAAAGGAGTCTTGAGAAAATTGCAAGAGAACAAGTTGTTTGTAAAATTGGAGAAATGTGCCTTCGATGTCTCTCAGGTCGAATTCCTAGGATTTGTCCTTTCCCCGTCTGGCATTTTAATGGATCCAAAGAAGGTAGAGGCAGTGACCACCTGGAAATCTCCAACGAGTGTGAAAGAGGTCCAAAGCTTCATTGTGTTTGCCAACTTCTACAGACGATTCATCAGTGAGTTCTCCGGAAAAATTTTACCTCTTACCAGATTATTGAGAAAAGGAACGAGGTTCGAGTGGTCGAAAGAATCCGAAGAGGCCTTCCAAGCCTTAAAAGAAGCCTTTACTACAGCACCGGTACTGCTTCATGCTGATCCATCGGAACCGTTTTACGTAGAGACCGATGCATCAGACCAGGTGCTGGGGGGGGGTCCTATCGCAGCGTCACAAGAGCACAGGTCAACTGCATCCAGTAGCCTACAGATCTAGGAAGCTGACCCCGGCGGAAATCAACTACACCATCACCGAGAAAGAACTACTGGCTATCAAAGATGCTTTCAAGGAGTGGCGGCATTACCTGATGGGAACACAGCATCAAGTCACAGTATTTACGGATCATCGCAACTTGAAATTCTTGAAATCCGCCAGAACACTCACGCCAAGACAACTTAGATGGTCCTTGTATTTTGCAGATTACGACTTTGTAATTACCTTTCGTCCAGGAGCACAAAATGGGAAGGCCGATGCGCTTTCCAGATTGGGCACCGAGTCTCAGAGAGCAGCCATAGATATTCAACCGATCATCCCCGAGAACAAGTTTATTGGGGCCACAGTCTCGGTCGATATCCAAGAGGCCATAGCAGAAAGCATGAGTTCGGAGGCTATGCAGGATTGGGTTAAAGAAGATCCAAACAGGACAATTGTTCGTCAGTTGCCATATCATGGGGAGGCCTTGTATGTGCCAACAACGGAACTGCAGCAACAGGTAATGCGTGAATGTCATGATGATAAGCTGGCCGGACACAAGGGAGAAAACAAAACCGAAGAGCTGGTAAAGAGACACTATTGGTGGCCTAGAATGTCAACTGATATTGAGAGATATGTTAAGGCTTGTGAGGTCTGCGCTCAGGGAAAATCTGAACGACAATCCCCAAAAGGGTTCCTGCAACCCCTACCCACCCCTCCTTATCCTTGGCACACAGTGACTCTTGATCTCATCACTGATTTACCTTTGAGCAGGGGTTTTGACACCATTCTAGTGGTAGTAGATGCCTTCTCTAAAATGGCCCACTTCATAGCCTTAAAAGGAACTCCGTCAGCTAAACAATTGGCAGACCATTTTAGCTCCCAAATAGTCAGGATCCATGGCATACCCAAGGTGGTCATTTCGGATAGGGGTACCCAGTTTATATCCCATTTTTGGAGAGCATTTATGAAAGGTCTAGGTACTGAAGTCAGGTTTTTTACGAGCTATCACCCAGAGACTGATGGGCAAACAGAAAGGGTGAACCAAGAGCTGGAACAATACCTCCGACTATTCCTCCTGAAAGAGGAAATTCAGTGGGCAGATTACTTGTGGTCGGCGGAATTCGCCCATAACAATGCAAAAAATAGTTCCACTGGTTTCTCCCCCTTCTTCTTGAATTATGGACGACACCCAAATGCATCAATTCGACAAATGGAAGTTGCAGTCCCAGCTGTCAAAGACTTGGTTTCTCAGATGAGTCAAATCCAGCAAGAAGCAGCAGACAATCTGCAAAAGGCTAAGCAGAAATATAAGACTTATGCAGATAAGAAGAGACGTGCTAGTCCTCCACTGTCAGTTGGAGATAAGGTGTGGTTGAACACAAGACATCTGAGACTAAAAGGAAATCGAAAATTTCAACCCCGCTTTATTGGTCCTTACCCAGTGGAGAAGCAAATTAATCCAGTTACCTATCAATTGACACTCCCTCCTAAGATGAAGATCCATCCTGTCTTCCATGTCTCCTTGCTTAAGAGAGCTTCTGCAGGACTGAGAATGCAATCACCCCCTAAGCCAATTCACCTGGAGACGGGAACGGAGTTTGAAGTGAAAGAAATCCTGGATTCTAAGGTCTCCAGAGGGAAACTGTAGTACCTCATCGATTGGAAAGGTTGTGGGCCGGAAGAGCGATCGTGGGAATTGGAGGAAGATGTTCACGCTCCCAGATTAATCCATTCCTTCCATCAACGCTACCCTTCCAAACCCAGACGGAAGGGGCCTACCTTGTTGGGGGGTACTGTCAGAACCCGTCAATTGGACTCGCAGATATGTGGTTCAATCTCAACCCAAGATGAAGCCCGAATGTCCGCATACTCGTCATGGTCTGAGAGGGTCCGATTCTGGAGAGACAAAATGGCTGCCACAGTGCCGTGGTGCTGTGAGGTTGACGCTCTAGTCGTTTAACCTCGTTTTGGTGCGGAGAGTACGAACGGAGCGCAAGTTCTAGAAACTACGCACTTCACCTGAACCGTTAGCGAAGACGAACCTGTGTGCGTAGCTCTGGTGATTTCCTTGAATCCTTAGTCCCAAAATATCCTGGTTGTAGTACTCCATTTGCGTTAGTGCGAGTGTCGAGGAAAAGTTGTTACGGCGTATTAATTCAAACGCGTAATAACATTCCCCATTTCCAAGCCCGAGTTTCCAGCAGTGAAGAAAACCCCTGAAACGTCGACGAAGAAGTAGCGAGCAATGGTGATTTCCTGAGAAGAAGAACCCCAACGTTGAAGAGAGTCAGTCAGCGAACGGAAAGCTAAGTGACAATAACCAGTGTTTGGCCAAACTGAAGATATCCACAGTGACAGAAATTGTAATTTCAAATGCGAAAAGACTTATTTCTTGAACCTTTTGTGTGAAACGAGAAAAGAAATATTACATGAACTTTGTCTTCTTTGAGCAAATTGCCTAAGGAAAAAGACTATCTATAAGTAAAGACTCGTTCTAGAGACATTCCATTAATGGCAACTTTACAGAAACCCCAAATACAGCGTCACCGATTAGTTAGTGAAGTAAGTATGCTCAGAAAGATTTCGTTTTAGGATGGTCGTAGAATAGTGTCAGTAGGAATCTAATCCATCCGCTATTGTCTCCCTATGCAGTAACTACTAACTAGACGAGAAAAGCAATACCCCCTAAGAAGAGAAGCAAGGTCCCGGAAAAGATAAAGTGAGTTAATATTAGAACCCGTGAATATCAGAGTCAGAGTAGTAGAGTAGGGAAAACTAATGGTGTGCTCCTATTGCAGGTTTCTAATACGCAGACACCCTGAAGGAAGTTGTCTGAAGAAACTTTCCGGACCAGTCTCTTCTCTGTTTGTTATTTTATCCACACCCCCTTCCCGGAGGATGATGTAGGGAGGTTCCACTAGACCTGCTGGCATCGTCTCTTGGGATTCGGGTATTAGCATCTAGTTCCCGAGCCTGAAATCATCTCTGCTTCTGCGCAAGTGAGAGTCACGACAATACATACCAGGTAATGCTTGGAGCCTTGACACCATGATTCACATTCTTCAACACATTTAATTAATTCTTCGTCTACAGTGTCATCCAAAAAGTCTGTTTCTTCTTTTTCTTCGTTAGGATTGTTTTCAATCTTAATTTGAAATGAAATTTTAAATTCATTCTGTTGTGCTTCCATTTTCTTGGTGTAAATTGCATAAAAAAATATATATCAGTAGAGATAGGGCACTGTTGGGTTTAAGTTCAGAGAGGTACTTGTGAGTTTATAACAGAGAAGTTATCTTTGGGCACTGTATGGTTTCAGGCGTGAAGTAGTACTATTAAAAAGTGCCTGTGAAGAAGCCTAAGTAAATTCATAATTATATCATAGAAACCTAAATCAATCCATAATTATAATAAACAAGCCTTTCTCAATGTGTAACTGTTACAGAGGGACAGTATATAACTATCTGAAAATGTTTTCCCAAATTAATTTAAAGTGCATAACATAGTTCTCCTTTCAAATTTATAAAATAACATCTTACCTTTAAAAAGAAGTTGAAGTTATTAGTGAAAATCCTATTGAAATGTACACCAGGAAGTAGTAGTCAAAATGGCTGTGCTTCCTTCTCTTCCTTTATATATATTCAGGTACATAACCAATCAAATGTCAGGTAAAAAAAAATTGAAAATGAAAGTAACATTTTCATTGGTTGTCAATTCCAACACTTCAGATGTGTTTTGTGAAGTAATTTACCTCAGGGTATTTAGAGAGGTCTACAGGCTAAATGGCTAAATGGAATTCCAAACAAATTTATGAAAATGGTAGGGATTGGTATGTAGTATGAGCTAATCTATATTTGGTGAAAGTTTTTCCAGTCGTTTTTCTGTAAATTGCTTTCCCACCTTTTTTAATGGAGCGCTTCCCGGGGAGCGCCCCGGTACGCGAACCAGCAGCGTTACGGGAGTCCACCATTTTGTGTTTCAGTCGAATTAAGATACAAGATGGAGGGCAAATAATGTTCAGAATGGGTAGAAGGGGGCACGGTAGACGTATCTTGACCCCCTAGGTTTTCTGAGGGTGGCTGAGGAGGCCCATATGTGCAGGAAAAAACATTGTTTTTAGAAATTTCGCGCGGTTAGCTTCCGGTTCGCGTACCGGGTAGCGCTCCGGGGAGCGTACTTTGTTGAAAATTAGTGAAAAAAGTTAGAGTAAAATAATAATTGTGAGTGATCAGATGTAGGGTAGCTCTGAGAAGAGCTTTTGGGTTTATGGTACATTTAGGTACTTATAAGTAGGTACCAATGCACAGTCTTAAATTCAAAATGAAAATTCTGTTGCCCTCATCTGAGAAGTGAACTCCATCTCCTCTGTAGATATCTTGCATGCAGTAACGCAAGTTATTGTTGTACATGGAGCCCATTCCATGGTCTCTCATGTAAGCTGAAACATATTTGTTTACATGCTTCCTCGACTTCTCAATTTGTGGACAAAATTGGTTCGACCACCTCCATTTCTGTCTTTGGCATATATTTGAATATACCAAGGCAGTTTGAGGAAAAAGTGCCATTAATTGCTCAAAGGTGTCCTTTAAAAGCATTTCCAGACCTACCCCAGTGAAAGTGCCCAAATCATTACCTCCACAGTGCACAATTAACAGGTAAGGTTTTGGCAAATGCATAAAGGTTTTCACCAATGGTATCAATTGGTGACATTTTAATCCTCTGTGGCCAAACCACTTAATTTCCACATCTTGTAAATTGAGATTAGGTAAATTTCTGTTCTCAGCATACCTTTGAGCCCAGTAGATGTAACTATGTCCAACAATCCAGACAGAAAACATGGTGAGAGAAGGTTCTGCTGCAGTCAGATGAAGTGTGGTAATGAAATGGCAGTTGAAACAGTAGGAGTATGTAAAGAAAAAAAACTGTGGAGTTTCAGTGCTAATGATTCACTAGCAGTGATTGGTGGATTTCCATTTCTGAAAACAGAAAGTTAGGGTGCATGGATGTGTTCTTTGAAAGATGTAATTTGAATGGTCAAGAAAAAATCATTTAATGAAAGATTGCACTGGATACGCAGGTGCACTGAGAGTTCAGAGTTCAATTGAAACATTGTTGTGTGAACTTGCAAACATCAGAGGTCTTTCAGGAGGTGGTTGCTATGCAAAAAAGGCAGAGAGGGCAGAGGGGGGAAGGGTTTTGATTTGAAAAAAGTGAGGGAAGAGTTTTGATTGGCTGACATGAGAGATATGTGTGATGAATGTCAGCATTTCTGTGCTTTCTATAGCTGTAGCCTCTGGAGTGCATACCCTTTTGTTGCTGAAGACAATTTGGTGTATTTCTGAGACTGTTTTGAAACTCATAAAGTATTTGCTAAGGTGAGAAAATATTTATTTAATTTAGATAGAGAATAGTATGCTTTAAGGAGAAAATTATGAAGAAAGTTGTGTTTTTAAAATGTTGCTTTGTCTCAAGTGTTTTACAAATAGATTTTGTTTCTTTGAGAAATTGTAATTGGAGATAATGTGAAGTATTAGTACTGACAGGGTATTTTTGTACATAGGAGCTGTGCAGTGTTTTCAAATTATGACTTGAAAATCGTTTTTGAGGAAAAGGAATGCTTTTAAAATTTATCACAAGGAAATAATGGTGTCTGCTTCTTTATAAGGCATTTGAGTGTCTCTGATGTTATTTTTCCCATTTTAATTTAAGAGCTTTCTCCGTGGGACAAGTTCCTTGTAAATATGCTCCCACCTGTGCTTGGCAAATTTAGATTTTGCTTATTTGGGTTACATAGCCATGTTAAAAGTGACCCAAAAATGGTGCAAGGGCAATCAAAAAACGCTTTCATGTGTCTTAAGGACATTTTAAGTCATTTCCTCTTGAATGTAGGTATACAATTGATTTATATGTTGTGTTTAAAAACGTTTTTTGAAATCAATTACATTTCTGGATATGTACTGCTAGAGCTTCATAGGTTGTTTGGGGGCATATTTATAAGGCATTTGAGTGTCTCTGATGTTATTTTTCCCATTTTAATTTAAGACCTTTCCCCGTGGTGCAAATTCCTTGTAAATATGCTTCCATCTGTGCTTGGCAAATTTAGATTTTGATTATTTGACTTACATAGCCATGTTAAAAGTGATCCAAGATTTGATGCAAAGGCTTTAAAAAAACACTTTCATGTGTCTTAGGGCATTTTAAGTCACTGAGGAAACACAGGTGATGTGATTGTGAAATGAGGAAAAGAAACTCCACATTTTTCAATTACATCACCTGTGTTTCCTAAGTTTACGAATAACATTGTGCAGATGAAGTTTAGGTCTGTCCACGGACACAAAAGAGGTCTGGCCTTTGTTCAAGAGTGAAGTGGACATGACTTACTTCATTGGTAGGCCTTCACATGTATTATCTGTTTTTAAAATGTTGCTTTGTCTCAAGTGTTTTACAAATAGATTTTGTTTCTTTGAGAAATTGTAATTGGAGATAATGTGAAGTATTAGTACTGACAGGGTGTTTTTGTACATAGGAGCTGTGCAGTGTTTTCAAATTCTGACTTGAAAATCGTTTTTGAGGAAAAGGAATGCTTTTAAAATTTATCACAAGGAAATAATGGTGTCTGCTTCTTTATAAGGCATTTGAGTGTCTCTGATGTTATTTTTCCCATTTTAATTTAAGAGCTTTCTCCGTGGGGCAATTTCCTTGTAAATATGCTCCCACCTGTGCTTGGCAAATTTAGATTTTGATTCTTTGAGTTACATAGCCATGTTAAAAGTGACCCAAAAATGGTGCAAGGGCAATCAAAAAACGCTTTCATGTGTCTTAAGGACATTTTAAGTCATTTCCTCTTGAATGTAGGTATACAATTGATTTATATGTTGTGTTTAAAAACGTTCTTTGAAATCAATTACATTTCTGGATATGTACTGCTAGAGCTTCATAGGTTGTTTGGGGCATATTTATAAGGCATTTGAGTGTCTCTGATGTTATTTTTCCCATTTTAATTTAAGACCTTTCCCCGTGGTGCAAGTTCCTTGTAAATATGCTTCCATCTGTGCTTGGCAAATTTAGATTTTGATTATTTGACTTACATAGCCATGTTAAAAGTGATCCAAAAATGGTGCAAAGGCTTTAAAAAAACACTTTCATGTGTCTTAGGGCATTTTAAGTCACTGAGGAAACACAGGTGATGTGATTGTGAAATGAGGAAAAGAAACTCCACATTTTTCAATTACATCACCTGTGTTTCCTAAGTTTACGAATAACATTGTGCAGATGAAGTTTAGGTCTGTCCACGGACACAAAAGAGGTCTGGCCTTTGTTCAAGAGTGAAGTGGACATGACTTACTTCATTGGTAGGCCTTCACATGTATTATCTCCTCTGTATTCTTCAACAAGTGTAAATCTCATCTGCAACCGTGAGTAGGCCTCACCTCAAACAAACCTCTGGAGAGGCCACACCTTATCGTCATCCTGAATTAATCATTTAAAATGTTAGGGACAGATTTATGATAGGTGTATGTCTCTTTTGCGCCACTGTGCGTCAGTTTTGTGACGCAGTGGCGGTGCAAAAGATTTGCTATGAGGCGACAAAATTACAAATTGATGCATCTAGGCAGATGTGTCATGCTGTAAAAAACCTGTGCCACATGAAACCGATGCAGCAGTGATGCAAAAGATTCACCATGATGCAAGACAGGCCTCACTTCATCTCCAACAAGATAAGAAGCTGAGTCTTCTGTAAATGTCAAAATTGTTGTATACACTGCTCAACTTTTGTGTACTCTTTGATATGCTAGACTCCCTCTGCACTATCAGATACCTAAGCAAAGGAAACACAGGTGATGTGATTGTGAAATGAGGAAAAGAAACTCCACATTTTTCAATTACATCACCAGTGTTTCCTAAGTTTACGAATGACATTGTGCAGATGAAGTTTAGGTCTGTCCACGGACACAAAAGAGGTCTGGCCTTTGTTCAAGAGTGAAGTGGACATGACTTACTTCATTGGTAGGGCTTCACATGTATTATCTCCTCTATACTCTGCAGCGGCGGTGCAAAAGATTTGCTATGTGGCGACATATTTACAACTTGATGCATCTAGGCAGATGTGTCATGCTGTAAAATCCTGTGCCACATGAAACCTGGTCAGGCTTCATATAGGTGTTTTGTTCCAGGGTGGGCATTCATTTGCATGAAAGCCCTGTAAAACTAACACAGTGAAATTTAGAAGATTTCACTGAGTCAGCTTTATAGCATTCCTGAATCAAATCCTTATGGCTGTTTGAAACAGGCATAAGGAGTGAAGCACCATGCAATGTGTGGCTTCCTCCTGTGCATTGCATTAGACATGTCGTGTTTACGACGTCACTCGTGCAATGTGTTGCTTTTGCGGCACCGATGCGTGACACATCTGTGCTGTTTTTACTCAATGGTGCTCCACATTGTAAATGCGGCACACCATGGGTAGCAGAGCAGTGGTGCATGTTAACTGGTGCATCCCTGGGGATGTGCCAGTTAACATAAATCTGCCCCTTTACATTTAAGTATGTGCAGGGGACACAGAGTCGGTGAGGCTTATCCAAGGTTAAGAAGAGATGAGTCCTGTTTACTGAAGACTTGGACATAGGCCTCACCTCTTCAGCATCGCTGGACATGGCTAAATAATAGCTGCAAAATGATACTCTTGTTAAACAATTTTACTATTATAGTCTCTGAGATTTGTGTTTTAGTCTGCAACATCTCATTGTTGTTCTCTTTTTTTAAAGATAACGACAACATCAAGCATGAGTGATAATGAGCAATCAGTTGATCTCAATCTTATCGTTGAACTTGTCATTGAAACGTCAGTGGAAGTAGATCCCTTAGATCATTTAAATCCTGAGGATGATGAAGAATATGATGAGAATGCCGATTTGTCAGAATTGTATGACTTAGGGTGGGAAGCTGATCTGCTTGAGCCTATGTAGTAAAAATGTAAACTGTTTCATTTAAAATTAAACAAAAGTTCAAAAATAGTTTGTGTGTAGTGTCTTTATTAAAATAATCAAATATGCTCATAAAATTAGTTCAGATTCACATATAAAACAGCACAGGTAAAATGTAGAAGCATTCCATTTCTTTGCTACTATTTGTCATTTCTAAATTTGCCAATGCACTAAAAATTGTTCTACGTTAAAATAACAAGTAGGGTGTTAAGTTTTTGATGACTGTTATTGATTTACTGTTTGGTAATAGTGGTTAATAACATTTTTTATTATATTTTACCACAGATTCAACTGCAGATCATTTCAAAATTTGAAAATGCCAACTAAGAATCGAATTAGAAAGGCTACAAAACGTCAAAGACAGCAGGTCCATCAATTACTGCAGCAGTCCTCTACAAAAAAAACTTGTCAAGTCACCAAGAAAGCACCGGGTAAGACCACGAAATCATTCATAAGAAATATTTGTAGTAAAAAAAGTATTACTACAGAAAATGTTTCAGTCCAGAAAAAGAGAAGCAATTTAAACGGAAAGGAAAGGCCAATGAAAAATGTTACTGCTAGAGCAAGAGATAACTCTGTGCATGATAGTAGAAGGAAACAACAGTTTAGGGACATTCGTAAACGAATGTTCCGCAACAGAATAATTGGCAATTTGTTAAAAAATATTAAGAAAGGTCAACAGAAAGTGTTTTTTTATAAGAGAAAAAAAAAAGTTGAGAAAGTTATTGATCAGGCATTTGAAATTAAACGAAAGTTATTTATTTTGATAATCAACAGAATTAGGAAGGTAAACAAGGCAATTTATGATTTCAAAAGAAATAGTAGATGGAAGAGAATAGTTAATCGTAGTAATTTTTGTGAAGTTTTTTCCGGAGAATGGATGCATAGTTCAAGTTGTGAGGCATTTTTTAATGAGGAGAGTTATTTCCAGGATAATGATTTGGTGCATGCAGTTGACACCAGTGGTCGAGCTTATGAAGTGAAAGATGGTTGTCCAGTTGAAAAAGAAAAACTTGTGACAACAGAGACAGAAGAGGTGTTAGGTAATGAGGTTTTAGGAAGACGTCCTAAGGGTCCTGTGTACACCTGGAAGTGTAGTAGTATTTGCAGTGTGCGACAGGATTCCATCAATTTGCTTTGTGATTTTGTACGGACATTTAATAAGAAAAGTTTGAAGCAGAAAATGAAGTTGTTGCAAGAATTAGATCCTTGCAGAGTGAGAGAAGTGACAGGTTTGCATGGTCATTCACTGGCTTGTCTTTCCAGGAGAGTATGCCAGAGTGTTTTTCATCATTTCAAGCTGCTAGCAGTGCATCATAATAAAGTGAGGAAATTAGTTAGAATGTTGTATTATGCTAAGAGTCCAGCAATTATGCTTAAACAATTATGCGCTGCTCTTTTGCATGGTTCTGAAATAGATGTGAAGAATATTTGTGAAGAAATTGAGTTTTGTTACTTTGGAAGTAAAGAGGAGAATGTTGAAATTGACCCAGAAGAAGAGGGTAATGTGGAAGATAGTGTACAGGTTTCCAGTACAGATAATTTTCAGAAGGAAATTGCCACGTTTCAGGTGAAATCAAGTGAGAGGCCTAATTTCACTTGTGTGTGTTGTCGACGCACTTATTATAAGAATCAGACTAAGTTAGTGGATTTATATGCAAAAAGTGAAAGGGAAAATAATAGTGAATGGAAGGATTTCGCAACATACTTGATGGTAGAAAATTGTTTTGATTTGGGATCGGATCAACGTGTGTGTACTTATTGTTGTAACAAATTAAACCAAAACCAGATGCCTGCTAGAGCGGTTCATAATAATCTGGAATTAGTTGAGATTTCTTCTGAATTGAAGAATTTAAATACTTATGAATCTATTTTGATTCAAAGTATCCATCCCTTTCAGGCTATTGTAAGAATGGAGCCAAAGACAGGGAAATTGCCTCCATCAGATTTACAGAGAGGATTAAAGGGAAGAGTTGTTTATTTGCCTCTAGATTTGAACAAAAACATGAACACAATTGGAGTAGAAAAAGTGGAAGAGGAACCTCTGGTTATCTTAGTTAATGGGGTTCCGACAAAGAATAAGAAAATATGGCAAGATTTAGTGGATGTTAGGAAAGTCAAAAAGGCAACATTGTATTTGAAAAAAAATAATAAGTACTATAAGAATGTATATGTTGCAGAAGAGGAAGTAAGTGAGGAAGAGGATAGCGATTTGTGTGCTGGCCAAATTGAGAAAGTAGAAGCCTCTAAAAGTGAAGAAATATATGAACATTATAGTGTTCATCCTTTGCATTCCAAGGAAGTCATGGGGAATGCTATTGAGTTGTTTCAAATGAAACAAGCCAAAGGGAGTCCCATTAGTGTTTGGGAAGAAAGTTTGGAAGCTCGGTGTTTCCCACAGCTATTTCCAACAGGTCAAGGAGGAAGATATGATGAGCGACCTCATCAAATTCCTGCTTCTGAATACCGGACTTTACGATTGTATGCAGAAGATGCTAGGTTTCGACAATGCATTCCCTATTTGTTTCATCTCCTGTTTGAAAGCGATCTGTCTGGACTGTCATATGCAGTGAACCACATCTTGAAAAGTGGTATACAGATGCGAAACATCTCGGCAAGGGACTTTATGGATAAAGTCAATGTCCAAGACAGTATTTTGGATTCTCACCTAATTAATCTCATGGCGTGTCAGCGTGGTACTAATGAGTACTGGTACCGTCGTCATGGTGATTTAAAATGTATGCTGAGGAACTTAGGAACTCCGACATGGTTCCTCACTCTGAGCTGTGCCGAGTATGGCTGGGAAGACTTACTTGAATTTCTACGAGAGGCAAATGGAAACATTGAAAACATCGAATTCAAGACACCCGGAGAACTGTGCTATTTGGATCCAGTCAATGTATGCAGGTACTTCAATCATAGATTTAAAGCTATGATGTCTTTCATCATGAATAAGAATAATCCACCTCTTGGAGAGGTGTTGGATTTCTTCTGGAGAAAGGAGTACCAAGCAAGAGGTGCTCCTCATATACATATGCTGCTGTGGATCAAGGATGCACCTAAATTTGGAACAGATCCGGATGACTTAGTGATGAGTTTCATAGAACAGTATTCTACGTGTGCTGTTCCAAACGCAAAGGAGAAGAAAAGCCTAAGAGAACAAGTTCTACGTTTCCAAAGCCATCGTTGTGGAAAGTACTGTCGTCGTAAATTCAGAAACAAGGACAAGTTCTACACCAAATTTCGTTTCAACTTTCCACGACCGGTGATTTCTAAAGGAAGAGTAAACAGTTTGATGTCTTCGCTGCGACATAATGTGATGAAGAAATCACCTAAAAACACATACAATTTAAAGAGGAACGAAGAGTCCAAGTACATCAACGACTACATCCCAGTGATTTTGTCCATGTGGAATGCTAACATGGATATACAGTTTCTGGCTGATAACTGTATGGCTGTGGCTCGGTATGTGACATCTTACATCACCAAAAAAGAAAAGACAGAATTGAAGGATATGTGGGAGGACATTTCCCATGAAAAGAGCCTCAGCAAGAAGTTGTACAGTTTCAGTCTGAAGATGTTGTCGCATCGAGAAATCGGAGCTTATGAATGTTCTGACCGGTTGTCTTCAGCAAGTCTCTATGCCAATCGAGTTCTGAAACCTGTGCGGGAAATTGAGTATTTGGCGGAAAAGGAGCCAAACAGTACCGACATTTTGAAGACCAACATGTTGGATACATATTATCCAAATCGAAGCAGTCACCTCGAGAATGTTTGTCTGTATGAGGTTCTACAAAATTATATATTCAAGAGGAACATCAAAGAAGATATTGAGAAAGGAGTGTATGCTGTAATTGGAAGTGAGGGATGTCTGGTCAAGCAAAGAAAATGCCACTTGGTAAACCATCGAAAATTGAGTGGCGAATCTCCAGAAAAAAAGGAGTTTTTCTATTTAGCACTCTTGCAACTTTTCAAGCCTTGGCGTGCAGAAGAGGAACTGCTTGGAGATTTCCTCTGTTACGAAGACTCTTTCACTGCCGCCAAGGAGACCATAGAATGTCCTGCTTTTCCCAAATATCTAGAAATGTTGACTTTGGAAATCGAGCAGGAAGCAACGATTGCAGCCGAGATTGCCAGAGACAGTTCTCAGGACAGTCAGAGTTCTGTTTCATTGAGTCAGGATCCACTAGGAGGACCTGTTATCGAAAATGAAGCTGCCACTGCTATGAATGAAGTGGAAAGAGCCATGGCACATGCTCAGGAGGATGCGGTTAACTTAGAAGACTTGGAAAATATATGACGAAGTTACCAAGCAAATTGATCATGGATTAAGTCATGAGAAGAAAGAGTGCTCATGTACGTCGTTGAAGCCTGTCCGACTGTACGTGAGTGGAGAAGCGGGAACTGGAAAAAGTTTCCTCATTAAAGCAATTTCATGTTATTTGCAGGAAAGGACTGAGTCATCGCTGTCTTGTGTTGTCACCGCTCCAACTGGACTGGCAGCACATAACATTAAAGGTATTACTTTGCATCGTCTACTGATGCTGTCAGTGGAGCATGACAACAAATTACAATACCACAAGTTATCTGGAGATGCTTGTTGTGAAGTTTCAAGAGTCTTGAGGAAAATGAAACTTCTTATCATTGACGAAGTAAGCATGGTTTCCAATGTCATGCTTGCCTTTGTGCATTTGAGAATGCAAGAAGTTCTTAAAACAGAGTATGATGTGTTATTTGGTGGCAAACACATCATTGTTTTCGGAGATCTTCTGCCGCTGACACCAGTGAAAGGACAACCTGTGTTCAAAATGCTCACGCATGAAGATACCAGGAAGTGCCTAGGGAGCATTGGCAACGTCAATATATAGTTAAACTTCAATTATGCTGAACTGCATGAAAATATGCGTCAGGCGAAGGATGAAGATTACAAGAATATTCTACAAGATGTTAGAATTGGAAAAGTGACCGAGCATGGGAAAGAAGCTTTACATGCACGATTACTGTCAAATTTATATCCAGAACAAGACGTTGTGCCTGAGAATATTTTTCAGAAAATTACTGAGAAGAAATCTGGAATATGTTTGATGCCAACTCTTGCAGAATGTGCCATCTTCAACAACAAAATGTTGCATTTAGAAAACCAAGAGATTGTGAAACTGGAAGCTATTGACAGAGTAGAGCATATGGGATCAACAATTATTTTGTCTGAGAATTTGAAATCAAAATTGGATTCATTAGAGAAGACTATATCTAAAACTGCAGGTTTTGAAAAGACTCTGAATGTGTGCTTAAATTGCTGTATAATTTTAAGAAGGAATTTACATGTTGAAAGAGGTCTGGTAAATGGATCAATGGGTAATGTTGTTGATTTTGTGAAATACAGAAATAGAGATGGAATTGAATTTTTAAAAATTAAATTTGATTGCATTGAGGAACTACAGCTAATTGGTCGTTGTTCTGCTAGATTTTTGCTTGTAAAAGACTTATATGTGCGACGTAAGCAGTTTCCTGTTTGATTGGCATATGCGGTGACAATCCATAAATCGCAAGGTTTAAGTGTAGACAGTGCATTGGTGAATATTGGCAGTTCTGTGTTCAAGGAGGGTATGGCATATGTGGCATTGTCACGAGTTAGAACTTTTATCGGGATTGTACTTGATTGAGTGTGATGTCACAAACATTTGTGCGGATCTAGATTGTGTTAAGGAATACAATAGGTTAAGAAGAGAGTATGCGCCACATTTGCCTCAATATCCTTTGTTTGAGAAACGTGTGGTAGGCCGGAAACGAAGAAATGTGACCAATAGTAGGGAGGTTATAGCAAAAAGACGAAAAGTCGATGAACCTGAAATTATAAGCAGAAAGAAAATGGATTCTGTTGAAGATGTTGGTTTTCATTTTGAAAACAGTTCTGGTGTCAACTGCTATGCTAATGTAGTGGTTAATGTTTTGTTTTCTCTATTAAATGTAAAAGAAGATATAGTGGTCAATTCGGATCAAAGATTTTGCAGTTTGTTAAATTCTGTGTTAGAGAAATGTAGCACTGATAGAACAAAAATAGAAAGTGTGTCTGAAATTCGAAATCTGTTAGACAGATGTTCAGGTCAAACACAATTCTCTCAAAATATTCAGCAAGATTGTCAGGAGTTTTTAATGTATATGCTTGATGTATTGCATGCTGAAGGTGTAGATGTAGATCACCTGTTTGGGCTTTCTTATCAATGGCAGCATGACTGCGAGAACTGTAGGGTATCAAGTACTACTAGTGTAGACTCAGAAAGATTTATATATTTAACTTTGCCAGACAGTAAATCAGTGTCCTTTAATAAGCTAGTAAAAGCAGCTGATCACAACATGGAGTGTAGCCAATGTAAATCTGAAATGATGTCAACATTATTTATACGAAGATATGGCCAGTATGTCATTTTAATGTTCCAACGATGTAGGCCTGATGGAACAAAATTGACAACTTTAATAAAAAATTGTGTTGCTTCGCAGTTGTCAATATCAGGAAGGACTTTTGTAACTGCAGCAATTATATATCATGACGGTCCTTCAACAACATCAGGACATTACACAATTTATTTAAAGTCTAGAAACGGCTGGTCATTCTGCAACGATTCTGTTTTAACTTTAAAAAAAAAATTGCCGTATGACCTTAAAAATTCTTACCTGGTGTTTTTAAAACCAAAATTTTAGGGAAAGAATCTCGGGATGTGCTCTGAGGAATTTCAAGAGGTTCATGGAGTAGAGGGAATGTAAGTCTGCAATGCTGTCTAGATTATTGGTCCAAACTTTTGATTATAATGTCATTTTAAAAATCCAACTATATAAACCTGATGCAAGTAAGTCTGCTTCATAGTAAGCAGTATCAGTGTCATAGGAAATGTAGAACATGAGTGAGCAAGAAGGGTAAGATATTAGTAGTCCAGGATTGTGAAAGTAATCTTAAACGTTTTCTTTCTGAAAGTTGCGAAAATAGAAAATGACGGGATTTGCTTACAAGAATTCCAAGAGTTGTAAATGGCTCTTACATGATTTGGCCTTGTGGAAACGTGTGGTAGAGAGCGAGAAGTCTTTTATCGTATGTAACATATTTTTCAAAACGATGGAGGTTTTCTTTCAGAAAGTGGCGGGCTGAAAATATTAACAGCACAACAGAGTGTAAGCTGTTCATAGGACATCCTTCGACGTCATGGAAAGTAAGTTAATTTTAAGGAGTTTTGAATTCTGATTTCTTATGTTGTATGGGTTTTTTAAACACAATCATTTTGATTGTGGGGTTTTTTCCCCGCTGTTACATGATGAATACCTTCAAGTCACTGATTTTAGTGAAATTTGATACATTCTGAGAACAGCAAAAATAAACCATTTAACATGTGTAATTAATTCTGTACTTTTTGTACTTATGATATACATTTAGAAATGTGTAGTAGACATGGAGAAGCTGAGGCTTCTGTAAGTGTCAAAGTTGTTGCATACAGTGCTCACATTCTACGTAGTCTTTCATATGATAGACTACATTTCCACAATGAGATACCGAAGCAATGTAAACACAGGTGATGTGATTGTAGAATGAGCAAAAAAAATTGCACGTTTTTCAATTATATTACCTGTGTTTCCTAACATTACACATCACATTGTGTAGATGAGGTTTAGGCCTGTTCCAGGAGACAGAGGAGGTCTGACATTTGTTCAAGAGTGCAGTGGACATGGCTCACTTCGTTGGTAGGCCTGCACATGTATTATCTCCTCTGTATTCTTCAACAAACCTAAATTTCATCTGCAACCCTGAGTAGGACTTACCTGAAACAAATCTGTGGATAGGTTACACCTTATCGGCATCTTGAAACAATCATTTAAAATGTTAGGGTCAGATTTATGATTGTCGTGCGCCTCTTTTGCACCGCTGTGGGTCACTTTTGTGTAAAAGATGCACCATGTTGCAAGATAGGCCTCAGTTCATCTCCAGCAAGATACCATCAGTTTAAAATGTATATAATTAGCACTGTGTAGGGGGCATGCAGAAGCTGAAGCTTCTGTAAGTGTCAAAGTTGATGCATGCAGTGCTGCACTTCTGGGTACTGTTTCATATGCTGGAGTACATCTGCACAATGAGATACCTAAGCAAAGGAAACACAAGTGATGTGATTGTGAAATGAGCAAAAGAAATTGCACGTTTTTCAATTACATCACCTGTGTTTCCTAAGTTTACGAATGACATTGTGCAGATCGGGACCCCCCCTCCCCACAGCAACGCCACTCACACACGCAACGCCACTCACGCACGCAACGCCACTCACACATGCAACGCCACTCACACACGCAACGCCACTCACACACGCAACTCATCCACGCAACGCCACTCATCCACGCAACGCCACTCATCCACGCAATGCCAATCATCCACGCAACGCCACTCATCCACGCAACGCCACTCATCCACGCAACGCCACTTATCCACGCAACGCCACTCATCCATTTGCAAAACCAAAAGGTCAAACTCTTCTATTGCGAGACCTATTGCATTTTCAATGCTTGATTCTTTCACTTCCTTATCTATTTTGTTTTTCACAATTATATCCTCTTCCATCTTTTCTTCGGTAAATAAATCTATTAAACAGCATCTCTGGTTTAGTCCCTATAGCTGTCTTTCTCTTAACATTACTCTCTGTTTACTTCCCTTGTACTTACTCTTGTTTTTAAAAAAAAAAAAAATTTGGGTTAGCTCCCGGTTCGAGTACCGGCGAGCGAACCGGGAAGCGAACCAAAAGAAATAGAGCTTGCCAGATTGCTAAACATTCTAGTAATTTTTTTATAAAGGGGAGGTAGTTCTGAAAAGAACTTTTTTTTAAATGTTTTTGTTGTTTTATATATTTTTTTTAATTTTCTGAACATTTTTTGGTTTTTTTGTATTTTTTGAACAATTTCATGTTTTTTTTGTTTTTTTGGAGGGGAAAGAACAAAAAACAGGCATTGGAAAGGGCTCAACAGGAGCAAAAAAAAAATTATTTTTTGGGGCATTTAGAGCACTTGTGATTTTCAAATGCTCTGTTTACTAAGTTAATGCTCATATTGGCACATGAAAGTAAGGTACCGCAATATATACAGACAATCTTCATGTGGACAAAGTTTTCCTGTATGTTTGGCACTGTTTCCCGTGCCTCTGGCCCCGACAGAGATATCTGTGTTGATGTCCTGGCCACAGGAGTTGGTGGGTTGTCCTGCAGGTCACGCATCTCTGCCCGGCTGTAATTTAGAGGATGCCACCTCTGCATGTGACGGTGCATAGTATAGTTGCCGTAACTATACTTCTTATTTGTGCCTCTAGATAAGTCCTCTTTGCATATTAGGCACGTCACATACCGAGCATTAACTTTTTTCTCTCCTTCAGGAAATGAAAAAACTGCCAAATGAAACTATTTTTATGATGAGATACCCGGGGCTCCTCTTGTAAAAACTGTGGTGCCTGTTCTTCCTCTTCCTCTTCTTGATCCTCTTCCTCCTCTGTGTTGGCAAGGAACTGTGGAGGTGGTCCTCTCTTCCTATGAGGAGGTGGTGGTGGTGGTGGGGGTCCACCAGCTGAAGCTACTAGTGAAGTCATTTTCCACTGAGCAAAATAGGTCTTCCTTTCACAAAGTTGAAAGTCAGAGTGAGAAAAAAGGTGGGGGCTTTCATCATTTGGGAAAAAAAATAGTTCTAAACCAATGAAAAGTGTTATTTTTAGGTCACCTGACCTAGCCTTACATCATTAGGAAACCAAAAGTGAAATGAACCAATGAAAAGTTTTATTAACAAGTCACATGACCTGTTACGCTTATGTTACGCGCTGCGCGCCGCACCCCGGATCTCTTCCGGGAAGCTTCGCGCCTCTGTTCGCGGTCCGGAGCACTTCCGGGTGCGCTAACGCGGCGCGTCATAAAACGCATTACGCGGCAACGCGATACGTCGCGCTTTCGCGATGCGCCCCGGATCGCTTCCGGGGAGCTGCGCTTCGTGTCTTAGATCGCGTACCGGAGCACTTCCGGGAGCGCTAACGCGGCGCGTCATAAGACGCATTACGCGACAACGTGATATGTCGCGCTTCCGCGACGCGTCACGATGTTGATTTCTAACGCGGCAGTTGCGCAAACGGAACGTTTACCGGTTAGCAGACCGGGTCGCGGCATCAAATTGAGCTAACGGAAAGCTTCCCGGTTCGCGAACCGGGAGCGATCAAAAAAAATATTTTAAAAAAAATGATTAATAAACATATAAAATATATTTTTGGATTTAAAGAAAAATACATTTTACAGCTACAGATATTAGCTTTTAAAAAACCAATGAAATTCACTGAAAAAACCATAGGTTATAGACCATATATAGTTAGGAATTAGCATTTACAAAACCTTGGAAATTCACTGAAAAAACCATAGGTTATAGACCATATATAGTTAGGAATTAGCATTTACAAAACCTTATTTTACTCACACAAAACCATTGAAATTTCATATATAGTTAGTTGCACTAACTATATATCGCGCACCCGCAATCCACTGCTGATCATGTCACATATTACATCATTCATGACATGATCAGTGACATCACTGATGACATCACTGATGACATCTCAAATGACATCACTGAAAGATCTGATAAGAGATCAAGTAGTAATGCATGTCAATAATTCAACCATACAAGAGAGATTATGGGTAAATGGTGATGAAAATCTTGACACTATTTTAGCCATTGTGAGTTGTCATGTAGGCGTGCACAGCAAGTTAAGGTGAATGACACTAATAGTAATGATGCCAGCATCAGTAAAGATATAGGGGCTCGATGTAGGTAAATCTCATTTACCGACTCTAGCATACCGAATTTTACCGATTCGGTATTCTACATTCGGTAAATGAGATGTAGGAAATAATTCGGTAAATTTTACCGAATTGGTATGATTCGGTAATTGCCATTGATTCCTATGTGCCTTGAGGCCCATAGGAATCAATGTCAATTACCAAATCGGTAAATACCGATTCCGTAAAATTACAGAATTGTCAAGGGGGACAGGGTGTCACTTTGACACCCTGCTGCACCCCTGATTCCGGCTTTTGTACCATGTGACACACATACATGTCCTTAGGGCATGTATGTGTGCCACATGGCACAGGTGTACATGCACGGATGTTCATGTACACTGGAATCCGTTATTTACCACAAAATATTATTTCGTGGTAAATAACAAATTCTTACGGGCCTGTGGCACTGTTTTCAGTGCCACCTACATCTAGATTTACCGATTCGGTAAATTTACCGAATCGGTAAATTTACTGATTCTGTAAAATTTAAGGCCCCTACATACCAAAAACACAAGTACCGGTCGGTAACGACCGAAATCGGCCATTACCGACCGGTATTTGGTGTCCTACATCGGGCCCATAGTCTAAAATTAATTCAAAAGGTATTAACAAAAATACAGATTTTTCGAGAAAAAAAACAGGGGTTCAATCCTAAAAGGAGGTTTGAAGAAGATAGAGTAAATTGGAGATGTTTTAGATGCAATAGCAAATCTCATTTAGCTAATTCTAAATCGTGTCCTGCTTTAAAACAGAAATGTTCTAATTGTGGTCTTGTCGATCATTTTACTTCTGCCTGCAAAAGAAATAAGAATGGTAAGAAAGTTAAACATATTGATTACAGTTGTGAGAGTGACGAGGACGAAACTCCAAAAGACTCAGATTACAATTCTTTTGAACATAAAAGATGCTGAAGTCACGGTTTTGAATGTTGACAATGCTGAAATAAAAAAAAAGCCCATTTGCAAAATGACCATTGGTGGTGTTAAAATTGATATGTATGCTGATTCAGGCTCTCCTTATTCTGTAGTTAACAAGTCAGTTTGGAAATCTCATTTTATAGATAGAATTGGCACTCATTTAGAAAAAACAGATATTAATACAGAGGGATACTCTGGTCAAATAATTGATATCCTAGGTTTTAGAACGTTACTATTCAGATTTAAGAATCGTCATTGCATCGCTAAATTATACATTTCTAAAAAAGGGCCATCCGTGTTAAGTTGGTTTGATCAAGGGAAATTGGACATCATTTTAAATCCTATTAGTCCCAATCCAGTTAGGCTGGTTGATGAAAAAAATGGCATTGGATTTTCCATGCTCAACACATTTCCTAATGTTTTTAAGTCGGAGATTGGGAAATTAGCGAATTTCAAACATGAAATACGTTTGAAGGAGAATGCATGTCCCAAGATTCATAAGGCACTTAACATCCCTTTAGCTGTGAGAGATGAGGTCAAGGTTGAATTAGATGGTTTGGTCAAAGAAGGTATCATTGAAAGGATAGAATCATCTAAATGGGTTTCTCCCATTGTTGTTGCCAGACGTGCCAATGGCAAGGTTAGGCTTTGCATTTACCTTCCTCATGTAAACAACAATATCATTATAGATCAATTTCCTTTGCCCAGGATTTCAGAGATGCTAGTTATGGTTAAAGGGTCAAAGTTTTTCTCTACTGTTGATTTATCTGCGGCATACCATCAAATTGAATTACATGATAAGAGCAAAGGCTTTACGGCTTTCATTACCCCGTTTGGCTGTTATAGATATAATAGGATGCCTGCAATTTTTCATCGAGTAATGCAGGATATTTTAAATACCTGTACTAATGCCGTTTGTTTTCAAGACAACATTCTAGTCTTTGGAAACAGTGAACAAGAACATATGTCTGCTTTGGAAAGTGTTCTTTCTGCTTTGAGTAAACCTGGTTTGACTATCAAACATGAAAAATGTAAATTCGGTGTGCAATCAGTGACTTACCTTGATCATGAGTTATGTGCTGAAGGTATTAAACCAAAATCTGATTTAGTTGAGGCTATTAAAGCACCCCCACATCCTTTATCCAAAGATGATGTTAGATCTTTTTTGGGGTTGACAGAGTTTTACGCAAGATACATACCTAATTTTTCTTGTTGCACTTACAACATTAGACAATTAATCAAAAACGTTAATAGATTTGCATGGTCCACAGATTGTGAAAAGGAATTCAGAGATCTTAAGGAAGTAATTTGTACAGCCACTGCTCTCCCTTGTTTTGATCCTTCCCTTACATGCATTATCACAACTGATGCCAGTTCGAAGGGTTTAGGTGCTGTCCTTGCACAGAGAAACGGTTCGGGGAAAGATTGTATCATTGCACATGCTTTAAGAGCTCTCACTTCAGCTGAGGAAAAATATTCTACTATAGAAAGATAGACACTAACCTGCGTATGGGCACTAGAACATTTTAGAGTGTTTGTGTGGGAGAAAGAATGTATTTTAAGAAGTGACCATAAACCTTTGGTTCATTTACTTACCACTGAGGGCATGTTAAAGGCTTCTGCTCACATTGCACATTTGTCTATGCGTTTGCAAGATTTTATTTACACAATAATGTATGTTCCTGACAAAGAAAATGTTACAGCAGATTTTTTATCAAGAATGCCTTTACCCATTAAAGAAGACCTTTATAATAAGTGGGATGATTTACACATCGCTATGGTGCATGATGAAGAACCTTTGTCAATTGACAAGGACCTATGGTGCCAAGAGTTTAATAATGATGTCATTCTGAAACAAGTTGCTTTTCACATTTCCAATGATTGGCCTAATAAAAAAAAATATTAGTCAAGAACTCAGGAATTATTGGGAAATTAGAAGTGAGTTATCCTGCGAGAACAATTTAATTAAAAGAGGAGAGAGAGCTATTCCTCCAAGTAAACTAAGACATTCTATAGTTTTACAGGGACATGGTGGAAATAGTGGTATTGTGAGAACAAAACAAACTGTTAACATTTTTTATTGGTGGCCTGGGAAGGATATGTTCATATAACGCTTTGTAAGAAACTGCACTGTTTGTGCCAAGTCCGATAAATCACATGTTACGGTTAAACCTAATATGGGTAATCATATTATTCTTCAAAATCCGTGGGACACCATAGCTATGGATATTATGGGGCCTATTGGTCCTAATTCTAAATTTATTCTAGCAGCTTTTGATATTTTTTCAAAATGACCTGTCATCAAAATTGTAGACAAAATTGACACTGATTCTGTTCTGATGTTTTTGGATGAAGTTTTTATTGAGGAAGGTTTACCAATCAGTCTCAATACTGATAACGGTGTTCAATTTCTTTCTAATAAGGCAGAAGCATATTTTAGCAGAATTGGTGTTATTCATGCCACTACTTCTTTGTATAATCCCAGTGGAAATGGAATTATTGAAAGATTTAATAGAGTCGTTAAAAATGCAATTCAAGCAGCTGGTATAGAGAATGACAAGTCGGAATTACAGTTTCACAAAACTGTATGGATGTATAGGACAACTATTAATTCTATGACAGGTTGTTCTTTGTTTGAGATCATGAGAGGGAGACTTCCAAGAACTAAAGCTAATCCTTCTTGGATAGTTCCTTCTACTTCATCTGCTTTACATGTATATGTTGTGAAAGACAAATTAGCACAAACTCATGCAACAAACAAGGAGATTTTTGACAAGAGAAAGGGTTCAAAAGTGGATCCTTGTGTTAAAATTGGTATGTTAGTCAAAGTAAAGAAACCTTGGAAAGTTAAAAAAGGCGAAAGCCAATTTATGGGACCATTTGAAGTTATTGAAGTGTTAAAAAATTCTGTGCGTCTATCTGACAACAAGGTGTGGAATTTAAGCAGAATTGCAGTTCTCAAAGCAGACAAAGAAGTTTATGTTGGTTCAGATAACAATGGTGAAAGTAACTTCAATAATGTTACCAATAACACTGACTTTTCTTTTTTAGATGAATTACAGAACAGTATATCGGAAAATTGTATTATACCAAACTCAGTTGAAAATTGTGCTCAAGAAAATGTGTTAGATAGAAATGTTACCAATACCAATGTATCAGATAGAAGACCTATAAGGAAACCTAAATGGATGTCTGATTTTATTTCTTTTGTTAAAGACAGAATTGGCAAATATATATTTTTTATTTTTTGTTTTCTTTCTCACCTTTAAGGGGCGGAAGGTGTGTTATATCTTCTGTTGACTTGCGCGTGTTGCTTCACGCGCTGCGCATGTTGTTTCACACGCTGCTTTTCTGTGTATTCACATGTTTACATGCACGAGTGTCATCTATGGATTTATATTTGTAATTGCTATCTTTTGGATTTGCTCTCGAGCATGGCGCGATCCATGAATTCCATGTTCTACCGTGGATCGGGCCGCTGTTTGAGAGCGGACCAAAGGGACAGTTGTTTGGAGGATGTGAAGACCTACAGACCTTTTCTATAGAGGTGCTTCTTTATTATGGAATAAACTTGTTTTATATAAACCATCCTGCTTCGTTTGGATTTAACACCTCCATAGCTGGCATTTACAAAGTATTCAATGAGCTACTTAATCCTCTCATTGATCCTCCAGGCGAAGGGTTGACATTAGATTACCATCCCATCCTGTTTAGTGCACTGAAGTCTCACTGTACAAAAGCCCAAGAGCATAGAAATATTTTTATACCCCGGCAGCGTCCGTCATGGAGTGCAGTCAAGCAAAGTGCATGTAATTGAGGCTGTCAAAAGGGGAGATCACGAGGTAATCTGGGTAGCCGGATCAAATTACAAACAAATGTCCTCTGGTACTAAACAAAATTGAGTGGGTGCAAATTGGCAAGCCCTAGTGGAGGCATCCAATAATAATGATTTACAGAAGTTATGGCATATATTTTTTTACGACTGCCCGCATTCTGTTAGCCCATTAGAATTATCAATACAACCCCAACAATGAGTCGATCACTTTTCAAACATTTATGGTTTTCCAAATACATGCTTGGACACCCCTGAATATCGACTCCAGGAGCAATAATCTGTACATGAGACCTCCCAGTTTTGCCTCGATGAAACCCTTGGAGCAATTGGGGTTATGCCCTCTCGGAATGCTCCCGGTCCTGATAGAATTATGGGGGACCTGTTTCGCTCTGAGCCTCAGGTGTGGGGCCCCTACATCAAAGAACTATCAAATGATATACTGGCTGGTGGACAGGTCCCAGAATCTTGGGAAAATGCTGAAATCATTCCAATTTTTAAAAAAGGAGATAGAGGTTCCCCAAACAACTTCCGGACCATTACTCTTTTAGATAATTTGCAGAAGATAATTTGCCATCAGACCTGTAGGGTCTGGATGGATGAGGCAGACATCTTCACACCTTTCCAGGCGGGTTTCTGCTCAAGGGTCAGTACAGTAGGCCAACTCTTTCGGTGCAACCTCATAACATCTAAGTACCTCTGGACCTCTAGGGGCCATCTCTATTTGGCCTTTGAGGACTTAGGGCAGCCTTTGACTTAGTTCCAAGACATCACCTTTGGTCCACCTTGGTTGCCAGTATTGACGCCTAGTGGTTTTTAAATTTTGGGAACATAGTTTTACAGATTTGAAAATAAATATGTTTCTTTAATGTGTTACTTGAATTGATTCCAACAAATGTCCAGAATTTAATGACAAATGTGAATATATTATATGCCATCTCTCCTTTTCTCATTTTTTATATATTTGTCCTTAGATGAATTTTGATATTTTGGATTTTATTGACTCATTGATGTGAGATTGTATTCATTACTACATTTGGTGATTTAAAGCGGTGTTTCAATACTTGGCTCATTCAAGACTTTGTGTATGTAGGTAGGGTGAGCGAATCAGCTAGTGTTTGCTGCTGTGTGATTAGTGATCTCCAAGGGAAATCATTTGAGACTGACAGTGCTATGGGTATAGATACATCTCTGCTGAACATCCTCAGAAGAGTTCCCTAGGAATACCACAGCACAGGTTAGATGGGTTCCGTGTGGCTATTTGACTGATTTAATTCCAGTGCAGCATGGAGTAAGGCAGGGTTGTGTACTTGCGCCCATGCTTTTTTACTTTACATAAATGGTATGGTTTCCTTTTTAAGGGAGTGCATAAATGACTCCCCAAAACTGGCTGGTTTCTCCACCCCAGCGCTTCTATTTGTGCACTCTCTTATGATACAGGATTAAAAAGAGTGGGTGACCTAGCAGTGCTAATACCACTTCTCTATTGGGTAAGGTTGTGGCCGACACCCAATCTTTTCAATTACAGGCTAGCTATGGAGGCCATAGCAAGCTAATCAGCACCAGATCATTGGCATAGATGAGATTTACGAGGAATATGGAGCCTAGCTTTGGGGCTTGAGTGTTGAGGGAACACAGGTAGGAGGAATGCTGCCTAAGAATAGATTAAAATGTTTGAGTCCACAGGAAGTTGGAATAGCATTGGTTAAGTTGCCCTGTATTCCAGCTTAATTCTGACCCAGGTATTGGATAATAGGTTTTCAAATGCTCTTAAGAGCACCAGTGGTGCTGACCAAGGTTTTTGTTTGCTCCAAAGCTTGTTTCGATTGACACAATCGAAGGCGGCTTTTTAGTCAATGTAGCAGAGGTATAGAGGCAGCATGGCGGTTTGGAGGAGTCAAGCAATAGTAATAGTGTCACAATGTTTGTATAGGCCCTTTTTTGGGGGGAACTGTCTAGTTGGTTGGGATGATTGAGCTTGGGCCCAATCAAGGAGCTGCCCCAGCAGAATGCCTGGGTAATAGTTTGCCTTGTTGTCAATAAGAGCTATCAGTCTGTAATTCTCAGCTTTTGATTTGTCACCACCTTTGAAAATGAGCGCGATGATGGACACTGTCCAGGAAACTGGTATCATTGCTCCTGCTAAAACGTGATTGAATTAGGGAACCATGTGCCCGGCCCATTTTGCAGGATCAGAATATAGATGGCCTGCTCCACCCCAGAAGCTTCTATTTGTGCACTCTTTTATGATACAGGATTAAAAAGAGTGGGTGACCTAGCATTGCTAAAACTAGTGATTCTGCTGTGAACACGTGCACTGGGTTAGGGTGGGATAAGGGGTGGGTAGCCGGGGAAGGGAGTTGGGGTATGTTTATTGGGGGTTGGTGGGACATGGGATGGGGAGGGGGGTGATTCAAAGTTTAGGTCTTCTGGTCATCCTACTATTTGTTTACTGTGGACAGTATCCTCCTGATTGTAGAGAACTGTACCTATGCTTTGCCTGAACTTTTAATAAAAGCGGTTGTGAAAAAAAAACTAGTGATTCTGCCTTTGGTTATCTGCCGGTGGACGGGGATTATGTCTATCCTTTGTACATCGTCCATGTCACCGGGAGGAGCTGCTAACATGCTGTGGATCTTTTCAGACAACCCCCACCTTTCTATACCAACATCTATTCCGGTGGCCATCCGAGCTCAACCCCCCTCTATCCCCTGTAAAATCTGCCCGGAATCTGGGTTTTCTAATTGACAACGAATTGTTGTGTAAGTCCCAAATCAATAAAGTCAACTCTGCATGTTTTGGCAAATTGCGCATGAAAAAAAAGATCTTTCCCTATCTACCCATGGATTCTAGGAGGACGATCATTCATGCCCTCATTACCTCCCACTTGGACTATTCGAACAGCTTCTACTTGGGAGCTTCAGCTTATCTTATCTATCGGTTGCAGATTGTACAGAGCGCGGCTGCTAGGCTGATATGTAACATCCCCTACCGCCACTCAATAACCCAGCATCTGAAGAAATTTCACTGGCTCCCGGTATCCTCCCACATCCAGTTTAAAGCCCTGGTCTTGTCCTTCAGGGCTCTGAATGGCAGGGGACCAGGGTATCTTAGAAGGAGGCTAAAGCTGATGCACTCATCCAACCACCTCCGCCTTCTGCTCCCCCCGTTTCCAACGCTCAAGAAAAGGGGGTAGAGCTTTTGCGGTGGTCACGGCCAAGCTCTGGAACAGCCTACCACTAAGTCTCCGGCTTATCGAATCAGAATCTCTGTTCAGGTGCAGCTTGAAGACACGGCTGTTTTCCAGTCACTAGCCCACCTATGGTCTCTGCTGTTCAGCTGTCTACAGTGCCAGGACACCCCCGTCAGGGGTAGCCGCGCACTTAACAAATTTCAATAATAATAATAATATTCCTCTTGACTGGTTTTACCACTTTGTGGTCATGTTTTACCTAAGACCAGAAGCAGAAAACTCAAGCAACTGCCACCGGACATCTCGTTTGTTATGCTGCCCTTAGCATTAAATTAACTCTGACACTCTAAATGCTACTTTAGTTATCTCTATGCCGACAACCTGCATGGATCTCAACACAACTTCTAGCAATTATCATCTGTGGAAAATTCCACTCTAAATTATCTTGCCGCAGTTAAAGCATATATTATCACAGAACATCACCATCAGAACCTTGATTTGATGACAAACTTATATTACAAAAACAAGTCTGTCGTAGGCACGAAAGGAAATGGCGCACCACCTAAGATCCTTTAGAAAAAGAAGTGTATAGATAGGCAATCTTAGCCTATAAGGTGATGATTCTGAAAGTAATATCCACTTATTTTACATCCAAAATGTAATCCTTGCTTAACTGCTCCAAAGAAGATTTTGAGGTAGTGAAACAATTGACAACGCTTCTCGATTCCAAAAACTAAACTGTTAATCAGGCATTTGGTACTTCTTAGCCTCTGTCTTCAAGGAGAAGGTAGAAGTTATCTACAACTTGTTCTCGCCCAACTAGTCATCCACCTGTCCTTCAGACAAAATGAGCATTTGTGCCTTCTGGAATCAAATGTAGCTAATTCTGTCAGCACTACTGCCCAGTCAGATAATATCTACTTCCCACAGTTGAGGTGGAGTGCGGGAAGTAGCTATTGTCTGACTTGAGCAATGAAGTTCTGACCTTGTTTTCTCCTTAATCCACATCCGTTGTGCAGTCCCTTCTCAGCCAGATTAAGTCAGGTTCCCCTCTTGATCGTTGCCCTTGCAGAATACTTCATCTTGCACCTGATATTATATCTAGACATTTCAATGACGTCTTCAATAGGATGTTTATGACTGGCTACTTTCCAAAAGAGTGGAAAATAGCCTCCATCCTCCCCTTCTAAAAACCCAACCTTGGATGTTAACGATCCTAACAACTGCCGCCCCATTTCTCGTCTTCCTGTTAGATTGAAGATCACAGAGAAGGCAATTAATGTAGAGCTCTCTACTTTCATCAGCAACAGTAGGCTTCTTGATTAAACACAATTTGGCTTTAGATGTACATAGTACAGAAGTGGCTCCGATCACTACTGCCCACGTCTCTGTTGCTTTAGTCTCTCCTGGGGGGGCCGAGAGCTGGTTGCAAGTGACAGGGTAAGAAGCCGTGAGCAAGGGGACTGGGTATGATTGCATTAGTCGTTGACTCGGACTGTGTCGTCACTAGGCTGTCACCCTTTTGCGGGGTCTGTCCCGGTGGGGGAGGGGGTGCCTTGTTTACTTGTGGCTTAAGCCTTTGACCCTTGAACTGAGTAAGTGGGTCGCGATATGAAAAGTCACTATATGTAAGAGCTTTGTCTTGTATGAAGTGTTCAGTCGATTTATCGATCTGGACATAATCGGTGGTGTAGAGTTTAGAGCACAAAATATCTGCCCTACAGATTCCACCGCGATAGAAGATATTTTCAGACCTGTGGCATCTGGACACATTTGAATTCCTCCGGATGGACATTTGATTCTAACTCTGAACATATCCCAAATTTCAACCCTCCTTGCAATGCAGGGGTTGGCAATCGTGTTACGCCCTGAGTCCGAAAATTGACTTTTTCTTTGAAGAAGGAAATAAGATAGCTTCTCCACTTTGACTTGATCAACATAAGTGACATTTTATATGTACTGTGATTGTCCGGAAGAAGCGCCGAACAATTGATTTTTCAAAGAAACGCTGCGTAAACAGTTTTTCCACAGTTTTGTATACAGACAGTAGTGGCTTTATTTTTTTTAATTCATTTTAATATATAATTGTGATATTGAACATCAAATGCTTTTTCATTATTTTATTCTGTTTTGAATTTTATGTTTATGTGTATCAAACTCTACATGAGTTAACTGAATTGCACCAGCTCTTTAGAAAAGGTGTCTATAACTTGGAGTTTGAAATAACATATATGCTTCATTGTTGATGATAAATAAAATATTTACATGCATACCTTTATGTCACTACACGTTTTTCTCCATTGAAAGGAGTACGAAGTTTTACAGCTGAAAGTCCATTTATTCAGTCTTTATATGTTTTGTACTGGTATGAGAATTATTTATCTTTTTTTAAGATTCCACATTTGAATTTTTGTTGATAATTATTGGATAGCTTTTTGGTGTTCATCCTGCAAAATAAGCTACCTGGAGCAGTTGAATTTTACGGTGGAAAGGGAGTTTGTGTTCTTGAATATACTTGTGGCTTAAGGACATCATTTAGATCTTCAAAGCGCGTGCCTAGGGTGCCATGTAGTGTACTCAGTTTCTCCAAGATTGGGGAACATGTGCATCTTGGAGTTAGCTCCATGAACTAGTTTTGTGCCTTTTTGATAAGGTTTTTTAAATCAGCAATTTTAAAGTCTATTTCAGCCACGCGCATTGCCACGGTGTTTAGTAGCTCTATTTGAATCTCTATTTTCACGAAGTGATAGCCCGTAGAGAGTCAACCATGGATTGTACAGTTGTTAGCATAAAGGGCCATACTACTTTGTCTGGGAAGTTGTTCCCTTTTCCAGCTTTCTGTAATTGAGGGATATGGGCCGGAGATCACGTTTTCTTTGGAGCGGCCTCTTGGTTGTTCCAACCCACTCTTCCTGTGTTAAGTAGGAGTGCTCCAGAACTTCGTGTGCTCCAGGGATGTTACCTGGATTCTTCCTTCTTGGCCTGTTTCTTTTCCACTGGTACTTGTTGGAGGGGGGGGCTGTCCTTGGGGCCGGAGCCATTGGCTCACTTTGTGCTGCTCAGCCCAGAGTAATTTTACAGGGCTGAGGGCTGCAGTGCTGTGCAGAGGGTGGATCTTGGGGTGGGGTGTAATGCTGGTTTCTACCTTACAGCTGCGCCTTGCTTACAGTTGGGGGGACTGTGCTTGAGTGGCCCTCGCCCGGGCTGTTTGGTTTGGAGGTTAGGTCAATGATCTCCCCTCTACATCCATGGTTACTGAATATTCCCCTCCTGTTTTTTCCGTGTCACCTTGATGCCCAGGAAAGGCAATTGGGAGTTGGCGATCCCCTCCTAAGGATAATCTAATGTGGGGACATATCCAGGGCCAGGCATTGGGTGTGGTCCTGGCGCTTAACTATGGTTGGTGTTAGAGGGATTGGTAGTCCCATAGTGTCAGTAGGGCTCACAGAGATGGCTGAGTTTGTGTTTTTCAAGAACTAGAATTCTGAAATGAATTTAGGGTGGTTTTCGGGGCAGACAATTGGGCCTGGGGCTTTCCCTGGGGGGTTGTGGTCCTCGGGTGAGCTTCCTTTGTGTGCCCCCCTGTAGCTGTGAGAATCTAGCCTTCCCTGACCTCATGCTTCTGGTGGGGCTGTTTGGAGTACATTTTGAATTGTTCCCGCAATGACCCTAAATCAGCAGGATGAACTTGAAAGGGAAGTGCACCTGCTTCTCTCTCCTTTCTGCGAGTCCGGCACTAGGCTTGCTCCCTGCTCTTTGGTTGTCTACTGCTCCTGAGCCTGTTTCCAGGCTTTGTCTGGGCTGCTTGCTGCCGATTTCTGGGCTCCTGGTTCCGGCTCTTGACCTCTTATGTGGTTTAACTGCTGGCACCCCAATTTGAGCGCAGCCTCACCTCCCTTGAATGATGACTTGCCTGTAGGTTGCAGGGAAGGGCACGAGCAGACTCCATTAGAAGTTCACAAGGGTCTTAGAGTTGTGGCAGGGATTTCCCTTTATAGTTTTAATGCTTGGTGCTGGTACATTGTTTTTAGGAATTAGGGGTTTGGGGGTTGAGGTGATTACATCAGCGGGATTGACAGTCAAGTGACCTTACTGGGCCTCAGGTTGGTTTGATTCGCTGGTCTTTGGCATACAAATTGGGTCAGAGAGAGACTGTAGATTAGTCAGGGATTTTTGTGGCCTTGTGGTGCCCAAACGCGGACTTGAGCTTGAAGGGGGCTGGCCGCTGAGTGCTGAATCTGCAAGCGGCTGGGTTGCGGATTAGGGCACCAGTCGCTGGAGATACAGGATGTTTAAGGGGCTGGAAGAGCCATGTGCAGAGACACGTGGGGAGCACACCCAGGTCACAAGCCGCACCCAACCCTTGGGGGGCGCTTCTGTGGACTGGGGCTTGACTGATGCAGTGGGATCTAGACTACAAGGCCCGCTACAATTGCTGCACCCCTGTTTTCCTCCCCCCTTTGGTGTGCCACTTGGCCGGGCCAAGGGGCACACCACTATGACCATTTTATTGCATACTCTTCTTCACAACTGCGCTCTTCTCGCAGAAACTGGCCCCTACATCCTGAAACACTGTCTCTTGTTCACGTTCTTGGTATTGCCTCATCTATGTCCACTACGCCCCTCCCTCCCCCCCTCACTACTGTCCTCCTGCTGAATACACGGTCTGCAGTTAAGCATCAAATGGAAATCTTCGACCTTTTAGATTCTAATTCCCCTGATTTATTGTTTCTAACGGAAACCTGGTAACGCTCTGATTCCCTACCGAGCGTTCTGGCGGCCCTCCCTTCCCATTACTGTATGTTCCGCGCCGACCGGCCTGAGGACAGAGCTGGCGGCGGGGTAGCCCTGATCGCCCGTAATGGAATCCTTTTGCAGCCACTCGCCTCACCTACGATACCAACAGCTGACTACCTTGTAGTACGCTGTACTTCTTTTAAGATTAATTTTTCCTGCGTATTAATTTATTGGCCACCCCAACAATCCCCTGGCTTCCTCCCTGCCCTTCAAGACTTACTGGCTACTTTGGCAGTTAATAGCGCCTCTGTCCTCGTCCTGGGAGACTTTAATTACTGGCCTACTGACCACGACGAGGATGCTACCTCCAAAGATTTCACCCAATTGCTCCTCCGTCTGAATTTTATTCAGCACGTTCATGCCCCCACCCACAACCGAGGCCACACCCTTGATCAGATTTGGACACTAAATATCCCGATCTCCCCCCCTACCATTTCGCCCTGCCCATGGTCTGACCACTCCCTGCTCGCTTTCTCACTAGACCTGAGCCATGACAAGGTACCTTCTGTCATTAAAAACTCCTGGGCAAGGAACTGGAGTCGAGTTGACATTCCATCCCTGTGCAACTCACTAACCACCACCTGCCTGGATCTATCAGCCCTAACCCCATATTCTCAGGTCACCACCCTGGATTGCTGGCTTACTAAAGCCTGCAACCCAGTGGCTCCCCTTAAGCGGATTTCCATCAACCGCATCCATAATGCCAACAAGTGGTTCAGCCCTAGCCTTAAAGCTAAGAAACTGGAGTTACGACAGGCTGAACGTGCATGGAGAACAACATACTGCCCGACCCGCAGGCAACACTATATCACCATTCTTAGGGAATATAAAAAAGGCATCCTGGCAGCCAAGACAGAATATTTCTCAGGTCGTATTCTAGCCGCGGAAAACCAACCACGCGAGATCTTTGCCTCTGTTCACGAACTGTGCAAAAACAACAGGTGATGGATCGAATGTGGATCAATGTCACACACTCACCCCAGTCCAAAGATCTGGGCCCAAATCCATCGTTTTTTTGCACTCCACTTGTTTTGTTTGCAATTGCCGCCTTAAGTGCGCTGGGGATGCTCAGACGTGGGTCCCAGGCACTCCACACCACTGGCGTCAAGCTAGCCGGGCTGATGAGAGGTGTTACCTCGAAACCGGTCCGGTCCTCGGATGCTTGATTCCGTTCTGGGAAGGACATGGCTTTTGTAGTTCGGACTGGACTGTTCCCATGGGGCAACAGGGTCAGAGCTGATTTGCATATCGCCATTGTCTAACCCAGGGTGGTGTGGAGTGCAAAAAAACGATGGATTTGGGCCCAGATCTTTGGACTGGGGTGAATGTGTGACATTGATCCACATTCTGTCCATCACTTGTTTTGTTTGCAATTGCCGCCATAAGTGCGCTGGGGATGCTCAGACGTGGGTCCCAGGCACTCCACAGCACTGGAGTCAAGCTAGCCGGGCTGATGAGAGGTGTTACCTCGAAACCGGTCCGGTCCTCGGATGCTTGATTCCGTTCTGGGAAGGACATGGCTTTTGTAGTTCGGACTGGACTGTTCCCATGGGGCAACAGGGTCAGAGCTGATTTGCATATCGCCATTGTCTAACCCAGGGTGGTGTGGAGTGCAAAAAAACGATGGATTTGGGCCCAGATCTTCGGACTGGGGTGAATGTGTGACATTGATCCACATTCTGTCCATCACTTGTTTTGTATGCAATTGCCGCCATAAGTGCGCTGGGGATGCTCAGACGTGGGTCCCAGGCATTCCACACCACTGGAGTTAAGCTAGCCGGGCTGATGAGAGGTGTTACCTCGAAACCGGTCCGGTCCTCGGATGCTTGATTCCGTTCTGGGAAGGACATGGCTTTTGTAGTTCGGACTGGACTGTTCCCATGGGGCAACAGGGTCAGAGCTGATTTGCATATTGCCATTGTCTAACTGACGTAAATAATTAATTTACTCTCTTAATTTCTATGCAGGTAAGTACATAATCAATAATAACTCAATCAGAATGAAGGAAAACAGAGTCCGTGGTGTAAGAGTTTCTAAGGGTTTTATTCCTCATAAAGGAATCAGGATATCATGTTCTGACCACCACACAGGGTGTCAGAAGGGATAGATGAGCGCGCTCTCGTTTATTGACAATACATAGCTTATATACTTGATTTACATCATAATGTTCAATGTAAGAGGCGTAACAGCTGAGAGAAGACAAGATAACAGTATACACGTGGTATTAGTACATCATCAAGAGGCGTAAACTAGGCGTATGTGCTAGAAACGTCACTGATAGGTGACGCAAGTGGGTGGCACCAAGGGGTGGTGCTAACAGAATGTTGCAATGTCAGCAGAAATCGGAAGCTTGGATGCGCGCGCAGCTGGATGACGTGTAACTGGAGGGGTGCAGGGGACTTGACATTTACACTGACGGAAAGAGACAGAAGTCTGGCATGTCAGATCAACTTGTGCTTCTATCATAGCTGATATCTGATGTTTAGGAACTAAGCTATCTGGGCAGAAAGGTCTCTAGAGCAGAAGCTATTCTATACTTGCTGTGAGTGCGTGTATAAGCGCCTGAGTGTCTGTATGAGAAGCGTGGGGGCATGGGGCCTTCCATGGAAGCATGGCAACAGAGGCTATGAATTACTTGCATAGAGACAGGTCGGCCCTTTAGCCCTGTAGCTGAGGAAGGATGTTTACTGAAGCTAGCAGGCTGGAATGTATTTTCGGGGAGGAAAACAGATAACTCGAAGGTTATAGTCAATCTTGGCAGGCAGCAGGCTGAGCTGAGCACGGAGGGCCGCGCTAGAAGTAAGTCAGAGTTCACGGGTACGGGGGCTGCTTGGGCAGGGGCCCTCGCAGTCAGAAGCCAGAAAAGAGGCTCGGTGGCAGAGATTCAGGGCCTACTTTCAGCCAGGCTGAAAAACGTAGGAGTACACTTCAAAAAGACGTTGGCATAGCATACTTAGGAACGGACCATCTAACCCATTCATGGTGGGTCTGAAAGAGGACAAGTTAACGTTGGACGCAAATGTATTTGCGTCTTCATAGCTGGTACAGGAGGGAAGTTACATGCACTTTAACTCGTACATGGAGTCGGTGGGGTACTCGCTAGGGAACACAACATGGCCAAAATTTAATTTTCCTCATTCCCTCCTTGTTCCCTACGGACCCTTCATGATATATCGATCCTCATAAATTGATCGGTTTGCTCTTGTAACATTATATGTTCGTCTTTCTTTCTTTGACTGTTTGAGAGACAACTGGAATGCTCAATGCAGGATGTGGCACACAGTCCACATATCGCTGGCCCACACTGCAGGCACAGGCAGCAGCTGAATACTATAACAAGGCCAATGCCTAGGAAGGATAAGATCTTCCATCCCCAAGCTGTTAACGTAGTCCAGAACCAACCGGACCAAGTCCAGGTGCCTGGATTCTGATGTATCTGATTTGCAATTTTATGTAGACGGGTAATAGCTTGATAGACAGATGGTGCATTTTGTGGAATGAAAACACAGCAACTTGACCCGATGACCTTACAGGCTCCACCTCTATCTGCCAAGATGACGTCAATTACAAGACGATTTTGAAGGACAACAGTCCGTATAGCAGACTGCTCCTCTGTTAAGTTACCTAGAGCGGAGGCAGTTTCATTCACTACTGCTTCAAGAGTTCTTGTTAATCTGCGTATCAATTTACTGTTTTGGACAGGTCCTAGGAAGAAAAAGAATCCTTTATTAAAATCAGTGTACTGTTCCCATGCCGTTTCTGTGTAGTCGACAAGGGGAATATCTCTTTTGGGTCTATTCGGTGCTAGATTCGTATTTCTATGGTAATCAGGGGGAGCTAGAAAAACAGGTGGCAGAAGGAATGCAATGTAACAGGTACCATCCCAATCTGGAGGCAAACGTATGTATGCGGTATGACCACAAACAAAGTAGGAATGACTGGTAGCTTTAAAGGACGATTTACCATGGTCACTGAACTCGACCACAGTAGTGCATTTGCTATGACCTACGTGTACTGAACCTTTCTTGCTAACACATAATTCACCTGTGACTGGTAATACTAACATATGGGGCAAAACTGGAGCGGTTTCAGATTCGACAGTAAGGATCATAAGGCTAATTGTGTAATTACCTAATCCATATACTTCATTTTCTAGATCAGTTCCTATTCGAGTGGGAAGTCCCTCTTTATCAGGATAACAGACGTTGAGCAGGACTAAGTTCAAGTTTCCCCAAACCCAGCCCCCATCAAAAACAGCAATATCGGGATCTAAGGAATTAATTATTTTAAACCAGGCTCCACAGGAGCCATTGTGAGTGAACGGGTACGGAAAGAGAGGCAGAGCTCCCTTGTAATTCTGGTAGGGAGGGAGTCGGCCACATATCCAACAGTCTGTAGCATTATTTGTCTGATGGGAATGGTGTAACATACTAATGAATGTATTGTTGCGCAGCGCAAGTCTGTAAGAGAGTTCATGTGCAGGAAGTTCACTAAAAGTGTGTTCAGCAGAGACATTGTAAGCAGATTGTTCACGCCTGAAAATAGGCCAATATATAGGTAGCAGAATGCTGGCAATAATAATTAAAATACTTAGAAAAAACATTATTAACAACGTCACTATACAGTGACTACGCAGTGATTTACAGTATGTACTTTTCTTTGCTTCTCTCTCTCTCTCTCTATCTCGATCTAGGGGATACATGTCAGAAACTATTTAACCGATTCACCTAGGGGAGGACTTAAACAATTAAACTGTCTGACTTGCTAGATCGGAGCTTCATACGGTAAAGTTCTTGGGGAGTCTTTTCTCGTTCGGCAACGGTAAAATCCTTCGTCTCAACACAGTCTTTGGAGGGGGTGGACGAGTCAGAGTCCTGTTTCAGTCCGTTCTTTAGTTCATTGCAAAATTTGATGTGACTCGTATGGACCCACCCCTTTCTCCCCTCGATTTTCACAGCGGTCCTGGTGGTAAGCAGAACGGTCTTCGGGGATTTCCAACGGGGCTCCAGCGGACTTTTCCGGTCGAAATTCCGGACGAGTACCAGGTCCCCTGGACGGACCTCATGCGCCTTTACATCGGTATTGTCAGGGAAGGCTGCGGCAACCTGTGAACGACATGATTGGAGTGCAGACATCAAGGAGGCAAGGTAATCTGTCAACATGTTACAATCAACATCAGTGATCTTTTTCGGAATGGGCGTCCCCCACATATTCGGTGGTCTCCCAAAGACCACTTCGTACGGAGATAGCCCTGATCTTGAGTGGGCGACCATTCTCATGTAGAATAGTGCCACGGGCAGGGCGACTATCCAGTCGACTCCTTTTTCCTGACAGATCTTGGCAAGGCGGATTTTTAGTGTCTGATTATGCCTTTCTACAAGGCCTGCTGCTTCGGGATGTCGGACACAGTGGAACTTCCACTGATATCCTAGCAAGAGGGAAACTTGTCTCATCAACTCGGACGAGAACGGCTGTCCGTTATCTGAATACACGACACGGGGCAAACCGTACCGTGGGAAGAATTCACGAACCAACTGTCTGGCAGTGGTCGGAGCAGTGTAGTCTGGGACTGGGTATGCTTCGGTCCAGCGGGACAGAGCACAAACAATTACAAGGACATACTTAAATCCTCTACAGCTATTCATCTGGATATAATCCATCTGGAGGACTTCAAAAGGGTGATCGGGTGGATGGAATCCACCTTGCTCAACAGGGACGCTTTTACCTGGATTGAACTGACAACAGATCATGCAAGTACGCACTTTCTGTTTTGCTGCTGCTCGTAAGTGTTTGTTGTACCAGAGATTCTGTAAACTGTCTAACATGGCTTTCTCTCCAAGATGGGCAGGACTATGTGCTGTATTTATCATGACTTGAACCATCGAGTCAGGGAGAAACCATATAGATTTTCCCTTCGTCACCCAACCTTGATCTGTCTGAATCCCTCCTAGTTCAGTCCATTTCTTTATCTCCTCTGGAGTAGCATGTGTCTGGATATCAATTACGTCTAGGGCGGGATCTCTAACTGCCATACACTGTGTCGGTACTATTGTCTTTGTCACATCAGTAGTCTGGGTGTGAGTCAGTGCTGTATGTTTTGCTGTCTGGTCTGCCAGGTCGTTACCCTGGGAAACAGAATCTGTGACTTTAGTATGTGCTTTACACTTCATGACTGAAATGGCTGAAGGCAGATGTATTGCTTCTAACAGTGCTTGAATGAGGGGGCCATGCTGTATCTTGGCCCCATGGGAAGTCAGAAAACCTCGTTCTTGCCAGAGGACTCCGAAGTCGTGTACAACTCCGAAGGCATAGCGGGAATCTGTGTATATGTTAACATTTCTGTTTTTTGCTAGAATACAGGCTTGGGTCAGAGCGATGAGCTCTGCTGCTTGAGCAGACAGTGTGTCAATACGATGTGTTTCTTTAATTTCAGTTTCAGTGGTCACGGCATACGCGGCCACTAATTCTCCTGTACTTGTTCTCATGCATGAACCGTCCACATAAAGTGTCAGGTCTGGATTTGTCAATGGGACATCTGTTAAGTCTCGTCTAGGCTTTGTTACTGCATTAATTATTTCTATACAATCATGTGGAGCTGGATCTGTCATAACTGTAGGTAACAGTGTTGCTGGATTCAGGATGCTGCAACGTCTGATTTCTATGTGTGGCTGGAATAGTGTTAATTCATAACCTGTCAGTCGTGCTATAGTCAAGTGTTGAGTCTGGGTTCTGTTTAACAAAACCTCTACAGAATGTGGTACTTGAACTGTTAACTGATGACCTAAAACAATTGAATCACTTTGTCTTATTGCTAACGCTGTTGCTGCTACTGACTTTAAGCACGCAGGGAGTGCTTGGGCTACTGAATCCAATGTACTAGAAAAATAAGCACAAGGCTTATGTGAACCTGCTTGATCTTGAGTGAGGACAGACAACGCTGTACCATCACGTTCTGTAACAAAAAGTGTAAACGGTTTGCTGTAACATGGTGTCGCTAAAACTGGTGCTTGGCATAAGGCTTTCTTTAAGTCTTCAAAAGCTTGTGTATGTTCCTGAGTCCAAGGGAGGGCAGTCGAAGTCGCTGCCTCCTGTGTCGTTAACTGGATGAGTGGTTTAGCTAGAAATGCATACTGGGGAATCCATTGTCTGCAGTACGAGGTGAGGCCTATGAAGGCCCGCACTTCCTTTTGTGTCTGGGGTTGTGGCATATTTGCAATTAACTGAATGCGATCGGGAGTGAGCTGTCTCCCCACTTTGGACAGCAAGTGACCCAAGTACACAACTTGCTGAACACAGAATTGTAGCTTCGAAGGAGACACCTTGTGTCCCTTGTCGGCCAGGAAATGTAAAACTGTCAGTGATGCTTTTTCACATTCTGGCTCACTTCGCGCGGTGATCAGCAGATCATCGACGTATTGTAGTAAAGCGGTGTTAACTGGCATTTGAATACAATCTAGTTGTCTCTTCAGTGCTTGACTATAGATGCTGGGGCTTTCTGTGAATCCTTGAGGTGCGCGCGAAAATTTGAAACTGCGTCCATTTAAACAGAATCCGAAGAGATATTGGCTCTCTGGATCAATAGGCACGCTGAAGAAGGCGTTCTTGAGATCAATTACAGTAAAGAACGTTGCTTCTGAATCAATAGCAGTCAATAGAGATGATATATCGGGGACCACAGGATACTGTGGGATAATGCATTTATTCAATTCTCGAAGATCAATCACCAGCCGATATACTGGCGGGGCATTGGGATCAGTACGTTTAAGAATCGGAATGATGGGTGAATTACAGATATTGGAGTCGGTTTCGACGACCACTCCTTGGGCAATGAGCTCTTCAATGATTTTCAGTAAAGCCACTACAGCATCGGGTGGTAACTTGTATTGTCTGATTCTGGGTAATACAACACCTGCCTTGAGTGTAACGCGGTATGGTGTAATGTGCATACATCCTACATCAGTTGGGCCTTTTGCCCATAAGTAATCAGGTACATTTTTCAATCTGACGTCAAACTCACGAAGAACGTAATGACCCTTGAAATCCCGCAGAAAGAGTCTGACTCCCTCCGGGGAACAGCAAATTATGGCTCCTAGAGCCTTCAATGTTTTAATTCCTAACAGATTTTCCGGACATGATTTTGTGAGTAACAGGTCTGTAACGCGTGATAATGGACCCACAGCCAGGGGAACTGGTTCTGATACTTCATTTACAATAGGCTGTCCTGAAAAACCAAGGGAAACATTTTGTGAGCCTGAGAGGGGTGCCCCTGGAACTTCGTCATGACTTATTGTAGTGCGACTTGCCCCTGTGTCAATTAAAAACTTTCTGTCTTTCCCCAATACTTGACTGTGTACATAAGGACCTTCTTGATCTACAGGAATCTCAATAAGAGGCAGGCCACCTTCCCTCTCTAGGCTGTTTCATGTATATCGGGAATATTCGGGGTAAGCAGACTGGGCATACTGGTACATCTGTTGTGAGACTTGCTGAGTTGCAGCAATGGGCTGTGGTTGTGGTACTGCTACGGTCTGTGCTGTCTGTGCGGATGCATGCATAGGCTGTGTATTCTGTGTAGACTGATGCTGGTTATGGTCTTGTCTAGGCGGATGCGGTCTTTCTTTAGTTTTACCCGTCGCTATGTTATGTTTCAGAACTGGACATTCGTGTACGTAGTGACCTGGCTGCTTGCAATAATTGCATGTCCCTTTAACAGGAGCCGCAGTGTGACTTGTCTGGGTCGTACCTTTCCTGTGACTGTCGGATGGGACCGTCTGAGCTACTAACATTTTCATTTTCGTGTCTTTCATACGTTTCTGTTCCTGATCTTGTTCTTCCCTAATTCTATTCTGGTGATATTGTAACATTTGTAACATCTGGGATGGCGTATTTGCTTGCCATGTACTCTCGACTTTATACACTCTATTTTTAACTAACGGTAGGGAATTCTCGACTAACTTTGATACAAAAAGATGTGGGTACGACTCGCTACTTGGCTGGAGGCCACTATTGATAATAAAACATTTCTCGAATCTTGAATAGAAGTCACTAGTATCTTCATCATGTTTCTGTTTACAGGACGAGATTGCGTCCCAATCTTCCTTTCTAGTTGTCAATAATCTGGGCAGGACCTGTACTATCAAACCTGGTAATGCTTTAGTTTTGTCCCCAAGGCCTAACCCTGGAACCCGTTTTTTCTCTTCTTCTTCTATTTCTGCCCAGGCAATCTTTGTGTCTCCCACCTCCCATTCCTTTTCCTTTAATTTCTCGAATATACCCGTGGGCAATAATACTTTCAACATTTTCATGATATCATCATACGTGTAGTCTCCCATCAGTAACATATCTTTGAGCTCTCTATGAAAACCTGCAGGGTCTTTATCATGGCACGGGACTAATTTCTTCATTTCTAACAGTTCTAATTTAGTCAGAGGCGTGTGTACATACACGCGTTTCAAAACCTTATCCTCACCCATAACAGGGTGCACTTCTCGTAAGGGGTTCTGACTTTCAATACCACCCCTGCACTGCATATGGTACATTTTCCTCTCTGGAGGTGGGGCGGGAACATGTTCAGAGCTTACAAAGGTATCATATCTGCGTCGTTGTTCTAGAATTATTTGAATTAATTTGGTACTTAAGCCTCTCCATCTATCCATCAGTAGTGCTTCTAGTGTCTCGTGTAAGGGACCTGGATCGGAATAATGTTTTCTGTATTTAATGAGAAGGTGCTGAATCATGTATACACCTGCTAATTTCTGTTCGTCGGGGGAGAGGTTCAGAAATGTCTGTGCTACGGTATCATCATTATATATGTCTGCATTTTCGGCCCATGATACAGCTGATCGGGCTAGTTCTTGTTCATCCATAGAATTGAGTACATGGTACCCAACTCGATCTCGAAGCCGTTTATCAGTTTCCTGGAACTGATGCTCAGCAGAATTCGGATTTGTTAAGGCAGAGAAGAAAACTCTCTTGCTCTCCGGACGGACACCTTTCCTAAGGTAGTTTCCCCTACCTACATATGCTATAATGTCTGTAGACTTTCCTGATGTCTCATCTTCATTTTCTTCCTCGGAGGAAGTTTTATCAGTTTCTTCCTGGTGTGCAGTTAATACTGCCTTTCTAATTTTCTGGGACATAGCGGCTATGCAAGTCCCCTTGTCATGTTTTGCTTCTGCTATATTTTGGCCCCACTTGTTCAATACGTCTAATTCACTCTGATCTGTTCCAGGCCTGTCTCGTTCTCTTATTACACAATTAATGAAGAATCGTAATATCTGTTTTTGAATGTCAACTTTCTGTTTATACATGGCAGCTTGGACACTGTCGGGATCTTTCCCTGTCTGTATGAATTTGTATAGTCTGTCGAGGGCTTCCTGCATTCCCACACAGCATAACAAGCTGTCGGTGGCAGATCTTAAGCGCAGTGATGCTAATACCATTAGATCGTCTGTTCCGGGTACTGGATCATATCTGCAGAATGACATCCTATCTTTCAATGCCTCAAGCCGGGATGAGTAGTGGGGAGACTGGAAAGGATTCTGTGTGTCTTTTAAATGCAATCTGTGTGTCGGTGGCGGGGTCTGTAGACCCGCTGTCGCACCTCCTGAGGCGGATGCTTGGGCATTATCTCTCCGCGGAGTCTGTATCTGAACGTGAACTTGTCGTTTAGGTGGATCAGGCAAACGTTGTTTCGGTAGGTCAGTTTTGAGTAGGGGAAGTGGCGGGGCCGGCGGAACAGGAGAAGTCTGTTGCGGTACCGGCGGAACGTGACCTGGGGGTGGAGTACCACCCCCGTCCCTGTCTGCAGGCAGGGCGCGAACAGGCAGATTGGTGTAAGCTGGTGCTACATCATCTAGATAGGAATTTAGGAATATGTCTTTAGTAGTCTTGTGCATTACTTTGGTTGGAACCAATGGTGACGGCAAATTTTTCGGTATTTCTGAAATGGCGTCAGGGGTACCTTCGGCCAAAAGATACATGTTGTTCACTTGGCTATTTTGGGTACGATCTATTTGTTCTAATTTTACTCGAATTCCCTCAGTAACTAATTCGTTTTCTTGGGCCTTTTCTGACTCTTGAAGTCTGTCTTCTCTACGGAGTGCTCTTTCAGCACGCTTACGTGATTCCTTACGCCAAAATTCTATGGCGTCTTTCTGAGATTGTCTAGCTTTCTTTTTCCGTAATATTTCTTCTACCTTTATGATGCACTCGGCATCCCATGTTCCGTTAACTGGCCATCGGTATCTTTCCTCTAGGTGCTTGGTGTAATCGGTCCATAACTCTAGATACAGGATGGCGTCTATGCCATGTTTATTGTACATAAAATTACCTGGAGTGTCCCTAGGGGGGATTGGAATCTCTTCCTCTAACATCCCTTTCCTAGTCCCTATCTGCTTTAACTTGTTGAAAAACGGCATTGTGCCTACTTGATACTGAAATGCTTGATCCTTGATACTCAATGTCGACTGTAACTATTTATACAAGAAAACACAATAATGCACAAAAACAATCACATTCATACCACGACATTAATTACAAAAATATTTAAAACATAGATGACTACCCCTTTTTACTAGTAGTACTGCTCCATAGTACAGATACACTGTTGTAACAGTGCAGAATTTTCAGAAATTCGGAATACTAGATATACTGCTAAACAGTACAGATACACTGCCTAAAAACAGTGCAGACCGGACTTGCGTACCCAAACCCGTCTAGATACGACCCAGCAATGGTACTCACCGGGAAGCACGGAAAACGGAAGGCCTCGGAAAACTCGACTGGACTCGGCTCGGAACTTCGGAAAACTTCGGAAAACTTCGGAAAACTTCGGAAAACTTCGGAAAACTGGTGGGTCTCTTCACACCTCGGACCTTGCTTCTTTCGGCTGGGCTCTGGTCGGGATCCTCCGCACTCCTCACCGCCTCGTCTGGGCACTGATTGCAGTCTTCGTCACCTCCGTGTGTCAGAGGGGGATGCAGGAAATCCTGCCAGTACACGTGTAGTCCGTCTAACTGATGGCAGGGGACACGGATTGCAACGCACCTTCCGGCGCGTGAGGTGGGGGAGGAGTCCCTGTTCGGGCGCCAAATGACGTAAATAATTAATTTACTCTCTTAATTTCTATGCAGGTAAGTACATAATCAATAATAACTCAATCAGAATGAAGGAAAACAGAGTCCGTGGTGTAAGAGTTTCTAAGGGTTTTATTCCTCATAAAGGAATCAGGATATCATGTTCTGACCACCACACAGGGTGTCAGAAGGGATAGATGAGCGCGCTCTCGTTTATTGACAATACATAGCTTATATACTTGATTTACATCATAATGTTCAATGTAAGAGGCGTAACAGCTGAGAGAAGACAAGATAACAGTATACACGTGGTATTAGTACATCATCAAGAGGCGTAAACTAGGCGTATGTGCTAGAAACGTCACTGATAGGTGACGCAAGTGGGTGGCACCAAGGGGTGGTGCTAACAGAATGTTGCAATGTCAGCAGAAATCGGAAGCTTGGATGCGCGCGCAGCTGGATGACGTGTAACTGGAGGGGTGCAGGGGACTTGACATTTACACTGACGGAAAGAGACAGAAGTCTGGCATGTCAGATCAACTTGTGCTTCTATCATAGCTGATATCTGATGTTTAGGAACTAAGCTATCTGGGCAGAAAGGTCTCTAGAGCAGAAGCTATTCTATACTTGCTGTGAGTGCGTGTATAAGCGCCTGAGTGTCTGTATGAGAAGCGTGGGGGCATGGGGCCTTCCATGGAAGCATGGCAACAGAGGCTATGAATTACTTGCATAGAGACAGGTCGGCCCTTTAGCCCTGTAGCTGAGGAAGGATGTTTACTGAAGCTAGCAGGCTGGAATGTATTTTCGGGGAGGAAAACAGATAACTCGAAGGTTATAGTCAATCTTGGCAGGCAGCAGGCTGAGCTGAGCACGGAGGGCCGCGCTAGAAGTAAGTCAGAGTTCACGGGTACGGGGGCTGCTTGGGCAGGGGCCCTCGCAGTCAGAAGCCAGAAAAGAGGCTCGGTGGCAGAGATTCAGGGCCTACTTTCAGCCAGGCTGAAAAACGTAGGAGTACACTTCAAAAAGACGTTGGCATAGCATACTTAGGAACGGACCATCTAACCCATTCATGGTGGGTCTGAAAGAGGACAAGTTAACGTTGGACGCAAATGTATTTGCGTCTTCATAGCTGGTACAGGAGGGAAGTTACATGCACTTTAACTCGTACATGGAGTCGGTGGGGTACTCGCTAGGGAACACAACATGGCCAAAATTTAATTTTCCTCATAACCCAGGGTGGTGTGGAGTGCAAAAAAACGATGGATTTGGGCCCAGATCTTTGGACTGGGGTGAATGTGTGACATTGATCCACATTCTGTCCATCACTTGTTTTGTTTGCAATTGCCGCCATAAGTGCGCTGGGGATGCTCAGACGTGGGTCCCAGGCACTCCACACCACTGGAGTCAAGCTAGCCGGGCTGATGAGAGGTGTTACCTCGAAACCGGTCCGGTCCTCGGATGCTTGATTCCGTTCTGGGAAGGACATGGCTTTTGTAGTTCGGACTGGACTGTTCCCATGGGGCAACAGGGTCAGAGCTGATTTGCATATCGCCATTGTCTAACCCAGGGTGGTGTGGAGTGCAAAAAAACGATGGATTTGGGCCCAGATCTTTGGACTGGGGTGAATGTGTGACATTGATCCACATTCTGTCCATCACTTGTTTTGTCTGTTCACGAACTGGCATAATCGGAGAGAACTCTGCCTAAGGTCCCCCCTTCCCAGACTCTTTGTGACTCACTCAACGAGTTTTTTATTGAGAAAATTTCCCGTATTAAAGATAACATCCTTCCCCCATCGTCCAATTTAATAGACCCCCAGCCTGTCGGCAATCGTTCATCCTTTACTCACATCCCCGTTTTGACCAAGGATTCCATACTCCCCCTACTCAGACGTGTTAAGTCTGGCTCCCCAGCCGACATCTGCCCGGCCCGAATCCTTTGTCAGATCTTCTCTGACTGGCCCTACCCCGCCCTTACCCTTTTGAATGATTCATTTACGAATGGCCTTGTCCCTACTCCTTTCAAAGCTGCAACAATTATCCCCATACTAAAAAAACCCGGGGCGGACCCTGCCTCCCCGGCAAATTATCGTCCCATATCCCTTCTCCCGTACTTGGGAAAGGTAGCTGAGTCTCATGTCACCCAGACGCTCAGCTCATTCATAGAGGCTTCTAACTACCTTGCACCCTGCCAGGCGGGCTTTCGGCCCGCCATTCCACCGAGAAAGTGGTCATTTCGGTCATGACCCAACTCAGACAGGGACTTGATACCAACTCCCCCCAGGCCCTAGTCCTTTTGGACCTGTCCGCCGCTTTTGACACGGTGGATCATGTCATTCTTCTTTCCCGTGTCAAGGCGACGGGCTTTAGGGGACTGACATTGGCCTGGTTGGGCTCCTTCCTGTCCGACCGCACCCAGGCCGTCCATCTGGCTGAATTCTGTGCCCCACCCCGCAGAGTAAAATGTGGTGTCCCTCAGGGATCCTCCCTTTCCCCTCTTTTGTTTAATCTTTATATTTTTCCCCTTATCTCTGCACTGCAACAAATGGAGGTCACAGTCTACAACTATGCTGATGACCTCCAACTCATTTTTAATTTTTCCTCCCCAGCATCTGATGCCGCTAGCTTCCAGTCCGTCATGCTGTTTATCCGGGATTGGATGAGTGCGAACCATCTTAAACTCAACCCGGATAAAACAGAGCTGGTTCTGACTGGGGGCAGCGGCAACCCTTGGTCTTCTTCTTTTTGGCCCCTCTCCCTTGGTCCCTGCCCTATTCCCTCGGACTCTGTCAAGACTCTTGGAAACACACTCAACCACCATCTCACACTTCACACCCACATCAGTTCTGTTGTCTCCTCCTGTTTTTTTACTTTGCGTATTATTAGGAAAATATCCTGTATTTTTTCCCTCCCTGCACTCAAACTGATTCTAATGGCCATGGTCATATCCAAGATCGACTACGGTAACATCATCTACAACGGTGCTCCTGCCTATGCACTTCAACGCCTTCAGCTGGTGCAGAATCAGGCAGCCCGATTGGTATATGGCCTATCCAAATCCCATCACTCCTCTCCTCTCCTTTTTTCCCTTCACTGGCTCCCCATCAAACAACGGGCCCTCTTCAAACTTGGATGCCTCACTTTTCAAGCTAGGACGGGCACTGCTCCTGCCTTTATCAATTCGGCTATTACCAACTATTGCCCATACAGAGATCTTCGATCATCCATCAAATCTTTATTAGTTATTCCCCGTTTTAAGAAATCTAGGTCGGGAGGCCAGAAATTCTCGGTCTTGGCACCCACCTTTTGGAATACCCTTCCGCCCTCAGTCAGACACTCCTCTTCTTACATGGAATTCCGCAAGGCCCTCAAAACTTTTTTGTTTCAGCAAGCTTTTAGTTCTTAGTCCTGTGCCTTCTTATCCTGCATTTTCCCCAGCGCCAAGAAACTGCATAGTGAACGTGCGCTTTACAAATCCTTAAAAATTCAAATTCAAATTCTAGACTACTAGGCCAGCTACAACTGCTGCACCCCTGTTTTCCTCCCCCTTTCCCCTTGGCCACTCCCTCTCCTTTACCTCTCCCTCAGAAAACAAGGCAAGGAGTGGAGTGGGGTGGGGTGGAGGGCAAGGCTTCCGAAGCTCAGCCGGCCCGGCTTCCCGACTGCTAGCTCGAACGGTAGCCCCTACTTTGAGGTCAATTGAACGCTCAGCTCTGCTTACTTGGCTCACCGAGTAACTCCTGGTCCTCTTGATCCCACCCTCTGACACTCAAGGTGGCGAGAGTAATGGGATCAGTGGAGAAGGGCCCCAGGGAGGTACTGGTGTCCCTTGCAGTTGCAGCGGCAGCTCGCGTTCACAGCTTGTCCAGCTTCCCTGCCTCCTTCCTTGCTCCTCCTCTTCCTCCGCCATCTCACGTGTCAATAATATTTAACTAGATGTCCGTACTCAGTGAGTGCACTGGACATTAGTGAAGGTAAATTGCAGAGTTTGATCTAAATGCACGTGAAATCCGGCTGGCACTGGCTGGAATTAGAATGCTACATAATATGCAGATTTCACAAGAAATTTTCCACCTAAATAGAAGAATATAATACTGTCAAAATGTGCTGCATAATATGCCATTTGATGTACCATAATTCAGATATTTTTGATGCATAGATTGGTCCAAAACATCCCGGTCAGAAATATTTCATGACTGGGCAGGTAGATTATGGGACGATAATGGGTTTAATCAGCTAGGGCACTTGTACGACTCAAATAAGTTTCGAGCATTTAAAGACCTACATACTTTAATTTCCCCCCTCAACTGATGTTTTTTAAATTCTACAGATTAGAGATTTCTTATGGGGGCGGAAGGGTACAAGGGTTCTCCAGTATTCTGACTTGATGAAATGCTTACAATCTGTTTCCCAGAAGCCGTCAATTAGTAGTGTCTATCAGATACTCTGTCAATACAGAAGTCCACGATATCGTAAATTTAACATCTACATGGAGCAAATTACTATCAAAGGATATTATCCCCTCAGATATCGTGGACGCACTAGGAACTTGTACACTCCATTAGTTTAAAACTGCAACAATTCTGAACCATATGTATGCTATACTATATCCCTGACCGAATAATTAACTGGACCTGGAACAAGGGAAAGACATAGGAGATAAGGGGATAAGCCTTAAATGCGGATCAGTTGCTGTAGATAGGTTACATATTTTTGCCTCCTGCCCAGCACTGAATCAGTTTTGCAAAGAGGTGGTTCAGATAGTTGCAAGCCCCTTAGGCTTGGCTCTTCAATTAACAGAAGGGGAAATCATGCTCAGCTATAAGCCAACACCAGATATGGATGTAAGATCTCTATTTTACATTATTATAGCTACTGCCCAGCTCTGCATCACTCGAGTATGGATATCTGCAACACCTCCAAAGTCATCAGAGTGGAGGGTTATTATTAGAGAACTGTTAGACCTGTCTGCATCTGGGGGTGTTCTAACCATTATTATTTATTTTTGTCACCCTTAGCCTCCCAGTGTTTCTATTTTTTTTTATATGTTCACCAGGATTTTTCAGTGTTGTTAGGGGGCTAGGTGTTCCTTGACTATGTCGCCATCTTCCCCTTCATTTTCTGTGAGGCCTAGTCAAGCTTCTGGAAATCTAGGGACACTCAGAAACCTAAAATGGTGTCCACCAACTGCCATAACGGACATCTAAGGAAGGCAGACCCATAGGCTAGCATGAGGAAGGTTCCAGAACCAACTAGTAGCTTCCAGGGGTCTGAGGCCAGCCTATAAAAGGCAAGTGACCAGCAGCCATTTTGTTCAATATTGGAAGTGACCAGTGCGGAGAGAGGCGACTTGAGGAGGAGGATAGCGCACTAGTAGTAACAAGATCGACCTTTGGGGCCGGCTGTCGCTCTACTGGGAAGTGCCCCCTCTTAGGCTGACCAAACCCCACTGTCACAGCGACCATATTCAGAAACCAGAGACCGCCTGGCAAGTTTTATAAATAACTGTGACTCTTGTAGTGTGGCTCTCAAGTGACCTGTCAGTCCCGCCCTGAAGGCCGTGTGCAGAGGGGGCAAACTTGGACACAGTGACACGCTGACTGGCCCAGGAATCAGGAGGCAAGGAGTAAGAACAGCCGCGACTGCAGCACTCGAGTCCGATATCCACCTTGAAAAGGAAAGCGGCTGAACCAGCTGTTGTTCCTACCTGAAGGAGACTCTGCCGCCAAGTGCGTTCCCTGACGCGAGATCGGCAGAGGAGGAAAAGCCCAGCTGACCCGTGTTGTTGTCCGGAGAAACCTGTGGTAGCGCCGGAAGAGGCGGGGAGACTGCAGGAGGAGGCTGAGCGGAGGCAGAGCCCTGTGTGAGGAGGCCTGCGGCGGCAACTGAAGAAGACGACGGACGCCCAAGAGGTTGGACAGGGGCAGAGTCAGGAGTGAGAGGAGCCAGGCGGAAGAACGTCGCTGGAGCTCCTTCGGACTTCTTCCCAGCCCCAGTGAGCAGCCGTGGAAGGTGCGTCGGAACGACGAAGAAGGTTCAGACGAGAGAACTAAACCGAAGCTGACCGCTCCTTGAAGTAAGCTGGGAAGAGTTCTCTGGTGGGGGGGGGGGCGGTGAAAAGAAACGCTTCCCGGCGCCGTGTGGGAACATAAATCAATCCTCCTTCAGAGGCGCTTCCCTCCTAGTGCGTGGGCTGCACGCATCGAACTCCTCACTGAAGTGCGCCGCTGTAGACTGGAACTGTGACACCTTAAAACGAATTACTTGTCAAGCGGTGAAACGTCCAAACGGGACTTTTGAACTGTGGCAATAGGGCGGGCAGGCATTACAGGAGGACAGGAATGGGCCGTGGTGCAGTGTATGAACTGAGTGGCAGAGGGAAGCTCTCTTTGAGAAGGAATAGGAGTATAAACTATCCCAGTTTTCCCCTGAGTGCTTAGAGGAGTCTAGGGGGGGCTAAATGTATTGAGGTATTAACTACCCTGTCTCCTTACAGATATCCAGCTGCCTAATCCAGTTACCAATACATCAGTAAGGTCCTCTTGTTGAACAACTGTTCCTTCCAGCCATTATTGTCTTACAGTTCCTATGGTAATGTAGTCCTTGATTCACCTACAGGAAAGTGTCATTGAGTATTTACCAATTGTATATTGAGATCAAATATTCAGGAGTAAGGCTAATAGTGGAATTTTGATACCTACCAAACAGAAAGAGGTGGGGGCAAATGTATTCAATGAAAGTAATGTAAAGATTGCAAATGTGAAAGTGCACTAATGCAGAAATATTGTATGTGAAGTGGTGAAACGTTATTGCAGAACCAAACAAGAAACCATAGCTTTCTTTTATAAAACATTCGTATTTTTCTAAATTGGTGTGGCGTCTTTTATTTTTAGTGGTAAGACATTGAGTTACTGTGAGTGGGTCCTGTAAGTACTTAACCAACGCCTTGGAGGTTAGCTGTCCCCCCTCTATGCCAGGCTACCCTATGTAGTCTAGGATTCCCTAGGTCCAACAAGAACTATATGAAAGAGAGTAAGGTGAATGTTCCTCTCCTTCTCAGTTCTCTTTCTTTCCCTTGCTGTTCAGCCTGAGTATGTTTGGAATGTTGTATATGTCATGGAATGTTGAATGGGTGAAGTGAATCAGTTGGTTTCTGCAGGCTGAGCAGTTAGGAGGCTGCTCCTGGAGGGGCGTACTTACAGAGATACTTACAGGCCTATTCATCATCCTGGCTACATCATCCTACCTCTGTAACTTGTACTTCAATAAAGCTTCTTGGAACTACAATTTGGCTTCCTGTGAACTTCTACTTTACAACAGTTGGCCCTAGCTAAGACCAGAGGAATCCGCTCTATGAATTTTTTTTAATGTAGGTTGGGGGGTTATGGAAAAAGGAGGTCAATAGGACATAATGTTGACTTGCTTGTCCTTTGGTCATTCTGACTTCTTTTTTGTCTTTTGCTCTGGCGTGTTTCTTTCTCTTTTTTCATGTGATATGATTTGAGTTTTTTGTGTATTGCGGTAGTAATTCTAATAATGTATATGTCTATATATTTGTATATATCTCGTTTTGTATAGTTAAGCGGAGTAGGAGATTACTGTTGCATCCTTTTCCTCCTGTTTGTCCTTTCTTAGTGTCTTGTTCTCTGCTGCTCAGCCAGTCTCTGTGATGTCATATACTGTTCTATCTGTGTAAGTTGATTTGTCAGTAATCTTGGAGGCTGAGCAGTAGAGCAACTGCTCCCAGTGGGGCTTTTACTGGATCCTTTACTGGAGTCTTTACTGGATTACTACCCTATCTATACGCTGTACCTGATTACTTGATTACCAAGAATAAACATAGATCTGGACACAGCAACAAAGTGTCATCTTTATTTTATGAAACCTTACACTGGCGATGATTGGAGAAATGGGACTATGTGTGACAAAACTACAGAGAACGAACTACTTAAGATACTAATAGGAACTGAATTGAGCTCAATGCACAACGCTTTGAATGCCCCACCGGGGTCTACAATATCAGACAGCCTATAGAAGTAAGTTTACATCTGGTCTGTTTGAATTATGCTATTACATAAAATATGCTTACTGGTGATGAGCCAAAGAGGTGCTTGTTATACCTTGAATCATCTCCTTCTTAGCTGCTATGCCAGAACGAATGTGATGTCTGCGTGGAATGTTGGAATGCTTGATGACAGAGAGAGTAGAATGTGAGTGTGCCTGGTTGTGTGTGAAGAATGACAGTTGAAGAGAGAGGGCTGAGCAGCAACCATGCAGCTCCTGGTGGGACCTTCCATATGATCTTCACAAGACCTCAACAAGACTTCTATGGAACCTGTAAATAATAACTAATAAACCTCTTGCATGGAAAATACCTCCTGGCTACCTGTGGTCATCTGTGGAATTTACCTTACAACATTTTGGCGATGATCTGAGGAAAAGACCCTGTCTGCTGGCTTTCTGAGGTAAAATATTTGAATTTATTAAGAGACTCTTTGTACTGGAAACTAAATTAAGAAGGGATACAAGGAACAAGGAGAAGAACACCCGTCTAGTCCCACCAGTGTCCTCCATCATCAGGACAGTCTGTTCCGGGCGATTCACACTGCTTATATTTATTTACTTAAAGAAAAGGACAAGTGTTGTATCTTTTGCTTTAATTACTTTGCTATTCTTCCCTGACATACTAAGTGTTCTGTATTCTATTACTGATGCGTTGCTGTCGTGTCATTGTGTTCTGATTACTGGACACGACAGCATCGCATCCTGTTGTCTCTTCTTGTGGGTTTTTTTCTTCTGATTTCAACTTGTGAATAAACCCTGATTTTACCAACTCTAACTCATTATGTTGCCATGATTACAACAACAAGCATAAAAAGAAATCATTTATCCATGTTTAAACAGTGGATTACAGCGTGAGGAGCAAGCGTCAATCTTCTCAAAGAAATTCTGTCTTTTAACAAGCAATGGAAGAGATCGTATATCTATATTTGAATTGTGAATTACACTGTTTGACAATGTGAGTGACTAGCGCCATCTACTGAGGCTTCCCGGGTACTTCATCTGTACTTGCCACCCATTGAAGCTCTTGTGAGATACCATTTGTTATGCTCGTAAATTTGATTTATGGAGGCATAAACTGGGCCGGTTACGACTCCCATACTGCCATCTGCACATTTTCAATGAGTACGATTTAAACCACAAGAAGAAAGCTATCCCTTTGTCTTCTCATCTTGGACTATTTTTAGTCATTTGTGCAGAGTTTTCAGCGTTTTGACTTGGTGAGTCCTTATTTTCATTTCATGACCGTTATTGGTGCTGTTATTTTTTTTTTGCGGCGTTTGAATGTGCGTCACGAGCATCCTAATTCAAATGAGTGTCTCAAGCTTGTGTTATGTGTGGCATCTTAAACTGAACAGTGTACACGTTTGAACTGATGGACATTGAGACTTCCAGATACCTTCAGAGACTTTGGCTTTGCCGGTTGTTGGTAATTTTAACGAGGCTGTTCATCAATTTGATGTTTGAATTGTGCACAAGACTTCTTTTAAAAATAACATTCACGTACCTGCTACTCTGGAATGTGTCCTTATCTCCGTCATAGATCGAGGCATTTCTATGACGTTCTGCTGCTGCTGAAGGACGCTCTGCTGCGCTGAAACGCCTAGAACCACCTGGACTAGCGTCAGAAAACGTGCCGCCATTTTGTGATTCTACTGCCTTCTTGCACTTCAGTAATGCTGTCCTCTGTGGATCTTCCGTCAGTTTGGCAGTGACACATTAAAGTTTTATTCAACGGTGCCTCTACGCAACAACAATGCATCAGTTATGCCGGTTTCCTGTCAATCTCTGTAGCTCTTCAAAGGAAGTTCCTGAACTTTGGAAATGCTGCAATCCACCCACCGTCCTGACTTTGAACTTTGCATTGGTATGGTTGCAAAGTGAAAATTCGAAGTAGGACTGTCGGAAATTATATCAGTTCAGCTTGAACAACACTTTTGCTTATTTTAAATAACTGAATGGGAAGCTATGCAGTCAAGTGGGAGAGTTCGCTCAACGGTGTTTTTTTTTAAAAAAGGGAATGATTTCTTACAATTGTAATATGTAAATGTTTAACTATTATCATTTAATATGCTTCAAATGGGTTATACAGTAATTTAAACAATGCTGTGACATGTTGACAATAGGCAAGTATCAGGAAGCGCACTACGGTATTTAACACCCTCACTGCTTGAGATCTTCCCCTCCTGTGCTGAGGGTCAATGTTAATGGGTGTGGTTATGACAAGCTCAGCTCGTCATGAGCACAGCTCCACTGTGCCTCATGATGAGCTGAGCTCGTCATGAGCATCGAAGGGGTTATTGCAAGTCATGTGATATATACACTGAGTTTTACACTACTCTATATTTTTCTCATGCTGTAAATGGGTGTTTAGCTTACATGGTATGTTTTAGATTTGGCCGATCTAGACATTTTAGGGGTAATGAGTTTCATCTTTTCTTGTAGGGTAGGTGTGCATAGGAGCTGATCTCCATACACTTGTTCATTCCTGCACTGTTCCTATCCTACGCGTTTTTTGTTGTTGTGTTTAACATTAATGTTACCATAGCATCACCTTTTATACGTGTTCATTTAGCAGTGCGAGATATTCTTATTCTCCTGCTACTGTAGTGTTTACACATTAGTTTGTAATGGGAATCGGTTATTTACCTATACTAGTGTGCCTTTGTGCCTTGTGTCCTTGTGCGAAGGGTTTTTGCCCATATTTTTGTGCCTTTATGCAACTATAAGTTGTGCCTTTGTGCCTTGTGCCTTTGAGCGATGGGTTGTGTACTCATACTTTTGAGCCTTTGTGCCTTTATGCAACAATAAGTTGTGCCTTTGTGGCTTGTGCCTTTGAACGATGGGTTATGTACTGTTGAGCCTTTGTGCCTTTATGCGATGGGTTATTTACCCATATTGTGGTGCCTTTGTGCCCTTGTGGATGGGTTAAGCATCTATACTGTTGAGCATTTGTGTCTTTATGCCATTTTAGAACTACGAAAGTGGATAACAATACAACGAAAGTAGAAGGAGCTCTGAAAATGGCTTTGGTCAACTGCCGCTCATTATCAAAACATGCAATTAAAATATCCTTACTAATCCAAGATCTGGATCTTGATATTCTTTTTTTAACCGAAACGTGGCTTGGACCCACGTCTGGCCCAGATATTGTTCAGGCTCTTCCTCCTGGATATCTGATTCAACACAGGGATAGAGGACCTAAGGTTGGAGGAGGGATAGCTATTCTCTATAGGGAGCACCTAATCTGTCGTATGACCGATAGTTCCATCTCTGATTGTGAAAGTGCCCAATTTTCTATTACACTATCACCAGAATTGTCATTCTCAGGACTTTTAATCTACCGTCCACCTGGCTCAACAGGACAATTTCTGGAAGGAATAATCGAAACTACCATAGAGCTAGCTAGCGCGGTCTCGAATTTTATAGTACTGGGAGACCTGAATCTCCATTTCAATAATCCCTCAGACAATATTGCTACAGAATTAACCAAGGATTTAGCTGCATGTTAACTGAGTCTGATAGTTTCACACCCCACCCATTCCAAAGGGAACCTTCTAGACCCTATATTCTCAAATATTGCGGATTTAACATCAGCCGAGCCATATTCAATCCCCTGGACAGACCAGTTGGTCATTCCCTTCACATGGGAGATGCCCAAATCCAGCTTAACGAAACACTTTAACAAAGTCCTGGGTAGGCGCTGGACGAAATTGGAAGTGAATAATTGGCTAGAGGCACTGAAAATAAGTGAGCCCCGGGCCAATCTGGATATTGATAGGGCAAATAAAGACTTTAATCAATGGATTGAACAATCATTGGATAGTGTGCTCCCAAAAAAACATATTACCAATAAGAAAGGCCCCACTAAACAACCCTGGTTTACTTCAGAACTAAGGTCCCTTAAACAGGAATGTAAACGGGTGGAGAGGCAGTGGCGAAAACACTTTGATGAAGAGAAGAAAAACAAATACAGACTCACTATAAAGAAATATAAATATGCCCTTAACATGGCCAAATCCACCTTCTATGCAGAAAAAATTGAGGTCCCCGCCAATGCCCCAAGAGAGATGTTTCAGATAGCTAAATCTCTGTTGAAAGCCCCGCACCCGCCATTATCACCAGCATCCGCTGAGGAAGCTGGCGCTCACTGTGATAATTTGGCAAATTGTTTTGCCGCTAAAATCCAAAAGATCCTCCTTTCCCTTCCTCCCCTATCCATGGAAGAACAAATCCCTTCTCCGGCAGACGATACTGACCCTATTCCGCCTTGCCTTCCCTTCTTCTCCCCCCTTAGTGAAGAGCTTCTACCCCCGCTTTTCAATTCCATAAAAAGCGGCTCTCCGTTAGACCCTGCCCCTATGAACATCTTAAACCTGGCCCTGCATCACATTAGTACGCACATCACTAATCTAGTCAACACCTCACTTGAATCCGGTATGGTACCTCAAGATTGGAAGCTGGCCATGGTCAGGGCTCTGTTAAAAAAGCCACATCTCGATCCTGAAGACTTCTCCAACTACCGTCCCATCTCCCTTCTCCCTGGCATCAGTAAGCTTACTGAAAAATGGGTGAACAAACAGCTAGCATCCTTTTTGGAGACCCATAATTTGCTTCATCCGACTCATACTGGGTTCCGGAGAGGACAGGGAACGGAGATGGCATTGTTGAGGGTGGTCGAGGATTCCAGGAGGATTCTGGACGCAGGTGGCAGCGCGGCCATTATCCTCCTGGACCTCAGTGCCGCCTTTGACACGGTGAATCACCGTGTCCTTCTATCTCGTCTCGGAAGGATTGGGGTCACGGGCAAGGCCCTTATGTGGCTGGAGTCCTTTCTTGGCGACAGATTCTTCAAGGTCTTTTCGGAAAATAGCTGCTCCCGGCCAATACCATTACAGTGTGGGGTGCCACAGGGTTCCTCCCTTAGCCCCACACTGTTTAATGTTTATATGGCGCCCCTGGCGGAAGTAGTAGCTCCTTTTGGAATCCAACTAGTAAGCTACGCTGATGACACCCAGCTAGTTGTCTCTCTTAATTGGGTGGAGTCCCTCCCTTCCAATCTCTGCAGCTGCCTGGAAGCGGTTGCGAAATGGATGGACTTGTCCCACCTTAAATTGAATGGAGGAAAAACTGAGCTGATGCTACTAGGGAAAAAGGCCATATTCAATAATTTGACACACTGGCCCTCCTGCATGGGCTCTGGGCCCACTCCAAAGACCGAGATTAAAAGTCTTGGTTTCTGGTTGGATGCAGAGTTGTCATTTAAGACCCAGGCAAGAAAGACAGTGGCCACCTGTTTCGGACTGCTGAAGACAATTCGAAAAATCCTCCCTCAGCTACCCGAAACAGCTAAGAAAACAGTCCCTTATTCTATCTAGGCTGAACTATGGAAATGCGCTTTATCTTGGAGCCCCTGTCTCGGTTACCCGGCAACTTCAGGTTGCCCAGAACTCTGCAGCAAGGCTACTTACGGGTATCAGCCATCGCACATCAGCCAGACCCGCGCTACGCGCCTTGCACTGGCTTCCCATAAAGGAGCGGGTTCCCTTCAAAATCCTTTGCACGGTCCATAAAACACTTTACGGGAGAGGCCCCCCCAATTTAGAGGACATGATTAGGCCATATAAACCACCTAGGAATCTTAGCTCGAATCAACAAAACCTTCTGGTAACTCCCAGGATCAACAGGGCCCGCACAGGGGGTCGTCTTTTTTCGCATAATGCGGCTAGGTTATGGAATGCTCTTCCTCCATCTCTCCGACAAGAACCTAACCTACTCGCCTTTCGAAAAAAGCTAAAAACTTTCCTGTTCCCTAAAATCTAGATAACACAGGCCTCTGCATCTTTGTAATCCATCTCCCTCTGGTTAGTCCTAAGCGCTGTGATGCTTCCGAGTAGCCATGCGCTATAGAAGAGCCTTTTAATAATAATAATAATAATAATAATAATAATAATAATAATATGCGATGGGTCATTTCCCTTGCAATGGGTTGTCTACCCCATATAGCTTTGAGGTGGGCAGAGAATGAGTGGATATTTTTCTTCTCTCTTTTGTCGTTCACCCTCTCAGTCCTGCACTATTTCCTCTATGGTGTGGTGTGCAGAAACAAAGTTGGGTGTTGTACCATCTCAGCCTTTAGTCACACTACTGCATTGCATTGTTTTACTTGCATATCATTTTCTATTTATTTTCTTCCTTAACTCTTATTAGGCTATACTAGAATGTTTTACAAGCAACGTTTCATTCATTGCTTTCAATTGGGTTTTTTCTCCAAGGGAAGGGGATGTGTGCCATCTTGTAACTGTTTGCACTGTTTCATCCTCCCCTCATTCTAGTCACTTTCTACTACCTATTATTTTCTACCTATTCTTTTCTTTCTTCCTCGCTAATATGAACTGTGTCAATATTGCAAGAATTATAATTTTTATTTTCAAATTGCAATGTTGCAAATGATTGTGTTTTATTGCTATTGAAGGGAAGGGGATATGTTATACCTTCAATCATCTCCTTCTTAGCTGCTCAGCCAGAATGAATGATGTCTGCGTGGAATGTTGGAATGCTTGATGATAGAGAGAGTAGAATGTGAGTGTGCCTGGTTGTGTGTGAAGAATGACAGTTGAAGAGAGTGGGCTGAGCGGCAACCATGCAGCTCCTTGTGGGACCTTCCATATGATCTTCTCAAGACCTCAACAAGACTTCTATAGAACCTGTAACTAATAACTAATAAACCTCTTACGTTGAAAATACCTCCTGGCTACCTGTGGTCATCTGTGGAATTTACCTTACAACAGTGCTCAGTTCTGCCTATACTTAATGATTATGAGTCAAAGGGATGCTCAGTGGTATTTATGCTTGCCGGTGAGGAGTCGTAGAGGTGCTCAGTGTTATTGGTGAGGAGGCATAGAGGTGCCTCTAGTGATTATTTGTTTTGAACCATTTAGGTGCTCTATTTTGTTAGAGGTGTTCACATTTCATTTTCAAATTTCATTTATATGTAGCAGTACTGAACCTTCATTGCTCAAAATGTATTGAGGTGTTCAGTTTCTTTGTGTTAGTGATGAATGAGTGGGTTTGTCATGTGGAGCACATTAACCACACTCAGTTTAACCATGCTCATATCTTCTTTTGTTGTCTTTTGTTGTTGGTACAACCTTCGGTACTCACACCCTCTTTGTGTGTTTAACCTCTTCTCTTTACTATTGCAAAGAAGCTTCTGTGTGTATGTTTGGTGTTCTGTTCTGTTATCCTTTTGCTCCTCTACTTGCTTTTCTCTCTTCCTCATTGTTTCTGTTCAGGGGAAAGGTGTGTTGCATCCTTCTTTCCCTCCTCTTTTCTCTGCTGCTTAGCCAGTCTTTGTCATGTCATGTACTGCTCAATCTGTGTAAGTTGATGTGGATTTGTCAGTTATCTTGGAGGCTGAGCAGCAGGCCAGCTGCTCCTGGTGGGGCTTTTACTGGATCCTTTACTGGAGTCTTTACTGGATTACTACCCTATCTATATGTTGTACCTGATTACTTGACTACCAAGAATAAACATACATCTGGACACAGCAACGGAAGAGACATCCTTATTTTATGAAACTTTACAATTACACTGCCATATGCTTATATCTTTATTGTTTGTATTTGTTGTTTATTCCCTGAGAATTTTTTAAAAAAATGATTGGTCTCCAAAATTTAAAGAGCACTTTCTCTGTCTCTCTCTCGTATGCACAAACAAAGAATCACACAGTAGGACACCATGCATCATGTTGTATATTCTTACTTGGTTCAATATGGCTACTTGGTGTCTGTAGTCCTTTCTTAGTGTTTCTATCTTCTAACCTAGTGGTGTTCTATCTGGTGTGTGGGATTCCAGCCTTGGCAGTTGGTCTGGTCAGCTGTGAGATTTTACTGCTCTGTTGTCTTATCCTATGTAACTTAATAAACCTATCTTAATATCCTGAAGACGTGTCTTGCTGCCTACCTAATCAATTTACAACATTTTGGCGACATCTGAAGCTGACCAGACCAGAGAAGCAGACCAGAAGGAAGATGGATGAACAGCGCAGCACGAGCAAGACCTCACAAACAAGAACCCACCTAACTGCAGCCTGTAACAAGCAGAAAAAGAACTAAAAACCGGAGTAACACAAGAAAGCTTGATGAAATTTGACGCAAACTATAAGAAAAATCAACAAAACAAGCCGCAAGTGAAACGCTTGATAATAAGCATAAAGCAACTGTAAGAAGAAATTTACCTAAGACATTGTGCCACTGCAGTATTAATCCTAAGGTATTGTAACTGCCATTTCAAAGAAATAATTCTATAAGAAAAGAAACTGTTAATTTTAGTTTTTTAAACCTGCTAGAAGGATTCCTCATTTCAAATTTTTCAAATTTATTTATTATGATAACGGAACTCAAAAGAGATCCACATAAGAATTCATAAAGTCATACAACAAAATTCCATAAAAAGTACAAAGAAAATATACATAGTATTAAGTAATCAATATAATGTTAAAAAGCATTTAAAGAAATAAAATAATTTAAAACAAAACATTTCATCGGGGGGATTAAGCATTGCTTCAATGAAATCATAAGCAGTACGAATGCCCAGTTGGAGGCACATAGGTCTTAGCCATTTACGTCTAAATGCCATAAGGGCCGGACAAACGAAAACAACATGGTACATATCCTGGGTATTAAGGTTACAATGATTACAGATATCTGAACTACCATACCATTTGGACAGAAGGCAATTTAACGGGAGCAAATTATACCTTAACAGCAGCATAAATCGCCTAATTCCATGAGGAAGATTCCAGCATATGTATGGTTGGGGAGTTTTTATTTTACAAAATTTACCAATAGGGAACATTCCACTCACCGCTTTACTGGTCCCACTATCAACTCTAAAGCTCAGCTCCCAAGAGGCAGATTTTAAAGATAACTTCAGTTGGGTGTCAGATAATGTGAAAAGACTTTGTTCGTCTAGCTGTAGTAGCGCAACAGCCTGTCGGAAATTCCTCACAATGGAGGAATAAGCGTTAAAGGAACCCAACAACTCATTTTTTATTAGGTATCTCAATGTGCCAGGCATTCCTCTTGCAATGTTATAGAACCAACGCACCACACTCGCAGATGCCTGAGCCCGAGAGCTGCGAAATCCAAATTCTCGTCTTAAAGAGGAGGTAGAATTTGCGGTACTGACAGAGGCTAAATTGCGTAATATTTTTCCTTCAGTAGAATCTAAAAAATTCCAGCATGCCATGTCCACTATTTCTAATCCATAGATTAGGGATGCAGGGATTTTTGCTCGGAAAACCTCGAGCAATATGGAAAAATGCCTTCTGCCAGTCGCTTTGTAGAGGGAAATAAGACTCTTCCCTTGAACAAGGGCTTTTCTGTTGTTATTCTCCGTGTGGGCTTTTTCACTAAGATTGTTCATGACAATCTTACCAAGGAAGGGATAAGATTTCACTACTTCCAATCTTTCACCCCCAATGGACCAGTAGTAATTTTCATATTTGGAATTTCTCTTTCTCTGAAAGCACATTATTTTACTCTTTGAGATATTGATTTTTAAAAAGTGAGCCTTAGCGTAGGAGGACAGGGCTTGTAAGCGGTTATTCAAACCTTTTGGGGTGAGGACCAAGATTAAGACATCATCTGCGTACATTAAGCACGCTATTGGAGCTCTCCCCAAAAGTGGAGCAATACCATTACTGGTTGATAAAATAGCTTTGGGGAGGTCGGCGATATATAGGGAGAATAACAGGGGAGCCAATAGACAGCCCTGTTTCAGACCATTATCTGTGGGTATAACCCTAGACAGTCCTCGCTTGCCACCCATTAAAACTCTGCACCAAGTATCTGTATGTAGTGCGATAACTAATTTTAATAAACTAGATGGTATCTCTAATTTGGTTAACTTACTCCACAGCAGGGGCCTATCCACTTTATCAAAAGCCGTAGAGAAGTCAATGAAAGCCCCAAATACACCCCCTCTACGAACTGAAACATATTTTTCCACCAGGATTTGAAGAGCAGTAAGATTATCCAAAGTACCATGCTGTTTCCTAAATCCAGTCTGTTCCAACGGGAGTATTGCAGATTTCGTTACCCAATCATTTAAACTATTCAATAAACATTTAGAAAAAACTTTGCCTATGGCATCTAAGAGGGCTATTTGTCTATAATTTTGAGGTAAGTCTCTAGCCCCCTTTTTATGGAGCGGGATTAGTAAACTCCCCTTCCAAGAATGTGGAACCGTGCCATTAATAAAGCAAAGTTTAAAGACTGGGTATAAGATTTTTCCCCATAACGTGCTATAGGATTTTAGCACGGAAATTGGGATTTCATCTGGGCCTAGTGCACCAGATGAGCGTAAAGCTTTGATTGCTGCAACTATTTCTAATTCAGAAGGAGGGTCATATGGGGTTGAATCCTCCTGCAGTTTATCAGGACAGAACTTCTCATCATTGCTATTATATAGTTGTTGTATAAAATCAACCCATGTCTGCTCGTTAATGGATATAGGAGAGGGTCTGGATCGCACCCCACATCCTTCTCCAATTAATGACCAGAAAGACTTTACCTGCCCATTCTTAGATGCCTCATGAAGCTTAACCCAGAGAGCATCTTCTTTCTCCCGTTTTAATCTAACCTTTAACCTATTTCTTCTTCTTCTCAGAAGAGAAATTCTCTGCCTACATTCAGGAATAAAGGAAAGATATTGAGCCCTGACTAATTTATTTATTTCTTTATTTAGGTAACGAAGGTCAGGAGGGATTTTAGGAATTGGCTTTCTTGATTGTGGCTTTCGAACTTTAGTTTTTAAAGTTTGTAAAAGAGACGCAAAATAAAATAGCTCTCTACCTTCCCATGAACTTAAATTCTCAGCTGTGTGTTCTAATATATTAGACAAACTTCTAATGGACCCTAAATTCCAATAACATTTCCCTTTATTATTAATGTTCAATAAATCATTACCAATTTTCCATGAATCCCTTTGAGATGATGTTATATTTAGTGTTAAAAGTAGAACATTATGATCATTAAGATCAGTAACTAGAACGGAAAAATCATCTAAGAAACAAAAGAAGGTACTATCAACTATCATATAGTCGAGGATAGAACCACCATTTCCTAATTTGTGAGTGAAATGGGCGGGAATATCCAAAGGGAACCTTCCATTAATTATAATGCAGTCTACCTCGGATAAACTCTCTAATATTAATTTCCCTCTTTTATTTATTTTAATGCTCTCCGGAAAGATAGCTTTAGGTATCATAAATGCTTCCTCTCTTATCTTATTCCTAAATATCTCAAGGGCATACTTAGATATTTTACCATTTAGATCTCCTAGTAGTAAAATGTGGGTTCCTCATTTGTTTCTCTTAACATTAACAAAGCAAGTGTTTATTGCAGATAGAAGGGAAAAACGTTTTTAAGGCAAACAGACAAAAGACTTACTAGAAACCAACCGCATTTTAAAGAAATGTAATTCAGCATATCGAAATGTTAAAGGATTGTAATCAAAATAAATCAGTACTTTGCTGAATGTGCAAAAAAAATTCAACAGCCTATGCCTACTCAAGTCAAACACTTCAAAGCCACTCGCCTCAGCTGTTGTAAAGATAAGAAGCAACCTGGTCAGTGCGACTGTTTGTGCATCGGACCATCACTCACTGTTGTCTTTATCTGTCTGCCTGCTTGCTGTGAGTGAGCTCTGCATCTCTATCTGTCGATCTGTTCTCCTCTGGTGCTTCCGTGATTTTGATGGCGTATTTGAATTTTCAGGCATCTTAGTGGAGAATTTGCACGTTCACAGAGATGCTACAGCGGCAGCCAATGTCAGAGGTTTCCAACCTTTAACCCGAGTAGGACATTGAGCGCATCATTGCGCAATAGTGCGCAACGTCAAGCGGACATTTTGTTCTGGGTTGCCAAGGTCACTGATACTCAATGCCACCGAGCACATTCACAGGACGCCAAGAAGTTGTAACCAGTGGAAGTCACAACATGGTAAAGGAGAGAAATGTAAATTGTAAGTAATCAAAGTCTGACTGTTGTATCTTTTGACCTGCCCAGGACTCCGCAGGCACACGCCAGGAGCACTTACAGACAGAAAAAAACTTTTAATTTGTTGTGATAACTCTGTGTTTTTTAAAATCTAAGCTTACCTAAACAGCTGAGAGCGTTCTTTAGCACACGCCGGCTGCAACGTTTCCCTGACGCCATTCTGGCGAGAATTCTGGCCACGCCCACCTACAGGCCACGCCCCCCAGGCAGCCTATTTAAGCGCCAAACCGAGCGCTGATAACAGACCTGCCCAGGACTCCGCAGGCACACGCCGGGAGCACTTACAGACAGAAAAAACTTTTAATTTGTTGTGATAACTCTGTGTTTTTTAAAATCTAAGCTTACCTAAACAGCTGAGAGCGTTCTTTAGCACACGCCGGCTGCAACGTTTCCCTGACGCCATTCTGGCGAGAATTCTGGCCACGCCCACCTACAGGCCACGCCCCCCAGGCAGCCTATTTAAGCGCCAAACCGAGCGCTGATAACAGACCTGCCCAGGACTCCGCAGGCACACGCCGGGAGCACTTACAGACAGAAAAAACTTTTAATTTGTTGTGATAACTCTGTGTTTTTTAAAATCGAAGCTTACCTAAACAGCTGAGAGCGTTCTTTAGCACACGCCGGCTGCAACGTTTCCCTGACGCCATTCTGGCGAGAATTTTGGCCACGCCCACCTACAGGCCACGCCCCCTCAAATTGCCAATATCATGTGTTGCCAGAGGAAGCGCAGCGGACGAGCGCCGTTTGCGCGCCTAAGGCGCGCCTAGGGCAAGCCCGTCTGCGCCCGTCCGCGCCCGACCGGGGCCAGGGGCCCAAACCCCTACATCTCCCACGCGCCACAGACAGTGTTACACTAGTAAGAGATTGAGAGACCTTTGCCCCGTTTTACCTACCCACTGTCATCACACAATGGAGCCACTGGACCTAGGTCCATGCCCTCATTGCTCATTTAGAGGAAGCTGCTTAGCGCCACTAGTCCTTAACCCTGAAGCGACGCTTGTTAAGGGGGGTCTCCTAAACTGCAGATCCATTAGCAAACACTCTCTTCAGCTATGGGATCTCATACTGGATGAGGACTTGCAGATATTGTTCTTAACGGAGACATGGCTGGGAGAACACTCTGATCCAGACATAGTGGACACTATCCCACCAGGCTACACCCTCCACAGACTTGACAGGATAAAAGGTAGGGGAGGAGGTATTGCCATTATCGTCAAACACCCGTTCGAGTGTGTCTTAAAGCCAGTAAAAATTGATGACAGCGAAGCAGGCGAATTCAGCGTTAAAATGACTCAACATGAGAACATCTCGGGCATCCTAATTTATAGACCTCCTGGGTCCCTGGGCAACTTCCGCAGTAGCCTACTAGAAGGGGTTGCTCAGACCGCAATTAAACACAATAAAGTTCTGGTGCTGGGTGACTTAAACCTACACCTAGAGGATCCCGTACAGAAGGAGGCAGAGGATGTTCGTCTGGTCTTACAAGAATTACAGCTCAACCTGCTAAGTGTCGCAGCTACACATCAGAGGGGTCACTGTTTGGACCCTATCTTTGCGAGCTGGGATATGATAAAAGTACTCACCCCTTGTCAGCTCCCGTGGACTGACCACTTCCTGGTCCCATTTCAATGCTTTTACCAGACTGCCAAGACCATTGACAATGGGAAAGGAAACACTATGAAACGCAAATGGAGACAATACTCCAAAGAAAACTTTATAGACGCCATCCAGAAAGCACAACCCCTACGTTCCACGGATAGTGATCAGGCGAACAAGGATTTTAATCTACTTGTAACTGCCACCTTGGATGAGCTAGCTCCCATGTGCAAGGGTAAAACTAGAGAGGGAAGACAACGCACTGCCCCATGGTTCACCACAGAACTACAGCAAATAAAATCTAACTGCAAAAAGCTTGAAAGGACCTGGAGAAGGAACCCGAGTGAACAAGCAAAAAACAGCTATAGCTCAGCTCATCGGAGCTATCAGTACGCGGTGCGTAGAGCAAAAGCTAAATACTTTCAGACGCGTATTGAGGATGCCGAGTGCTCATCGCGAGAACTGTTCAAAATTTATAAAGAAATATCTCTAGTCTCTAGCTCTAATACCCCTACTAAGACCTCCATGGAAGGATGCAATAAAATCGCTGACTTTTTTTCCAATAAAGTCAAGAAGATTTACGCTTCCTTCTCTCAACAACCAGAAAAGGGTATAGATTTTACAGCAGACAGCTCACGGACAGCCCCGGATTACTCACTACTAAAGTTCAATGTCCCCGCAGCTGACAAACTAATAAAGATCTGTCAAAGTGTGAAGTCTGGGTCCCCTAATGATCCGGCCCCGGCCTGGGTACTCTCAGAGGGCCTAACAGCCCTGGAACCTCACATCAGACACGTCCTACAAACCTCCTTTTCCACTCAACAGGTCCCGATGGAGTGGAATAAGGCCATAGTACTGCCAATAAGGAAAAAACCGAATGTAAGCTTGGAGGTACTGGAAAACCTCAGACCTATTTCCTTATTACCGTACGTGGCGAAGGTGGCTGAGAAGGTGGTTAACGCTCAGCTCACAGAGCACCTGGAAAAATGGAATTTGCTCCATCCCTCACAATCAGGATTCAGGGCGGGCTACTCCACGGAGACGGCCCTCTTAAGAGCTACTGAGACTTTAAGAGCAGGGGCAGATGCAGGGCATACTATGGCCTTGATCATGCTCGACCTAAGTGCGGCTTTTGACACCGTAGCACATTCCATCCTGCTACGGTGTCTGCATGAAGCCGGGGTCGCTGGTCCTGCGCTGTGCTGGCTGCAATCGTTTCTGACGGAAAGATGTTTCCAGGTACAGCAAGGGACTTGCCGCTCAGTGGAGATGTCACTAGACCAGGGAGTGCCTCAGGGCTCAGCTCTGAGCCCCACTCTCTTTAACCTATACATGGCCTCCCTAGGGAAAGTGGTTCACTCTTATGGGGTGGAATTGGTGTCGTACGCTGACGACACCCAGCTGCTTATCTCCCTATGCAGAACGCCTCCAACACCCCTAACAACTTTAAATCCTGTATGCAGGCACTAGCAGAGTGGATGGATGCCCATTGTTTAAAACTCAATGGATCTAAAACAGAGGTGCTGGTGGTAGGGGGAAAAAGCGAAAACTGGTCGGCTGAGTGGTGGCCTTCATGTCTGGCCCCACCCCCATACCATGTCAGGAGGGTAAGAATTTAGGAATCTGGATGAATCCTGCTCTCTCATATGATGGCCACATCAGGCGTCTTGTGGGCAAATGTTTTGGAGTATTAAAGACTCTAAACAAAACTTTAGACCTCCTCCCTCTATCGGCCAGAAGGACACTAACGCAGGCACTGGTGACCTCGCGATTAGATTATGGCAACATCTTGTTCCTTGGGGCAACCGAGGGTAGCATAGGTCGCCTTCAAGTCATACAGAACTCCGCCGCCAGACTGGTGCTAAGAAGACCCAGGAGAGCCAACTCGAAAATGGCGCTGGATGCGCTTCATTGGCTACCTGTGAAGAAGCGTGTGCTGTATAAGTGCCTCCTCTTCTGTCACCGCATCGTCTGGGACAGGTCACCGACTTACCTAAAGGATCTAGTCAGCAGATATGAACCAACTAGGACCCTCCGTTCGAAGGCCGCCGGACTGCTGACAGTCCCTAGGATTAGGAAGGCTAGAATGGGTGGACGCTCCTTCGCACTCCAAGCAGCTCAACAATGGAACCTACTTCCCCCTGCTCTGAGACTGTAGTGCAGTGAAACTCGGTTTAGGGCTCTGCTTAAAACTCATCTATACACTTCATAGTTCCTGGTAGTTGGTCTGCTGATCCATGGACAGTGTCAGCGCGGGGACACGCCGTGATGGCGTTACTGAGCGCTCTACAAACTTTATATTATTATTTATTTATTTCCTTATTAATGCGGTGCTAAAAGGAATTCAATCCATTCCTGACACGGAAAGAGAGAGAATACCGTGTTCTCTGTCAAGATTAGTTTGCCTAGGATATCACAAGTTAACTTTATATCTAAAACGAGCCTTATTGAATTTTCGCGACATTTTAAAGACTGTTACTGGGTTAAATATGGTGCAATACTGCCATCTTGTGGATTTTTGAAATAATTTGTTCGGCTCATTTTTTTATAAATGAAGAATTCGTCCTCACAATATAGTTTTCATTTGCAATTCTCAATTAAATTAAAGGATTGGGTGCAAAAGTGAGAAGGGTCTTGTTAAAAACTATTACAGCAAATTGTTTAATGGTGATCAAAATCTCAGAAGAAGAAGCACAAAAAGATGTATTTGTAGAATCTGTATTACAAATTTAAATTGGAAAGATTTGTTTGGCAGCCACCATCAATTCCTGCAGGGAGTAATTTGTTTATTCCAGTTTTTGGCACAGATCAAATCAAAGACAAGTAATGCAACTGGAATTTAGAAAGTGGTTTTTGACAATGACCTGCAAAAGTATGGCAGGTGAGATGCAAATCTAATGGGACTCAAACTACAATTCAGTGAAAATGAAGGACTGGTTAGTACCGGGAGTGGCCAAAGCTAGTCCAAGGAACTGCAGAACCACAACAGGGACAAAGGTCCCAGAACCAGGAGTGGACAAAGGTCCCGGAAGTGGTCTCAAGTGGAAGTGGGCAAACGCCTCAGTGCCACAACAGTATGTCCTGAGACCTAGATGGAGACTCCTGTGGTCTAAGGAGACAAATGTTCTAAAAAGGAGATAAAGGTCTCAGAGAGGAAAGAGAACAAAGGAGAGTCGACAAATCAAATTCCAGGACCTGCAGAACTAGGAAATGGGAGTGGGCAAAAGATGCCCCAGAACTGGAAGGGGACAAAGGCCCCAGAATTACGACCGGGAGAGGACAAAACTACTCTCAGGAGTGGACAATGGATGTCCCAGGACCGGCAGAACTAGAATGGGGCAACGGATGTCCCAGAATCAGTACCGGGAGTGGACAAAGGGAGTCCCAGGACCGGGAGAATTCACGACAGAGATTCGTGACGGACAAGAGTTCCAGTATCATGACAGAAAGTTGTGACAAGGTGGTTCTTTGAACCGGAATAAATGTTGCACGTTTAGAACCATGTTTATAGCCCACAGTACTTAGACAGTTTGTCCACAAAAGAAATAAAATTTAATGGTAACTTAGAGGCCCAACCACAACTTCAGGTCCATAACCCGAGAAAAAGAACAAGAACCTAGACACCTGGTTTAAAATTTCATATTGGACTGAACGAGAACTAGCTCCAAATGTTTCTACGGGAACATTCTTCCAGAACTGTTTAAGAATTGGAGACTTTTGTTGATCTGTTCTATCTTCAACAAGGAGCGTGAAGCCGTGACCGACAAACACCGATATGGAGAAAGTAAACTGTCTATTCCCGTTTTTGCTGGCCACAATGACAGATTGTAGAGAGTAGACTGGCTCTTCATGTTTTGTTGATCGAAGGGGAGAAGTTGGTCTGCCACTGTTTAGATTCTGAACCTCAATGAGAGTAATGCAATTGGATATTTTGGAGTTGACCTGGAGTAAACTAAACATGTGCATTGGTAATATATTGGTAATATAATTTGAACAAGGACAGAGAGTCTAGAATCTAGAAAGTTAAGAACTGGAACAAAGAATTGTTTTAATGGTGATGTGAAATAGCACATATATATAATAAAGTTTTAGAAGAAGCGCAGAAAAGCGAGCTACAAGCCAAGTGAGGCAGAAGAAAATCAGACTTAATGCAAGAAGATTTTTTTTGAAAGACTGTAGATTCCAAGAGATGAAATGTTATTTGGAAAATTGAAATCCAAGGACTGTCAGAACCATAGCGGGACAAAAGTAAGGTACCAGAATCGTTACCAGGAGAGGACGAGGAATGTCCCAGGACCGGAAAGGGACAAAGATCCCAGAATCATTACCGGGAGAGGACGAAGAATGTCCCAGGATCGGAAAGGGACAAAGATCGCAGAATTGTTACCGGGACAGGACAAAGAATGTCCCAGGACCGGAGGAAGACAAAAGTCTCACAATTAGTACCAGAAGTGGACAAGGGGAGTCCCAGGACCGGCAGAATTCACGACAGAGATTCGTGATGGACAAGAGTTCCAGTATCACGACAGAAAGTTGTGAAAAGGTGGTTCTTTGAATAGGGATAAATGTTCTGCGTTTAGAACCAGACTAGCCCACAGTACTGAGACAGTTTGTCCACAAGAGAAAGGAAATTTAAAGGAAATTCAGAGGCCGAACAACAACCAGAGGCTCACAACCCGAGGAAAAGATCCAGAACCTAGACACCTGGTCCAGAACTAGATTTTGGACTATAAGAAAACTGGCTCCAAATTTATCTTTGGGAACATTCTTCCAGAACTGTTCTATCTTCAAAATTAGCGAGAATACGCGAGGGACAATTACTGATTGGAGAAAGTGAACTCTATATTTCCGTTTTTGATGTCCACAATGATGGATTGTAGAGAGTAGACTGGCTCTTCATTTTTCTGTCAATCGAAGGGGAGAAGGTGGTCATCATGATCTTCATCATTCTCATCTTGATCCTGATTCTCTTCCTTCGTGTTCTGGAAGTTCATGAGGTCCCTGACCTCCTAAGTGTTATATGTTTCCTTCTTCGTGTTTCTCCATGCTTTAACTTTTACTATGTGTTTGAGTCTTTTATTTGTGTTTTGTTTGTAAGGGTAGAAGATGTGTTGTATATTCTTACTTGGTTCAATATGGCTACTTGGTGTCTGTAGTACTTTCTTAGTGTTTCTTAGTGTTTCTATCTTCTAACCTAGTAGTGTTCTATCTGGTGTGTGGGGTTTCAGCCTTGGCAGTTGGTCTGGTCAGCTGTGAGGTTTTACTACTCTGCTGTCTTATCCTATGTAACTTAATAAACCTATCTTAATATCCTGAAGACGTGTCTTGCTGCCTACCTAATTTATTTACAACACATCAATTAATACCTGTATCTTCAGTATCTCCTGTCCTGTCTCGCCATCCCACTGCTGGGCCACATCAGAAACCCACCAGCTCTTCGATCTGCAGGGCTGCTTGATAGACCCAATGCTGCTCTGGCACATACTATAACAGTGTGATTGAGTACATGAGCCCTGCAAACTTAGCCATTCACCATCAGTAACAGCATAAAAACAGGCCATTTTGCATGCCCTGACGGTGCTGTAAAACACACTGTGTGAACTTGGGCAGAGCACAGTAGCAGCATTTCGTCATCGTTACCTAGTATATCACAAAACAGACATTATGTCTTCATTCATACTACCAACATGCTGCTTTATGGCAGCTTCAGAGCACTTTGTGGTATGACTGAGAGCAATCGGAGGCAACAGAGATACTGAGGAAACTCAAGATTTATGAATTTGAAGCACTGCATAGGGACGGGTGCTTCAGGATTATAGAAAATACTCTTCCATGGTATTATTATGCAGAGTTCATCAAATTCTAATGTGCATTCCGGTTATCACATCATATTCTAATGTATATTCTAATTCGTAAAAATTCCAAAGAGTACTTTGGGGAGGCAGTGTGGGTTTGCAAGCCGATAAAGTAAAAAACATAAAACACAATTTTACCATAGCCCAACATGCAAAGTTACATCCAAGTTATAAAGTAGCACATCTTGAAGTCAAAACAAATAGCTTAGAACGTCACTCAAAATATCATGCAGCTCGTATGAAAAAATAAAACGCCCTGGCTGTTTTCGATAAAACACAACTGTGTGATATCTTGTTTTCATCTGTATAAACCTGAAGTTGGCAGACGCTTTAAGGCTTTTGGTCTGTTGTTTAGTTTTATTAGTAAGACAAAGAAAATCTTTTTCAAAATTGTTTTTTTTAAAAACGTAGTTGTACTTTAGAGAGCGTTAGATCTCTGTCTCTAATCTTTCATCATAAAACAATACATTCAGCCACCTAAAATAATTTTTTACTCCTCATCAGGGAACGGCCTTGCTCCAGGTATTCACGTTTGCATTTCAAAAGGCCTCAAATAGTCTTAATGAATATTTGATAACCTGGGATTCATTTGGCATTCAAGGATCGAAATAACTTTTAGTAAAGTATCTGGGCGAGGGGGAATCTAAAGTCTCAGTTTGTAATGACCTAAAATACTTAAAAGTGATCTCGAGCAAAAGTGAAAAGAACTGTGATTGTACATGAGTAAATCTTCGCATTTTGGCAAATAGGTATAGTAGTTCCATTGTCAGTTAACTTAACACCCTTGGTGGAGACTGGCCGATTAGGACATGGTAGGCATGGATGCACCATTTTCCAGCTGCCACTTAATGGCAATAACTCAAACCATCCTCGTAGCTTCTAACCATTGTACAAATGCATAATACATGTGACTGGGTTGCAGTTCAGTCATGACACTCCTTCCAGTTGCAGTGCAAATGCAGAAAAAAGTGCAGGTAGTTTACAGGTGCAAACTCACCCCATCAGACCAGACTTTCCTCGTATCCCTCCCTCCCCTGGTTATTGGCTAAGACTAAACAACCCATTCCACTTTCTTTCCTGCCCCCTTCAACTTCATTAGGACCCACCTTTCAAAATACAAGAACAGGCTTTGCAATTCGAATGCAACTTCTAATATTGGCTCATCTCCTACTCTTCCAACCCAAACCTTTTCTCTCCTTACTAACTACCCTTAATCTCTCAACCACTGTCCTCTACACACTTTCCTCAATGGACCACCCCACTTATCATTACACTACCAATAAATAATACACTCCCGTGCGCCTATGACCTGATCTTAAATCAGGACCTTCTGTTGATCACCAAACCCTTACTAGGAAATGATACAGTCTGTATCCTTTAGAAGACTATTCATCGGATCTTGACACCTTTCGGAAACTGCCCTAGAAGACCGAAGGATGACCAGAAGAATCTTAAAGAGTTTACCACGACCAAACTCAAATTACTCATCATCCACTACTCACTCTCCCCTACCTTCCCATGATATGTCAAGTTGATATACAAACTTCCTCCAAACAATAAGTTAAAGTGTTCATAGACAGCTTTGTATTTGCCCCCTCTAATATCACTGTGAGCCACTACAAACTTCAGTATTCTGGAGAACGGAACATCGGCTTTGACCTGTTGAACCTTACATAACAAAATTCTTCTGACAAACATGGAGGGTCCCGTTCTACCTGGGTGGGCAGATCCCACACACTCCGCAGCTGAGAATTCGCGTCTGCCACCCCCTCACCGGAGGAAGAGCCGCTCCAGAGATTGCAGCAGCATGAATTGCTTTTCTCCCTGCCCGGCCAAGCTGAGTAGTCCATCGATAAATCCAGACCCGCGGCTTGACCATATGCTTGCGGGCCAGATTGGAGGTCGCTGGTGTCTTTCTTTTTTTCTGTGCTGCCACCTTTGGAGGCATGTTGTATCTGCAGCGCTCCTACCAGTCCCTGGGCTGGTTTTAAGGGATTTTTGGAGCTTGGGTTGGGCCCTGGAGGGCTCATGGATATTGCTGAGCGTTATGTCCTGAGTTCAATGCTATTCATGCCCAGCATGTAAAATCTTACTGTGATGACAAGTCATAGAATGTTGTGAGTCAAATAGTCACAATTGACTGGGCTGAGCAGCATGCTGGCTACTCCTGGTGGGGTCTATTGTACCATCATGAATAAAGCTACCTGAAACTCAACATGCGTACATGACTCAATCACTACAAGTTTTTGGTGACGATCCTGAAGCGAACTGTAGTATGTGCTTTATTACTTTAGTTTTATTCATGTATCTTGTTATGGTAGAACCGTATTATGTGAGTTTCCCTTTAAGCACATTAGTTTTACTCATTTGAATGGCTAAGTTCTATGTTCTAGTGTGTTCATGTGTACTCTGGCATCAGTTCATGCAGACAGGTGATCTACTAGGACGTGCTCTTTTATATGGAATAAACTTCTTCCTAATTCGATTGGATTTCTTGTTTATTTCCAATTCCATGATACTACAAAAACTGGCGACGATCGGGATTTTCAAAGAACCGTAAGAAGAATTGGAATTTGGATTACTTCTTCTTCATTATTACTTTGTTTTACATTGAACTTTAGAAAAAGTATTATTTTTTTAAATCTCAAGAAGTATTTATCTTCATTTTGCCTGTTGGTATGAAGGATTCAGTTATTCATTTTCTACATATATTCTGCTTGAAACCGTGAGTACACCGTTGGATTTGAATTCTTATTTAAGGAACTAACAGACTGCCTTCCGTTTAAAATCTATATATTTTTTTTCTTCTTTCTTCAACAATTATTTTGAGGCATTTTTCTAAGACTTTGTGCATTTTTGAAAGGCTTTGTTTACCTTCAAAATTTCTTCGTGGTTGTTACGCGCACCCTCGAGCTCCTCAACGCTCCAACGCCGATCAACGTAAGTTGTGCTCCCCACGAGCACTCTTTGTTTTCCTGTTGTTGCTTAGCGACCTTACACGCTAAAGAGGTAGCGCACGTCTGAAGTCGCGCTGCGTTCCACACGTTGACCTTACATGCTTAAGAGGTAGCGCACGTCTGAGGTCGCGCTGCGTCCCACACGTTGTGCGTGCCTCCATCTTGGATTTTTAAAAAAATTCTTCAAAGCTTGTTTTTTTTTCCATAATTGAGCACGTCAATTCTTCAACTATCCTACGGATTTGTTCAACATTCTTACATTATCACTTACAACGTGAGTTTATTCGATTTAATTTGTTCTGTTTTGAAAAAAAAAAATTCTTTCTCCTCATTTTATTGAAGAACATGAGTATTGAGAATTCTAGTGGTAATTCTGCTTCTGCTTCTGGTTCTACTACAAACAGCTCGTTATCTTGTTCTTGTATTAACATCAATATCAGTACTCCCAAAGAATTTTTAACTTCTCCTGGTGAACCAATCATTAAGTGGTCTGAATGGAAAGATTATTTCCTTAATTATATAGCCACTTTGGAAGACAATGTTGGAATCTTAACACCTGAACGTAAAATGAGAATGCTTTTGCATAGTCTCGGTCCAGAAGGACTAAGAGTTTACAACCAAATGCAGAAACCAGATGGATCAGGCGATTTTGACACTTTTAGTGCAGGTTTATCTGATTTGACTGAACATTATTCACCTACAGTTTGTATTGGTGTCACTAGACGCGCATTCTTTAAAAGAAAACAGTTGGAGAATGAGTCTGTAGAGGAGTATGTTTCGCAACTAAAATTACTAGCTATGCATTTTATATTTGGTGTGTTGCATGATGAACTTATTCGCAACCAAGTTGTTGTCTGCTCAAGAAATAAGAGTATTCAAGATAGACTTTGGATTGAAGGAGAGTCTAGTTTGAAAGATGTAATTACACTATTAAAAAAAGCAGAGCTTTCCGACAGGAGTTCTAAGGCTCTTTCAGAACAAACTGAATCTCCTATTACCTCTACATCTACTTCAGGTGTCAACAAGGTTTCCGTCAATAAAAAGAGTAAAGATATGTCAAAAAAAAAGAATTACAAGAATTTTCAGACCAATAAGGGATTTCAAAAAGGTTCTTTCAAGCAGAAACCATTTTTTAAGCAGACGTACGATAAGAACAATACTTCTTTTGCTTGTTATCGTTGTGGGGATAAGAATCACAACGCTGGTTTTGACAAATGACCTGCAAGATCTGTGAAATGCTCTAATTGTGGAGTCCTAGGACATTATGCTAAAGTTTGCAACAGGAGTTCATTCCAACGACCCAAAGTTTCTTGTATTAATGACACTGATTCTTCTGACTATGATTCTGACTTTAATAATTCTTCATCTCCAGCTACAGGGAAAATTCAGTGTAATATTATTTTAAGTGTTGATGAATGTGTCAAAAGTAAACCTTTATGCATTGTTAAGTTTGGAGGAATTCCAGTTCAAGTAGAAGCAGATTCAGGCTCACCTTATGCTATTATTAACAAGGAGGTATGGGAGAAGGAATTAGTTAGCGATTTGGGTCCTCATCTTGAGCCTACTGACATTTCACCCGATAGCTTCACTGGTAACAAAACTGAAATGTTAGGATTTCGTCCTTTAATGTTCGAATTTAAAACTCGCACTGCATTTTGTAAATTGTACATTGCTATTTATGGTCCATCTGTTTTAGGTTGGAGGGATCAAAAATCGTTACATATCATTCTGGATCCAAACAGTCCTGAACAAGTTCTTGTTGTTGGTGTGGGAGTGGACACAAAAAAATGGGTTTTAAGGGAGTTTCCCAATGTGTTTTCAAGTAAGATTGGTAAATTCAAGGTATTTTCACATCTTATTAGACAGAAAAGTGATGCAATCCCAAAAATTCATAAAGTTCGAAATATTCCTTTGATTGTCAAAGACAAGATAATGGTATTATTCAACCCATCGAAGCTGCTGAGTGGATTTCTCCATTGGTCGTTGCGAGACGTGCCAATGGAAAGATATGTTTATGTGTTGACCTTCGCAATTTAAATCAAAATATAATTGTTGATCAGTATCCTTTGCCTAGGATCGATGAAATGTTATCATTAACTCGTGGTGCGAAGTTCTTTTCTACGCTGGATTTATCTTCAGCGTATCACCAAATTCCCTTGCACCATTCTTGTTGAGACCTGACAGCATTTTGTACCCCTTTTGGATGTTTTCGTTTTCGTAGAATGCCTTTTGGGTTAGCTTCCGCTGCTGCGGTTTTTCAAAGGCTTATGTCACAGCTTTTTGGAGAATTGCATGGCGCCATCTTTTTTCAAGATGATATACTCATCATGGGTAAGAATTCTTCTCAACATGACTCAAGATTGAGGAATAATTTAAGTATTCTTGATGAAAGATGTCTCACTGCTGAGGTTTCTAAATGTAAATTTTCAGAAAATAAAGTGGTGTACTTGGGGCATGAAATAGGAGAACAAGGTATTAGACCAAAAACTAAGTTGGTTAGGGCTATTTTGGATGCTCCATCTCCTAAGTCCAAAGATGATTTAAGATCATTCTTGGGCTTGGCAGAATTTAATTCTAAGTTTGTATCTAATTTTTCTGAAAAAACATTTCATATGAGGAGTCTACTAAAGAGTAAGGTTTCCTTTGTGTGGGCTGAAGAATGTCAGCAAGCTTTTGATCTCATAAAGAAAGCTGTTTGTAGTGCTCCAAATCTTCAAGGATTCGATCCAGCTGCCACCACATTTATAACCACAGATGCTAGTTCAAAGGGTTTGGGTGCAGTTTTGAGTCAACTTTCTGAATACAGTCAAGAAGTGATAATTGCATTCGCTTCTAGATCTTTGACTCCCACGGAAGAAAAGTATTCCGTGATTAAGCGAGAAACATTAGCTGTTGTGTGAGCACTGGAACATTTTAGAAAATTTGTGTGGGGGAAATTTTTCTATGTTAGATATGATCACAAACCACTTACAAAGTTACTAACTACTGATGGTTTTTTTTAAAGCTACTGCTCGTATAGCAAGGTTGTCTATGCACCTACAAGATTTCATATTTGAAGTTAAGTATGTTCCAGGGGCTAAAAATGTTATTGCGGATTTTTTGAGTAGGTTTTCCTTACCAATTTTTGAGGCTGATAGGAACCCTTGGAATGATTTTTCAGTTGCTAGTGTGATTGCTAATGATAACGTTTTTAACTCTATTTCTCTGGAGCAGTGGATTAAGGCTGATTCTGAAGACAGTGTTTTGGGTATTGTAAAGTCTAAAGTTGTTTCTGGTTGGAGTGATTTTTCTAAAAGGAAATTAGATGATACTTTGAGAGGTTTTTGGGAAGTCAAAGATGAGCTTTCTGTTTGTGATCATTTTCTTAACAGAGGTGATAAGATAATTCCTCCGGAATCTTTAAGAGATAGAATTGTACAGTTGTCCCATGAAGGTCATCCAGGGATTTCTCGTACTAAATCTAGGGTGAGAGACCAGTATTGGTGGCCTGGGATGGACGGTAAAATTGAGAAATTCGTTAGGCAGTGTGTCAGTTGTGGACTTCTGACAAATCTAAGAAGACTTTTAATCTACCATTGGGGGAAGTAACTTCTCCTAATCTTCTTTGGGAGGATTTGGCAATGGACGTTATAGGTCCTATTTCTTGGTTTGATCAAACAGTAAAATTTATCATGGTTGTGGCAGATCTGTTTTCAGGGTGGTTTGAATAAAAGTGGTTGATAAAGTCAATGCTGTTTGTGTTATTGAATTTTTTGAAAAATGTTTTGTTCAAGAAGGCTATCCTGCATCTATTCTTACAGACAATGGCACACAGTTTAAGTCTAAAGATATGCAGTTGTTCTTTGTCTCTAAAGGTATTAAACATAAACTGTCCCCATTGTATCATCCTTCTTGCAATGGAGTTGTGGAGAGACTTAACCGGATTATTAAAAGTACGTTACAGTTGTGTGTTAAGTCTAAACTTGAATGGAACAGTGAGTTGTTGAAAATGCTATTGGCCTATCGAGTGACACCGCATCCTTCTTTAGGTATGAGTCCATTTTTATTCTTATGAGATGTAGAAAATCACTTTCTAAAACTAATCCTAGTTGGATGAAGAAGAATGAAATGTGTTTCTATGATGTTGATGAAGTAAAATCTAATCTTGCTGTGTCCCAAACTAAAAATAGGATTTATTATAATACCAAACATGGATCTAAACCTGTTCAGTTGCATGTCGGGCAATGGGTTTCTGTTAAAAATCCTAGGAGAGTTTGTAAAGGTCAGAGTAAATTTAGCTCTCCAAAGAAAATTGTTAAAGTTCATCAGAATTCTGTTACTTTGGAAAATGGTGAAAAATGACATCTTAGTCGTTTAGCTCTAACACAAACTTTGGTTGTCAGTCATCCTACTGATGGTAGAAACAATTCTCGTGGACATTTTTGGTGATATGACAAGCATGAAAATGATGAAGGAGATTCGAACAATCTTGAAAATCATTTTACTCAAGATGTACCATCTTGTTCATTAGAGAAGAATGTTATTGTAGAAGATTGTTGTATCAATGACAATGATACATTTGTTAATCAGAAATCTTCATTTGGTAGAACTGTTAAGAAACCTATGAAATTTAAAGAATTTATTGTGTATAAGTATTTTTTTTTTGTTGTTTTTTTTTTTTTTTTAAAGGGAAGATATGTAGTATGTGCTTTATTACTTTAGTTTTATTCATGTATCTTGTTATGGTAGAACCTTATTATGTATTATGTGAGTTTCCCTTTAAGCACATTAGTTGTACTCATTTGAATGGCTAAGTTCTATGTTCTAGTGTGTTCATGTGTACTCTGGCATCAGTTCATGCAGACAGGTGATCTACTAGGACGTGCTCTTTTATATGGAATAAACTTCTTCCTAATTCGATTGGATTTCTTGTTTATTTCCAATTCCATGATACTACACGAACCTGCATCTTTCACCTCTTCAAAGAACTTCAAGCAACCTTAAAAATACAGAACCTACTGCAACTCAAGTTAAATTAAGCCAACTGGCATCCTGGCCCCAACAGTGACCTCCCATTGGTCGCCCACAGCTGTCTGCCTCTTGTTCCTGTGCGTCTGGGGAAGTTCTACTTCTAGAGCTGCCCTTTCAGTTTTGGGCATCTACTCCCCATCATCTCTACGTGTCTCTGCTGTTCCTTCTATGATGTTAAGCCTGCCTTTCAACAACGTCTGCGACCTGTGCTGTTGCCTTCAGTGAGGGTAAGCCTACTCTATGCTGTCTGGAAGAAGTGTGTTTCTGGCTCAATGCTGTGTAGCCTGCCATTTTTCATTGTCTGCATGCTGGGGAGGAAGAGTACTGCTTGCGTATTGCTATCCCTGTTTGTGCTGTGCCTTCTTTGTGCCGGATATACAGTGTTACTTGCCACTCACTGACGTTTTCACTGTCCTGGCAAGAAGAGTGGTATCTACTGTCTCCTGGAAACCTCTGCCATTTAACTGTCTGTTCAGCATCAAGTTTTTTCAGCCAGAGAAAGGAGCTACTGCCAGAACGTCTTCTTGTGTATGCTGCAACATCTTTTCGGAGCTGGTATGTTTAGTGTGTCAGAGACTGAGTTTCCATGTTTACTGGTGTGTGGGGCATTGTATTTCAGTGTCTTGGGAGCCGGTAGGGTTTACCTGTGCACCATGGCAGTTGAACTTCTCACATTCAAATACCTCGAGACCCTCCACCGCGTGCACACTCTCAAAACACGCAGTTTCACCATACTTACCATGCCTCTGTGGTGTCTTCTGTGACGTACACACGCTCTTCAAGCTCATTGCAGTAGAAGACGTTTGGGCACACGCTTTTACCGCAAGTCATCCAGCGCATCTTCAAGGGTACGTGCCGCCACGTTGAGTTTGGCATATCATTGCCTATTGGGTTTCGTCTGTTCACGTCAGGTCCTTGCATAGTTCCTTGCCAACCATGTGTTGGTTTCTGTTCAATAAAGTTTGTCTATTGTTGAAAAGGACTTGCAACAACGAGGGACGCGAGGGATTAAGCCCTTCTTCACTGTGTGGTTTTTGCCTTCTGTCATTGATGTCATTACGAGTCAGCCTGCAACCGCGAGTACTCTCAACAAGCCTTGAGGTAGTGTTGGTACTATGCGGTGGTTAGTGACAGTTCCAGGGAACTATTCTGTAGTGGAATGGTGAGACCTTTATTAGTAACTTCTTCTGGTGCACTCGCATTTGCACCAGAAGAAGCATTCCCCACCCCAGCGCCTTGAGACCCTCATGGGTGAGTAGTGCGCTTTACAAATTATATGATTGATTGATTGATTGATTTGGCTCTATCGCTCATGCCATCAAACTGCTTATTTTTATTTGCGCCAACCAAAAGATTTAAGCTAGCCCTTATCGTATTCTCTGCGTTTTTCTTATGGGCATTCTGCACTCTGTGAAGGGACGCTTTGCTATAAAACTCTCATTGGTTGGAGGTTGCTTCACAAGCCCTCGAGTTGCGAGTTGTCTGGCACATGCTCGTTTTTCATGGTTCCTTTGTATACCTGTGCTTCTCTTCACTCCTGTGACAGGCACACCACATTTTAAGTCTTCCTGTCTGTTCTCTGGTGCACAGCATTACGTTTCAGTATGCCTTTATTGTCATGTCCTTTACTCCACCTTCAACCATCTGTACTTATGCTGTTAGCACCTTCGAGTCTGAAGGTTTGTTCTTAAGGCATTTGGTTGGTGTTCATCTTTTATTCCTTACATTTTGGGTTAACATTCCCTGTACATTTAAAATCACAAACATACTGTGATGATTGTTACCCTTTCAGGAGGGACGCTTCATGCAATTGTTGCTGGGGTGAGTAGTCGCTCACCGGCATTGGTCGCATGTCATGGTCATTACGTTTTAACCTCTAATACAAATGTTTTGCCAGTGTTCTTTTTCTTCTTCACAATGTGTTGTTGTTCTCATGTTTATTTCTTCACCGGTTTGCATGTTCATGGACCCTAGGCATACACCATGTAGTTGCATGCTATCATGGTACACGTCGTCAAGAGTCCATTGTTCCTTTACTGTCTCTTGCATGCTTTAAGTTTCCCTACACGGGAGTCGCAGTGGATCTTAGTCCCATCTGCTCATTGTACATTCGTACACGTCTCATGTGCACAAATGTTCGTCGGTCTTCCTCCTGGGAGTTATGCGAGGGTTTTAGTTTTTTTCGCATTATTATATGGGTCTCTATCCATATCTGTTTATTTTGTACATGTCTCACAGGTGCATGTTATGATGTGTGCCTCGTGAGGGTCTCGTGTAGTCTTGTGAATGTCTGTGTGTGTTCTGCGTTCTTTTAGAGTGTTAGGCTGACTGCACTCGGTCAGTGCCAGTTGCACTGGACTGTCGAGGTGGTCGGATGCCAGGTTGTGCTTTCTGAATGAAGCTTACCTGAAACTACCTTCGTCTCTGCTGTTTCCTGCACGATCCCTCTCAACATTTTTGGCAACGATGCTTGTAGTGATATTTTGAACCGCTGCTGCAATTTACACTCTTTTTCCATCGAGTTCAAGCACAGCCTGGTGATCCTTGACATCTCTCTTCGTTTGTTTGGATATCCAGTGAGGTCTTCACGTCTTCCTGGTTCCCGGAACTCGTAGAGGTACTTTTTCGTGTTAGTTTCAGCGTTTCAGCTGTTTTCCTCTTTCAATTGGTCGTGAGTGTGACCAACGGCTGACTTTGCCTTCATCATGTCATCTTTGGCATCACTGGGACGCACGTTTTACCTTGAAACGCAGCGTTACATGCAGCCATTTTCTGTCATCTAAAAGCTTTGGCATGCGTGCGTAACGTCTTGCGTCAGCGACGTGCCTCCATTTTGTTTCAGATCAGCCGTTTCCTCACACGAGTTCCGGATTGCTCCGTGATACTTGGTTTATTTTTCCGGAGTTGTTTGCCGATATCAGGTACTGTATCTGAGGTACTGAACGTTAAGCTACAGTGGAGCTGCTGCTACACGGTGATATCTGCTTCAGGTTATTTGACTATTTCAAATTCATTTATAAAATAGACTTTGAACAAAATTTCGTTTGTGCATTTTATGACTTGGATTACACTTATCTGCACACCTACACCTGGTCTCCTCAAGTTTGGTGCACATTTTATACGGTGATTTGCACACCTGGTCTACATGTGATATTTTTATTTCTACTGTGATTTGCACACCTTGTTTTTATTTTGTGCAGATTCAAATATTTTCATAAACACGTATTTACACGGTGATTTGCACACCTTTGTTTTGTTTTGGTGCAGATATTTTCACACTGTTTACATTCTACCACATATAGAATTATTTTGTTTTTATTTTGTTAGGAAATGAATACCAATGTTGTCACGCCTCCTATGTTTTTATCTCTTCCTGGTACTCCTGTTATTGATTGGGAAGATTGGGTTGAGATTTTAGAAAATTACATAGTGGCTCTGGATGGGAAAAATGTTCATCCTGACAGGAAGAAGGCATTATTACTAAGCACCTTGGGCAATGAGGGCCAACGTATTTTCAAGTATTTACCTGTAGCTATGGGTCCAAACGGTCAACCGATGGATGATGTTTTTAAAGAAGCCCTTAGAAGGCTTGAGATAAGATTTGCCAAAGAAGTTAATTTAGTGATGGCAAGATATAGATTCTATACACAACCACAAGCTGAACACGAAACCATAGATGAGTTTGTCTCTAGGTTACGTGAATTATCTATTAAGTGTCGTTTTGGTGTTATGACTGACGAACTTATTCGTGACCAGCTCATTGTTCAATGTCGCCATAGGAAGATCCAAGAGAGACTTTGGGCGGCTAAAGACCCTTCGTTAAAAGATGCCATAGATATGGCTAAAGTGAGAGAAGAATCACAGAAATGTATTAAAGAACTTGAGCGGCGTGATAGAAGTTCTTCAAGTTCTTCTTCGCAGATTGGTAATGTTGATTTTTCCTCTTCAGAGGATAATTCCGATGTAAGTGTGGTTTCAAAACGTATACACAAAGCCAATTCCACTGTGAACTTTTCTTCTAAACCTAAGGGGAAAGAATGTTGGCGTTGTGGCAGTCAGTTTCATTTGGGGGATTTCAAAAAGTGTTATGCAATTGAACAAATTTGTAGGAAATGTGGGAAAAAAGGGCATTATTCAAGGATGTGCAAGCAAAGTGATAATGCTGACAAGAGCAAATCTAAAGTCAATGTTTTACATTCTCCTGACAATTCTCAGACTTCCAATAGAGTATTAGTTATACAACATGAGAATTATGATTTTGTTGGTGATGTTTGTGACATTAATACTCGCAGAGCAACACGTCCCTCTGGGGAATTCACTGTCTGCGGGCAAAAAGTGTTTTTGATGGTGTATTCAGGTTCTCTTTTCACTATCATCCCAGAGTCCTTATTCACCAGACTTTGGAAAGGGGTGCTTCTTTCCGAAAAGGACATCAGTCCAGTAGGATATCAGGGTCAGGTTATTGATATTCTGGGCTATATGTTGAGAGTTATTACCTTTGGCTCCAGGAGTGTAGAAGGGAAAGTGTATATTGCCAAAGATGGTCCACCAATTCTAGGTTGGATGCACCAATTTGACTAACACATTGTAATCAATCCGAGGTCTCCCAATTGTGTTATGGTTGTGGATGACTACATGTCAATTGGTGATGTCTTGAATGATGCTAGTGGTGTATTTGAAGATAGATTGGGTTGTGTCAAGAATTACGCCCACAAAATTGTCTTGAAACCAGATGCTACACCAGTAAAGCATAAACTTAGAAAAGTGCCTTTGTCAGTCAGGCAAGGTTTGAAAGACTTGCTTTGTGATCTACTTGACAACAAGGTAATAGAACCTGTGGAGGTTTCCCCTTGGATTTCTACGGTGGTTTTGACGCTCAAATCGGATGGCCGCCTTAGATTTTGCATCGATTTGAGATCACTCAATAGGGATATAATTGTTGACACCTTCCCTCTGCCTAATATTAGTGAGCTTTTGCAGTTAGTGGGGGGTGGTAGGAACTTTTCTAAAATTGACCTCAGAAGTGCCTACCATTAGATCAGGTTACATCCTGAATCTAAACCACTTACAGCGTTTATTACAACTGAAGGCACATTTCAATTTACTCGCATGCCGTTTGGCTTGGCCTCGACTGCGAGTGTATTCCAGCGCATGATGTCCAACATGTTTATGGGGTTGGTGGGTGTCGTGTATTTTCAAGACGACATTTTGGTCTCAGGGGACTCTGTAAGAACACAACACCATTTTACGTCAAGTTTTGTGCAGATTGGAAAATACTGGTTTGACTGTCAACAAAAGCAAGTGCACCTTCCTGGTGGAGGAAATTGAATATTTGGGTTACACCATTTCTAGTGGTGGAGTTTCTCCAAAGAAAAACTTATTGATGGCGATTGAAAATGCTCCCGCGGCCTACAGATAAGGATCAACTCAGGTCCTTTTTAGGACTAGTTGAATACTATTCAAAATTTGCTCCAAGGTTTGCGGATATTTCGGAACCTTTAAGGGTTTTGTTACGGAAGGGTGCTAGATTTACGTGGGAGCAGCAACAAGCTGATTCTTTCTGTCGCATCACAAATTAGATTTGTAATGCAGGGATTCTATCTCCTTTTAATCCCTCTTGTAAATCGTTCATAACAGTGGATGCTAGTCTTACTGGTGTTGGAGTGGTATTTTCTCAGTTACAGGCAGGCACCGAAAAAACTATTGCTTTTGCGTCTAGGACGTTAACTCTGGCTGAGAGAAACGATTCAGTGATTGAGCGTGAGGCTCTTGCTGCAGCATGGGGTGTGGAACACTTCAGGGTGTATTTGTGGGGTGTGAAATTTGTCATAAGCACTGACCACAAACCTTTGGTGAAAATGTTATCAGCTGGGGGTGCAGGGAAGGGTTCTGCACGTTTAGCCAGATTCGCAGCCAGGTTACAGGAGTTTCTTTACGAGGTGGTTTTTATTCATGGATGGCGTAACGTTCAAGCGGACTGCTTGTCCCGTTTAGCTGTTGATTGGGAGTGTGTTGATGAAAATTTGTTGGAGGATTTGCATAATGAGGAAGCTGTTGCTTCTGTTGGTGATGTGGGGGTTCGTTGGGGGGTTTCTCCAAGGTCCAGTGGATGTCAGAAATGGAGAAAGATTCCACTTTGCAGGGTCTCATTGTATTGATAAAGAATGGGGCTTCATGTGAAAGTTCAGTCCCGGTCTCTATCAGGCCTTTTTGGAAAATTCTGGATGAATTATCTTTGTCTTGTTCAAATATCATCATGAGGGGTGACCGTTTTGTGCCACCTTCTGGTCTCAGGTTACACATTTTGAATCTTGCGCATGAGGGCCATTTGGGCCAAGGTTTGACAACTAGAAGGATAAAACAAGAGTTTTGGTGGCCAGGCATGGACGAGCAGGTTAAATGTTGGGTACAAGCTTGTGGTGCTTGCAAAGATAGTGAGAAGAGACTGAAGATTGGCAGTCAGAGTGTTATGGGACAGATCAATGATCCAGGCAAACCTTGGTGCAATATTTGTTTGGACTTTATAGGTCCTTTTTCTGATTTGGGTGAAGATATGCATTTTGCCATGGTGGTTGCGGACATTCATTCCAGATGGTTGTGTGTGAAATTCATGAGAGACATCACTACAAGGTCAACAATTCTTGTTCTTGAAGATCTTTCTATGCATGAAAGGGTTCCTCAAATGATTTTGACGGATAACGGAACTAAATTAACATCTAATGAGATGAAGTGTTTTTTTGACAAATGGGGTGTTAAGCATTCGTGTACGTCTTTGTATAATCCCATGGGTAATGGTATTGTTGAAAGGACAAATAGAATAGTTAAAGGCACCATTCAGTTGGCTTTAGCTAATGATTTACCTCCCAAAAAAATTGTGCATGATATGGTGTGGGCGTATCGGACCACTGTACATTGTGTTACGGCTAAGTCTCTGTTTCAGGTCATGAGGGGACGTGTTCCTGGTTCACGGTTAGTTTCTGGTTGGCTTAAGATTTGGATTTCATATGAGGGTGAAAGTGTTCCTGATGTTGTAGGGGACAAAATCGAAGTTGGAGATTGGGTTAAAGTGAAGTCTGGTAGGGTTAGAGCTGGTTTGACTAAATTCAGAGGTCCTTTTCGAGGGGTCAATGTAGGAAAGTTCTTTGTCATCTTGGATGGTGGTGAGAGGTGGAATTTAAGGAGAGTGGCTTTGTACCAAAAGGGTGGTTCGATCAAACAAGTGGTTGCGGATGATGGTTGTTCTCGAGTTTTGTTGGAGGCTGGTCTTTCTTCAGATTCTGGTGTTGGGCAGTTCGCTGATCAGGGTTTGGATGTTGGTGCAGGGAGTGGTGGCAGTCTAGATCTTCAACAGGATTCTGAACGTAGAGTGTGTAGACCTCCTAGGTATCTTAATGACTATGTTGTGTATTAGTTTTGTGTTTTTTTTTTGTTTCTTTTCCTATTAGGGAAGAAGATGTGGTATGATGTGTGCCTCGTGAGGGTCTTGTGTGGTCTCGTGAATGTCTGTGTCTGTTCTGAGTTCTTTTAGAGTGTTAGGCTGACGCACTCGGTCAGTGTCAGTTGCACTGGACTGTCGAGGTGGTCGGATGCCAAGTTGTGATTTCTGAATAATGCTAACCTGAAACTACCTTTGTCTCTGCTGTTTCCTGCACGATCCCTCTCAACAGTGCACAATGTTAGTCTTTCTTCCTCCTGGGAGCTATGCAAGGGTTTTAGTCCTTTTCGCATTAATAAATGGGTCCCTATCCATATGTGTTTATTTTGTACACCTCCCACATGTGCACAATTTTAGTCTCTCTTCCTCCATGGAGCTATGCAAGGGTTTTTAGTCCTTTTCGCGTTATCATATGGGTTCCTATCCATATCTGTTTGTTGACATCGCTCAATCTCTCCTTGTTTTCACTTTGTCAACATTACAAGGACTATTGTTTCTATGGGTCTCTGTGCCATCTGTTAATGCTTTAATCCCTTGTCTGTTTAAGGGTTGCATTTGGGTTATAGTCCTCCCAATCTTCACAAATGGTTTGTTATTATATTATTGAATTCTCTACATTGTTGTCTTTACATTATATTTTTCACTTTGTATTGATGATGGTGTTTTCCCTTGGGTGAGGATTATCCTTATACTTTTCCTCATCTTCCTTGTTTTCTATCCTCATTTCTGTTCTATTGGTGATGTTTTCTCCTGGTGTCTCGTGTGGATTCTGAGCTTTCCTCTGCTTTTTTGTCGTGTTTTCTTGCTCTGTTGTTTTTTCATTTTTCAGCTTCCTTGCATTCCTGTTCTGGCCAGTGGGTGTGTTCTGGGGCAGTCATTCGTACTTCCTTATCTCCTTTTCTCTAACTATGTTTTTTCCTTATCTTTGCTCTTGTGTATATAAGGGAGGATGGTTCCTATGTTCTTGTTTTCCTTTCCTCTTTGCTTCTCTCATCCTTTTCGGTTGCTGTCTTCTTTCATTGGTTCGTGGTTCTTTCTTCCTTTCTGTTTTTCCTCTTAATCTTTCTTCTTCTCTCATTGTTGTCTTTTTGTATATTTGGGAGAAAGTGGGATATGTTATATCCTGAGTTCAATGCTATTCATGCTGCCTCTGTCTGTAGAATCTTACTGTGATGATAAGTTATAGAATGTTGTGAGTCAAATAGTCACAGTTGACTGGGCTTAGCAGCATGCTGGCTGCTACTGGAGGGGTCTATTGTACCATCTTGAATAAAGATAGCTGAAACTCAACATGCGTACCTGACTCAATCACTACACTGAGCATCTGCACTTGCTCCACAACTTCCTCCACAATATAACAACACCATAACGGCACCTCAGGGGATTGTTTTTCCTTTCTCTCAGCCCTGCAAAGAAGGAAAAAAAAGGAGCTGCTTGCTTGGTGAACAGGTACAGAGCACATATATGAATGCCAGGCACTATTATTAATTTAACATTAATTTAGACCTAGATGCTATGCACTGGGGTTATTGATCCAATGAGGGAATATGTCAGTTTTTAAACTCAACATGCGTACGTGACTCAATTACTACACTGAGCATCTGCACTTGCTCCACAACTTCCCCCACAATATAACACCACCATAACGGCACCTTAGGGGATTTTTGCTCCTCTCTCTCTCCCAGCCCTGCAAAGAAGGAAAAAAAGGAGCTGCTTGTTTGGTGAACAGGTGCAGAGCTCATATATGAATAGCAGGCACTATTATGAATTTAACATTAATTTAGACCTAGATGCCGATGCACTGGGATTATTGATCCAATGAGGGAATATCTCAATTATTTAAGACCTAATGTTTGTTAAATTATTGTATATAGGCAGGAAGTCTTGGAGGTTGTTTTTTGGTATTATGAATATGTATGAATTAGTAAAAGGACAAATCAAGTTTGAATAGAAATGATTTGGAATAGTCATTATAAATGATATGCTTGTTTTAAATCTACAGCCCTGTTGATGTCCACAGAGGACAAATTGCGTTGGCTGGATTGATTTAACTGCTTCGATTGAAGTATTGAATCGTAATGAGCGAGGGGATCAAGATTATGATTCTTTGAACTATCGTGTAAATGATGGATTGATATTTACACGCTCCTTTGTTGCTAAGGACTGAAGCCAGGCTGGGGATGTCGGCTACTGGTGGACACAGGAGACAGATGTGAGGGCAAAGCCACCACCAAAGCCACCAGGCTCCTTCCCGTGAAGGGTGAGTGCTCTTCATTAAAAGTTGGTTATTAGGAGGCACTGATTTCACCACCCAGTTGGGGGGCACTGGTTAGGTTTTGGCATTTTGGAGGTCTCGATTGGTCCCTTTTCCTCAACACAGATTCTGTTGATGGTGCACAAGCACTTTAAGGATTCAGGTGCCTCCACCAGCTCAAAGACCTCAGCTCTTGCACAAAGGGCCTAAACATTCAAAGGGCAGGCAGCCGCACAAGCTAACCATATTTCCTTACTGCTAAAGGAATTAATGATGGCAGCTGGCCTAGTAAATCATGATGTTGATCTGACTTGTGGATGTTGGGTCTTTCACCCCTAAGCAGGCGGTCGCAGGGGGTGCATCTGTCATATCGTTGGAGTCTGAATTGAGCCGGAACCCAGTCAAGGAATATCCTCTTTTTCTATAAAAATAAGTTAGGAACTGGGGGTTGAGCATTGGAGGACACACAGTCAGTTGAGTCTTCCTCTCCCTTCCAAGTATTTGTCCCAGCTTCAGTCCTGAGTCTTCACAGCGGTCATTTCTGATTTGCCGAGAGGCTGCCTCTTGCTCTCGAGAGTCAAGTAGATTGGAAGCTGAGCAGGGGGATAGAAGGGGTAGTTTGGCAAGCTGGTGGTTAAGTCGCAGCAAACGGACTTCCAGCAGGGAATCAAAAAAATCTACTGCCCAGTTAGATGTCAAAAAACATGTTTCATCTTATCCTGGAAGAGATCAGGAGTTTGAGGCCCTCACTGGCATTAGAAATTTCTGATATGAATGCTAGGGTGTCTAAAATTGAGGAGTCCATAGCCCAGCTACCAGAAAGGCTAAACCAGGCTTAACACCAGATCTCGGAGTTGGAGGATCAGCTTGGTACAATGTCGAATAAGCAACCGTCTTTGTTGGAAAATAAGGTAGAGGAACCTGAAAATTATTCTCACCCATTCAATCAGGTATTGTAGTATTGTAGGAGTATCAGAGGAGTGTAAAGGTCAGCATATGCTTAAGGGGGTCTATATATTTATTAAAACGCATGTATTACCGGAATTTTCAAGTGTTTGACATTAATAAGAGCTTATCGGGTTCTGGAGCCCCTCACCCCAGCTCTAAATTTCCATGCACTATTCTGTTACATTTTGGGGACTACAGGGTCCAAGAGGAAGTATTGTCAAAAGCAATTCAGCAGAGGCAATTTCCTTTGCCTGAAGTTCCCCTAGGCAGCAAATGTTCAGATCTTTCTACCTCTGCATCCAGAAGAGTACAGGGCGTGCAAGCCGCAATAGCGCAGCAATCTAAACTGAAGGTTTTGGCAAAAGGGCAATTTCACCTATTCTGTAATGTCTCAGATGCATAGGAGTTTCTTCAGCAGATTTCCAACAAGACGTAATTAGTATGGACAATAATTGTAGTATCTAGCAATATTCTGTGTGGATAGAGGATTTCTAACAAGATGTCTATCAAGACCTAAAAGGGTTCTGATATGAATTGTTATATATACTGTAAATTGGTATTCGGGTGTATCTGATGACAGTTGGTTTTTGCTATGATAATGAATTTTCCTACACCTGCAATTTTAGGTTTTTGGTGAGGATGTGGGGAGGGTGAGGTGTGGGTGCAAGGGCACTTAGCTAGGCACACACTGAGAGGAGTATGGTGGGCCTTCTCATGGCGTGGAGCTTCTTTCATGTGGCTTCTTTATGGAATGTGTTTTCATGGGGCACTGTGGCACTGTAATGTGGGGGTTAGGGGATAGAAGCACATATCAAACAATCGGAAGTTTTTTCATGAATTTCTTAAGGAAGAAGTTGGTGTGTTTTGTGTTTTCTTTTTTTACACACTTTAAGAATCATAAAGCTTGTTCAAAGCCCTCGTTAGCAAGGATTGAGGGTTTATGTATTGATTTCCTTAGGGAGATTGTAAGGGGTAAAGAAGAAGCCATTAAGTTAGAATTTTGTTGTGCAACATAAATGGTATCATTAACAGGCGTAAGTGTGGGGCATTGATGAGATGGCCGGTGTTGTAATGTACATATGCTTGTTTCCTTTCTGTTATCTTGTGACATGGTGACATTCTTTACTTGTACATTCGGTTCTACTCCTGGTGATTCCATGCTCACTGGAGTCTTGGAGCCTGGAGGAGTTGGCAGAGTCTTTGAGAGCTGTTGGTGATGTTTTGACATTAAACCTACTTCTTCAACTTATCCAGTGTCACTGAGTCTTTTTAACACTGGCGACGATTGGCAGCTTGGAAGGGACAAGCCACATCACCACTTAACCCTGAACCCACTTTCTGGATTTTTTCGTTTGGATTTCTGTTCTTGGATATACTCTCATTTTGAATACATGGATTAATTTCACTTGGATTTCTACATTGAATGTTTTCTTGGATCTAAGACTGTCTGACTTTTAAGACTTATTGACTTTTCGTTACAAGTTGGATCTACAGACCACTTGACTACAGACTGCTCGACTACCAACTTGTGACCTTCATTTGAACACACCTTCCGCCTCAAATTCCCACTCCAGGTAACTCCTTTAAACTGTTTCCCTCTGCTTCTTGCCTTCCCCGCATTGGAAACGTTGCCCCTGTTTACTTTTGCTCACCAACGGTCTTACCTGCCGTTAGGTGCGCTCCAGACATTTCCTCGAGCCATCGTCTCGTTCGGCTCTTTGTTAAACGCTGCAGCCGCGCTGACATTCGCTTTCCTGCTGAACGCGCTGCACTCGCGTTGGAGTCTCGAGCACCGCCATTACGCTCTGCGTTCTTCTCCTGGAGTTCCCGGCTGCCTTTGCGTGACGTGAAGACGCAGTGACGTCATACGCATACGTGCCGCCATCTTGCCTCACTGGTTGCCTAGTAACGCTGTTTATCGGAGGAAAAGATCTCCTTTAGCGTTTTCGCCGGACTGGAAGAAACCTGCATTTTGACTTTGGATTTTCATATTTACGACCAGCTCTGAACTTTTTATGTCATTTTCCTCAGGATTGACTTATTTTTGACTGTGTACCTTCACCTCTGTGATACACACACATTTTTTTTGTTGGGTTTCACTTGTTTGTTTTTCTTACCACTTCTCCACCACATAATGTCTACTTCCTCTTCCAGGACACAGCCTCCTGCTTTTCTCTGCGAAAAGGGTGAACCTATTCTCCCTTGGAAAAGATGGAAAAATCTTTTTGACTCCTATCTTTTGGCCATTGGTGGTGAAAAATTTTCAGCTGTAAGAAAACAAGCAATTTTACTACACAACTTAGGTGTTGAAGGTCGTAATATATATGATAGTATTGATGAAATACCCATCAATGATGGTTCTGGTGATTCACCTACAGATGTTTTTCACATGTCTTTGAAAATGTTAGAAGATTATTTTGGTCCCAGAATTAATGTAGTTTTAGAACGCCATAAGTTCTTTGCGAGAGTACAAGAGCCTAAAGAAAAGGTTGGTTTATATGTTGCTTCTTTAAAAACATTAGGACGTACTTGCGAGTTTGGAGAACTCACTGATTCCTTGATTCGTGATCAGTTGGTCAGATGTACGAATAGCCCTAGAGTACAAGAAAAACTCTTATCTAAAAATCCTTCCCTAAGAGAGGCTTTAGCCATTGTCGAAGGTATTGAGAATACTTCTGGTTGGGCTAAGGAGATGAAAGAGCACAAAGTCTCGCCTGATGGTTCCTCCAGCTCCAGTGGTATTCATCAAGTTGCTCAACCTATTAGTCTTTCTCAACCATCTTCTTCTGATGATAGTATTTGTAAGTTCATGCAAAACACCAAGCCTAAAACTTCTTTTGATCGTAGTAAAATCAAGTGTTATAGATGTGGCAGCTCTAATCATTCTTCTTCCTTTCCTAACTGTTATGCCAGATCTTCCACTTGTCTCAATTGTGGTATTAAAGGACATTATGCCAGGGTTTGCAAGTCCTCCACTAAAGTACACTCAATTGAATCTCCAATACCCTCTTCAGATTCTCCCAGATTGGTAATTTCTAGTGTCACAAGTGATGGCAGCATTGACGCTGATCCTATTTTCATGCCTGAGTGTAATGTGATTATTGGAGGGGAAGATTTTATAGTCTTAGCAGACTCTGGTTCTCCCTTCACCCTAATTGGAAACGAGAATTGGAACAAAACATTTCCTAAAGTTGACTTGTTTAAGCCTGATATTAATGCTGTTAGCTACAATGGTTCCCGTATTGAAGTATCAGGTTACACTGTCATGAGAATTCATTTCAAAGGTCGTGAAACGGTTGGAAAAATGTATGTTGCTTACAGAGGTGACAATCTCTTAGGGTGGAGGCATCAGAGGGATTTAGGAATTATTCTTAATCCCAATGCCCTCAAACCCTCAGACCAGGTCATGCTTATTGATCAAACCTCTATCTCCAACATTTTCTTTGATGAATTCCCCCATGTTTTCTCCGACAAATTAGGCTTACTGAAAGACTTTGAACATTGGATTATTTAAAAAAAAAAAGCTGTTCCATGTGTATATAAAGTTAGAAAAGTTCCTAACATGATGCTTGCCCCTCTTAAACAAGAACTTTGTAGACTGATTGATTTGAATGTTATTGAAGAAATTGAGTCTTCAGAGTGGTTGGCCCCAGTGGTTTTGGCCCCCAAGGATGGTGGGAAGAACATTCGCATGTGTGTGGACCTTCGGGGGTTAAATAAATGTATTTGGGTGGATCGACAACCCCTTCCTAATATCCCGGAGTCCATCACTATGCTTGCTGGTGCTAAAATATTCTCTGTTCTTGATTTGTCCTCAGCTTACCACCAGGTCCCACTTCATCATGATTCCAAACACCTTACCTCCTTTGTCACTCCTTTGGGTGCTTTCCGTTTTGTAAGGATGCCTTTTGGTTTGGCATCTGCCTCGGCTTGCTTTCAAAGGATTATGAAACTGGTTGTAGGTAATATTTCTAATGTCATCTTTTTCCAAGATGATATTTTGGTTTTTGGCAAAGACAATATTGAACATGAAAAGGTTTTAAGGGCAGTTTTATTGAGATTGGCTGATAAAAGTTTAACGGTTAACAAAGCTAAGTGTAAGATTGGGGTGACCTCTGTTACTTATCTGGGTCATGTAATTTCTGGTGAAGGAATTCAACCCAAGTTGGAATTAGCAAAGAGTATTGCTGAGGCTCCCACTCCTGCTGACAAGGATCAAGTCAGATCATTTCTTGGCCTAGCCGAGTTTTATTCCAAGTTTATAAAAAACTTTGCTTCTGTTGTGGAGCCTATTAGGAACTTTCTTAAAAAAGGTGTCCATTTTGACTGGAATGATGATTGTAATGGTGCGTTTCTTGTTGTAAAAAAGACTATCAGTCAACTACCTAGTTTGGGTCATTTTGATACCAAGAAAAGGACATTTCTTTCCACTGATGCCAGTCTTTCTGGTTTGGGTGCTGTTCTTTTTCAGGTGGACAATGGTGAAGAAAGAGTTGTGGCATTTGCTTCCAGGGCCCTAAAAAAGGCTGAAGGGCATTATTCTTGTATCGAAAGGGAAGCTCTTGCTGTGGTTTGGGCTATTAAACACTTTAAGTTTTATTTGTGGGGAATTCCTTTTATTGTAAAGTCGGATCACAAACCCTTAATTCAAGTGTTCTCTTGCATGGAGAGTGAGAGATTAACTCCCAGGCTTAAACGTTGGAGTGAAGGATTAGAAGAGTTCAATTTCATTGTGCAATATGTTCCTGGGTCCTTGAATAAGACTGCAGATTGTCTCTCACGTTTACCCTTACAGGATCAAGATGAACATTTTGATTTAGGTACGGTCAAAGTGTCTTGGGTTTGTGAAAGTGCTATTTCATTGGATGATTGGGTGCTTGCTCAATCTAATGATCAAGTTTTTCCCTTGGTCAAGGATTTGGTGATTAAAGGTTGGCCTTCTAACAGTAAAGATATTAGCTGATTAGCTGTGATCTTCTGCCTTTTTGGTCAGTTAGAGATGAACTTACCATCGTTGATGGTATTGTGATGCGTGGTGAGAGACTGATTCCTCCTTCTGTGATGAGATCTAAACTTATCAATCTGGCTCATGATGGACACATGGGTAGGAGTTCTACCAAAGCTCGCCTTAGAGAAAGGTACTGGTGGCCCAATATGGACAGTGAAGTTGAATTGGTTGTCAAGGACTGTTATCAGTGTGCCATTAATGATAAGTCTAAAGTTGTGAGTAAGGCCCCACTTTCACCTGTAACAATTCCTGACCAACCTTGGTCCAAGTTGGGTTTGGACATCATGGGTCCTTTTGATTTACTAACACCCTCTGAAAGGTTTGTGATTCTTCTTGTTGACTATACTTCAAAATGGGTGTCCACTAAGTGTGTAGCCTCGGTCACTTCTAATGTAGTCATTGACTTTTTGCGTGATGAATTTGTTTCTGAAGGCATTCCTAAATGCATCATTACAGATAATGGTGTTCAGTTTGTCTCCACCGACATGGAGTTTTTCTTGAATAACCATGGTATATCTCATTTTAGAACTGCACTCTATGCACCCCAGGCAAATGGTCTTGCCGAGCGAATAAATCTGTTGTCAAAGGGTGTGTACAAAGAGCTATTGAAATGAAATGTTCTCTCAAGGATGTCTTGCGTGATACTTGGTGGGCACATCGCACCACCATCAATTATATTTCCAAGTCTTCTCCATTTTTTTTGTTACGGGGTAGACAAGCTTGTTCTAAATTGAATACTCCTTGGCTTCCTCTTCAATCTTCTCTTCCTTTGGATAGGGGGAATGTGGAGGATAGAATTCTTTCTCACCAACAAAAATACAAAGAGCGTTATGACCTGAAGAATTCTACCAAACCTGTGTTGTGGAGTGTGGGAGAATGGGTCCTGGTTATAAAACCAAGATTCTCCAAAAAAGGTTCTTCTGAGTTCATGGGTCCGTTTAAGATTACTAAGATTTACTGAAATGTGGTTATTTTGCAAAATGGCTGTAAATGGAGCATGTCCAGGCTTGTTAAGTTCTCTCCTGGGTCTCCTTCTTCTTCTTCCAATTTGGATTGTTCCTTCCCCTCTTCATCTCCTGATAGTCAAAGTGCTGTTTCCTCCAGAAGGTTTCCTCAGAGAACTCATCAAGCTCCTGCACGCTACAGAGACTACGTTTAGACTTTCTTTATTATTATCCTTGTTGGGTGCGATACTTTGAAGTATTATGAGTTGTTTGTGTTTCTGTTTTATTTCTTTCATCTCTTTTTTCCATTTCCTTTTGTCGTAATTTGACAATGGCCGGGTTAGCGCTTAGCTGTTGCTACACGTTTTTCCGCTTAACTTGGCTATACCTGGAAACGCCATCTTGTGTGCTACGGCGGCCATCTTAGATCATGAGCGGCCTCGTGGCCAGCGTGCCCTTTAGTCCGTTGTCCGTGCCACTGACCACTCGAGTTTGCCCAGCAACAGGCTATTTTTAGTAACGGTCAAGCCTGTGCATGCGCAGTCCCAACTGACCAGTCGTCCTTCAGGAATGTGCCGCCAAACTGACCAGTAGGGTTGAACCCCTCCAATGAGCTGGCTGTGTTCCACAAAATGACCATATATGTACATAACGCTCTGTAACTCTGTACCGCCTATCTTTTTATTACCTGCAAATTGTATAAAAGAACGGGTCACACCGATGTTCGGTGTGATACTTCTTGCATTACCGAAGGGTGCTGTAGGAATGTACCACCACCCCATGGGGTCTTAATAAACTTGTTCTTTGAATTTTTCAGCTTCCGTGCCAACAGTTCTTTCAATGTAAGTGGGTTATCTTTGGAGCATGTAGGCCTTGGGAACCCGATACTACAAATTGGCGACCACGAAGGGACTCATCGGCGACTCGGATGCCCGAAGGAGAGGTCGTGACGAAGGCTTGGAAACTCGCCATGGACGCGTACGCTGCCACTGAGTGACCCGAGTCTTGGCACCCGCGGTGTTTCTTCCTTTCCTTCCGATCTGACCCTTCCAGGTGGCGCCGGTCTCCGACTGAGTTCTTGATCGTCTGCGTTGCTGGATAAAGTGCCGTTTGGCTGATTCGATTAAAAGACCTTGGCAGTTGGAATCTGGACCTTTGAGACTCTGGGTAAGATTTGTGATCGGTAAGGTAGTCTGCGGACGCTTACTGAAGTTCTATGATTTGTGATCGGTAAGATAGTCCTCGGACGCTTGCCGAAGTTCTATGACCTATGACTTTGATTTGAGTTAGCTAACATTTGTGAATTTGTGAACTTTGAATCTATATGTGTAGTGCACTTCACATAGGCAGGCATGTAGAGATGTTTCTCTAATTTTGTTTTTTTTCCTCTGAGCGGCACATTTGTGTGAAGTACTGTAAGTGCCATTTTTACGGTATCACGCTTTCATGATACTTTTTGAACATGCCTGTTTTAAGCACACTGTTGACCTCAGTTTCCTCAGGATCAGTATGTAGTTAAAAAAGGCCCCCCTCAGATCTATCCAAACCCAGATTGCTATTAAAGCCGTGGGCTAAAGACGGATCAGATGAGGGCTGCAGGAACAAACGGGAAGGAAAGGAAGGGAACAGCGGGGAGGGAGAGCTGCAATACAAAGAACAATAATATTGGAATCTGTTCTTATTCAAGGATACACAATCTAGTGCGTACATCTACTCGTTCCCTCCCTACCTGGATAAATGAATAAAGGCTGCGATACTCAAAAGATACTTCTCGTCTTATGAGAACAGGCCCTGTCTGAATAACTGGAACCTCTCTTCTGTAATACACAATTGAATCAAGGTATGAGATTTCATGCAAAAGAAACTGTCGTAGAACAAATGGAATGAATAAACTGAAACTCCACCTACCCTAAACTCCCTTCGTTCAGGTATTAAGTGGGGGTCTATGAACATGCCTTCACAACAGCCATATGGTAAAAGAATAATGGAAATGGGTTACGTCACCCTAATAAGGTAAGGAACAGCAAGTACCTTAGTTGTTTGGAGACACACGAAGCAGCCTCCAAAATGATGAAGAAGTGCAGCCTTGGTTAACTCCACCAAGACCTCTCCTCCAGAAGTAATTAATGACAAATTAATCCTCTGCAATAGCCGATGAAAAAAGGCTCGCCAACAGAGGATTAAATGGAATAGGCAAAAAACCCTTTCCGCATTAGCCGATGCAATAAGGCTATCCAACGGAATAGGGTTACGATGAAAAGAAACTACAACAACTCCGTTTCCGCAAGAGCCGATGCAAGAAGGCTCGCCAACGGAAACGGGGAGAATTAAAGGCGCACTGACTCTTAGATTCCTGTCCTCCGCATGAGCCGAGGATAAGGCTCGCCAACGGAGGTACAGGGAAATCAGCGCACAGGAGAACTCCGGACCGCCTTCCGCATGAGCCGAAGAGAAGGCTCGCCAACGGAAAGCCGGATGATCGCGCACTCGGAAATCAAGGTCTCTGGCACAACCAACAACGGAAAAAACACTCCAACAAGAAGAACAGCCAAACGGACGGATCCACACGATGAGCACAAGATCGAAGCAAGTCCAAAACCAGCCGGGTCACTAGTCAGAATATCCGACACCGGAAACAGGAAGTTCAGGCCCTTTTATTCCCTCCTCCATGCCGCTAAGCATTCTGGACCCTGTAGTTGTATGGTACTCGTGTCTTTAAGGTGAGGCGCGAGTCAGACCATAACAGTATATTCCCCCTCACCTAGAGCGCCGAACAGGACCTGGACTCAAAGGATGCAGGCGATGAAACTCGGCAACCAGCCGAGGGGCATGCACGCCAGACGCCGGCTCCCAGGAATTCTCCTCTGGACCGTATCCCTTCCATGCCACCAAATAACGCAACCCCCTACCATGCCACTTAGAGTCCAAGATACCACTCACTTCGTATTCAGTCCCATCTGAAACAACCAAAGGTGGAGGCAGACGTTGGACAATCCGCCCCGCCGGCTTCAGCAAAGAGACATGGAACACAGGGTGGATCCGGAGATGTTGAGGCAACCTTAATTTCATGGCCACAGGATTGATACATTTCACGATGGGGAAAGGTCCGATGTAGCGAGGGTTGAACACGCTGTACTTTTTAAAGCGAAAGTTCTTAGTTGACAGCCATACCCTGTCACCCATCTGATACAAAGGGCCAGGACGTCGTTTCTTATCAGCTGAGGATTTATACGCCACCTTCGAGGCCTTCAAATTGTTCTGGACCTTGACAAGGATGTCTTTAATTTCACCAATCCTCCTAGCCGCATCAGGTACCGAAGTTTCTTGAATAGGATGCAAGAATGGCATGAACCTAGGATGATGACCATACGTCCCATAGAAAGGGGACACCTTGATGGCCGAATGCGTGGCATTGTTGTACGCCACCTCAGCTAACCACAAATACTCCACCCAATTGTCTTTCCCTTGGGACACAAAACACTGCAAGTATTGTTTTAAGGACTGGTTGAGACGCTCAGTCTGTCCATCGGTTTGAGGGTGGAAGCTGGTTGACAGTGACGTTTCGATGTGCAGAGAGGAACACCAAGACTTCCAAAACATAGCAGTGAACTGGGAGCCACGGTCCGACACTATAACCACAGGGAGACCATGTAAACGCACAATGTTCACCATCAGCAAACGTGCCAACTGACCAGCAGAAGGAACCTGAGGACAGGCGATAAAATGGCCCATCTTGGTCAAAAAGTCAATTACCACCAACACTGCAGTACATCCCTGGTCCCTGGGCAGACCCACCACAAAATCCAAGGAGATTCTTTCCCATGGAACTGAAGGAGTGGGCATGGGACAAAGAAGACCAGCAGGACGCCTATGATCCGACTTTGCAGCAGCACACACAGCACACAATGAAATCCACTTCTTTACATCAGCCCGTACTGAAGGCCACCAGGATTTACGCGTGATCAGATCTAAAGTTTTTTCTACCCCCATATGACCAGCACTTGGGGAAGTGTGACACCACAGGTACATTTGTTTGCGAAGAGGTTCTGTTGGGATCAACAAACGCCCCCGATTGACGGGGAAGCCATCCCTCAATTGCCATTCCGGATGTGAGTGCAACCACTTCCGCCATTGTTCGGTAGTGACGCCTCTAAGTATACCCTGCAAAAAGTCATCAGGTTGGAGGGCACCAATCACCTGTGTAGGTTTCACAATGGAGGTATCATTCCCCGTTGTAGGTGTCTTCGAAGAAGACTGGCGAGTGAGTGCATCCGCTTTTCGATTATCCACCCCCGGGCGGAAGGTGATAACGAAATCGAATTCTGAAAAGAAAAGCATCCACCGAAGCTGTCTAGGGGACAAATGGCGTGCTGCAGTCATAAATTGCAAGTTTCTATGATCTGAGTAGACAGTTATCTTATGCCTGGCCCCCATCAAAAAGTGTCGCCATTCTGTGAAAGCGATCTTTATCGCCAGAAGCTCCTTCTCCGCGATACAATAGTTCCTTTCAGCCTTATTAAGTTTCCGTGACATATATGCCACAGGATGCATAATCCGAGTCAGCTCATTGCGTTGGGATAGGACTGCTCCTACTGCCACCTCCGAAGCATCTGCCTCAACGATAAACGGTAACTCGGGATTAGGGTGAATAAGCACTGGTGCTGACACAAACGCCTGCTTCAAGGTCTCAAAGGCGGCCTGAGCTTCAGTATCCCAATCAAAACTCTGATCCTTGTGCAACAATTTTGTGATGGGTGCCACTACCCTAGAAAACTGGTCAATAAAGCGGCGATAAAAGTTAGCGAATCCCAAGAAGCACTGAATGTCCTTGACATTCTTTGGGACTGGCCAGTCTCGAACCGCCTGTATCTTGCGCTCAGCCATTTCCTGACCCTGAGGGCTAAGCATAACCCCCAGAAATTCTACTGTAGACACATGGAAGTCACATTTCGACAACTTGCAGTACAAGCTGTGTTGTCGAAGGATGGACAGGACAGTTTTCACATGACCTACATGCAGGGCCTCAGACTCTGAATAGATCAGGATGTCATCGATATACACGATGACGTATTGATCCATGATCTCCCGCAGCACATCATTAAGAAAAAATTGGAATGCGGCGGGAGCGTTACATAGTCCAAACGGCATAACCAGGTATTCAAATAACCCATACCTGGTTTTAAATGCCGTTTTCCATTCATCTCCCGACCTCATCCTGACTAAATGGTAGGCCCCTTTCAAATCCAATTTAGTGAATATCTTTGCATGCTTCACTTGTTCCAACAAGACGCTGATCAAAGGCAATGGGTATCGGTTTTTGACCGTTATCTCATTAAGCGCCCTAAAGTCTACACACGCCCTCAATTCCCCATTCGCCTTTGGAATAAAAAAGAGGGGGGATGCAGCAGGGGACTTGGAAGGGCGGATGAACCCCAATTTCAACAGTTTGTCCAAATATTGTCTCAAATGGATATTCTCAGGTTCAGTTAACGCATACAGGCGTCCCGAAGGCACCACAGCCCCGGGCATTAAATCAATCTGGCAATCATACTGCCTATGTGGGGGGAGACCTTCCGCCAACACCTCATCAAAAACGTCTTGAAATTCGTTGTACACGTGTGGCAATACCACATCTTTTTCAGCAGCAGTAGCTACGCTATTCCCATTAGCGAGGGCCAAAGAGGGACTCTGATTGCAACTAAAACAGTGCTCCATACAGTACTGTGAATTCATGATTACACTGTTAGTACCCCAGTGAACCTCAGGGTTATGCCTCTGCAACCATGGTAATCCTATTATTATACCATACTGAGGGGCTTGTATGACACTGAAAGTGACCTTTTCGCTGTGACTCCCGTACCTCATCTCAGTCTCAGCAGTCTGATAACAAACAGGACCTAGATCTAGTTTTCTCCCATCCACAGCATATACCTCATCACCATGCTCCTTAGGTATCAGAGACATTCCCATCCTTTCCGCCTCAGCCTTATCTATGAACATCCCCGTGGCCCCTGAGTCCACCATAGCTCGTGTAGGGACTGGCACCATACTGATCACCAATACTATATTGATAAACAAATGTTGCGCACTTAACACCGGATTTACCATTGAAGGAATACAAATACGACTCCACGGACCCCCTTCCTGCTCCCTAGAGTCTATTCGTTTTCCGCCGGTTTCTCAATAGCAGCGGATACCCCTCGGTTAGGACGAAACTTGGAGAATTTGGGCTTTACAGGGCATTCCCTAACAAAGTGACCTTTCTTCCCGCAATACAAGCAGAGGCCATTCTTCCGTCTTTGTTCTTTTTCTGTAGGTGTAAGAGAGGCGCGTACTGCACCTATCTCCATGGGTTCGGAAGTGGAAGCGAGTGGACTATCAGGGGATTTAGTAGGGCCAGGTACAGGGATGGTTCTGGACTTGGCCTTGGGGTCACCCTTTCTGTTCTTGAGACGGTGATCCAGGCGTAACACCAGACTGATTAAGTCTTCAGAAGTCGTGGGCTGGGGATCAATCTGAGCTATGATGTCCTTCATGTCCTCTGTTAAACCCTGATGGAACAGAGACGCCAATTTTGCCTCCGGCCACTTGGTCTCGGTAACTAATCTCCTAAAGGAATTCAGATACGTTAAGATATCTTGATTTCCTTGCCGAAGCTCCAACAATTCCTTGTCGGCAGTATAAGAGTCGGCTCTTCTGTCGAAGACCTTAACAAACTCATCCCGGAATGCCTCCCAATCATGCATCAGAGGGTCATCCCTTTGGATCAGGGGAACCGCCCATTGTGCCGCATCCCCGGCTAAATAGGATATCACGAACGCTACCTTGTTTGGATTTGTGGGAAATGAGCGTGGTTTGCATGTAAAATGCATCAGTACTTGAGACAAAAATACTTGCACAGAACCAGCGTCTCCTTTAAAACGTTCAGGGTTTGCAAGTGGGACACTTGTGGGGATTTCGAGTACCACTGGACTGGGCTGATTAGAACCAGAAGCCCCGGCATTAAAAGGGTTTTTCTGTATGGTGTCTAATCGGTTACGCAACTCCGTGGTCTCTTGTCTGGAGGAAAGTAGTTCGGTCTGAACTACGACTAGAGCAGCCAACACGTCATCTAGGGTGGCCATGCCTACACACTGACCGGGAGGAGGTGTAACCGTGGGTCGGATATTCTGTTGACCTCAGTTTCCTCAGGATCAGTATGTAGTTAAAAAAGGCCCCCCTCAGATCTATCCAAACCCAGATTGCTATTAAAGCCGTGGGCTAAAGACGGATCAGATGAGGGCTGCAGGAACAAACGGGAAGGAAAGGAAGGGAACAGCGGGGAGGGAGAGCTGCAATACAAAGAACAATAATATTGGAATCTGTTCTTATTCAAGGATACACAATCTAGTGCGTACATCTACTCGTTCCCTACCTGGATAAATGAATAAAGGCTGCGATACTCAAAAGATACTTCTCGTCTTATGAGAACAGGCCCTGTCTGAATAACTGGAACCTCCCTTCTGTAATACACAATTGAATCAAGGTATGAGATTTCATGCAAAAGAAACTGTCGTAGAACAAATGGAATGAATAAACTGAAACTCCACCTACCCTAAACTCCCTTCGTTCAGGTATTAAGTGGGGGTCTATGAACATGCCTTCACAACAGCCATATGGTAAAAGAATAATGGAAATGGGTTACGTCACCCTAATAAGGTAAGGAACAGCAAGTACCTTAGTTGTTTGGAGACACACGAAGCAGCCTCCAAAATGATGAAGAAGTGCAGCCTTGGTTAACTCCACCAAGACCTCTCCTCCAGAAGTAATTAATGACAAATTAATCCTCTGCAATAGCCGATGAAAAAAGGCTCGCCAACAGAGGATTAAATGGAATAGGCAAAAAACCCTTTCCGCATTAGCCGATGCAATAAGGCTATCCAACGGAATAGGGTTACGATGAAAAGAAACTACAACAACTCCGTTTCCGCAAGAGCCGATGCAAGAAGGCTCGCCAACGGAAACGGGGAGAATTAAAGGTGCACTGACTCTTAGATTCCTGTCCTCCGCATGAGCCGAGGATAAGGCTCGCCAACGGAGGTACAGGGAAATCAGCGCACAGGAGAACTCCGGACCGCCTTCCGCATGAGCCGAAGAGAAGGCTCGCCAACGGAAAGCCGGATGATCGCGCACTCGGAAATCAAGGTCTCTGGCACAACCAACAACGGAAAAAACACTCCAACAAGAAGAACAGCCAAACGGACGGATCCACACGATGAGCACAAGATCGAAGCAAGTCCAAAACCAGCCGGGTCACTAGTCAGAATATCCGACACCGGAAACAGGAAGTTCAGGCCCTTTTATTCCCTCCTCCATGCCGCTAAGCATTCTGGACCCTGTAGTTGTATGGTACTCGTGTCTTTAAGGTGAGGCGCGAGTCAGACCATAACACACACTCCGAGGGATGTGCTGTCTTGGGAATGGTACCACGATTAGGTTAGCGGAATCACAGCCGGCTCCCCCAGAAGGAACACCAAACCGCGAGATGTATATTAAATTTGGCCTTCCCCCTATAATGTATAGTAAACTATGGCATAAATATACTAAATCAGATCCTGAATTGCAATGGCCACTACATGGGTCGTTCGATTTGCGTAAGGTTCAGTTTGTGGAGCAATGTTTGTTTCAACGAAGGTCTAGACAAAATATGTTTGATTGTGTGCGAATGTGGGAGAAAGCGGTGCGTGAACGTATGAAGCGTGAAGTTGCCTTGGCGGACAAAGAGCAGCGTAAGGCTGCTCGTGATAAGGCTTTACAGCTTGAGGAAAAGGAGGCTCAGGAAAAGAAAGAGAGGGAGGAACGGGAGCGTAAATTGCAAACGACTGGTCAATTCCCTATTCGTCGACCACTTTATCCTGTCCTTAATAATGAAATTGATGATTTTTCATTGCTAGATCGATCACCGCCTCCGTACGTCTCGCCTACGGCTCCAACTTCAGAATCGGATGACGAAGGACAGGATAAGCCAGGAAAAAGGGATATCTCCGGTGTCAGGTTTTCTGCGGAGAAATCCGCAAATTTGCGTAGTTGGGCTCGTAAAGTGAATACGAATTTTGTTACTCAGGCTGAAGTTGTTGTTGAAAGGGGTAAATGGACAGACCAAGAATAACTGTATTTTTTGGCTACTTTGGCAGATGAAGTTGTTACTGCATATCGTCAATATTCGGATACGTTAGAACCTAAGGTTGTGTCAGTTCACCGTGAGAATTTGGAAAAAGGTGTATTTGATCTTTCAGATGTCGATGCCTTTTACAAGCAACTGATCCAGCTGCGGGATGAGACTTCCAGATTGCGGGACACGCGGAAAAAGAATAAGGAGTCCGGGCCGGAGTCTACTGGGCTATCTGAGGAGTGTTCTCTCCGGGGTTCAGATAAGAGTTCTACAATGCATGTTATGCCTATGCGTGAAGCCGCACCTTTGTATGTTTCGCCAAAAGGGGAAGGTACAGATGATGATAAAATGTCAAAGGATGCGAAGGGGTATTTTATATATAACTGGGTGTATACGCCTTGGAATAGAGCAGATGTTATGGCGTTGAAAAATTCTTTACCTGACCTTCGTAAAAATCCGGCAGCATTCTATGAAGGGGTGGAAGGGGCTATTTCGTCCTGTGTGATGACTCTTGTCGACATAGATTTGTTTTTTGGGTTAATTCTTCCACCTGATATGTGGAGATTAATTCGTAAAAATAATGATGAAACAATACTTGGGGGAACATGGAAAGAGATAAATGCAGCTGATTTAGATAGGGAACCGGCATGTAAGCCATGCCAGTTGATTTTAGACCTCCCGGCGGCTATTTTGATTAAATTAAAAACGCTCGTCCCTTCTAAAAAAATCGATTGGACTATGTTAGCTTCGTGCAAACAAAAGCCAGATGAAACGGTTTCGGATTTCTTTACACGCTTCGAAGAAGCGTTTCATGATCACAGTGGTCAATTGTTAACAGACGATACGGGTAGGCATTTGTTTGTAGATAAGTATGTGGCTAATCTCCTACCGGAGATTGCAAAACGACTGAAATCGAGTGAAAGTTCCTGGGCCACGGCGACCCCTGCGTCTTTGTTAACTATGGCTCAGTATTATGAGCGGCAGGAATTGGAAGCTAAAGAAAGTGTTGATAAAAAAGTGAAAGAATTGAAAACGAAGGTGATGTTGGCACAGGTTCGTGGAACACAAAATAGAGGGAATGATAGAGGTAGACGAGGTGGAGGCAATACGTCGTATGGTCGTACGGATATAGCGGAGGATCAATGTGCGTATTGTAAAGAGTTTGGGCATTGGGCTGATGATTGTCCGGTACTTCGTGAACAGCGTAGCCAGCGTGGTCGTGGAGGTGGTAGGTCGAGGGGCAGTTACACGGGAGCGAGAGGTGGTGGAGGTGATCGTGGAAGGACTGAAGAGAGGGGCCGTGGCCAGGATGAACGAAATACTTTTGATAGACGAAATCAATATCAGATATCGGAGGGTGAGAATGTGGAACATCAAGATTAGGTGTATGCATAGGACTGCGTAGGATGGGGTACGGAATCAATTGAAGTGCCTGTAGATCAGAAAGGGCCATATGTAACAGCGGGCATTTTGGGTTCTACTGATCAATTTCTAGTCGACACAGGAGCTACTCGTAGCGCTTTGTCAAAAGACTTGGTTCCGAGGGCTCCCCTGTCTGGCGAAATGATAACATGTGTAGGGTTTGATGGCACACCCTCCCCTAGCCCATTGTCAAAACCCCTTGCACTTTGTCTTGACAAATTTTTCAGTTTTGGTCAATTTTTGCTATCGCCCCATACGCCAAATAATATCCTGGGCATTGATTTGCTTAAATATTTTCGAGCAACGATACGGTGCGCTCCTGAGGGGGTGCGGGTTATCCTGAATGACAATTATCCTGAATCAGATAGGTTTTGCACTATATTAGACATTCCAGCTTTGGCCTCTCTCCCGCACACGTTATGGGCGACCTCGGACACGGATGTGGGAGAGATGCGTATTCCACCTATTCAAATTACTGTAAAGGAGGGAGCCTCTCTGCCATGGGTGCCACAGTATAATATTTCCAGGGAAGGTGAAATTGCCCTGACACATATTGTCCAGGATTTGATAACTGCAGGAGTGGTGGAGGAGGTTCCTTATAATGTTTGTAACAGCCCTATTCTTCCGATCCTTAAGAGAGATACTGACGACAAAGTCTATCGGTTTATTATTGACTTGAGAGAAATTAACAAAATTGTCATTCCCCAATATCCGGTGGTGTCCGACATTACGACTTTGCTGACACTGGTGCCACCGACGGCAACGACCTTTAGTGTTATTGACTTGAAAAATGCGTTCTTTTCTATCCCTGTCCATCCTGATAGCTAATATTTGTTTGGCTTCACGTTAAATAATAAATCGTATAGATTTTGTCGTGTTCCTCAAGGTTACACTGAGAGCCCGAGTATCTACAGCCAGGCTCTGAAAAGACAGCTTGATTACTTTGAGTTGCAGTCTGGGGTTGTCCTTATCCAGTATGTGGATGACCTTTTGCTTGCTGCAGACTCTTATGCACAATGTGAGGAGAGTACGATTGCTTTGCTTTCTTTTCTGGCACAGAACAATCACAAGGTTTCTAAGAAAAAGCTCCAATACTGTAGACCCAAGGTGACCTACCTCGGTCATCTTTTGTCTAAGGAGGGGCGTGCATTAACATCAGATCGAATTCAGGCGATTTTAGATACACCAGTCCCCCGCACGCAGAGAGATGTACGTGCTTTCATAGGTTTAACGTCCTTTTGTAGACAGTGGATCATGGGGTTTTCGCACATTATAAAACCCTTGTTAGCGTTACTGTCCAAAGCTACACCAATGCCTCTTGAATGGACAGATGAATGTCAAAATGCTTTTGAACAATTGAGACAAGCCCTCTGTTCTGCACCCGTGTTAGGTACACCAGATTACACGAAGATTTTCACGTTGTATGTCCACGAGAAAGATGGGTGCGCGTTATCAGTATTAGTGCAAGCACACGGGGATAAACAGAGGCCATGTGCATACTTCTCGGCGGTTCTTGATCCTGTAGCACGAGGGTTACCTGGGTGTTTTCAAGCAGTTGCAGCAACAGCAGTAGCTATACGGCAGAGTGAGGGAATAGTGTTATCGCACAAATTGTTGGTGCTAGTCCCCCACGCAGTAGATGCCCTGTTAAATCAAACAAAGACCCAATATCTCACGAGTGCACGGTTAACAGGATATGAGCTTACACTTTTGGCGCCACATATCACACTGAAAAGATGCGCTACCCTGAACCCTGCCACTTTATTGCCCTATCCGGTTGAGGAGGGTCAGGAAGAAAAACATCATGACTGTGTTTTTCTGACCGAGGAACAGACAAAGGGTCGTGTCGACTTACAGGATATGCCACTTCCAGATGTGAATGGGGAACTGTGGGTTGATGGATCGTGTTTGAGGCTGCCAGATGGTACGACTTCCGCAGCCTATGCGATCACGACACTTAAGACAGTGGTAGAAACAGCTAGAATACCACAGAAATCGGCTCAGGCAGCAGAGCTGATAGCCTTGACAAGAGCTTGCGAATTGAGTGCTGGCCTATGTGTGAATATATACACAGACAGCCGGTACGCCTTCGGAGTAGCACATGACTTCGGGCTGCTCTGGAGAGAACGTGGGTTTCTGACTTCCCATGGAGTACACATTATGCACGGAGAACTAGTGCGTGACCTCCTAAACGCGTTGCTTTGTCCAAAGAAAGTAGCGATCATAAAATGTAGTGCCCATAAAAAGATCACTGATAAAGTGGGTCAGGGAAATGCCTTTGCGGATAGCATAGCAAGACAAACGGCTATGTCTCGAACTGACTCCCCCATGTACGTGACACAATCACAGGCTGAGTGATGGTATGATGCTAGAGCAGAGATACTAGATATTCAGAAATCAGCTACTGAATCAGAACTTGTGGCATGGGCAGCAGATGGGGTGCTAGATGATGAAGGTTGTTGGAGAAGCAAGGACATGGAGAGATGGAAATTACCTGCAGCTTACTTGCAAGCGATGGTCCAGATGACACATGGGTTGGCGCACGTGGGGGCTCTTGCATTCACTCGACTGTTAACACGAGTTTGGGAGCATCCCGAGATCGGAAATACTGCCAAGAGAGTAGTGCAGACCTGCCTGATATGTTTGCAGCACAATCCTGCAAAGGGGACCCATACTCCGAGAGGAGGGTTCGTTCCACCTTCTGCACCATTCGAGGTACTCCAAATGGATTATATCCAGCTTGAGCGTTGCAACAACCTGAAGTATGTCTTAGTGGTGGTATGTGCTTTTAGCAAATGGGTTGAGGCTTTCCCCACGAAAGACAATACCGCTCTGACAACAGCTAAGGTGTTGCTTAAGGAGTTTTTCCCTCGATTTGGAGTTTGCAAATTTTTGTGGAGCGATAATGGGCCTCATTTCGTTGGGAAAATTGTGGAGTATGTGTTGAAGGGTTTGGGAATTCAGCAGAAGTTTCATGCTGTATTCCACCCTCAGTCGGCAGGTCTTGTTGAGCAGTACAATGCCACGTTGAAACTTAAACTGGCTAAAATTGTGGCGTCTACGACATTGAAGTGGCCGGATGCCTTACCGCTAGCATTGCTCTCTCTCAGATCAGTGCCCCACTCGAGAACTGGCCTCACACCGTATGAGGTGGTGTTTGGACGGCCTATGAATATTTGGGGAGTGCCCAAGCCGCGATTGATACATGATGTGCCTTGTATAATGATGAATAATTATTTGGCACGATTAACAAATGATTTGCTTTCTATTCATCAACAGGTTCGAGAAGCGCTCCCTGACAACTCTGCTGGAGAGGCCCACAATCTTCACCCTGGTGACTTTGTGATGATAAAGTCGTTTGAGAGGGCGAACAGCTTGGAACCGAGGTGGCGTGGCCCCGAGCAGGTCCTCCTGGCGACTCGAACAGCTGTACGAGTGACCAATAGAAAGCGGTGGGTGCACTCAACCCACTGCCGTCGTGTCTCTCCTGATCTGGTGAATCCTGCTGTGTTGACCAACTACAAGGAGATTTTGGAGAAAGAAAAGAGCCCAGCTGTGACATCGGCCGAAGTTGAGGGAGCCTTCCCGGACCACACTGTTTCTGGACGAGAGCGCTATAATCTGCGGCCACGATAAGAAGATTTTTTTTGGTTTTCGAGACTGGTTGGTTACCGCTCTGGGGTTTGTGAAACGGAAGCCGGGAATCTCAAGGGGGGGGATCAGTTCTGCAAAGAGTAGCGACACCCGTCTTGACCCCGGAGAAGAAAACAACGGCTACCTCGGAGCTCAGCACCGTATTTTTCTTTTTTAGGTATATACATATGTACATTTGAGACTTTGTGAACTTTTGAACTATTTGAAACATTAAGAACTTTTGAACTATGGCGTCTTCTGCATCACGAGATAAAAGAATACTTGGTGCCATCCTTTTCGTTTTGACAATTGTGGTGATAGCAGTGATAGCTTGGGTAGTTGAACTCGTGGTGCCTGCACGTGAACATTTGCTGCCGACTACCCCGGCTCCATCTGAACATTTTCACTTCACCCTGCCCTATCATGAAGAACGGCACCGACAGACTTATTTGAACAATAGTTTTATTCAGATCCTGCATCATACGCATAACATGACAAATACGTCTAATTGTTGGGTGTGTGGGATGTTACCTGGGCACCAGAAGAAAGGGGGCACTCCACTCATTCCACTCCCGTTTTCACATAATGGATCCTGCAATGCCTGGTACACTCTTCTCTTCACTTTGAGATGGCCAACAAAAGGGGGGGTGCTTTTCCGTTTGAATAAAATTTGCTACCGGGATGGGTATCCACGAGCTGAGGGTACTCGATTTGAATGGGAAGAGTACCGCCCCGATAATGCATCTGCCCCACGTGTTTACAGCAACCAGAGGAACATCAATGTATCCAGTTCACATGTTATTAATGTTATTGCCACTAAAGCTGATTTGTGTATACGCAATAAAGGTACAATTCCGGTGGGGAAAAGTGAATGCAACACTACACATACATTTGACAGCCCAAATGGCATATCGTTTGTAGCATCTCGCAACACTTATTTTATTTGTGGAACGAAGGGTTATCATCAGCTCCCGTTGGGATGGTTAGGCACTTGTTATGTATCCTTTGTATTGCCCCCTGTATTCATCGCCCCGCCAATGTATCATAATGATTATGTCCTTTATCACGATTTCGTGTTGAATCGTGTTAAGCGTACGGTCGTTTTGGATGACATAGATCAGACTGATACTGCTTTACAACAATATGTGGACTTCAATTTGGGACTGTTTTCCTTTGTGGGGGCTGCTTTGAATAGTCGGAAAATACGACGACTGACCCGTGTTGTTGAGGCTGTAGCCAATGATACTGCTGTTGCACTAGGGAATATTACCGAAGAACTTCAGATTTCTAGGATTGTTACGCTCCAGAACAGAATGGTTCTAGATGTGGTTCTAGCTGACCGTGGGGGGGCATGTAGAATCATCGGAAGTAGCTGCTGTGTATGCGTACCAGACAATTCACCATCTGTTTATGATGCTATTTCGAAATTGCACAAGATAGCTGCCGAAATACACCCGGACAATGGAACTTGGACTCTTTCAGGGTGGTTCTGGTCAATGCTTACCACTTGGGGTTGGAAACTGCTAACGATTCTATGTATCATTGTTGGGACACTGTTTTCTGTATGTCTCTGTATACAATGTGGCCCAGCTTTATGTTCCATGTGCTTATCGGCTTGCATACCATCAAGACGAGCTCTTGCTCACGATAAAATGATGCTTCACAAAGAAGTAGCTCAAATAATGCTAATTGATATTGAAGGTGAACACCTTGATTATGTTCACTATGAGGTAGCTTCAGCTAAACGCTAAAAGGGTCGTCTGTCGTAATTTGACAATGGCCGGGTTAGCGCTTAGCTGTTGCTACACGTTTTTCCGCTTAACTTGGCTATACCTGGAAACGCCATCTTATGTGCTACGGCGGCCATCTTAGATCATGAGCGGCCTCGTGGCCAGCGTGCCCTTTAGTCCGTTGTCCGTGCCACTGACCACTCGAGTTTGCCCAGCAACAGGCTATTTTTAGTAACGGTCAAGCCTGTGCATGCGCAGTCCCAACTGACCAGTCGTCCTTCAGGAATGTGCCGCCAAACTGACCAGTAGGGTTGAACCCCTCCAATGAGCTGGCTGTGTTCCACAAAATGACCATATATGTACATAACGCTCTGTAACTCTGTACTGCCTATCTTTTTATTACCTGCAAATTGTATAAAAGAACGGGTCACACCGATGTTCGGTGTGATACTTCTTGCATTACCGAAGGGTGCTGTAGGAATGTACCACCACCCCATGGGGTCTTAATAAACTTGTTCTTTGAATTTTTCAGCTTCCGTGCCAACAGTTCTTTCAATGTAAGTGGGTTATCTTTGGAGCATGTAGGCCTTGTTAACCCGATACTACACTTTGGTATAGGGGATGTGTTGTAATGTACATATGCTTGTTTCCTTTCTGTTATCTTGTGACATGGTGACATTCTTTACTTGTACATTCTGTTCTACTCTTGGTGATTCCATGCTCACTGGAGTCTTGGAGCCTGGAGGAGTTGGCAGAGTCTTTGAGAGCTGTTGGTGATGTTTTGACATTAAACCTACTTCTTCAACTTATCCAGTGTCACTGAGTCTTTTTAACAGCCGGCTTCTTTATCTACTGAAATATTATTTTTACAAGAGACTTATCTCAAGGTTAATGGGCCAAAGGTTCACATACCAAGGCAAAATTGACATGCTTTGCTTGCCTCAACTGGCCTTCATTACAAGACCGGAGGCTACCATTATGCATATAACTTTTAATGCAACTCCAAACAGCCGCATATGTCATAAAGCAAAAGTTCCAATGGAACAGTACCAACAAAACAATTCTAGAAAGCACTAAGCAATCAGCCTCTTTTAAATGCGGCTCCAAGCAGATAAGTCATGTTTTCTCTACTCTCTAATTGACATTGCTGTTCTTGCTTACTATCATTGTTTTATCTTTATTACAATATTCCTATTGTATTGTACTACATATTCTGATATTGTATATTGTTGTATTGATAATATATATTGTTTTTATACTGGTCTTTTTCTATTGCCAGCTACTGTCCCTTCGGAAGGCTCCGTCCCCCTTCCCTTCCGTGCTCGAGTCCCCGACCTCCAATTTATGGAGGTCGGCCCTTTCCGATCATTTCTTTACTCTCTCTCCGTATTTGTATTTGTTTGTCCGCTTCATAACAACCGAAGCGCAACAGCGCTTATGGCCCCCCACAGCGTCCAAGCCGCGACAGCGCACAGCTCCGACAGCGCTTAATTAGTCAGGCTTAATTCTTAAAATACCTGACTCGCGTTTATTCCTTCCCTTCACCGCTCGAGAAACGAGAGGACAAGAGGAAAGGCCCTCGGCAACACGCGCGCAGCGCGCTATGTTTGCCTACCGCCTTCCTCTTGTCACACGCTCACAATGAGCGTCTCCCAGCAACCAGCTGATCGCGATCGGAGAAACTGTCATTTCTCCGACGCGATCAGCAATTTTACACGAAGAACCGGCCTTTTCTTCATTGCCTAAGCAATTTAAGCTTAAAATAGCTTAATTTAACTAAAATTCGTCCCCCTTTCAACAAATAATTCCCATAATCACAAAAAAAAGGGGAAATATTATTTATTATTCATTATTTAATTATTTACTTACCTAAAAAAAAAAAGGGGAGAAATAAGAGAGAATTATTTGACTTATACTATTGCCTCTCCACAATGTCTGATTCTGACTCAGACCAAGACAATGTCTCTCTCCCTAATTTTGATAACGAAGCTTTTAAATCTCTTATCCATAGAGAAATGCGATCATGCATATTCTCTACTCTTTCCCAAGTTATGGCATCCAAAAGGTCCCTCTCCCCAGAAGAGGAAGATGAATTCCAAGAGGATCCCAATGATGACCTCTCTAATTCTAGGGGTAAAAAAAATTTAAAAAAATAAAAATATTGACCCTACCCCTAAGAGCACTATTACAGGTCCTAGTACCTCGGGTGTCCCCAGCGGCACAACCTATCAAGGTGTCCACCGCGGCACAACCTATCAAGGTGTCCATCGCGGCACAACATATAAAGGTGTCCACCGCGGCACAAATCTTAAAGGTGTCCTCAGCGGCACAACTCATCCTAGTGCTCAAAATGATGATTCCATCTGCAACGATGATTTCAATAATTTTATTCACGATGATATTAACGACACCATCTATGATTTTCCTGATGAATACATCCTTGATCTAGATGAGGATGATCAAGATTTTGATTCCATTGAGGATAACCTACCCTCCTCCTCAAAAGATAGTATCCTAGACCCTCTCGGTCAAGAAATGTTTTCCCCCCTCAACATTAAACATCCTAGGAGCTATGCTTGGACTCCTTTGGAACACGTTAGCCAATTCATCACAAAATGGATCAGAAATCCTCTTGAGAGGAATACTCGCAACCTCTTACGAATGGAATGCTCAAGACCCTCTATTGAAGGCAAAGTCTGCCAAACACCCAATCTCGACCCAGAGTTAATAAAATATCTCTTCAAACTCGGCAGAGATCCTAGGAAGGGCATGGAGAGATCCCTCAAAATCTGCCAAGACCGAGTTTTAGACATCCTAGGCCCCCTCTCTAAAATTATCGATGCAGCTGAAGACAGTCACATTAATGGCTCCACCTTGGATACTAACCTCATACGTGGTTGGAGTCAGAGGGCACTAGTCCTTCTAGGAAACGCCAATGCTGGCCTTAATTCAGAAAGAAGGAGAGTCGTCCTTACTAAAATTAGCCCCAAACTAAGCGACTTAGCTGACAAAGAACCCTCCCTTAACCCTAAGGGACTACTTTTTGGGGAAGACCTCATCAAAACGCTAGGTAGATATGTATCAACCTTTACTGCCCTAGATAGAGCTCACCAGAATATGAAAAAAGTATTCAACCCGAACACTAATAACCTTTTTGGCAGGGCCGGAAGAAGGGGCCAATCTTTCGGCCGTTTTAATCGAAGGCCCTATGGTAGATCAAGAGGCTTTGACACTAGAGGCAGTTACCAGTCCTCCTACCAATCTCAATTCTACCCTTCAAGAGGCAGATGCTTTCGATCAAGAGGTTCCAGAGCAAGAGGAGGACCTACCGACAACAACCCACAAAGTAAGTGCTTTGACTTCTTTTTCCCCTCCCACGAAAGTCGGAGGCAGACTAAAATTCTTTCTAGAGAACTGGAAACTTATCACTCAAGATCCATGGGTTCTGAACACCGTTACCGGTTTTACAATAGACTTCATAGATACACTGATTCAGGTTTCTTTTCCCAAAGTAATGTCTCTCTCTCCCGATCAAGAGAAGATCATAGAAGAGGAGATCTCTTCAATGCTCCAGAAAGGCGCAATCACAGAAGTCCCTATGGAATTTCTGAGATTCATAAGTACACTCTTTCTCGTAGAAAAGAAGGACAAAGGTTGGAGACCCGTTATAAATCTCAGGGAACTCAACAAGTACCTTGTTTACAGACATTTCAAGATGGAAGGTATCCATCTTCTAAGAGATCTCTTGTTGGAAGGAGACCGGTTGGTCAAACTAGATCTCAAGGACGCCTATTTCACCATCCCTATGGCCAAGGAAGACCAACCCTTCCTACAATTTATTTGGAAGAACCGTCTTTATCAATTCCAAGCTCTCCCTTTCGGTCTCTCATCAGCCCCTTGGTGTTTCACCAAAATAATGAGAGCAGTCGCCTCATCCTTAAGAGAAAAGGGTATTCGTATGATTATTTACCTAGACGATATCCTTATTATGTCTCAAGATTATACTCAAATTCTTCAAGATCTCAAAACTGTTATGGATCTTTTAGAAAACCTAGGTTTTATTGTAAACAAAGAAAAGTCTAAACTGTCCCCCTCAAAGTCCATGGAATTCCTAGGTTTCACTGTAGACACCACAAATTGCCTTCTCCTTCTTCCTCCGAAGAAGATTTCCAAAATCAAAAAGGAGATAAGACATGTCCTCAAACATCAAAATCTTTCCTTAAGTGAACTAGCCAGACTCCTAGGTCTTCTCTCATCCTCCATTCAAGCCCCCTAAACTATCGAGCCCTTCAAAGGATAAAGGGAAAAGCTTTAAGATCAGGTCTCTGGTACGGAGACCGTGTTTCCCTGAACCAAGAATCCATCTCAGAACTAACCTGGTGGTTGGAGAATTTGGATGCTTGGAACGGCAGAGCAATATTTGGTTCAACACCAGACTTTATTTTGGAATCAGATGCGAGCCTTCACGGCTGGGGTGCCTGTCTCCTAGATCAAAATACGGGTGGAATTTGGTCTCGAGAAGAGTCTTCTCACCATATAAACTTTCTAGAACTGACTTTATGCTCTAATGAGCTTCAAACACTACCTTCAAGGGAGATCAGTAATTCTAAAAATGGACAATATTTCTGCTGTTGCTTACATAAATCGCCTAGGTGGAACGAAGTCAGAGGATTTGTCAAATTTAGCCAAAAAACTTTGGATATTTTGTCTAGAACACAAAATATCTTTAAGAGCAGAATACCTTCCAGGAGATTCCAACCTTTCTGCAGATTGGAATTCCAGATTCCTCTTGGACCGTTCAGATTGGATACTCAACACCTTAATATTCAGATCCCTCAACTATTTCTGGGGTCCCTTCCAAATAGATCTCTTTGCGAGCAGACTGACTTTTCAACTAGACGCTTATTACAGCTGGATGCCCGATCCCGGTGCTCTAGCAGTAAACGCATTTCTTCAATCATGGGCGGGACTCAACGCTTATGCCTTCCCTCCCTTTGCCATGATCCAGAGGGTCCTCCAGAAAGTGAGACTTCAACATGCCTCCATTGTCCTGATAACTCCCTTTTGGCCTTCCCAAGCCTGGTTCCCAACTACTCTGGAGATGTCTTACGACCTTCCTTTCCTAATTCCTTCTCTCAACAACCTTCTCACAGACATAGACGGTCTAATTCACCCTCTTGTTCAAACAGGGAAGTTGAACCTTCTTGCCTGGAGAGTGTCAGGAGATCCAATGATCTCTCTAGACTTTCGTCAACGGCTTCAACTCTCCTCGGAGAATCTTGGGCCCCGGGAACACACTACCGGTATAACAACATTTGGAAAGTCTGGTTACGTTGGTGCTTGGAAAGGGACTTGGATCCCGTGGAAGCACCTGTCGTTGATATAATCAATTTCCTTGGAGAACAATTTGATAGAGGTCTGAGTTACAGATCTATCAATTGCTACAGATCAGCTATTTCTGCTGGTCATTCCTTGATCAACAATAGAACGGTAGGTAAAAATCCTATTATTTGTAGAATCCTTAAAAGTATAAGACTCAGAACACCTCCAAAACCTAGATATCAATCTCTCTGGGATGTTAAATTAATTCTTGACCTTTTCTGTAGTTGGCCAGATAACTCACTTTTGAACAGAAAGAACCTTTCTATCAAGCTAGCTACTCTTCTTTGTCTAATCTCATGTCGTAGAGTTTCTGATGTTAAAGCTCTAGATATTTCTTATAGATCCTATGATATGTTTGGAGTTAAATTTGAACTCCACAGAAGAACTAAAACTATGTCCGATTTTATTTTCTATCCTCGATTTGATGTTGGTAAAAAACTTTGTATTGTGGATTGCATGAAACAATATGATTCAAGAATGCATGCTCTTCGCCCTTCTGGCGTTAATCAATTGCTTATATCCTTTGTTAAACCTCATAAAGGTATCTCCTCCTCCTCTATTGCAAGATGGGTCAAAATTGTTATGAATTTTGCTGGTGTTGATCTAAACATCTTCAAACCACATTCTATCAGAGGTGCTATGGCCAGTAAGTCCTTTTGGTCAGGAGGTAAGTTATGATATTCTTAAAGCTGCTGATTGGTCAAATTCTAGAACCTTTGCTCATCATTATTGCAAACCTATATCTCATATGTCTGATGTTGTTTTACAAAGCTACCAACATGCATAATGGTAGCCTCCGGTCTTGTAATGAAATTGCGATTCTCCTATTAACATGACCAGAGAATCTGGATTTCATTAAAGACACGGAGGCTAACATTATCCCTCCCACCCTTCCCTGGGTGGTTGATGATTAATAATATTTTTTCTCTGTTTAGCATTGTTAATCTTGCTTTTACAATGTTCAAATTACATTTTATAGAATGCTTTATTTTAAATTCCTTTTCAGGATTTATCTTTGTTTTTATTCCAGGAGTTATTTACACTTCTTTTCTTTTCAGATAACCTTTCGTGAACCTTTGTTCCTGTTTCCTTGCCTACAGATCTTGGAGCTTTCACTTACCTTGGTTTATATGAAGTCTCATCGTTTATATGAAGTCTCATCGTTTACTTGAAGTCTCATCATTGAATTTCTCATTGGGACATTTGCTTTCTTCTTTACTCCTTATTTAAAAGAGGCTGATTGCTTAGTGCTTTCTAGAATTGTTTTGTTGGTACTGTTCCATTGGAACTTTTGCTTTATGACATATGCGGCTGTTTGGAGTTGCATTAAAAGTTATATGCATAATGTTAGCCTCCGTGTCTTTAATGAAATCCAGATTCTCTGGTCATATTAATAGGAGAATCGCAATTGACATGCTTTGCTTGCCTCAACTGGCCTTGCAGTAAGAGGCGTTGTGATTTATCTAGGTAAATGGCTGGACTGGTATCTTAGCAATATAATAATGGATCCACAGGGTCATTGGTTGTGGGTTAAAGGTAGTCTTAATGGGCTCCCCATAAATTTAGTAAACTATTATGCCCCAGTGATGGATGAGCCTGGACCATCACAGTTGATATATATGATTGCGTTGGGAGTGGTGGAGGGATTATAATTACATCAAGGAGCCTGCCAAGGATACATCCAATAACATAAAAAAAGGTCATTGATACCAGTAAGCAGGATTTCCATTTGGTAGATCCATGAAGGTCATGCCACCCTGATTTTAAAAAATTCATTTATTTTACAGGTCGGTATCCCGCAGCTTTTAGTACTGATTTTCTTTTACTTTCTCATTTGATTACTAAGGCTGACTCTGATACTGGGGCCAATACTATTTCTTACCAGTCTCTTATTTCAGTTGTTATACGGGTCAAGTTAATTCGGAACAATAGGTCCAAGTGGCAGCTGGACCGCTTGTTACTGTCGGATCAACAATGACTTATTGGTATGAGAACATGTATTTTAGAATTTTTTCACCAAAATAAGGGCGCAGTGTCTTGGTTTTCTATATGGGAAGCTTTTAAGGCCTCAGCTAGGGGGCAAATTATAGCCTATCAGGCAAACCGACATAGTGACGGCCAACAAAAAATTGTTCACTTACAAATGGCTGTAGATCAAGCATCACAAATAAGTAGATAATCATCGGCCTATGCACAGGCCAAGCAGAATGTATTCTATTTTCCACTTAAGTTTAGCCCAATATTTTCAGGCTATTAGAATACTATCTATGGGAGAAAATCCGGCTAACAAATTTATAATTACTTTTTCACTTAAAAGATGGGGCGTGGCTTGAGAGCACGGCAAGATGGGCGCTTCCTAGAGAGGCTCTGCCCGGCTGAGCCACTATCTGCTTATTATCCCCCTATTACGCTGCCATCAAACACTCAAAATCCGGTGCACCTCACCCCTGGAAACACCTGCCTGCGATAGTGCTGTCATCCGGCGCCTGCATCTGCCGCTGTGGCCACTGATAACTGTGTCCTGGTTTCGGCGGCCTTCACACAAAATGGCGGCTCCCGTGAAGTCCTGAAGGTGGAGCGCCACGGCACGCTGGGCTTCATGTGCCTGAGGTTATCAATCTCCTAGCTGTGGGGTTGGTCCTGGCCTCGCTGCAAGCCTGGTACCGGCTGTTGACCTCTTGAGCCAGCGGCCCCTTTGTGCTGTGGGCCGGGCGCCTGCCACTGGAGGAGACAGCGGTGCCCCTGCGGAGCCCTGCACCGAGTTTCCAGATTTGCATGACTGGACTTGGCAGAGAAGCTGTGCAGTATTTGGAGCGCCAGGCTCTCGCTGCGGTGAGTGGGGGTTGGCCTGACCTCTGCCGGTGTCAGTGGTGGCAGAGTGGTTGGGGGCTGGGGCCGCGGCCTGAGAGCTGTGTGGCACGTCGGTGAGCGAGGGCACCCACCATGCTGCGAGCCAGTGAGGCTGTGCTGTGACTTTCCCGAACCGGCTGGGGGACAGCACGGCAGTGAGTGGCATCGGCGTGGCATGCTGTGATTGCTGCTGTGGTGTTTGGTACGGAGCAGCTGCCGGCCTCTTTGGTCTCATTGGGGGGAGTATTGGCTGATGTGGTGAGTCTGCTGAGAGCGCGGCTCCCCCCTACCTATTGACTTTGCTGTGGACATACCTTTGTTGCGCAGTTCTCTCTATACGACCTCCAACCCCTGGTTTGAAGGCCTCAGAGTCAATGATCCTCTTAGGGGTGAACTGTTCTTTACCTGTGTGTCCCCCCGCATCGGGCTCCACTACGACCTAGCCTAGTTTCGGCTCACTTTCACTGCTGTAATGCCTCTGATTCATCTATTGTGGTTCCAAGCACTCCTGGCCAGGAACCTGCATTTCCTTGGGTCCTCACACTGTGTGGTTCGCCTTTTTGTGCATACCGGGTCTGTGGACTTTGTCACTACAGCAACCAATATGGGGAGGACTGATAAGACTTAACCGCGTCTCACTTTTGAGGCGAGCAAATCCTCCAGATCCTCTCAGATGGCCGCATCGGACTCTGAGACTCATGTTCCGGCTGTCAAACCCCCACCCTCGAGACAACATTGCTGGCTATGCAGCGCAACCTGCAGTCCATAGAGGGGGGATGGCTGCTGTTAACCACCACCTGGATCACTTGTCGGCGCAGCTCGAGAAGCAAAATACGGCGACAGAAGATGGCCTGAGTGAGGTTACCAGGAAAACGCTCAATATGGAGAAGGTTCTGTCCCTTACCCAGGCTAAGAACGAGGATTTGGAGGCCCGGTCACGGCAAAATAACATTAGATTCACAGGCCTTCCTGAATCCACAAATGTTGGTTAGATGGAATTGTTTGTGGAAAACCTGATCGAGGACATTTTTGGCACTGAGAAGCTCTCCCCCATGTTTATTGTTGAGAGGGTGCACCGCTCCCTTGATGCGAGGCCGGTTCCTGGTGCTCCACCTCACCCACACCTGCTGAACTATAGGGACCGGGATGTTATTCTACGAATGGCCTGCGATAAGGGGATCATTGAGCATCAGGGTAACTCTCTTTCGTTCTTTCCCGATTTCACAGTTGTTGTGCAGGAGCTAGGAGAGAGTTTGGTGCTGTAAAAAAGTTTCTGCAGTGTGAGGAGGTTCCTTAAGCTATGTTATACCCTGCCCGCCTGTGGATTGGTTCAGATGGTCCCTCAAAAATCTTTACTACCCCTAAAGCTGCCCTGGAACACGCCAAACATCTCAAGCGAGCGAGCCAAGAGTCTCTGGTGCTGTCTGACAATGAGTGACAGTGAGGATCTGCGTGTCCGAATCCAGTGCCAATGTTCTATAGACGGTTCTCATTTATTGTTGCAATGATGTTTCTAACGGTCCATTTTGACTTTTCAGGTCTTCTCCTTTTGCTTGTATTACCTCATTGTGTTTTTTTGGTGCCTCATTGGGCCGGAGGTCACAGTATCAAAGTTTGATAGGCACAGATACCATGTTTTTGCTCAGCCACCTCCTACTAGTTAGAAGGCCAGACACGCTCTGACGCCCCCTCTATATAGATGTCCCCCAATGCAAATTTTACCTGTTTGGTTTTGTTGGGGGTGAGTATTTTTGAATTGGGATGGGTTTAGTGAGTATAGGACGCTGAAGTGTGCATGGGTGGGGGGTTTGTAAGTGGGCCAGGCAGACAGGCATTGTAGTTATGTTGTGAATTTCTTGTAAAATAGTGTCGATATACCGTTCATGACGGCTCATCAACATGAGTGGTAGGATTAAGTTCCTCACATGGAACGTCCATGGACTCAATACCCCCAAAAAATACAATCAGTACTGGCGTACCTGGTTAGAATGGAGGCCTTACTACCGGAGACACACCTCACTAAAGAATCAGCAAAAAGAGCGGGTACACGCTGGGCGAATGTGTGACTTGCGTCCTCTAATTCCACTTATTTTAGGGGTGTGATGATTCTCGTTAAAAAAGTGTCCCCTTTACTGTGGTTTGAACTGAGTGGTATGAGTGTGCTGTTGGTCAACGTATATGGACCGAACACAGATGATCCGTCCTTCTTTTCGGACGTATGGTGCAGGATCTCTGAGTTCCCTCCGGCTGCAATTATTTGGGGTGGCAATTTTAATGTCTGTCTTGATGTCACCTTAGATAGGGTTAGTAGTGGAAAAGTGAGGCATAAACAGGCAGCGGCAGTGCTATTGGGGTTACTAGATGCTGGCCACCTACATGATGTCTGGTGTCTCTAACATCCTGCTATTCGGGAGAGCATGTTTGTATCTTCTGTACATGAAACATGGTCCCACATAGATTTCTGGCATTTTTTGGAGGTGGTTTGTACATGGGCTGTGAAGGTTGGGCATATGGCTCGTACACTCTCTGATTATTCCCCTGTAGTCCTTGAGTTGCAGATACCCACATACGAACGTCCGCCCTTTACATGGCGATTACAGCCGACTGAGTTAACCGACCCAGTCTTTAGACGGACAATTGGCAAGGCGATCCAATTTTTTTTTAAAGAGAATGAGGGGTCGGTTGACAGTGCTGGAGTGCTTTGGGAAGCGTTCAAGGTGACTATCCGGGGGGCTTGCATAGGAGCACAATCGGGAGTGCTGCGGGATCTCCGACGTAGAATGCACAAATTGGCATCTGACATCTTTACACTCAAGCGTGAATATGAGAATAATCCCTCTCCAGAAAAGTTAGCTGCAATAAGAGACCTTCTCATGAACCATAACAAAACAGCTGATCAGGAGCTGTTACACCGCTCTCGCCTCAGTATTGCCCGCTACTATGGGGAAGGGGGCCGTCCAAGCCACTCCTTGATGCAGAAGCTAGCACAGGAGTGTATTAAGGAACTCTTACTCTACTCCCGGAATTTGTGATACAGTCTTATAATTTTACTCCAAACTTTACTCTGCTAGGGGGAACTCGCCACCTGAAATAGATAGATTCCTATCTGGAAGATGTCGCACTAGGGTGACTCTCCGATTCACATCGGGAATAACTCATGCAGCCCTTTGATGTTGAGGGCGTTAAACTTGCCATAATGTCATTGCCTACCTGTAAGGCCGCAGGAATGGACAGGCTTCCCAGCGACTTTTATAAGGCCTATGTGTCAGATCTCACCCCCAGGCTTCTTGCTGTCTAAGCAGAGGCTTATGATGGTGGACAGCTTCCACCTTCTCAAAGAGGCCTTGCTGGTGACTTTGCTGAAACCAGATAAGTCTCCTAACCTGTGCGAATCTTAAAGGCCTCTCTCAATTATTAATATAGACGCAAAGATCCTGGCAAAGATGATTGCCACCAGGCTTCAACTGCTGGACCCTCTCCTGGTCTTACCTGACCAGTCAGGTTTTGTGTCTTGGGCGCTCTACGACCCATAATCTGCATACAGTGTTCTCTACATTGCATTATTTTGATTCAGATTTCCAAGCAGTGGCAGTGCTACTTAATGCGGTGAAAGCTTTTGACTCCCTCCAATGGGATTTCATGTTCACAGTCTTATCTAGAATGGGCCTCCCTCTGTTTTTTATGCAATGGATTAGAGTGCTCTATAGGGAACCGGTTGCCCGTGTGCGTGTTAATGGATGGGTGTCTTCGGCATTTCCTATGGAAAGGGGCACGAGGCAGGGATGTCCCCTGTCGCCGAGTTGGCTGAGTGATAGGCGCGCCTGCCCCTCTCCCTCGCAGAACGGATAGCAGTTATAAAAATGGGCATTGCAGGTGATGCTGGTGGGAGTGGGCAAAAGGGCTTAATCACCAAACTTTACAATGCTTCCTTGAGAGAGCGAGAGTTAAGGGATCATCCCTCGTATCTTAAATGGCAGACTGCCAGACCTCTCGAAGGCGTGCTGCAAGCTTATTGCTCGCCTCACAGCGAATTGTAACCTTCGCATAATTCACTTTAAATACTTACACCAGTTATATTATACCCCTCTGCAACTCTTTAGGTATGGTCTGTGTGAGTCTGCTGGCTGTGTGAGGTGTGGGCAGGCTAACGCTGACTTCCTGCATGTGGCATGGCTGTGTGCAGTTATATTTGCCTTCTGGTCTAAAGTGGTGAGAGTGCTCACTGATATCATGCCGGAACTAGTGCATTGCACTCCTGAGATCTACCTGCTTGGGTATGTGACACGTCTTAAACCCTGTAATAAGCGCATAGTCGCAATATCCACTCTATTTGTCAAGAGAGCTGTTGTGCAGTGTTGGGGAGCCAAGACCACTCCAACGGTTAAAACAGTGGATCCTTTATCTACTTTACTGTAGCGATCAGCCGGGGGTCTGAAGAACTGCCCGAGGCTCCGCGCCACAAGGATTTCTGGGCCCAGCTCAGTGCATACTTGTTATCCCAGCCAGATTTGATGTAACCTGTGTATGCCTCTTACTCCCTATGTAACAGCTGTTTCATTATGAGAATTCCACCACTGAATATGTTTTTGCGGCACCACTCATGTCTGATCATGATGTACAGGATTTTTCAAAATGTATAATGTCTTGTAATCTGCTCTGCCAGGGGGTGGGAGGGGGCGTTTGTTCTTGATTGGCACTCGCTATTTGACTCACGTTTATATGTCTGTCATCATGCCTGTTGAAACTAATAAACATATTTTAAAAAGAAAAGAGGCAAAAGACACTCAAGCCAGAATGCCTAACGGCAAGTCCTGCGGTATTGATGGCTTTCCAGATGAATTTTTTTAAAAAACTTTCACTGTTGAATTATTGCCTTTCTTGATTAAATTATTCAATTGTAGTAAAGGTGGGGGTGAAATCTCATCCTATTTTAAGGAATCAACTATAGTCAGCTTTTTAAAAGGGGTTAGGATCCTGAGGATGTAAATTTCTACAGGACTGTTAGTTTGCTCAAAGCTGATTATAAATGGTTCATGAAACTATAGGCAATTCATATCACTCTGCTTGCTTAGCTTTTAATTCACAGGGATCAGACAGGATTTATGGCAGGTCGGTTGATGGCTGCAAATACAGTTTTTTTGCTTTTGCTCCAGGCAATTGATTTCTTCTCAGTTAATCAGACAGAGGCTGTAGTTATAATGGCTGAATGGGGACGTGCTTACTTGACATACCTTGATGCCGTGAGGGGAACGGCTGCCCTTAGGTCTCTCTGTGCCACAGCACCAGTAGCTCCAGTACCGTCAGGGGAACGGCTACTCCAGTGAGCTTTGCGCCGTGAGGGGAATGGCATCGCGGCCATTACCACCACCGCCTACAACTCCCCGCAGCCTCCAGGGGAGCAACGTCACCACCGCGCCGGCCCTAGCCCTCAAAGCGCGTCCGCACCCACGTATCGCAGGATGCGCTTACCTGACATACCTTGACGCCGTGAGGGGAACGGCTGCCCCTGGGTCTCTCTGTGCCACAGCACCAGTAGCTCCAGCGCCGTGAGGGGAACGGCTACTCCAGTGAGCTTTGCGCCGTGAGGGAAACGGCATCGCGGCCATTACCACCGCTGCCTACAACTCCCAGCAGCCTCCACGGGAGCAACATCACCACCGCGCCGGCCCCAGCCCTCAAGGCGCGCCCGCACCCACGCATTGCGGGACGCATGGGCGGTGCTGGGAGAAGCCCGGGACAAGGGCGGGACCGTCTGTGGCCATCCGGGGCCGGAGGGGGCCGGGCCAGCCCTCCCTCGAACATCTGCTTTAAGGACGGTACTGTCCCACTTTTATTAACGTGCCACGGAACAATGGGGAAAAAGAGAACAGATGGCTACAAACCCAATGGAGGGGGTGGGGCGACTCTGGACTCGTATTTGATTAAAGTATCCAGCATGCTTAATGATGAAATAGAAAGAACTAAAAGGAGGCTTTCCTTGGATCCTGGTCGTACTGCTATCGCCATGGTGCATGATGCCCCAGAGGGAACTGTCTCCCAGTCAGTGACTCTATCACCAGGGCTACCACGGGACTTGATATATGAGGTTGAAATATCTTGTATCTCTACGAGTTGTAATGATCAGTCCCACACCGCATCTCCCTTAGGCTGCATTGAAGATGTTGCACCTAGCATTTCTCCTCCGCCCGCCCAAAATACGAGACGATGTACTAGGGCTGTTGGCTTGGTACCACCTATTAAGGCTAAACAACAGAGGGGGATCAGGCTACAAAAAGCAAAGTATAAATCAGTTAAACAACCACCCCCAATTAACCAGCTATCATTGGAGGATCTAACAGATTCACTCTGGGTAACTCTTAAAGAGAAACTAGATCTTACTTTGGCTCCCATTTTGATAAGGTTATCCTCTATTGAAGATAGGATGTCTGGTTTGGAACAGAATGGTGGTTCGATATTCCAGCCTAATGCTCCTACTGTTAGATTGGAATTAGTTTCTCAGGAGCTTGTCGGTCAGTTAGGTATCCCAAAGAGACAGGCTACCCGTACGCCCCTAATTCAGCCTAGGGCTGATCTCCCACTTGTTGCTGAGGGTCTCGCCACAAAGGAACAAGTTCCTGGAACTAATGGCCCAACACACACTAGCGGGCCAGTAAATATGGGGACAGGGGTGCCTCTTGCTACTCCTACTACTTGCCCAACTGGGCCAATAGGTACACATAAACTCCCACCAGAGAGAGAGGCATTCCAGTTTATACCTAAGGCCCTGCCATTAGTACTTGTCCTGGCCAATGCTCCTTGTCTGAGTCCCGGCCAAGAGAAATCTGTACCCACTCTAATTGATAAAGCATTGCACTGGCTGTCTAACAACATGAAGATATCCGAAAGGGGCAGACAGCAACTAGCCAGGGAAATTATAATGGCTAGAAGAGTGACATGGTTGGGTAATCATAAGAAACGATTTGAGGGCGATTGCATAGCTATGAATTTTTCAAGCCCCCAAGTGCTGACTAATGTGTTGAAAAACCTCCTCCTTTCCCAACAAAGGGTTCTGTTATAATACCACTAACCCTAGAATTCTTCTACGATAGATCTTGGTGCGATAGGATTACCAGCAGGTTTAGGTCAAAACGTACACACACATACCCGCCATTGAGAAGGGGATTCCTATCCCTGTTGGATGGAATTAGCCTGAAGAATAGATATGGGGTTTTGACTGATATGGAGGAATGTGATTGACTACATGGTGTCTCTAATAATGTTTTGAGTAAAACACCCTCGAATGGCCAAGTGAATAGTCACCGGATGCAGGTCAATGCGGGTGTCCTCCAAGATCCAATGTCACCCACATGTCCTTCAGTTGGCTCGCCTGAGAATGTGGGGACTTCTCATGTCACTAACCCCCCATTGGTGGTATGTCTGACTTCCATAAGAGAGGGTGGACCTGGTACAACGCATAGAATTTCGTCAAATCTACATCTTCCAAAGCATACTATTGTTGAGCATATCCCAGAGAGGGAGGGTGATATCCTAGGAGGAATAAAGAGTCCCCCTAATATTAGTACAACCCCGCTAAGGAAGGAAGGTTTATCCCTCCTTTCTTGGAATCTCGCTGGAATTGGTAACAAGGTATTGTCCCCAGAATGGTGTAGCTTTATAGACCAGTTTGATATTAACCTTTTCAGGAGTCTTGGTCAGTAGCCCCAGCTTTTCGAGTGGGATTTCTTAATTTTTATATTCCTGCCACTAAAAAACCAAAAGGACGGCCTGCAGGTGGTCTGGTGATCTGGATGCGCCAGACTTTGCGATGTAAGGTGCAGCATATTGGGTCCCTAGTGAACGATATTCTGACAGTTAGACTTGAATGGTCTCATGGCCATAAGGTGGCTATTTTTAATGTTTATGCCAGGGGGCTACCGGGGGACATACTTCAGAGGTAATAGCCGCTCTAGATACCCAGCTTGAGGCTCTTCCAGAGCAGATTGTTCCAATAGTGGGGGGAGATTTTAAAACCACCTATGAACCACTTGGCCAAGAGGACCAGGATATCTCGGCAGATCAGGATCATAGATGGGGTATCCCAAAACTCGAAGTGCCTGTTATAAAAAGATGGACAGCTGTAGCCATTCAGCTAAAAGCTATGGCCTTAGAAAGAGGCCTAAGAGCAGCAAACGGGAGAACCCCCTCAGACCAGCAGGGAGCGAACACTTTTGATAATGGACGGAACAGCAGTCGCATAGATTATCTGTTGGTGAGTATTAGATTATGGCATTGGTTGGTCGATATGGTCATTAAACCCCGGTTGGAAAGTGACCATAACCCCCTTTGTTCGTTATTTCAAGCTCAATAGGGGGATACCGTTGAGTCTTTAAGGGGAGGTATCACTACCTTAGACATTGTTGCCTAAAATAATATGCGCCATGTCAAATGGAATACATTTATGGAGAACCCTACTCAATTGGATGCACTCAAAACGGAGGTCATGAGTGAATTGGTTCAACTCAATCTTCAAATTAGTAGCCCAGACTTTTCCCAAATCATGTCAGAGGCTCATACCCAACTTTTTTCTAGACTTAAAGTATTTTTTATGAAGGCTCCAACCAGGGAAAATAGAAGCACAAGGCTGGCTATGGCTAGGTGGTACAACGAGCCATGTAAATCCGCCCGTCAAAACCTGAGTGTGGAGCTAAGGGCTAAGAATCCCTCTAGAGTGAGAGAGGCAAGGGATTCATATAGATACGCCCAGAGGGTGACCAAAAGGCAGTGGGACGAGGATAGATGGCGGGACTTGAAACATGCTTGTGAAGTTAAAGATTCCAAGCAATTTTGGAACCTTATAAAATGGGACAGGGGTGGACTAGCAGAACCTCCTCAAAATAATGTAGCTCAGTCACAGTGGCTAGAATTTTTTAAACCCCAACATGCCCGAAACCAGGAAGAGGAGGAGTTCGCTCTACCTCCCGCTATTTTTTATCAAAGCCAGCTGTTTACTACCAAAGACGTCAGTAAAGCATTAGACTGTGTGACAAGTGGCAGAGCTCCAGGTATGGATGGCATCCCTGCTGATGTGTTTTTTAAGTGACAGACCGTCTTGGTGTCAGTATTTTACACTGCTAGCGAATGCCAGGGGTGCTCCCATTCCGGCTTCATGGAAGGGAGCTGAAATAATTCCGGTCTTTAACCGCATCGCTGCTGCGGTTATTTTTGCGCTGTGCGGCTGTTTTCTAATTACCGCGTTACATGACGAGCTCAGCTCGTCATCCGCACACGTCACCCCTGGCTGATGACGACCTGAGCTCGTCATCAGCATCGAAGGGGTTAAAAAGGGTGATAAATCACTCCCAAACAACTATAGTCCCATTAGTCTCATAGACTCAGCACAAATACTCATTGGTCGCCTAGTACAAAACAAAGTACAATCATGGGTAGACGACCCTAACATCTTATCCCCATTTCAAGCTGGTTTCCGCCCCTGTACTAGTTCTATTGACCAAGTCTTCTACTTTATTACAGTCTTTTGGAGGAACGTGGTCCTGACCAAGGGGTCACTTTATGCAGTCTTTGTAGACTTAAGATCGGCTCTTGATTTAGTCCCCCACTGTAAACTCTGGAGGGTTCTTGCTGAATTGGGGATGACTTTACTCGTCCGCTTGCATGAGAACAATTACGCCAGCATTCTATGGGGGCACAGGGTGAGGTCACCGATTCATTCCCGGTCGAACGTGGTATCCAGCAGGGTTGTGTCTTGGCCCCCACCCTGTATTCCTTATACATAAATGGAATAGTTGACCATCTTCGTAGCTCCCCTACCGATGCCCCCGTACTGGCTGGGATTCGCGTGCCTGTCCTCATGTTCGCGGACTATACTCTGATTGTCTTGCGGACACCGAGTGGCCTGCAGAAGGCTGTTAACGCCTTTGGGGAGTTTTGTCAGCAGCGTGGACTTGAGATTAACACCACAAAAACCAAGTTCATGTCTTTGAATCAGCATAAACCTTTCAAAGGAAGAATCCTTCTTAACGACACACCACTAGAGCAGGTCGAGGCCTTTACCTACCTAGGCATTTTACTTCAGGCTAACATGGGATGGAATCGCCATACGGATATGTCAAGTCAAGTCAAGTCAGATAATTTACATAGCGCACTACATACCCAGAGGGTCTCAAGGCGCTTGAGGAAGGGTGGGGAATTATTTGTCGAAAATCCAGGTTTTAAGCTGCTTGCTGAAGGCTGGGTGGTTTTAAAAATTTTTAAATTTCACCAGCTTGCAGGAGCCCTATCCTCCAAACATAAAACATCCCTCACAAAGCCAATTACACCTGCTTTGGGGATATACAACATGAAAGTGATTAGTGCCACCTTTTATGGATCAGAGCTTTGGGGATTTAACAACTTGAATCACCTAGCTAAATCAGAGAATACATTTTTACGAAATCTAGTTGGTGTCCCCCAAAGCACCCCTATTGCTCCGCTCTTACTTGATCTAGGCAGGAAAAATGTTGTAGATATAGTGAGGTTACGGCCACTATTGTATTGGAGGCGTATCTGAAAAACCCCTGAATTATCCCATTATGCCCAGGGCCTGAAGGACGTGATCTTGGTTGATCGATTTCACAAACTCCAGTGGCTTATCACCTTGGCTGCTAGGCGTTTTCCCCTCCTGTGCTGACTTTTGATTATTTTGGTTGTTTCATGACGAGCTCAGCTCGTCATCAGCACAGCTCAACTATGCATCATGACGAGCTCAGCTCGTCATGAGCATTGAAAGGGTTAAAGAGCTTAGGTCCCTTTTAATAAAGCTAGATCTAAGTTTCCTGTGGGACAAACCGGATACCTTGACTTTCCCCTCAAAAAAACAAATGAAAGAAAAATATTGGCAAATGGTCTGACAGCATCCCGTAGAGCCACCATGAACACCAATTTAACTGGCCGGTTTTTAGATCATAAATCACGCCCATTTTGTGAAGCATATTGGGACATTATTGAGAGGCCTTTAGACCGCAAGCTATATTTTCAATTTAGGGTAGGAACCTTAACGGTCAAAGCCTTTACGTACAAATGGGCGCCACCATTTGATAACAAATGTCATAACTGTTTAGACATGGCAGAAACTATAGCTCACATATTTTTTGTGTGTCCCCTTTATGCTGCTCCACGACGCAAGTGGCTCAGACCCATTTGCTTAAATTTGGCTACGCGAAGACGCATAGAAGCACTAAGGATACTAGGGTCAGATTGTTCTCCTTGTATAGCTGTTGCTGTAGCCAAATTCTTAAGGTGGGCCTGGATAATATGCACATGCACTTGCCACCTGTTACTGGTTACCACAATGTATGTTGCCACTATGCTGCCCTCATTTTATGAATTAATTTTATTGGTCAAATATGAATTTTAACTTGTTTTAAATCGACAGTAATTAATTGGATTGAATAGTTTTTTATATTGTGTATTGTTATGTACTATTTATTGTGTCTTGTGATTGATGTCTTGTTCGTGCTTTTATGACTCACTGTCGAATAAAGCTTTTTCAAATTGAATTGAATTGAATAATGGCTGAATGAGAAAAGGCCTTTGATCTGGTTCATTGGGATGCGTTATTCTTTGGTCTAGAAAGATTTGGCTATCCTCAGCACTTTATTAAACATTTTATCAAATGGCTATCATGGGGCTAATACCCACATTTTTGTTAACTCCCATCTAGCAGGTACTGTGGCGATAAATAGGGGGACCAGACAGGGGTGCCCTCTTTTGCCGATTTTATTTACTTTTTTTATACAACCTCTTTCGATCAGAATTAGGGCCTCCCAAGTAATTGAGGCCCGCCTTCAGGTAAAATAAAGTTAAATATGTTCACAGACAATGTTATTCTTTATTTGAACCAGAAAAGTGCAATATTTTGCAGGTTTTAGAGGAATTGGGGAATATGAGATAAATCCAATAAAAACAGAAGATTTGCTTTTTAAATCTTCGGCCAATATCCTCCCAGCCCTTTTACAATCACAGGCCAGAGACCAGTCTCCGATTGGTTGCTCAGACGTTTATGCCACCCAAGAAAATTCTGAACTTTGTCAATGAAACCATCTCCCAATGTATCATATTTTCAAGGAGCTGCTTGATAGAGTGACTTTGTTTCCTTGACCTTGATTGGCAGAGTTGCTCTTATAAAGACATCTGTTATTCCATTGTTGCTGTACCTTTTTTCTAATGTTCCTGTTAAAGTGAACAACAGCTATTTTGCCGATTTAGATGTGCTTTTAAAGTGGTTAATCTGGAACAACAAAGCACTCAGAGTGAAATATTCTGCCTTACAAGTAGGATACCTTAAAAGGGGGATTGACTTTTTCCCATTTTCAGAGTTATTTTCAGGCGGCTCTGTTAGATGTGTGTGCTAGGGTTCTGAACTGTAGCACAATTGATTCCTTTTTTTGTTGATAAAATGATACTGGATGAATGCACTCACCTGCCATTTTTTATTAAGTTTTCGAAATTTCCCCTAAAACGAGATATAGGGTTTTATTAGATTTAAGGGTGAGACTCTTGAATACATATCACTCTCATAAAGTTTCTTCAGTCTGGATGTTTTTCGAACTTCAGGAATTAGTTCATTTGGGTTTAACCATTTCCCCGACTGAAGTAGTCTTTTGGGTCATGCTCGATTCAGGGAGTCGGGGCATTTCGATTGCAAGGTAGATGGATGCCTTGGCTTGAGGTTTTGGCTTGGTGCAGTGAAGATGGGCTGCAACTTTTTCTGAGCAATCATCAGATTTTTTTCTATCACTGATTCAGCTCTTTGATCTTAGTCTGGATACCCACTCTCTATTCGAGCTTTTTTTTTAGGTGTAGGATGGTTGGGATAGGGAATTGGTTTCATGTATTATGGAATCTACAGGGGCAATCCGATATTATTAAGAATATTTTAGAAACAATTAGTGTAGCAACAAACTCAGCAGCCATTTCTCAGAGGGTGAGTGGCAGACCATATCACTTTTAGGACATAGGTCACTGAGAGCAGAGAACTTTAAGAGCATGTCGTTTTTCTCTTGTTGGATGGCATATTATACTCCAGCAGCCTTGAATAAAATGTATCCGCACGGGACAATTGTTGTTCTCACTGTAAGCAGCAGAGCAAAGGGGGTTAGTCGCAAATTTTTTATTCTTGGACTATGTTAATCCCCTTTTGAAGTCAGCTGTCTACAGTTTTAAGCTCTGCCATGAGGGGAATGATTGCTTTAGATCCTGCCTCCGAACTCTTTGGCTCTTTTAAAAACAGACAATCTTCAAATTTGGTAACAGCAGGAGAGAGGTTCTTGTCAGTAGTTTTTATTATAGCTCATTCTTTGATTCTGCAAAAGTGGTGAACCTGTAAGGTTCCTGTCTATCAGGAATGGCTGAATAAAATGATCAGAACAAAGCAATTTGAGGAAGCCTATGCAAAGAGTGTCAGGGACTCAAAGTAATTTAATGCCTCCTGGTAGTATTTTGACTTGATTGGAAACTAGGGACTGGGGACCCAGTATATTTTGAGATCTTCTCAAGTTGAAATATGCCTTTAAGTAAAGGGCTACAGGACAAACGATCGAGCTAATCCAGTGAGATGAAAATATCAATAGTATAGTGGAAGCGTCTTTTGGATACTAGTTGACTTTGCACATGCATATATACGTCATTATATTTATAAAAAGCTGTAGACATTGTATATTAATTAATTTTATATGTCCTTGAGGTTGGGCCCACACTTCTTCTTTATTATGACAAAGTTTTATCTGATTTAATCCAGGTTGATTAAAAACATAATTGCTGGCTTGCTGCACTTTAATGGCGGAGTATCTTTTCATTCTGGATTTATAGAGTGAGGGGGTCATTTTCGATACTGTTTTGTTTTTGCATCAATCACTTTATTATATCAGTAATAAATTGTCATAATGAATATTATTCAACTTTATATGCACTTTATAATCCATGCATCTGCACTTTATCATATCTAAAAGTACAGCAGTAATGAATATATTTTTTTATATTTTTTTTACTTTGCACTTTTCGGAACCCTTACAAATGGAATTTTTAGATATCCTGCATTTATCAATAGGTTTAAAATATATTTTTTCTGAATGTTACTTTTATGTGCGTTTTCCCCCCATTATGGTTCTTTGTAATCATGATTGATGAGTTAAATGTTTTTTTCTTAATGAAATTCTGCTCAATTAAAAAATATATATTGCTGCATCTGCTACCAAATTGGCACTGGACCAACACACTTTCCTGTACACAAGCCTCTACCTGATGGGATCCATCACTATAGCATGAAACCTGCACATCAGCAGTAGCGACCACCTCCTCCTTCCATTCATTGCCAATCTGCTCGATAGATCAACTCTTTCAACAACATTGTCAATCAAAATTGCTTTCACACATTGGAACAAGCTTAGCCTTCTGGGGCTCAACTCTCACTCGCTTTCTGAAGTCTTGGACAGATTTATACCCCTGTAAATCTCCACACAACCTAACCACTGATCAAGCATACCATGGCTCACCATATAAATGAAGCAGCCAAAGGTAGCAAGTGTTGCACAACTATGCCAATGGGAGAAATTAAATTACCAAAATGACAAAATATAATACAAACCTCACACCAGAACCTAGAAGACACTGATAAAAAAATTATTTATTTCCCAGTTTTTCGCAAAAGCCAAATACACTCCAAGTACTATATAGGATCCTCTCAGAATTCCGCAATTTAGAATGCGAGGCTATCATCTTCATATATTACAGCAACAAACTGACTAGTCTTTGCAGTTACCCAGGGAAGCACCTATTTGGAATAGCGGCAGCAGAAACAAAAGTGACAGAAGACCATTTGTGATTGACTATCATCCATCAGCTCCCATCTACAAAAATATAATGCAAAAAACATTTCCTTTACTGCCCACATGTGAAAAATTGCAAAAGATTTTTCCAAAACCAACAGTCATTGCTTACCGCAGGGCTCCCAATTTACAATCTCTTATTGTGAGAGCTGCCTCAAACAAGCTGTAACAAATTCTGGGTTTCACTGTTGTGACTAAACCGTGAATCACATGTAAATACCTTTTACAAACATCATCAGTAACTAGTTCTGTTACGAGAAAGACCTGCATTTTACATGTCGCTCAACATGCATTATTTATGTGATTCAGTGCCCACGCCAAAGCTGTAAAAAGCCAAACAGTGAATGACCTCGGTACACGATTGAAGAACCACAAATGTACAATAATTAATAAGAACCTTGATCAGCCTGTAGACAAGATTTTCCCTGTGGAACATATCTTTAAGGAAGAACTACTAGACTCCAGAGAAATCTTCGGGTGTACTGTTTAAAATCACTGCATCCAGATGGACTGAACATCACTGACAATACAACCTGATTACTGCATTTCTCAAGAGATCTCAGGACTGCATTGATTCCATATTCCAAATGGATTCTTCACTCATGATGCTTTTTGAAACTGCAGCAGTGTCATCTGTGCAGCTTCTGAACAAACCATCTTGTACTACCTGAGGAAGGCGGAATCTCAAACTTTGTAGTTGAAATATATTTTTGTTCTTTCGTGAGTCTATCTGTTTCAGTTACATCTCTCTTGGATAATAATAATAATAATAATAATAATAATAATAATAATAATAATAATAATCTTTATTTAGATATAAAACAATCAGGTACATGCATCAATCTCAGCTTTTGCGATTCCTTAATTGCGATTTTAAAGAATCGCAATTAAGGAATTGCAAATGCCTATGCATTAAGAAATCGCTAAATAAATTGCAATTTCTTAAAATTCCTTAATTGCGATTAGCATTTTGCGTATCGCAATTAAGGAATCCCTTCCCATTCATTCCTATGGCCCTAGAGGCCCAAAGGAATGAATGGGAAGACAATCTCAATTTGCGATTCGCAATTAGCTAATCGCAAATTGAGATTGCGATTTCAAGGGACACCCTGTTGCACCCCTGAAATCAAACAATGCACATATGTTGTGTACACACATGCCATAAGGGCATGTGTGTGCACAACATGAAAGTTAAAAAAAAGCACAAAATTGCATATTTCTAACATTTCGCAAAATTACCATGAGGTCCAACCTCATGGTAATTTTTTCTCTCTAATTGCGAAATCGCAATTTTTTTCAGTTTCATGCATTGCTTTTAAGGAATCGCAAAATTGCCAACTATCGACCAATATCCCAGTTACCTTACCTCTCAAAAGTGCTGGAGAAACTGGTCAATAGACGGCTATCCACTTATTTGGAAGCCAATGAACTGTTGGATGTCTCTCAGACAGGTTTCAGGGCGAACAACAGTACTGAAACAACACTTTTGGCGGTGACGGATAATATCAGGGCCCAGGTGGATGAGGGTAAGACAGTCGTCCTGATACTCTTGGATTTATCGGCGGCTTTTGATACCGTATCACACGACCAACTACTGAAAGCCCTGGAAGGGAAAGGTATTCGAGACAAGGCATTGGGATGGCTACAATCCTTTTTGGCGGATCGAACACAATCAGTGTGTCTGGGTGATTTCATTTCTCTCCAGCGAAACATTAAATATGGGGTTCCTCAGGGGGCTTCATTAAGCCCAACCCTGTTTAATGTATTTGTTTCCTCATTGGCAGCCATTGGAAGAAAGTGGGGTGTTGAAATGTGTTCTTATGCTGACGACACCCAGCTGATGGTCACCATTGATGAGAAAGATGATCCTAAAACTCGACTACTAAAATGCCTGACTGAGCTGGCCAATTGGATGCAAGAGCACTGTCTGAGATTAAATGCAGACAAGTCAGAAATCCTCCTGTTTGGCAAAAATCCCCAGCTCTGGGACAACAGCTGGTGGCCAAGTAACCTGGGCTTGCCCCCAAATCCTACCATAAAAGCGAAAAACTTGGGTGTGGTACTGGACAGTGCTCTGTCCATGAAATCACATGTCTCCACTGTCTGTGGCAGAGGCTTTGCATTATTGAAAATGCTCAGACGAGTCTTCCCCTGGATTCCGACTGAGTGTAGGAAGACCCTTGTCCAGTCGCTGCTGATGAGCAGACTGGACTACGGCAACTCTCTGTTTGTTGGAATGGCAGACTATCTTTTCTCTAAACTGCAGATAGTGCAAAATGCCGCGGCAAAGGCTGTATGCAATAAGAAGAGATATGATTCGGCCAAAAGTTGCATGCGAGAACTACATTGGCTCCCAATGCGACAAAGAGCCAACTTCAAATTACTGTGTATCACACACAAGGTACTTTACAATACAGGCCCTACCATTCTACACAATAAAGTCAAATTCCATAGACCATCGAGGAACCTTCGATCCAGAACTTCAGGAAGAGCAAACACTACCCACGTGAAGACTGTCAGGATGGGAGAGCGGGCTTTCTCTCATCTAGCTGCAACCAAGTGGAATGATCTACCTCCCAATCTCAGACTGACAGAATGTCTCTTATCATTTAGGAAACAATTAAAGACACTACTCTTCCCTAAACCAGAATAATCAGTAATCAATGCGGTCACCGTACCCCTCAGCACCAAACCTCAGCGCCGTGATATCCTACCTAGGATGATTGTTAGCGCTTTATAAATAAATTAAATACAAAAATACAAATGAAAGTTAAAAAAAAGCACAAAATTGCATATTTCTAACATTTCGCAAAATTACCATGAGGTCCAACCTCATGGTAATTTTTTCTCTCTAATTGCGAAATCGCAATTTTTTTCAGTTTCATGCATTGCTTTTAAGGAATCGCAAAATTGCGATTCCTTAAAAGCAATCGCACTTTAAAAAATCGCAAAAATAGCGATTTCTTCACTTTTAGGATAATGCATCCCAAATAGTGATTTGGGAATCGCAAACGGCCGAATTTTGCAATTCGCACCGTTTGCGATTCCTAAATCGCTTGATGCATGTGCCTGAATATCTTTAAAAGTTTTTCCCAAATCACATTGTGTACAGTTTTGTGAGAAAAATGGTTTAAAAGAGAAACCCATACGGGCACAAAAAGCATAAAAAATAGGAATTGAAACTGTTTTGTAAAACATGACCTGGCGTGTCTCAAACAGCTCCCATCATATTCAATGAAAAAATCAAACCATAAAGATACATGCTACAGAATTTCAATTTGTGTTGCAACCCTCCTGATCGTTGGAAATTCTGTTACAGTACATTTTTTAATCTAAAGGGTGGGTAGCAAAGCCATGACAGTTTTCTTTGTATTAAGATTGCGATACGCTTGCTGAATAAATTTAGCAAATTTTATATTTAAAACAGTATTGTCCGTGGACAAAGCAGCAATGATGGCATGCCTACAGGTCTCAACCCCCAACCTGTTTCATTCTGACCTAAGCATGCACCTGCGTTGAGAATTGAAGGTAGGGCAGATGCAGACCACGTGCAAAATTGTTTCTATCGCTAACCCACATCCTCTACAGGTTGTATCCTCCTCCATACGACGCCAAGTGGGTAGATTTTGAAGAAAGCGCCAGTCCCCCATTCTTAGGGCTATAAAACTGTGCTTTAAATAGAGTGAAAAAGTGGTGGAAAAATACATAGCTGCAGATAGTCGTTTATAGGAGTTAACTACTGCCCAAGAATGGCTGTGTTTCATGAGGAGAGCTTTGTCAGTAGCGAGAGATATCGATCTCACACATTTTTTGATTGCGTTTTTAAAGGCAGACTGACTAGGATTGAGGGCCCAGAGGTCAGCAGCTGACATCTGGTGGATGTAATCCTTCAAAAGACAGCCAAATGATCCTCCTGGATTGCTCTCGTTAATTTCTTTCCAAACTAGAAATTCTAGTGTACCAGGTTCAGCCTGTCTTAATTTGTGGCAGAGCTTGAGGTATGTACCTAGGTTAGAGGCTTCGTAATTAATTAACCCCAACTCTAATCTGATCTGTGCAGGGGATGCGGAACTTGGTAGATGGAGTACCTTTTTGTAAATTTTTGTTGTATGTTTATTTAAGGCAGTGTTCATTTTACCTTTAAAGGTCTCTATACCGTATGATAGTGTGGGGCCAATCTTTGCTCTTAAGACTTCTAATAGGGGAGAGAGGGTCGGGCCTGAAGGTTTCTTTGACAGCTAGGACAATGATACCACTAGTGCCGTGGCTTTGGCTGCGATCACATTACTCTGCTTTATAAAATTGCCCCTGAAGTCCAAATGAACGCCTAGGTATTTATATGATTGGCCAGTGGTGAGGCTTATTTTGTTTAGTGACCAGCCACCACCGCCGTAACGTTTCTTGCCAAACGGAACAATCAGGTTTTTTTTCATATTGACTTCTAGTTGGTTAATAGTCGTGTATTGCATCAGTGAGTCAAGAAGCCTTTGTAACCCTACCCTTGTGAGGCTACACAAGGCCAGGTCATCGGCATATAAAAGATTACATAATGCTGTGCCTCCTACTTTGGGCGGGTGACTGTTTACTTTGTCTAGGGTGCTTGACAAGTCTGCTATGAAAAGATTGAAGAGAAGGGGGGCCAGCACGCATCCCGGCTTAACTCCTCTTGAGGTCATGATTTTTCGCGAGAGATGCACTATGCTAATCCCCTTTTGAATATTTCATTTCTCTGTGACTCATTGTATCCTTTATGATCGTGATTTTTGTCGTCGATGGCTCTTTTCTTGTGATCCTTCATCTTCTGGTGTACTGTTTTGGGATTACAAACCTGTATCCTCCTGGGATTCGATGCTCACGCCAGAAGCAACCACCATGTCTAGAACAAATCTACATCCTACATATTCACTGCTCAGACAAAAACAAAAATCAGGAAGGGCCAATTTGCAATAGCACATTTATAAATCTCCATAAAAAAATAACATCTACCTCATGGGGTTGAAGATTAGATCTAAGCCACCTTTTAAACTAACTAACTGTGAATGGTCAGCTTCATGGAATATTTTACTGCATAACGCATCAATGGCCCTACAATCAGCATCTGTTAAGGTAATCATTCAAAAAATGCAGATGCTTAAAACCAAGCTACAAAAAGAACTGAACTTCTGAAGAACACAAAAAGGGACTCTGAAGTGACACAAATACTATAGAGGATTGCAGAAATACAAAAAATGACTGCCAGAAATGCTATTACAATTAAATCTTCAAAACTAAAACGGGATTTTAAGATTTCATATAACTCCTCTTCCAACACGCCACTTCATAAATCATTCTGTTTTTGGAGATTTTCTTGTCAGTGTAAGTCTTGTGAATAAACTGCATAATAAATAAGAAGGTCTATAAGACAAAAAACTACTGCAGACCATCAGCCAGTTACAACCCTTCCAAACATCAGACACAGTTATTGACTTAAATGGAGGGCTCCTATAACCAGGTGAATCAAAAATTAGCTAGCATTCGCGCCAAGAATTTTCAATTCTATTAAGGACACGGAGGCAAGGATTATGCTTCTCTTTCTTATATTTGCTACTCACAGCAGCCAATGAAAAACGTTTTGTATGCAAATAAAACTACATTTCCCATGATGCTTGTACATACATCACATCCTGTATAGCCCCATAAGAGCTGCTGTATCCTGTGTCTCCTCCTCTTTCTTTGCTCGAACATATACAGTCCACACATTAATAAATCCAGTCCATTCCACGGAATATGAGTCTCAATAAACATCCTTCAACATGGAGAACCAACATTAATACATCCAGTCCTTTTCACGGAATATGAGACTCAATAAACATTCTTCAACATGGAGAACCATCGTCAACTGGAAAGATCACGTCTTCTAAGTCAGAAGAACACCTGCTCCTTCTTCTTTACTCGAAGCTGAAAGGAATGAGACAGGAAAAACCCGTAACTTCTGCTGATACAGAATATCAAGTACATGCGGGTGGGCAATTATTACCAATACTGTAATAAACGGGGTGGGATAATCCTCGCCTCCGTGTCCTTAATAGAATTGAAAATTCTTGGCGCGAATGCTAGCTAATTTTTGATTCTATTACAGGACCGGAGGCTTCGGATTATGCTAGTTCAACGCTTATCAACGTAACTACAGTCTTAAATCTCCCACCGGTACATAATATACTGTTTAAATAGAGTCTGAGAAACTCCATCAGAAGAATTAAAACTTGCACAACAATGGAATCATCAAAACAAGAATGATAAGTATTGTACTTGAGCAAACTGCATCCCACAATTGGTTCTAACATCCATTCCGGCCAAAGGTCCTCAACCATTGGCTGTAATAGCCTCGTACTCACATATAAAATGTCACTAATCATCAACAATCATATGAACATATATGCGAAAAACCTCAGATAGTAAATCCGAGAATCATCGTTGTAAGCCATGAGGCATGTGAAGAAACCCATAAAGTGCATTATCTCGAATTCGTGTGACCAGGCCCTGACCACATGCAGTTCAGACCTCGCTGACAGAGCAACTTCCTAAAGTATATACTGTACCTGTAAAAGGCGGACTCGCCTCGCCATAGGAACACCCGAAGGTGGATTGCTTCGTAACACAGCCTGACAATATTCAGTCGACCTACTATTATATGTCTAATAATAAAAAGGAAATCACGAGAATTAGTCCGGTTTGGAATATTTACGCCACCAAAAAGAATTCGAAAGAAAAACCCGACGCAAGTTCAGCAACCTGCCCTGAACCGAGAATGAGCCGCAGAAAAACGGCCAAAACGGACGCTATAAGATGAACGTTACTGAAGTCCCCGTACATTATTTGGTAAATAATTCACAAGTAGAGAAATCAGTCCTCACCAAGCCGCCAATGGCGTACATATCAACAAAGCGACCCTCTATCGCCGAAACGTATGTCGGGAATGGAAGGACCCAGAATACGAAATGAACGCCCTCAGCGCGTTCGAAAACCAGGAAGTATTGTAGATACCAGAACTTGATCGTAAATAAAGCAAAGTCGGAATACATACACCTAGTGAAAACTGTACTTACCACATTGCCATGTGTCAGAGCCAGACCCGTGCTTACTAAACGGCAACAATGAATCTGAGGGTCATAGCTCCCTGGTGAACCATAAAGGCATCTGCCTTGACCTACATGAGATCTACTTCATGAGAAAAGGAAAAGTTGTAAGGTAAGGCAGGAAACCGGGCCGGCCTCCACCGACCCCAGGGGCATTGGAATTTCAAAAAATGGAGTCCACCCCGCGCGAAAGTTGCGACCCAGTCGCCAGAAAAACAAGGAAACCGGATGGAACAATCCTTTACTGTCAAGTAGGCTAAGGAGGTATACCGCAACAACCTAAATATGAAAGTTTCGGCAGAATGGCCTGAGTCCTGGAACAAGTCCACTAAGAAGATGATCTATATGCCCATATCCGCTGATCGTTCTCGCAGTCGAGATATTGCGCATGGTGAACCGTAAGCCTCCAGAGGCGTGCACGATAAAGAGCCCGAATGACTGAGGGCTCGTAAAAAACTGTTTGAATGGCGGTGCCCAACACCGCTACCGTGGCACTCCCATGAAGGGAAACTCTTGTACTGATACCATCGGAAAGTCATCCTCGCATTGTAGATTGGGTCGTACAACCACTGAGTCGCGTAGGATTGAGATAAACCTGGAAACCTAAACTAAGAGCCACCAATGTATGAAGGTTATAACCGGTCCATTCCAGCACATCAATCCGATGTCTGGAAATGTGAGGCCAAGGCCCGTTAAGATAGACCTATCCATAGATATAAATGTATCCAATTAACTTGAAAGGAAAAATAACTCTGTACTCGGAGGGTACTAGAGAGCTGAGAGCTTGGGATAACCTATACCTCTCATCAACCATTAGAACCGCCACAACTGCCATTGTAGGGGAGGAGAGCACCAGAAGCTGCGGAAAAACGATGGAAAAAGAACCGACCAACTAGTATGGATGTGACCACAAGCAAAAAACGTCTACCCTTTATACACTCAACGATAATAAACCTGTCCCATAGGGGCCTGTCGCAAAAGGCCTACCTGGATCTGGCGTCTTGGTGTTCAACCTTATGAAAGGCTTTGCGCCTCTCAGACGATCTGGCGCAAATGGCGTCATGCCGACGCCTATCGCCGCCGACTACGACATTGATTTGCAGCCTGTCAAATCTGGGAATCCCTTTCTGAGACGACTAGAAAAAAAGAAGCCTGGCGACGCCGTTGGGCAATTCCTCAGCTATCCCCCAAAAAGGGTGTCGCAACGCCCTAGGTTAAATCCCGTCACCCGCGCGCGGCTGCCTTACGTGTTGGCGAAAAGGAAATACGAAATCAAATAATAAATAAAAATAATAAAGATAATAAGTACATAGAAAACAAAATCATGCTCAAGGATTTGTGGTAGCAGAACGAAAATGGGCGTCAATCAAGCCCTGCCACCCTGAGTTAGGTAACGTCATACTAGAGGCCCTGTTGACCACACAAGAACGGGAAGAACCTGGGTGTCAACATAATTAGGTCAGGAGGCTCTTGCGCTCCTATCAGTTAGTTGTCATCCTCCAATATATATATATCCCATCATCACCCTCACGGGATATCGGTATTCAATATATATGGTAGTGCAAAGCACAGCGCAATGGAGGAGTAGAGGGGGAGCCAACCCTATGCACACTAAAACAGAGAATGAATAATGTATCGGCTCCTCAGCAAAGCTGTAGTCATTATACCAGCCCAAAGGGCGTCGGAGTCATTAAAAAATACAAGGAGCGTGTGCGCACTCCGAGGGCCAGCCTATTGTTAAACCTGGAGGCTACCAGGCAATCTGCTCAGGTAAAGCAGGAGGCACTGAGACCTCGAAACAAAACAAACAGGGGACGCATGCGACGTGCGTAGGCCAAAGTGCCCAAAATTAAGCCCAAAATTGTGCCCAAGTGGGTTACGCACACCGGAGCGTTATGACTCCATAACCGCACTCGGCTACTAGGGAAAGCCTTTGGCGGAGAAAGCGCGAGACCGCGCAATAATTCAACCAACCCTATGGAAGTGACAGGAAAATCTATTGCAATGTGGAAACAGCAACGTTGGAACCTAATCTAGGAGCAAAAAATCTAGACACAAACCATTGTTACCCAGTTCATCATGGCGCCATGCCAGCGCCGCATTTCAGCTCTGGAGGGAGCGTTTGATTCAGTTTGTGGCCGAGTCCAGGCCTCCCATGAGGTTTAATGTCGCCAGCAAGAGCAGAGCGACCTCACCACTCCTGCAGGAGCGATCTGAACTTGTATCGGTGTGTGAAAGAAAAAAACGCTACCAAGCACAATACTGCTTTCCAGTATAAATAATGAAAACATGCACCAGGAGAATATGAAACCTAAATTGTAATAAAGTACGAAAATAGAAATTATAAACATTTCATATTATTTGACAAATGGAAAAAAACATGACTCGGGGCACCTGGGCTCGAACCCTGCACCATGGAGATAAGAGGCAACAGCCTTGCCCCGAGGCCACGTGTAAACCAATCATGGCGAAGCTGATGAGGCCTGAAGACCCCTGCAGGGAAGCGTGGCATTCGAGAATCAGCGGGATTACAGAACGCCTGATAAGGCCACCCGCGTAGCGGCTACACCGCCGCAACCACAGTCCCAGGTTGTGCCCACGAGGCGACACGCGCCTACCTTGTATTAGAGAGCCATGAAGCTGCGCGGTGTTCAGCGGCCAGCAGGAACAGAAGCTGCGCCCAAGCGGGCCAACAGAGGAAACCACCGACCCGCTGCGGGAGGAGGTTCAACACCCTTACGCCGCTCCCCTCGATCAACCCTGCCATGCCCGCAGGCCATCGGGGGACGGAAAACTCGGCCGGAGAGGCCGAACCATCAAGTAATCAAAAGCGTCCACGGAGTACGCCGCTCCCAGCGGGAGCTGCTCCGCTCTAACCATAACATCAAAAGCGCCCATGAGCGTTGGTTCAAGACAGTCATGGCAATCCTGATTAAATTTGTCAATAACATACGTGTAGTAACAAAAACACCTTCGTGCCACAAGCAGTAAATACAGCGCGATAAAAGCGCAGAGCAGGTTACATAGCGCAATATAAGCGCAAAGCATTCAAAATAGCGCGATATGAGCGCAAACATACAGGCAATAACATCAAAGGTAATCTAACAGTCAATTAAGACATTAATCATGGCACAATGTTGTGAGCACTTAACTGTCTGCGTGAGCAGCAAAGAAAGAGGAGGAGACACAGGATACAGCAGCTCTTATGGGGCTATACAGGATGTGATGTATGTACAATCATCATGGGAAATGTAATTTTATTTGCATACAAAACGTTTTTCATTGGCTGCTGTGAGTAGCAAATATAAGAAAGAGAAGCATAATCCGAAGCCTCAGGTCCTGTAATAGAATTGTACCTCTTGAGCAAAGGCCTCTATTTCTGTCCTGTACCTAAGGACCATAATAAGGCTAACATGATGAGAGACCTAAAAACCTTCAAGAGAAGATGCAGACTTGCAGAACACTTTAACAATAATTCTGATATTCATCTGCAAAGCGATCTTCCAGAAACATTGAGAAGTTCCACCATCACAATTCATGGACTGCTCAATGTGGTAGAAATCCTGTTCTTGATACACACCTTTGATCCATCAATAGACTCATTAAGGGATCAACACCTAAAAGGATTTTTGATAACATTACTCAAGAAGAAAGAAAAACTCTTCACCACCTTCAACAGAGAATGTATGTCATTTTAAAACCGGCAGGCAAGGGGTTGCAGTGGCTGCCAAAAATAAGTGATTCTATTGAGGAGGGAATGAGACAACTAATGGATACCAACACTTACACCCTTTAGAAACAGTGAAGCACTACTTTCGCTTTCTCGTCTTTCTGTGAATAACATTGTTTTCCAAGGGTGGGAAAGAACACCCTTCCTGTCAGTCTGCAATATCTGGTTGATATATAGAATAGAAAATCTTTAATCTAATCCATTTCAGCTGTTTTCCTCATTATAGTTTATAGTGTACTGCAACTCTGTGTTTAGGGATGGGGTCTTTTTAAACCCTACTGCCTACATTTTGAAAGGAAGGGACATAGAAACAGGTCCCTTCGGTAAAAGCATTAAGGTAACCATGTCGTTCCTACTTACTTTTGGCATGCTTTACTTAATCTTGCATTCCCTACGAATGTTTGCTTTTTTCCGGATATTACTTTTTTCCAGGCAGCATATTACTCTTTTCCAGTGCATAATTTGAATTGAGTCACATCAGGTGTTTATAGTGGGGCACAATTGGGTTGTCGCTGAAAGCATGCCAGTTTTCTTCAAGTGGGGTACTATGGCCAGAGTTGCCGAATTTGCAACTGGGGAACCAGGTTCAGCCTTCATGACCAGCCCAACAGACTAGTCTCCTGAGGGAGGAGATTTCCCATGCTAGACCTTAGAAGGCCCGCTATGCCTTAGAAGTAAGCATGGGCGAATTTTGCGAATCTCGCGTTCGCGAATTTTGCGGATTTGCGAACTCGCAATCCGCAAAATCCGCGAATTCTCGCGAATTTTTTTTTTTTGTGTTTGCGCGGGTTTCTGCCAGTTCGCGAGGGTTTTGTACACTTTCGCAAATTGCGAACTTACCTGTTGGGTCGCAAGTTTTGCGAACTTGTTGTTTCTACGTGTCCAGCCTGTTTGGGACACTCTTCTTCATCACTGCCACTCTCTGTCTCCACTGCCACTCTCTGACTACTCATGCCACCCTCTGGCCCACCCATGCCACCCTCTGTTTCATCACAGCACCCTCTGGTTGTCCAGTCAGTGTACATTATTGTGGCAACGCAAGCACACCTTCCCTGCCTCAAGTGACCTGAATTAATTTGGGGCTGATTAATGTGTCACAGAATATTTTTTTAGCTGGCACCTGCTTCCTTAGTGCTTCCTGATTAGTGATCTTTTGTACTTGCTAAGTGCTTTCATTGTTGCAAAATTAGTTACAACACCTGCCCTGCCCCAACTGACAATAATGAATTAGGGGCTGATTAATGGATTTGAACTTCCAGCCTGGCTCCTGCTTGTCTCCCTTAGCTGTAATTCAGGACCTTTGTGGCATATGTGTAACTATTCTGAGGTTCAGAGCAGGGTCACATAATAGTTGCAACTGGCAACTGAACTCTGGAGGAGCCCCTCAGGAAGCACTACAGGAAATGGCTACTAATGATGAGCCTGAACTTTTGAACCTGGTAAGTAGTTTCAGTTTTGCTAAGATCGTATTTCTGCAATTTTGCACTTATTCGCGGGGCGCGAAGTTGTACTGGGAAGCCGCGAACTCACGCGAACAGTGCGAGCAGTGCGAGCAAAATCCGCTGCTCGCGGATTTGCGGATTTTGCGGGAGATTCGCGAATCTCGCGGATTGCAAATTTACCGAAAATCCGCAAAATCCGCGAGCGAAACGGATTTTCCGCCCATGCTTACTTAGAAGCCCTGCTGTCTTAGCACCAGCAAGTCGATCGAAGCATTGGTAAGTGTGGGTTAACCTTGAAAGCCTTTCCACCACAATCCATGCTGAAGTTCAACTCCAGTCTTGCGGGCAGGCCTACAAAGCAGCACACCCTAGAGCAGACGTCTTCAAACTATGGGGTGCACCCCCCTGGGGTGCTGTGGCTACATTCCCAGGGGCCACAAATGGCTTTTGAAGTACTTGCAATTGAGGAATGTCTGGAAACGCAACTTTATTCCCTTGGAGCTCTGTGCGTTTCCAGGCAATCTTGAATTACATACAGCAGGTGAAGGGCCTTAACAGAGAGTATGAACTGTGATCCTGGATTCCCTGAGGTGGTGGTCTGTGAGTGGGGTGGCAGGCTCAAGGATGGGACTAAAAAGAGCAATATATTCTGTAACAGGTTTGTTATTTTCCTAACCTTCTGTTAACTGTGTACAGAAAATGTGCACACGTTAAATGGAAAATAAATGCAAGTTAAACTAATCAATTTCACTATGAAACCTCAGTTCCCTAATGCACCAGTAGAATTATGCTGCAGAAAAGGACCAAAGTTAAATAAATGATGTTGCAAGAAAATTCAAATTATACAACTTACTGTGGCACATTTTATGATAGTATTTCTTTATGTTTCCATTTGTACACTACGAATACTGTCTAGACAAAGAAAATTAATTAGGAGACTCTTGCCGCAGTGCAAACAACGGAGGGTGTGTTCCTGACTACTCTGTCAAACCGGCCAGCCTGTGAAGGGAAACTGTTCGCCGGACCCGCTTCATCTGGGCTCCACCTGCGTGTTGTGTGCGAGGCGTGCAGGGCTGCGAGCGTGACGCTGGGGACTCCAGCAACCAGGAGTTCCCGCGAGGCCGATTACCACCACCTGGCCCGCTCTCCCTGCAAGGCACGCCCACAGCACACAAGCATATAATCATAGTATTACCTGCGCACGCGGGACGCCCGAGGGACTCAGTCCGGGGCTAAGACCGGGCAAAGAGCGGGCCGTTTGAGGCCGTTCGAGGACGGAAGAGACCGGACCGGGCCCCCCCTCTTCGAGGCCTGTTCATCTTCGCCCGCGTATTGCCACTAGGATTCCCCAGCCTCCATAAATAGCTCCTCCACAATGAGTAAAATGGAGACTAGGAGTAAAACCAATTTGGCTGCGGTTGGACCTCCCACGGCTGCAACAGCCCAAGGTAAAATTGACAATTTTTTCCTTAAGGCGGGTTCCTTGCTGATCGATGATATTACCATCTTAGAAAGACGCATCTCCCAGGAAATTGAGTGGGTTAGGAGATCATCTATGGGCATATTAGCGCTGGCCAAGACCCCTGAGGAAAGGTTGAACGTAAATGGATCATTGGCTGGAGCTTGTGGGGGGGACCAGCCACCCGTTAACTTGGATCTTTCCGAGGAAACCTTAAGCGACCTTGAAGACAAGAGCCTACTGACCCTCCCATTGACCCAAATTGCACAACCCCCAACCTCTATTATTGTGGAGGAAGCCCCCCAACAAACCCTCAACTCATCTAGGGAGGAATTCCCACTGGTAATGCACATCTTAGACACAACAGATCCATTAAGTAGAGCTAGGGGAGTAAGGGAAGGGGCTATACAAAAAAGAAAGATGGGGGGACCAAGCAATAGAGAAAGGAAGGCTAAAATACCGAGGCTAGTCACAACACAAGATAAGGGCAGCTCTGACAATATTAGAGCGGAGACCTCACTATTAGACAGAACTGAACCTCCCCCACTAGGTAATGCTTCCATCAAACCTCCACCTCCCACAACAGACGACACCATGGAGGCAGCCGAAGAGGATATCACACTTGCAGATATAGGAAACTTGTTCAGGTCATTGCTCAGCCCCATAGAAGCTCGCCTGATCAAGATAGAAGTGAGGCTTACCAAATTCGAGAAATCTACCACTCAGTTTATGGATAGTTGGAAAGCCAAGAATAACTGCCCTATAGCAGCAAGCGTAGACCCAAAACACAAGAAGGGTGCCGAGTCCCAGAATTCGACCAAGAAAAAGGGGACAGAAATCTCGAAATCCTCAAACTCAATTCCAAAGTTAAAATCAGCCACCCAGCAGGCACCTAGCCTAAAGGCCAATAACCCCTCCTCCTGCTTACAGCAACCAGCAATAGCCACAGATGCAGTACACCCACAGCCCCCTTGTATACAGCAACCAGTAACAGCCACCGACGCAGCACACCCACAGTCATCAGCCACACCTGTACCCAAACCTTTACAAACCAATCTACAAAACCCCCAAAACCCCCAAAACCCCAATACTACATTACAGAAGACACAAAAAACAGTAACAGTAAATCTCCCACCAGAGGTAGCTGCATACACTGTTATTTTAGCCGGGGTACCGGAACTAAAACCAGCGACCAATGAAACAGGGGCCTAGCTAAAAAATAAGGTCATAAACTGGCTACATTCAGGCCACTCCCCAGAGGCATGACTAGTGATATTCGCATGGGGAGAAGAGTCTCATGGGTAGGGAAGAGGCCCAAAACAATCAGTGGCGACTGTATACTGGTCAGTTTTAAAGAACCAGGAACAGTTTCCTATATCTGTGGTTGCTTCCCAGATGATGAGGGGAATAATATCCAGCCACTTCCCCTCTCATTCTTTTATCCATCAAAATACCCATATAGTTAATGATCAGAGATGGGGATATCCACAGGAGCCATTGGGGGGATAATCAAGGAGGGAGGAGGAATCCTTACCATCAAAGGCGAATGGCATTGGGCCATGCTTTGATACATGATGAGGCTGAGGGCTGGGAAACTGTCACTAGGAGAGGGATGGGAAGGGGTGGTCGAGAGCGAGGAGCAACCTGGCCCCCTAGATACTATCAGCCCCCATTTCTTCCAATTTTCAACCGCTTTGATTGCCTTGAAATGGTGGATTGACAGTGTGAGTTGGAAGGTAGGGCACATCCCCACTCACCCGGGCAAGCCGCACCCAATATCATCGGTGGCGGCGGGCATAAATTCTGCAATACTAACCAGGGGGGTGAGCAGGTCGCCTGCATAAATTTAGAAGATTCCCCAAAGAGAGCAGATAGGGAACCAGAATCAGTGGATGTCTATAGGGGACAAGGGTCCATACGGGGGACGTCCCCAAAAGACCATACCAACTTAATGGTAAACCCAGGTATATGGGGATGCAGACAGCATGTCCCCCAAACAAGGGAGCATCACATGCTAAAGCTGTTGTCATGGAATGTCGCTGGATTGGCCAATAAAATAGATTCCCAATCGTGGGTCGACCTAAACGACTATAAAAGTGTCTGTCTCTTCCAAGAGACTTGGGCAAGGGAGGAGCACACCTCCCGGGGTTTTGAGATATTTACAATACCGGCAAAATGGGGAGGGAGAGGCCGTCCATCGGGAGGTCTTGGGCTGCCTAGCTACACGTCAAAGTGTGGATTCAGAAGACATACTGGCTGTCCTCCTTGAATGGCCCAGATCACTCAAACTACTTATAATAAATGTCTATTCCAGACCGCTCCCTATATGCAGCACCTCAAAAACCATAGAAGAATTGTCCTCTCTTCTGGAGGCCATTCCGGATGGCACATCATATGTAGTGGGGGGGGATTTCAATTCGCATTTCGAGCCACTACCGGGCCTACTTGATGGACCCTCCTTAGAGGAGGATTTAAGTTGGCAGGTTCCTCCGACAGAGGCCCCCCCTCCGAGAGCTTGGACACCACTAGCCGTGCAGATAAACACGCTCACCCTTACTCATGGCCTCAGGGCTTGCAATGGCCGTGCCAAATCCGATATCCCGAGTAAATGTACATACAACAAAATAGGGAGAGAATCAAGATTAGATTACCTCCTGGTACAATTATCCTCTTGGAAAAGGGTTATAGATTTCAGAGTAATACCCAGAGAAGACAGCGACCATAATGCCCTAGAACTGGAATACGCCATCCCCCGTACTGAGGATAGGGCATCGAATGAACAAAAGCTCAGGGAAGGATATCTCCTAGAAAATAACAGAAGGAGGATAAGATGGGAGAAGCTGTCCACTAGAGACGATAAGTTAGCTATCCTCTACGCTAGGATCACACCAATTTTAGCAGAGGCATTCGCCTCGTGGGCGCCATTGAGCACGCAGGAAAATAGAGAGCACCTCCGGCGCTTACACGAACAATTAATTAAAACTCTAGAGATGGATCTCTTCAGTAGCGGACCCTCTAGGACCAGGGGACCACATAAAGATACCTGGTTTAATACCTCACGTCGAAATGCCAAACGCGACCTTCTGCTTACTAACAAAGCTGGAGGATCGCGGGAGGAGATTCGTGCTAGAAGGCGGGCGTACAAGACACTAGTGGCAAACGCCAAGATAGAGTGGGATCTCCAACACTGGGAGAACCTTTCTGAGCTACTAGCAATTAGGGATTCCCGCAAATGTTGGCGCATAGTTAATCATGGTTCTGAAGACCTTCCTTCGGCAATCGAACCAAACATTGCCCCGAGTGTCTGGCAAAACCACTACAGTCTTTATACGCCCCGGAGGCTGGAAGGCTGGAATCTCCATTCCATATCACGCAAAATAACCAGGCACCGGAGCCTTTTACCGAAAAAGAGGTAAGGGTGGCGATCGCAGGGTTATCCTCTGGAAAGGCACCTGGCCTGGATGGGGTGCCGGGAGATTTATTCAAACAGGAACCAGGCATCTGGGCACCCTACCTTCTGTTGATGTTCAAAGCAGTTCTTGAGGGGATGGAACTACCTGATACTTGGCTGGGGCGGAGGTGGTCCCGATTTTCAAAAAGGGATCTCCCCTGCTTCCAGCCAACTATCGCCCAATAAGCCTCATTGATGTATCGCAGAAGCTATTTGGGAGGCTAATACTGAATAGGCTACAAACCTGGCTGGACGAGACTGACACCCTTAGTCCACTACAGGCGGGATTCAGGAAAGGAGTCTCCACAGTCGACCAAATATTTCGATTAAATATCATTTATTGGAAGACAGCATTGATCGAGGGCGGCACTCTTTATGCGGTCTTCGTGGACCTGCGTGCCGCCTTCGATTTGGTCCCCAGGGTAAAACTGTGGGAGGTAATGGCCGAGTTGGGCGTCCCGGGAGACATCCTTCAAATCTTAATTAGACTGCATAAAGATAATTATGCCCGAGTTAGATGTGGGAAAGGTGGCAAGCTGACTGACAGGTTCCCCGTTCGCAGGGGGTACGGCAGGGTTGTGTATTAGCCCCGACCCTGTTTTGCCTCTTTGTGAACGGGGTGATAGATCATTTGAGGAGGACTCCCAACATTGATGCACCAAAATTGAACGGCAGCAGGGTGCCCGCGATCATGTTTGCGGACGACACCCTGCTGCTGCCCAAATCGCCAATGGGGTTACAGAGGGTCTTAGATGGCTTCTTAGGCTTCTGCAATGAAAGGGGGCTTGAAATCAACCCTGTAAAAACAAAATGTATGATTCTTAACCCTAAGCCTAACAATCGTCCAAATCCCCGCCTGGGCACAACATCTCTGGAAAGGATTCATACAATAGAATATCTTGGAATAACCCTAAACCAGAACTTAACATGGTCGGCCCACATAACAAAAGCTAGCACAAAATTAGCTCAGAGGGCGGGAGGCATCACAAGAATTGCTAGGAAATCCCCACTTCACCCGTTGGCACCTGCTATCCATATTTACAAAGCTCAAGCTCGGGGGGGAATCATCTATGGTAGCGAGCTGTGGGGCCATACCTCGACACACACCATCCAGACTATAGAAAATACATTCATTAGACAGCTGGTTGCCCTCCCCCCAAGTACTCCACTTCTCCCACTAAGACTAGACCTGGCACTGAGACCTATCACGGAAGAACTGGGCCTCAAACCCCTGACCTACTGGCGTCGCATGTGGAGTAGCCAGGATCTTGTCAATTATAGAGAGGAGCTGCAGGAATTTCTTAAGTTACCTAACGCCACTAAAATCCCTTGGCTAAAGTACATCAGGAGAATGTGTACGACTCTCGTAGTGCCAGAGTTATGGTTAGATCCGGAAAGTGCGTCCGTAAGGATCTCCAGAAAAGCACTGTCCAATCTGTTCTATAACTTTATGCTTCAAAAAACACTGGATACCACCCGGGAAGGGTCCCTAACCGACCTTTTTATTAAAATCAAAGACTCATATAGTCACAAATGTGTTTTAGATGGCATGACACCGGCGTTTACACAGAAGATCTTTTCTGCAATGGAGGTATGGGTCTCTCCCCCTAAGGTCCTTCACAAAGACTTGGGTTGGTGGATCAGAGACAGGGGCGTGCCCGGCTTGCGCACATAAACTGGAGAGTGACTTGCATGTGGGTTTGTTTTGTGGAGCCTACACCAGAATCAGGAGACACTGGCTGGTCCCTCATCTAAAAAACTTGGGCTTCAGAACATACGCTCCGGCTTATAGAGTCCTAAAGACGGATCTATCTGCGCCAACAGTGTTTGCTATGGCAAAATTCCTGACTGCAATGTGGCGGGCGCGTGCACGAATAATTGAGGACACCACAACCTTGTGAAACATCTCTTTCACCTCCCTCGCATTCGGCAAAGTTGTTTTTTCTAAAAACTGTATTATACATAGTATCTGGCACAACCACTTTTTCTAGAACTGTAATCTAAAATAGTATATTTGTATAATGTTTTTAACATGTTTTTACATGCATTTTAATGATCAAATTACTTGTATATCTGTTATGATCTTCTATGATCGAAATAAAGAGTTTTTTAATTGAATTGAATTAGTACCAGTCTGCAAGCAAAATACACCAAGGAGCAACTGAAAGGTGACTAATCAGCTTTTGTGAGGAGCTGTCCACTGCGTGGCAGCAAGTCGCTACATTTTTAATACCTTTGAATCCGTTAGAGCTAGAATCATTTTTTTTTTAATTCTCAGATTATGCAGCAGATGACTGATTAAGTGGCAAATGCAACAAAATCCATAATTACGTGGAAAATGCTGGAGAATTGTATAATTTCAGTGGTCCTGGCAGGAGATTTGATTGAATTACGTTGATTGTATTGGAATGTTTTCTTTGAATGTTTTACAGTTACCCCTGAAGACGAGAATATTCTCGAAATGCAAATGGGTATAATGACAATGAATGAAATGTATGATGTTACAAATCAAGGAACATACCATCTTGGACTGTTACAATTTTAAATATCACAACGTGAATAAAATATGGAAGTTTTAAATATCTATTGTTCAACTAGTTTAAATTTGAGATGGAAAATATGGATGAGTTGAAGAAATATAGATAACAATATATGATAAGCTTGTTCAAACTTTAATATGGAGTCACAAAGGCCGATGGCCCGATCTCTTGGCTGTGCTCTCTGCAACTATTGAACTAAACGTTCATCAGCTCTCCTTGCATCATTCAGCACGCACGGGGAGTTTGCGGAACAGGAGCTGCACGTTGTACATTGCAGTTGGATAACTTTGTATTAAGCTAAAGCATCACAGGGTGTGCATTCTCCCATTCATGTGTATTCAGCAGTGGGGAATAGTGCCGTGTGTATATATAGTGTTAACAAGTCCAAGCCTGTGACATAAAACACTGTGAATATGTAAGTTATAATTTATATCTTTATATTTTAGTAATAAGTAATCAGACTACACCTAGAAACATTTTGATGAGTGTTAAAAATATGCACTAAAGAACTCATCTGTTGACACCCTTGCATTACCTCTCAAAAATAATAGAAAACATTTATGGAGCTACAACTGGTTCCATTGGTTCAAGCCTTTACTGGCTCCCGATGTTGACTCAACATCCCATGGGAAAATCACTTAATCTCCATGTACCTAAAAACAAAAAAAGTTCTGACCCTGTGTAATGTAACTGGCGCTCATGTAAATGAGAGCTACAGGCCCTTGGGCCGAGTTTGCGCCGAATAGAACTCTCAAAAAACAAAAGGTACAGAGCCTGTTTAGTGTAGTGATCTACAGGCATTGGTGGGAGACAGGTGAAGGAGAAAGGCATTGGTGGGAGACAGGCGAAGGAGACAGAGAAGATATCCTTCTACTCAGGGCAGGTTCCTTATATTACTCGTGCAACTGGTGTAGTTGCATTGGGGTCAGGGGTGCAAGGTGAACACAACACATCAATAAAGGGGTGCTGAATTTGTTTGTCCGTTTCTGTTTTTGATTGATTAATTTGCCTTTTGTAGGTTTCAGATTTATTGTGGATTATGAGCTACTGAAAAAATATCAATAAAATTATCTCATAAGCTCGCCCCCTGCACTCAGCCCTGCCCCTCAACTCCTCAGTCCTTTCAATAGAAATTTGAAGGGGCCAACTTTAAAATATCATGCTTTGGATGGCCTCAGAGAAAAAAAAAGTTTGAAGACGTCTACCCTAGAGCCACAGTGACTCGGTCACAGGACCATTGAGGCTAGTCCGCCTAATCCATTGGTACCTCCATTGGCCTTGTTTCAGCAGTAGTAGTGCAACTCACCAGGGATCTGCAATGCAGGATTTTCATGCACACCAAATTATGGGGCTCATTATGATCGCGGACGGACTTGAGTCCGTCCGCGACCATAGAGGAGGAGGGAACCTCTGCATGGCCTGCGGAGTTCCCTCCTGTCAAATTAGGATGTGACCGCCACCCTGGCGGTCACATCCTCTATTTTTACCATTGCTGCGGGTGCGGCTTCAAGCTGCACCCGCCGCAATGGTAAAAATGCATACATTTCATTTGTATGCAGAAAGCGGCAGGCACCGTGCGGTGCCTGCCGATTACTGCATACAAATGCAGGGGGGTACCATAGGTACCCCCCATGTGCACCCCCCACCCCCCCTTCACCCAGGGGGCCCGCAACGGGCCCCCGCAGTGAAGTTACACATGCTTTTCCACGGCGGAAAAGCCGCTGTGGAAAAGCATCTGTTTTAACCCATCCTAATGTGGCTGCCGGTGTCTGATAGACACCGCCAGCCACGTTACAGCTTTTCCTCCGCGGTTGTAAGTCAACCACGGCGGAAATGCGGCGGACTGAGACCCGGACCCACCAGCCATCCTAATGTGGCGGTGGGTCTTTGGTGGGTCCGCAGAGGATTTTCCGCATCCTCCGGGCCGGCGGTGGCTTCCGCCGGCCCGGAGGATGCGGAAAATCCTCCATCATAATCAGCCCCTAAGTTTGCAAACTTCATGGTCTCTCTGCTTCATGCACAAGCACATATAATATATAGTGACTGCTTTGAGGCCACAGGAATTATGTCGCCATGGAGGACAAAATTATGTTGCAGTGTTAACTAAATTATGCAGGAAAAAAAGGCTGAAGCGTAATGCTGTACATTTTCTGAAACGTTAATATTTTGACATTTGTACACATGCATCTCTGCAAAGATGTTGCCTCATTAGTACCAGTGTAACATAAAAAATGCAGCAGTGAGGAAAGGGACCAGTCAAACTTTACAAAGGGCCCTTTACTTCACAGCAACACAAGTTCATATTATTAGGTAACTTTTGATCCTTTTGGGATACAATTTTTTTTGTCAAAATCGTCAACTATGAAGCAGATTATGTACTATGTGGCAAATATGGCAGAGCTATAATTATGCGGAAAACATTTGCAAACTAGGATATTTTGCCATTCATGGTTAAACTGCTCTTGTGGAAAAGTGCAGATGAGAGAAACTGCACAGCTCGGAGACAAATGGCTTGTGATTCCACTTTTAAGTGTATTTGAGACATTCTGTTATTGGAAACATATCCCACTTTGTGAATGTATTTTAAAGCCAATAACTCATTACCATTGGTTGAATTAAATAACGCAATAAGCTGTAACTGGTCAGGGAAATGCCAAACAAATATTAAAAATTGGTATATTTTGCTCTTTCTGGCCACACCTCCAACTCCACCCACTGACCCAATCCTCAGCTTATTTCTGCCCTTTGATTCTCAGCCCACAGTTCCCTTACTCCCCCCCCCCTTCGACCACTGATCTAAGACACTTCCCGGTCACCGAGGACTCTGGCACGCAGCGTGTATTTATTTAGGTGAGCCACGCCCTCTCTCGCTCCTGGTCCACTGCCTGGATTCATTTTTAAGAAGTATCTTATGATATTATGCAGTGCAGCGCGACTAAGCCTCAGCCATCAGACACCGTGCACTGGGGCTTCAAAGTCTAACTTTTCCTTCAGAGCAAGCTGTCTGATCCTTGTCAGATCATCTTATGTTTCTATACCTTGGTTACCTTACATCATAAACCAAAACGCGAGAATGCCCTGGTTTTAGAGGGCAGGCACTAAATTATCGATAGTGGTGCATGCCTCTTGCACTGTCGCCCACCTCCCCTTTATACCTGCCCACAGGCCGATAACCTTTTTTTTATGTCTTTATTTTCATTTTATTAGCCAAAAAAGGCAAGTTATACATTGGTCATTCATTAATTAACATCTGAATTATCCAACTTATACATAAGCCTGTAACTTCAAAGTGAACTTCTGCTTTTCCTATAACTATTCTGTTAAGAATGTGTTCCTTGTAAGATGTAGGAATGGGTGGTAAGTGTATTGATCCATTGTGCTTATCCTAAACAGTACTGGTATATTACTGGTAGGCACAGCACAGAAGAATATTACCTCTGTAGTGTTTAATGGCTAAAACTAGATCCAGTGGGCATGCCAGCTTGTAGCCAGCCTTGTTTGTATACAACATCATTTTAACCAATTTGCATCTACTGATAATGGTTGCAACATGGGGATCAGGGTTAGGCACTTTAAGAAGCATTTCTAAAGAGTTTCATTGCCATGCTACCAAGGTGTAAGCCTTTAAACTTCAAAGCATCCTGAAGTATAGGTCTCCTCTCATTGGTGCACGTGGTATCATCTAAGTATCCTGAGAGACAGTCCAAGAATCTGATTGTTTATTTAAATGTGTCTTTCTCTTTTTGTTTCAGAAATGTTCTGGTTTGAGAGAAATGGGGCCATCTGTACAGTACACATCAGCAGGGAGACAGTGGCATTAACCTTGCTGCAGCTAGATAACCAGGCAGGCAGCAAGACAAGACAAAAGCCATAAAGTATGTTGACTGAGGCCAAGGCACGATGTTTTGCCAGGATTTTGTACATGTGTATGCGTTTAGCAGGAGAAAGTCGGTCACAACACTAGACACCACACCTCACAAAATGGCCGCCCGGAATCGAACCACTCCCTGGGCAGGTCCTCCATAATGTAAGATGGTGGTAGAGGCATTGGTTAAAAACAGAGGTTATCAAAGAGTAAGAAAGTTATATAAAATGCTTAAAACAATTAAAACGTCTATAAAGTAAAACCATTATAAAATGTTAGAAGTGTACAGAAACACTAAGATACACCAAAAAAAAACTACTAGTAAATTTCTGGCAGAGGAGATGACATCTCAAGGCATTGGCTAAGTGGCAGATTAAAACTTCCAACACTTCACTGTCAATTAAAAATGGATGCGATTTCTTAACAATGAGTGGTAAATGAATGGATAAAAATGAATAAAAACTTTTATATTGAATAAAAAATTTGATGAGCAGAAAATGTATGGTCTGTGGTGGCGATGGTGAGTAGCTGAGATGGCGAAAAAAATGAATGGTCCTGCTAGCTAAAGGAACTCCATGGCATCTCATTATTGAGACCTGTCTTATGTATCTGTAGTCTATACACCCAGCTCTGTTCTCTTTCAAATTGGAAATTACCTGAGTTGCTACTGTTCTCCAATAGTTCTAAAACAACCAAGTTCAAATTATTAGTTATGTGAGGGTGTCTAATGAAACGTGTAGCCAGTTTTGTGGTTTCTCTTTTACATCTTTTGTTGCTGCGATGTACACAGATTCTGGTTTTCACCTTCTTACAGTTCATTCCACATGGGCATGTAACCATGTAAACTACTCTCTCTGAATTGCAATTTGTCTGGTTACGTTATTCCCGTTTGGAAGATAGAACCATATTATTAGACCTGGCCTCTTTGTTGTGGTTTCCTCTGACTTTTTTTTCCTTCTGCTCTCCGGTTTTGCTGACCTCATGTTTATTGACCTTGAGATTTTGGGCACTTTATCACTGCTGACAAGAGCTAAAGTGTTTGTGCTCTTTACCTAAAACATTGGCATAATTCATTTACTTATAAGTCCCTAGTAAAGTGCACTACATGCATCATGGCATGTAAATGAAATGCTATAGCACTACCATCTACAGTAGCCCTTCAAACATGTCTCAGGCCTGCCATTGCAGAGCATGGGTGCAGTTTTAAACTGCCATGTCGACCTGGCAAGTTAGCCCCTTTGCAAGGCCCAAACCTTTCTTTTGTAATGCATATAAATCACCCTAAGGTGGGCACCTGACAGCTCTCAGGGCAGGGTGCAATGTATTTAAAAAATAGGGCATGTACTTTTACGTTTTACATATGCTGGTAGTGAAAAACGATAACATTTGTTTTTCACAACTGCAAGGCCTATCTCTCCCATAGGGCATGTACTTTTACGTTTTACATATGCTGGTAGTGAAAAACGATAACATTTGTTTTTCACAACTGCAAGGCCTATCTCTCCCATAGGTTAACATGAGGATTACCTTATTACATTATACAAGTATAAATTCCAATTGGGAAAAGATGACATTTCAAGTTTAGTGTCTCTCGACTCACAATTTTAAATCACAACTTATGGTAAAGTTGGACTTTCAGTTTCAAGTCTGAGAATGCCATTTTTATAAAGTTGCCATTTTCTAACTTTAACAATTCTGTGCCTTCTGCCTGTCTCTGAATACACGTCTAGGGTGTGTGATACTTGGGCTTTGCCACACACAAACGGGGCTTAGGTGTGACTGATAGGCCATAAACATCTTGAAGGGTCATCCTAGGCAGGATGGGAGGGAGAAACTGGCACTTAAACCTGAATGGGCTGTGCCTGTCCCCACATAAAGAACTGTATACCCCCCATAGTGAGTCTGGAGCCAGAGCAGGAAGGACAGGGACTTTGTGTACTTCAAAGGCCTCTCTTTAAAGTCCCCCCATGCCGAAGGCACAACTAGGTATAAGTACGGCACCCCTGACACTACCAACTCAGTACTCATCTGGACCTGCAGACATTATGCTAGGAAGAAGGATTATTGCGCTGCTGAAAGGACTGCCTCTCTGCTGGACTTTTTTAGATTTCAGCTTTTCTGTGTCTGCCCTACTGCCCTCCTTGCCTGGGAGTGAGAAGAACTGGGCCTGCATCTCTACATTCCCAGGACCAATGTGACTCCAAGGGCTTGATGACTTGCCTCCTGTTCTGAAGTCACAGGGATATAAAAGACTTCCAACAACCCTGCTACGGCCTCTGGACTCTGCCAGCTGTGAGTTCTGCCATGCCAAATGGTGCCAATCTGATCCTGGACCGTTGGAAGTGGGTAGTCTGGCTGGTAGTGAAGTAGTGTGGCTCACTGGTTAGAGGCGGCAGACCCGAGAGTAGAGGACGGCCCGGGACCAGGGTTCGATTCCCGGCGCGGCAGGTTTCTGGACCAGGGTCAGCGGACTCGATAATTCTCTCGCCTCGGTGCCCACTCTGATCAGCGATCACACTCGGCAACTCTGGGCATTAGCTTGCCTCATCTTCACTAACGGCCCCACCAGACCGCCGGGGATGCCTGGTCTCACCCTGGAGATACCCATTAAGGGACCATCTCTCAGGGAAGCCAGGAAGGGTTTCGCAGCGGTCGAAGCGCCTTGGGACCCTACGGGTAAGTAGTGCGCTATATAAATGCCTATACATTTACATTTACATTTAGTCTGACAGTTTTTTGCATAATTCATGCATTGCCATCATATCACCTGTCGGAATCAATGCATTTTCCAACAATGCTATTGCATCGCCGCGACCTCTGATGACAAAGACATCGCATTGGCGGCTGCACAGCTCAAACAACAATGCATCGCCTTCATCGTAAAGGGTTTGTTGACTGCATGGATCAGAACCGCATCACATGCATCTGAAGGGGTGAACTCTGACATATCGCCTCCTCGCTTTGGGTCTTTGACGTTGTGGATCCTCTATTCAAAGGTACTTTTTCAGTGGGGCAAGGTTGGTCTCTGTATCTGACCCACTCTTCATTAAGCTTGGCCTGAACTTATGTATTTACCCTGGTCAAGCGTGACCAGTTGTCCCCAGTGGCGCTTTATGCTTTTTACATTTTTTTTTTAAAGATTTTAGTACAAGGGGTTATTGCTGGAGTACACAACCATACGCCTACAACCCTGGGACAAACATATTTTGCCATAGCCAGAAAAGCTTTCCTTCTACATTTATCTCTGATTCATTACCAGCCGATACATTGTCCCTCCTGCTGGAAGTCGCCCGTTCTATCGGTGCCACCTTATGGGCTTATCTAAGCAACTTATCAGTCAAGGAGCTCCACTATTCACAAAGGTACACGCGCTCCTGTGTTTGTGTATCACTAGCTTCCCTCTACTGAGCTGGGGTATTTGCGTTGCTTCAGGGTTCAGTTGTGGTCTCATTTGGCGGACCCTCCCCCTTAGTGAGTAAATAAGTAGTGTATAGCCCCCGGAAGTTCTTTGGTCTGCTCCGGGGAGGGAGCAATCCACTGAAGGTCTCCGATTGCGTACAGCAGTATAATACATCATGCGACCACTGTGTTATCGTATGGAGGGGACCTCTCATCCAGCACATTGCTACTCTGCGCTTTGCTAAGAACAGCCCCATGTCCACCAGTCTACGCATCGCCTTGGGCAGTGATTTACAGTGTCCCAGCAGTGCCACAGTGCAATCTCCGAACCAACTATAGCACTGAGCTCGCAAAGAAACTGGCCCCAAAAACTATATATCCCGGACATCTCCATGCCAAGTGTATGAAGTCTGCTGTTGGAGAGTGGCACCTGTCACATGTTGCATCCTCCCTCAGCCCGTATCCATACAATCTTTCTTGAGTGTAGTACACTCGATTAATGTATTTGAAGTGGATAAGCCTATGTTTACCATGTAGTGAGATGCGTCTCATGTTGGTGCAACAGTAAAACGACATGGCGTCATCTATTGTCGTTTCCAGATCCCTTTGCCAGGCCAGTCTAGCCTTAGTATATGGGTTTGCTCTGTGAGACATCGCCAACTTGTAGTCGTTGGAGATGATCCTTCGCGGTGACTCAGTTTTAATAATGTATGATAGTTCTTTCACCTCTGGTGGTTCATTCAGATTTTCTCCCAAGAGCTGAAGTAACGCCCTACGCACTCTGTGGTACTGGAAACGTTGCAGTAAGGTGGTAGTTGTTGCAATGCACAAGACCTCCTCCCACGGCCTTGCAACCCCACCGGAAAACAAATCCCCCGCCTTAGTAATGTTTAACGTGCGTAACGCTCGTATGACCCCTTTGTCTCTGCTAGGGGCCAACAAAATCGTCCATTCGATTAGCATCTCCGGGGAGTATAGCAGAGCTCCCGCTTGTTGCTGCAGCAGGCTGTGCCAAGCGTGTTGCGTAGAGTTAAGGGAGTCCAGTATCTCCGTTCTGCGATCTACCGGCTCCAAACTCGTGGCTGGGAGTGGGAGGGGATCAGTAAAGACCTTCTCAATGCGAAGAAACGGAATGTCTGCCGCTCCACGAATCCAACTGTGAGCATGCGCACCTTGCGCCGCTCTATAGTATAACTCAAGGTCTGGTGTGCCCAGTCCCCCCAGATGATATGGCAGAGTGAGTACCTGCCATTGCACTTGCGCCTGTTTGCCCGCCCACGCCAGTCGTACAATTGATTTATTAACTAAAGGGACATTAGCAAACAAGAACAGGAATCTGGGCAATATCACCATCTTCATTAGAGACACCCTGCCGACTGAAGACAGTGGCAGCTTGATCCAGGTTTCCACGTCATCCTCCAATTTATCAACTGCGGCACCGTAGTTCTCAAGGAATACGATCTCTGAGTCCGTGTGCAGTCTGATTCCAAGGTACCGGATCGACTCTACAGACCATAACGGGGGGTAGTCCATCTCAAACTGTGTCGTGACCAGAGTAAGCGGGAAAGCTATTGATTTTGCCCAGTTGACCTTCAGGCCAATAATGCTCCGAAATGTACCACTTCTCTGAGAACAGAGGATAGATTGTCTTCAGGGTCTCTCATGTATAACAGCGTGTCGTCCGGTATTGTAGACACAACAATATCATAGGTGGGGAAGCGGACACCTTAATGTCCGTGATATTCTCGGAGTACACATGCCAGTGGTTTGGCTACCAAGGCGTATAACGTTGGAGACAAGGGACATCCCTGCCTGGTGTCCCTGGAGATGACTATGGTATCTGTGACTAGGTTCGCTGTGGGAGCATTATACAACACTCCAATCAGCTGAGAGAAAACTGGGCCAAATCCCCTCCTCATCAGCACTAGCCGCATAAAGGGCCACTCTACCGAATCAAAGGCCTTCTCCATAGCCAGGAAAACCGCAATAGCCTTGGTGTCTTGCTTGACATGTTGAATTGTACCAAAAACAGTCCTCAGATTGTAAGTGAGATTCCTGTCTGGTATAAACCCTGCTTGTTCCGGGGCCACTAGCTCCGGGGTCAACAGTGTCAATCGGTTGGTCAGTATTTTGGCGAACAGCTTGGTTTCCACGTTTAACAGCGTGAGTTGCCGGTACGAACTGTAGTCATGAGGGGACTTTCCCGGTTTGGGGATAGCAACTATTACCGCCTCCCTCATGGTTCGTGGCATCTTACCCGTAACGCACAACTCATCGAAAAGTGCTGAGATGTGTGGGAGCAACAGATCGAGAAAGGCCTTGTAGAAGCCCACTGTGAGGCCATCCATCCCTGGAGCACTGGATGCTCTCATTCCCGCCAGTGTCTCTATGATTTTGTCTCTTTCAATGGGGTGCATAAGGAATTACCTGTCGATGTCAGATAGGAAAGTTAGTTTAATATGTTCTAAATAGTCTAGGATTTCTTTGCCCATATCTGCGGAGTGGGAAGCGTATAGTTCTGAATGGTATTTTTTTAACCTGTTTGCTATGTCCACCTCCTCGGTCAGCATTACATCCTCTTCTGTTTGTAGTTCAGTGATCAGGGTTCTCCTGTGTTTAGCTTTTGAAATATTCGCTAGGACAGACCAGGGTTTAACTCCCTAGCCATAGGAACGTGCCTGGGCGTACTTGCCCAAGTGCCTTACTTCACTGTCTGCAGTCTCCTGATATTCGGTGAGCAAGTCCTTCATTGCCTCCGTAACCTCTTCATTCCCTCCAGCTAACTGACGCGCCTCCAGATCGCCAAACTGTTGCTCCAGGGCCACCAACCTCTGACGTATAGAGCGGAGGATCCACAAGTGCTTGCCATTGCGACTCCCCTTATGTACACTTTAAAAGTTTCCCATACCGTCTGGAAACTTTCCACTGATCCTATGTTAGTGGCGAAGAATGTGTCTATTGTGTCTGTTAGCTCTTCCTTAAAGAGGGGGCCTAGCAGTGAGTACGGGGGACGCGCCATGTGAACAGTGGGTTAGTCTTCTTGGGCGTGGCTAGAATCAGCAGAAGCGGTGAGTGATCGGACAGGGTGCGTGGTAATATCTGACAGGCTCGGTCCTGGCCCATAAGAGACGCAGAGGAAAGCCAGTAATCTATGCGTGTGTGTGGATTATAGTAGGCGGAGTAGTGTGTATAACCTCCCTGATCCGGATGGCACTCTCTCCATACATCGCTAAGCTCCTTACTGATCATGACACTTTCTAGGGCTCTAGCCACCGCTACAGGTCTCCTCACCAGGCCTCCAGATCTATCCAATTCAGAGTTCCTAATCAAGTTAATGTCCCCACCCCAGAGCATTTGTGCATACACACCTCTATTTGTCATGTTTGCTAGCGTATCAAAGAACTCTGGGCAGTCGTAGTTTGGACCATAAACATTTACTAAAAGCAAATCTAATCCCCTACCTCTGCATCTAGAGATCACATAATGGCCCTCACTGTCCGCAACAAGCAGTTCAAATATGTACTCGGATTTAGGGTTAACCCAGGGCAATACACCGCGAGCATGCGTAGTGAAGCCCGAGGCGTTAACATTGCCCAACAGAACTCTGCCTCGTAACATTGCGCTATGTAACGGGAGGTGAGTTTCCTGGAGCCTGGCGACATAGATATTATTTCTCGCTAGGTAATTCAGTACTTTGCGTAGTTTGTGATAATCATTAAGCCCTCTAACGTTCCACATCAGCGCACAGAGGGAATCTATAGCTCTCGGAGCAGCGGCTCCGCTAGGTGACACCATTCTGCCTGTCAAATCTGATAATACTTCCTGACATATGTAGCATGTGTGCGTTACGTATGACATACAAAACCCTAACTAACATCATTACCATCATCAATACCAAAATCAACATAACTGTTACTCTACATGCCCTTCCCCCCTCCCACAGCAGACCACCCACAACTCGGCCGCGTAGCATCCCCCAATGAACCTTCCCAACCCTCCCTACATGCCCCCCTGTGCTCAGTTCTTAGTACTGGTGTGTGACACTTGTGGGTGGAGGTCACTCTGTGGACTCGTAACTATCAAATGGATATAAACTCTCGTCTCAGCTTCCGCTCACCGACTTGTAGCTTCACAGCCCTCTCTGCAGTGCACTCCTAGTCAAATTAAGCCGGTGCCATAAGACCAAGTCAATCCTGCTTTCCTGGCAGGTGCCCAGCGTTTAGAGGGGAGAATCCCAATGGCAACTACTTAAACAAGTGTGGCCCCCCTCTGGCTAGTACCAGTCTAGGTAGTGCTCTGTGTCGCATTCCTCTGTGTCTCAGCTATGTAAAAGCTTCTGTCTGTGAGTGGCAGTACCGTGAGTGTAGCACATACAGTCCTGGCACTTCCCAGCAAAAGCCCACTGAACGGACCACCCACTGTGCACCAGACTTGATGTCAGGAGTTCTCTGTTTAGTAACCCCCTTCGCTGCTCCTCCGCGCCCCACAACATTCAAGGTACTGTAATACTTGTCAGCTGTAAGTAGGCGTGCTGTTCTCAGTCCTGCTCCTTGAGCGATCCTCCAGCTGCTACATCCAGTAGTTGCCGTTCCGGGCTCTGGCGCTGCTCTTTGGACCAACCTTTCAATGCCTTCTGCAGTATTTTCGGGTCAGTAAAGATGTTAGAGCGCCCTTGTTTGTTCACCCTAAGTTTAGCAGGATATAGCATGGCATAATCAATGCCCATATCACGCAGTTGCTTTTTCATGGGCGCGAATTGTCTGCCGGCCTCCTGCACACGAGCTGTGAAATCCAGGAAGATCAAGATCTTGGGGCCCTCAAAAACCAGATCTTGCTTTTCCCGCGCCAGGCGCAGGGCAGCGTCTCTGTCTCGATAGTTGAGCAGTTTCGCTATGATTGAGCGCGACGGAGCACCCAAAGGCGGGCGAGGACCCAGAGAGCGATGCGCTCTCTCCACCATGAACGTATTGGAGAAGGCGCTGTCCCCCAGAAAGTTTACTAATAGCTTCTCAACAAAGTGTTCCATATTACCAGTTGGTGTCGATTACAGAAGGCCAGTGATTCTTAGGTTGCAGCATCTCGAACGGGCTTCTAAGTCTTCCGTCTTGTCTTGTAGGACTCGAATAACCTTCTCAAGTTGTTTATGGTCCGAGTCCAGTGTAGTCTGCACCTCCTCCACCTCCGTGAGCTGCCGTTCTGACATGTCCAACCTCTCCGCATGCTTGTACAGGCGCTCCACCATTCTCTCCATCCGGTATGAGATGGCATCCATTTTTGTGCCTAGCGAGGTGATACCGCTCTGCAGGCTCTTTTCCATCGATAGGAGCATGCTCCGGATGTCCGGTTCACCCTCCACTAGGTTTGGTGTCCAGGTAGCGTCTTCAGTCATGGCATCTTGTGATTTGGAGCGTTTCTGCTGAACCGTGAGCTTTGGCTGCGTTCTGTCAGCCCTGCCCATGGTCCACTTCAGGCGGGACAGGTCTGCTAGGGCTTACGCGTCACCACCACTGCCACTTATTCTGGGACAAGCCCGGCGAAGACTGTGCGCTTCAATCGTCTTCAGCCTCGTGGCCGGCGATGCGCAGGATAGTTGCTCCTTAGGAGTAGATAGTGTGACTAGCTGGTGACCAGGCACCTCGTCAGCTGCCAATTTTGCCTTCACACACAACTAGGTCCCACAGAGGTCCGTACCCTCCTGTCTGCGCAGTGGTGCTCCCAGTCTCTCCTCCAGTCCCCAGCCCCTCCACTGCTCCACTTCTCCGAGGCCACTCTTTGTGTGTTCTGGGCAGCGCAAATCTGGTTCTGCGCTTTGAGACGCCTAGTCAGACCTCCTGCCACCGCAGTCAAAGGCACCTCCCAAGCATGGACCCCTGCACAGGGTCGGGCCAGCGCAGCTTGTTTGATTTTCTCTTGGATTATTACTGGGGTCTCAGTCATGGAGCGTGTGCTCCTACCCGGGATATAGTGCAGGGTCACCAAATATATGCAATCCTTCAGGATGTAAACCTGCCTAATATAGCACAACCCTTTCTGTGCAGCACAGATTCTGGCTTCTGGTGCTGCCTTCCCCCATGCAGTGGCTGCCTGTGTCAACATACCCAATGGCCGGTGCTGCTCTACTGAGATGCTGTCTCCAGTGCTGTCCAGGGGCTCGTTATACTCTATGCGGAATACAGCTGCCTCCGCTGATTCCCGCGCTCTGCACCGGTTTGCCCCCCGAGTGTGCAGCAGTGAGAATCTCTCACCGCGTGACCCAGCTCACCTCCGCTTTGCTGCCTGTTCACCGGCCGGAGGTTGCTGCTCCGCACTTCAGTGCGGGAGTTCAGATCGCCGGTTCTCCGCTTTGGACCTGGTGCGTAGGCGCGGCGGTCTCCCACAGGCTACTGTGAGCTGCGAGGATTATTACCTGCAGCAGGGGAGGTCGGCGCGCACAGACGGGCAGATGCCGATCCGAGTCTGCAACCAGCCACGGGGCATACTGTGACGCAGCTCCGCCTTCCGCACCACTTCAGCCCAGGGATGCCAGGCCTGGTGCAAAAACTTTCACTGGTGGCGTTATCTCTGGTGTGATCTTCTATAGCCAGAAGACGAACCCCCCGTATTGGGAGTATTCTGGTGCTGGAATTTTGGCCAGTGAAATATCGGGCAGCAATAGGCTGTCGGATAATTTTGCGTCGGTGATTCAGAGCTCAAGGCTCAAGCGGCCATCTTGGTCGCAAGCAAGCTCCGCCCCATGCTTTAAGCTTTTAAGCACGGTTTGCAGATATTCTTTAAACATTTATATCTCCAGTTCTACTTATTGGATATTTGTTGTTTTGGTTTTGTTTTAAGTGTTGCACAAATACTTTATACATTGCCTACAAAGTTAAGACTTACTGCTATGTGCCAAGCTACCAGAGGGTTAGCACAGGTTAATTTATGGTGTGTAACTGACTTAACCTGACTAGAATTGTGGTCCCTACTTGAATAGGGTGCATACGTATGCCAACTAGAGACCCAATTTTTTACATTGGTGATCAGCGGTGAGGATAGGACTTATGTTTGTGCAGTGCCTTACAATAATTCAGTGTACATTACCAATCCACACCTAAGATTTTGAATCAGCTCTTCCTGATTGACATATTTTTCTCCTACTCTTCCTGACTAGCATTTATAAATGTTCCTTAAATCATGTCTTTGACTGTGGGTTCTACATCTGCAGCTGCAAAAATGGGCTTTGCGCTGTCCAAACTTGAAAGTTACACTGTGCCCCAGCTCAAGGATTTCTATAAGAGGTTTGAGCTTTCTACTAAAGCCTTCACCAGCAAGGTGTAGTAGCAAAAGACGCTGAGGACATGGATAGAAGTTTGTGATGCAGCACCTGTGACCCCCAGAGGAGGAAGATGAGATACTGGATGAGGAGCTGGCCAGGATTCACTGTGGAATCTGGGGAAGCGTGTGGGATTGGAGGCAATGTCCACATGAGTAAATGTAAATGTAAATGTATGTGTCTTGTAAAGCGCACTGCTGCCCTGAGGCGTCCTGGCGCTATAGACCGCTGGGGAACTGGTCCTGGCTTTCCCTGTGAGATGGTCCCTACTGGGTATCTCCAAGGTGAAACCAGGCATCCCCGGCGAATGTGGGGGGCCGTTGTAGAGATGAGGCAAGCTAATGCCCAGAGTTGCCGAGTGTGATCCCTGGTTAGAGTAGGCACCGAGGCGAGAATTATCGAGTCCGCTGACCCTGGTCCACGACTCTGCCACATCGGGAATTGAACCCTGGTCCCGGGCCGTTCCCTGATTCCGGGTCTGCCGCCTCTAATCAGTGAGCCACACCAGTAATGGTTCCCACCAGGGCACAGAGCACTGTGCCATCCAGAGGCCTTCCCCAAAGGAGCTGGAGGACAGGAGGAAGGGGAGAATGTTGAAATTGGAACTGGCCAAGCTCAAATTAGAGAAGGAGAAAGCTTTGGAGGAGAAAAGATTGGCAACAGAAGAAAGGAAAATTAAGTTGGCTCAGGCACTGAGCCTGAAATAGCTAGACATAAAGGCCAGGAGGGCTGAGTTCAGCCAAGAGATGGTGGTAGCATTTCTTCAGTGTCCGCTGACAGGAGGGTCCACATACCCAAGGGTCTGGTGTCTGCCTTTGTGGTGGGAGACGACATAGATAGATGGTTTGAGGCTTATGAAATTACACTACAGATGCACACGGTCCATGAAAAGGATTGGGGGGCTAGTCTGTAGAAGCATATCCCTACTGAGGGGAAAGGATATTCTACTTGCCCTAGAGGGTGAAGACAGGATGAGGTACCCCATGAAGGAAGCCCTTATCAGGAAATTTGATCAGACCCAAGAGAAGTACGAACAGAAGTTTAGGGACTGCGAGACGTTTCCGCAACAGACCTGGGAGGATTGTGTTAATATCTTTTGCAAGGCACTGGATGGTTGAGTGAAGGGTAACGAGGTAAAGGATTACCTAAGGCTGTATAATGTGTTTGCAAAAGAGCACATGTACAGTCTGTGTTATCCAGATCAGTACAAATTAGGTGAAGACACAAGAATAATTACAAATACATAATAAATACAACCAGAGAAGAATAACAAATTAAGGAACAGGACCTGACTAGCAAATTAAGGAACAGGGCCTCTATAGGAGATCAGCAGGATAGTAGTCACGATCAACAAATGAAAATATACAAGAGAAAGATCAATCAACACAAGGAATGATCTTAGGCCAACTACTTGTTCATTAGAAATTATTTCACTTCTAAGGGGATGGTAAATGGAATCAGACAGATTTCCTTTCGCAAAGAGTTCCAAATTTTAATTGCGATACACGAGAAAGCTCTATTGCAAATGTGCTTTTCGTGGAAAATCTGTTTCAGCAGCAGGAGCTGATACTTCGCGATGATCTACATCTGCCTGATAGTTCTAGCTTTTGTGCCAAGTACCTGGGAGTACTAAAATGTAGGGCTTTATGAGTCAAGCATGCACCTTTTAGTTGAATTCTTGCCTCATAAGGGAGCTAGTTCAGGGATTTCAGATCAGGGGAGATGTGTTTTTTTTGTCCAAAGACAAGTCTGGCAGCAGCTTTAAGAGAGGCCCGTAAAGAGGCCAGCTTATATCTGGGCAGGCCACTAAGTGTAGCACTTTTGTAATCAAGCCTAGGAATGACTAGGGCTTGGACCACAGATTTAATATCGTCCTAAGGGAGGAAGGGTTTTAATTTCCTTAGGATGGTCATCTGGTAGTTTGCTCCTTTAGTGGCATTACTGATGAGGTTCTGCATATGAAGGTGATTGTCTAGTATATTTCCCAGAGAATCTATAAGGGGAGGAGTCCAATTGAGGGCAGTTAGATGTTTCATCCATAGGTTGATCTTCAGATTGTGTTTAGGAGGAGTAATGAGGAGGAATTTTGATTTGATGGTGTTAAGTTTGAGATGGGTGAGTATGTCAATTATGTGTATTTTGTAGAGTATTGTAAGGGTCAGGAAGTCATCTGGGGAGGATATTTTCAGGTACAATTGGGTGTCATCTACATGCATGTGATAATAAATGTTATAGGATGACAAGGAGTCTGCTAGAGGTTCCAAGAATAAGTTGAATGGAGTAGGTGAGAGGGCAGATCCCTGTGGGACCCCCAGGGTGACCACTGTGGGCTTGGACAGAGATTGGTTGACCTTGACTCTATAGCTCGCACCCTCGCCGTGCACTGTTATGGCTCTCGTGTGGCTCCTACAAATCTATATAGGATCTGCACCTTTAGACAACATAAACTAAGGGATTGGTGTCCAGACTGATTCCAGACACCCTCAAAGGATAAGTTAGTCTGTTAGTCCTGCTAGCTCACAGTGCCACTACTAGTCCCTCTTACCAAGGAGCGAATAGCTTCTGGCAACTATTGAACATGACAACCCTGAACCAGCAGAGATTCTGGAAACAGTGCAGTACTTTTTGCTCAGTCCCTCATGCTCACTTTGTCTAAGAGAGATACAAAGAGTAAACAGTGGGGACGTTTTCAATAAGCATTTATTGAACCAGCGTCATTCTAGTGTAAAAATACGTGTGCTGCAACAACCATGAGACAGAAACAAATATATACAGTTATAAGGATCAGCAGAGTAAAGAAAAGGTAGAATTCTTCTACCATAGTGCTAAAACAATGAATACATGCAGGCATATAGATACATGACAGTAATAATGTGTTCTCCTACGATGCCAACCCTAACTAGATGTACCTAAGTGTACCTAGCATGTATGTAGGTGTAAAGCCAAAAATCCCCTTAAGATAAAGCCAACCCCATTACCTGATGTTGGAGAGTGAAGGATGCCGTCTTGGTCTCAAGAATGACACCCCATGGGGATGTCAAACCAATGCATGCTGGAGTGTCTGCGTGCATGCAGGAACTTCAGCGTCTTGCATCAGGGTGTCAACATGGAAGTCTTTTTCTCCTTTAGTTTGCCCAGTAAAGATGTAGCGCTTATATACCCGAAATGTAGGGGTCTACCTAGAAGTGCCATGTTGTGCAAGAATGACAATACAGAGTTAATATGCAGAAGATGGTAATCCTGCTGTGATACAGAGAATCCTCATGTATAATATATGAGGCTAGTTTTCGGAGAAAGCCACACAACAGTCATGTAGCACCTAACTAGGTAAAAGGTCAGCGCCAGCGTGGAACAATGGTAGGACAAATGTAGATGAAAGGTTGTGTAACTACTCTAGTCTTAAATTGGGGTACATTGTGTTTCATAACACCCACTCCTCCTCATCTGAAGGGACAACATAATTGTAGTGAAATGAAATAGGGAGACTTCTGTATGAAAATCAGGAAGTTTATTCCACAAGGTAAACTCCACCCGATCACGGAGCGTCCAGTCCCAGGCAAGCCAACGGTTACAATGGCTAACCGAAGACCGGCCGTCCATGCACGGGTGACAGAACATTTGTATAATAACATGTTTACAACGATAGACACAAGAAGTGCTCGCGAGGATCACGAGCTGAAGATGGTCATACCCCGCGTGAAGCATCACGCGGTGTATGACACGTAAGCATACATTACACCACCTTCCCCCTTACAACAGCGAATAATAAATGAAATAAAACAACATTCAGAATCTTACAAATTCATTGAACCTCTCAGGAACTTTGATACGTCTGCCAAAAGAAGAAAAAGATTGGTTAACGACAGTGTTCTGAGGGTTTACAAAATTTCTGACGGGAAATTGGTCACAGTTATGAACAGAAGAAGAAGAACCGCTAGACATATGAGGAACACATAGCCAAGAACTCCAGTCCAGATCATCAGAACTATCCTCACCAACTTTACTTTTGATAATTTCAGCTTGATGATCTGTTACTTTCACCAATTGGCGTTTGTTCCACCAACCCTTCTTACCAAGGAAAGCGGCCCCCTTGCTAACTCTTAGTACTTGGATGGGTGCAAAAAATTTTGAGAGACCCTTAGGTACTCTTCCAGGATTCTTAATCAGCACCCAGTCCCCGACCAGAATATCCACACAATTACCATCCGAACTACCATCAAAATGAAACTTCATTTGTTTTTGTTTCTCTTGGACGTTCTTCCTAATGGAATGAAAATCATTAGATTTCCTAACAGCTCCCTGCTGTAACCATGAAGGAAACAAAAGAGAACGATTCTCTCTCCCTCTTAAAAGAGAAAAAGGAGATACTCCTGTTACGCAATGGGGAGACGTGTTATAATGCCAGACCTTTTGTTTAACAAACTCCCCTACCTTGTAACCACAAGACACGGCAGTCTGTATACCTTCTTTAATTACCTTATTCCCCCTCTCAACAAGACCATTTGAAGATGGGGAATATAATGCCACCTTCAGTTGTTTGATGTCTAATTCCTTCAAAAACTTACACATTTTATCAGACACAAAATGTGTCCCATTATCCGTGACAATAGACTTTGGAGATCCTTCTAAATCAAAAACTTTCTTGAGGAAAGTAATGGTAGAATCTGAATCAGGTGATTTAACAAAATCAAATACATCCATTTAGAAAAATAATCAATTAAAAGAATTACATACTTATTTTCCTGTTGGAGGATGGAATATGGGCCAGAGAAATCTATCCCAACTTTTTCCCAAGGAAATTCGAGGAATTCTGTGGGATGCAAAGGTACCTTTAAAGTACGCCAATGCTTGTCAGACAACAAACATTCAGGGCAAGAATCAATCAGATTCTTGACCTGAATAGCCATAGACAGCCACCAATAATGTTGTTTAATTCGCATAGATGTTTTAGTTACGCCTAAGTCACCTAGATGAGCCTTATTAATAATGGATTCTCTTAGTTTAAAAGGAGGAACAAATTTCTCTCCCCTCTGGACTATGCCATTTTCTACAGACAATTCCTCTGCAACCTGAGCAAAACTACGCAAATCCCCACTCAAACTCCTAGGTTCAGGCCAACTATGAGTGGTAAATTCTACAACTTTCAACAATACGTTGTCAAGAGCGGAGGCTTCCTTCCAATCATTTTCAGAAATAACGTCATTAATCTCCTTTACAGCATCCACTAAAGTCACACACTCCACATCTTCTACTAGGAAATCCTCTTCATCATCTTTAATCATAGCCATTCTGGACAAACAATCGGCCCGAAAATTCTTGCCTCCCACAATATGTTTAACAGTAAAGTTAAACTCCTGCAATTTTGAAATTAGTCTCATAAGTCGTGCAGACATGGAAGCAGATTTGGAATTGCTGAAAATATAAATTAGAGGTTTGTGATCGGTAACCAACTCGAATTTCCTTCCCCAGATATACATTTTAAATTTGTGAACCGCCCATGCACAAGCTAGAGCTTCTCTCTCAATTGTACTATACCTTTGCTCAAAATCTTTCAGGGCTCTAGAAGCAAACGCCACTGTCTGTTTCTGACCATTAACTTTTTGAGTGAGAACTGCCCCTAGACCAGACATGCTTGCGTCGACTGTGATAATAGAGACAGCGTCTTTTCTAAAAGCATGTATGGCCTTTGATGAAATAATCATTTTCTTGATTTCACAAAAACCTTTATCCAGCTCATCAGTCCAAATAAAATTTGCCCCTTTTCTTAAAAGAAGTCTTAAGGGTTCAACTAGTTGTGAATATGATTGCACAAATCTAGCATAATATTCCGCTAAGCCGAGAAAGGATCGCAAAGCGTCCTTATCTGGAGGGGGCTTGGTGTCCTCAATTGCCTGATCACGGAGAATTTGGGAGTAATACCTTGATCTGAGACAGTATGACCCAGGTAATCAATTTTGTTCACTGCAAATTTGCATTTGTCACTCCGAACTGTCATGTTTCTGGACATTAAGATTGACAGGACATTTCTAAGAATTTTATTGTGTTCCTCTAAAGTTTTTGCAAAAATTAGGATATCATCAAGATATGCTTGCACACCTGCTATACCTTGAAATAACACATCCATCAACTTCTGGAAAACACTACCTGCGGACGCTAAACCAAAAGGAAGGCGTAGGAATTTGAAAGCCCCAAAGGGAGTGATAAATGATGTAAGTTCTTGGGATTCTTTGGACAACGGGACTTGATGGTACGCTGACCTAAGATCGATCAGCGAAAACCATTTAGCTTCTCCAATGTTCGCCAGAATATCATGGATTCGTGGAAGGAAATGACAGTCAACGATAATATTTTTATTTAAGGAGCGCAAGTCCGCACATAGCCTAATCTCCCCTGTTTTTTTTTCGAGCAACTACAATTGGTGCGATCCATTGAGAGGAATTGACGGGTGTAATAATCCCTTGTTTGCATAAATCATTTAACATATCCTTTAATTCAGACCTAACGCTTAATGGAACCGCTCTAACGTGCTACAGGTTGAGCTCCCGGTATTAATCCTATTTTATGTTCAAACCCTTTCAAGCTTCCGACCATCTCTTTAAAAACAGGTTTAAATTCTGACACAATGTTCTGGACCTCCCCATTAGAACTATCAACTATAGCAATAGGAAGATCATTTGACACGGTTTTGAACTTAGGTAAATCCCCTACTTTGATGGGATTATCGTCCCCTGGAACTAAATAAAGTCCCATCTTGGCTAGATCTTTCCAACCCACAATATTTTTCCCTTTTTCAGCCACATAGATTTTAGTAACTGTCTCTCTCCCAAGGCACTGGACCAAACCTTCAAAATAACCCAACATGTTAATATCTTTCTCACCAAATGCTCTTGGGTTAACATCAGACTCCAATAATTCAACTCTTCTGTCCCATTTCTCATAAAAAGTTGAATCTCTGAGTATGGTAAATGGCGAACCTGAATCTGCCATGACTTGTAAATGTACATTATCAATAATAGCGGCACATAAAGGCCCTTTAATAGAGACCACATCACCATTGACATCTAAAGTAATTACAATGTTTTTGAAAGAGTTGGAACAAGAATCTACATCAATATAACTTACGTTAGGAGGTTTCTTTGCAAATCTACAAACGCCTTGAAAATGCCCAATTTTCTTACATATAGAGCAACGTTTTTTTAAGTGCTGGACAATTTGGTGCATTTCCTATGTGATCCTTTGAACCGCATCTGTAACAGAAAAAATTATTTTTCTTTTGAGAAGGTTTATGATTAGATTGAATTTTGCTTTTAGTGTTAACTGAACAAACAGCCCCTTCTTGGTCAGAATCAGAGAAATCCAGGGCATTAATACCTTGTTTGTTTGGTTCCATAACAACCTTACTAGTCAAAGTAGAGCGCTCGATGCTTAAAGCAAGATCGATGACTTCAGTCAAGGATGGATTCTTACATCCAAGGATCCTTTGTTTGATTTTTCTAGAGACACAGTTAAATACAAATTGATCCCTTATAAAATTGTCAGGTGTTGGTTCAAAATTACATGTGATGGCAAGTACTCTCAGTGCAGCGATGTATTCTTCTACCTTTTCTTCTTCTTTCTGTTTTCTTGAGTAAAAATTGTGACGCTCAAGCATGATGTTAGGTTCATCACAAAATTGCTTTTTTAGTCTAGCAATGGCTTCAATATATATGTTCCAAGGATTATCTCCACTTTCGTCTTGTGAAATAGGTGGAGCTATAGGGACAATACTCTTAAAAATTTGCTGACCTGCCTGGCCTAAACAACCAAAAAGAATAGCAAACTTTCTTTGAAAAGAATAGTCAGCGGCATCAATAGCAATCAAATGGTTCTCGAATAAACTAAACCACTCCGACCAAATAATGTCAGGAGTACCAGGTTTACTCAAGAAAGGTGGTGGTTGAGTGATTTGGTGCCAATGATTATTAGCCATAGTAATTAATTAAAGAAAACAGAACAATAAATTCAATGAAAATGCAATAAAATGGTAATAAATAGTAAATGCATATATATATTCAAACTTGAAATCCCAAAATATAAGGAAAAATACTGTTGAATCTAAAAAGTAGGATCGTTTTTGAATAAAATAAATGTAGTATTTCTCATAAATGAGTAACAACTTTTAAAATGTCATTTAAATATAAAGGATGTGAGTAGAACAACACATATACACCAAAGTTTAAATATAAAGAATGTGCATATCACAGTAGAGACACGCAGTAGTAAAATATACAGTTTAAATGCAAAGAGCGTGCGTATTGCCGAAGAGACACGCAGTAGCAAGAACACCAGTTAAATAAAATGTGCGTATCGTTGAAATGACACGCAGAAAAGCGTGCGTATCGCTGAAGTAATAGGCACAAATAAATAAACCATTTGGCCAAAACGAGTATCTCTGTAACCAAAAGCGTGCGTATCGCTGCAATGATACGCGGTAATGAATGAAGAAAAGTCAAGGTGGAAATGTGGTATCAATCAGTGTAACGTTGAATATACGTTACACGAGGAACAAATACAATTAATGAACAGTACCTTGAATTAAGCTGGGAACACGTCAGATTTTCGTTTTTCTTCGTATTATTATTGACGAGTGGATGAAGAGACGAAATCCAATGATAAAGTGTGTTTCTCCCAGGTGATTGTAACCGTCCAATTGAGAGGCTTGTTCCAGAAAGAGGAAGATAAACCAATCAAAATGGTAGAATGCCTCGTTAAATTTTCAACGGCCAATTGGGGTTGATGATTTGCTGAAAGACTTGCTCCGAGGAAACAGGAAATACTTCGTGAAGAAAGGAAGCTGGAATCGAAGGAAGTAGAGATTGAAGAAATAAGGTGAAATTCCGATATTTTGCGTGGGAAATGGTGGAGTTTGTTCCCCGATCGTCGCCAAATGTAGTGAAATGAAATAGGGAGACTTCTGTATGAAAATCAGGAAGTTTATTCCACAAGGTAAACTCCACCCGATCACGGAGCGTCCAGTCCCAGGCAAGCCAACGGTTACAATGGCTAACCGAAGACCGGCCGTCCATGCACGGGTGACAGAACATTTGTATAATAACATGTTTACAACGATAGACACAAGAAGTGCTCGCGAGGATCACGAGCTGAAGATGGTCATACTCCGCGTGAAGCATCACGCGGTGTATGACATGTAAGCATACATTACAATAATAATAATAAATACTAAAATATGACTGTTTAAAATCATAAAAATATTGCTAAACATGAGTATAAAAGCATCTAAACATGCTGTATATGTTAAAAAAGTCAATCATGTAGTCGTAACAAAAGCCCAATGAGTCCTCTAGAAAGTCAATATACTTTGAGCCCAACTCAGCATGCCAAAAAGCCATAGTGATCAGTGAGAGCAGAAGAGGAAAAAGTAAAACAAAAATGATGTTTTTGAAATCCAGTTTTAGTTGTTTTCGAAAAAAGGGCCAAACATTTATGTGTCCTTTGCGGGAGACGCAACATCACTGTTGCCTGCCTTTGTAGATGACGGTCCCTGTAGCACCTCCAGGATCAGGTCAATGGAGCAAAGGTATTCTTTTCCTATTCCCACAGCCGTTGCTGAGAAAACACTTGACACCTGTAAGCCTGGTATAGAGCTGGTGTTGTTCCAACAGGAGCTGATGCATCCCGTGGTGGCTCTAAGAATGCCGACATCAGGATTGAAATACGCTGAGGACACTGCACTACATGGGCCTTTAGCGGGTCCAGCAGTACATCCACATCTGGAGGCGCAACCGATGGAAGCGTTAGACAGATGTCCAACATGCTTTTGTGTCCACAGAATAAGCAGCGGAGTATAGGTAAGACACAGACTACCCAGACTGATCTGAACAAAAGAATCCAATGCTTGCTTAGCTCCCGAAGGCGAGGTGTGTCCAGATTGAGTACCATGCGTTCATGGCAATGTCGCTCCAAGAGTGCCTTTATCATGTCTTTGGAATTGGGGACGTCCATTGTGTTGTAGAACATTTTTAATCAGGATACTCACTGCCAGTAGCAGGATCAGCGGATGCCCTCCAAAAATGCTTCCAAATACAGAGTATATTAAAGACGGAATAACTCCGAAACAGTCTGAAAAGTGCTTAATAGCCCAGAACCTATGGTCTTAAATCGGTGTACAATCCCATTCATATCAGACATGTTAAAGACATGATGTGCCATTTCTAAGGAATGGTGCAGGAAGTTAAAGTTAGACTAGAGCTTGTATCTCAGCTGAAGACTTTCCAACTGGAGATCAAAAGTATCTCGAGCTGAGGTTAAGGCCACCTCCTATTGTAGAACTATGTCTTTCCGTCTGCTCAGAGGATCAAACCGTATAAAGGAAACATTCAACGGAGGCCATAGCGGCGCCTCCCTGACTGTGTCGGTCGGTGGAAACAATACTTACATACAACAAGTAAACCTGGAACTTACTGTGACCAGATATGCGATGCCCAGTAGCATCCCACAACAACCTTGATCATTCAGCATTAAGTAACCCCCATCCTTTCAAGGTAGGTTTGCAACCGAAGCGTTGCAAGCTCTGTGAAGCATAATATCCTGACACATTAGAGACCTACTTAACGAATTCTTGTAGTCTGAACTGCTGAGAAAACTTCAGTGTCCCCATTCCTGAATCTAAATATGTAAGGTAGCTCCCAAGATTCATGGATGTATTCCTTCCCCAACCCTTCATACCTGCCTACTTGATGGTACTCTAGGCAGTATTGAAATTGAAAATGTTGTTACTGGCAATGTTATATGGTCATCGATTCACCATTCTGTGGATGGTGACTCAGCCACAGTGAAAAGTAATTGGTCCAATTTTTCAATGTGCAGCATTGTATACTTCGCATCTCTCTGTGCCATTGTAGTTTGCCTGGTTGTTAAATTGTAGGCCGCGAACAGAGACGTACTGTTAATATATAGCCAGGGCACGTGACCAGAACTCAATGATTGCAGAGTCCAGCTTAACAATAGAATGGATCGCAACTGTGATTGCCCATGTTGTAGGATGGACAGATCCTATTTCATTATATCTATAGCAGAAGACACAATTTGCCCAGATCGCAATCCTGTCCTGGAAGTTAGTGTGGTCATCCTTTGTCGACCACTGCCAAAGCGGTTTCTAAGCTAACAATGTCAGTTTCACGCAACCTCTCCGCATCTTCCAGTTGAGATATTTTCCAAACTTTGTTGTAAATGGGGTATAAGTAGGTTTAACGACGTGGGCCTAGTAAAAAATGCCTTAAATCCATGTCATCTAATAGGATAAGTGTTGTATCACCTGGTTCAATTGGGGGTCTGAAGAATTGTATGAATCCTCATGTATAATGTCATTCAGTGTATTCTCACTACGTGATGTATAATTCTGCCACCCCTCAAAGTGTGTAGGTGAGGGAATCCAAGGTGTATTCAAGTCCTTAATCTTGGCTAATCCAAGATAGGAAGTTTGTTGCACAATATCGTTCAGGAAGAACATTTTCTGTGGAATGAGGCATGCTCTAAGTGACACCTCAGTTCCCTGAACTTGCCAATCTTTAGTCCCCCAGACAGATTTTGTCTCCCTCCAAAAATTGAAACCCTGCAAAGACAGCTGGGAAATAAAGGAAGCAGAGTATATCTGTTTTATGTCGGTGAAAATATTGCAGGTGTAAGTTCGACCTTATAATAATATGAGGTGTGGTCTAAAATGTTAAACCTAGAAAAATAAGCAAACCTTTGTGAAAATGTATGTGAACTACCTTTTGGTGGTGTTGGGCAATATTCCCATGGATGGCAAGAAAAAAATTACGCGGAATTCTTGTCCTGTGCAAGAAATGATGACGATAGTGTTTGTAGCAACACATGGTGTCAAAATCTGATGTTTCCTCATACAATTCATTTATCGAAAAAGCAGCACATTGTTCAAAATCAGATTGCATGCTATTCACAGTTTCAAAGCCCCAATCATCAGAGAATGTAGTGGAGGTGATGTTATCATTTAAAGACATTTTAAATACATGTGGTATTTTCACAAAGTTCAGTGGGACCAAATACATCATAGGAAACCCTGTCCCAAACTATTCCTTCAGGAACCAGAACTGCTGTAATGTTCACAAAATACAGGTCTCTTCTTTCACAATGAGATGATACATAAGGTTTCAGGATCAAGTTCACATGTTGCACTCCGGAGCGTACTGGGAGATAAGGTCCATTCAAAAGCAGGAAAAAGACAGTCACTACCCCAATCCAGAGGACAAAGAACAGTAGACCAATGGCACTCCAGAGCTAAAGCCAGGGACAAAATATGTTTTTTCAGCCAAAGGTAGATGTTTTATACTTTTTTTTCGGGAAACAGAAGCTGGCGGTGACTCAGGTTCACTCGGATCCAGAGAGAAGGTATCAACATCGATGAATTAGCCAGATGCTGGTCGATCTATCTTTAGTAGCTCAGTATGTTTTGTTGAACTGGTAGTTGATTAATGTTTAGACATATTCACATAGATGTCTGTATTAGGCCAAATTGAGATCTGTGTTTCATTTGCGTTTTGTTGTTTAATTTCAACTGGTATGAGTTCCATTCCCTTCATAGAGTAGAATCTTCAAATGTTTTAGTCTTTCTGTCTGAAGTTCCTGTCTGGTAGCGAGAGGAGATCGGTGGCTACATAGGAGACCACGCAGCCTGATATTCAGTATCTGCTACATAGTGTGGTTTGATCAGATCAATGGATATAAATCTTTTTTCTTTTTTGCCGGCAAGAGCAGGAAGAAGTACTGTTCTTGTTCCTTCAACAGCCAGGACAGGTACAGGCCCAAATGGCAAAAGATGGCCCAAATCTTTTTTTGTTCGCAATTTTTTCTTTGACCAAGTCCCCAATCTTTGGAACCCAGGCAGGTCTTGCCGGAACTGCTTTAACTTCCCCAGTGGCGGTGTGTTTTACTTGAATGTTGCTTTGTAGTGCCCGGAATTCATTCAGTTCCTGTAAAACAGGCAAACGATCATTGATGCCAAATACCTTTTCATCCGCCACTGTGCTGCCACCATCAAGGTCGGGCACCCACATCCTTGTCTGAAACAAGACCTCCTAAGGAGTACGGCCTACCAGGGAGCTTCTTTACATGTTATTAAGTACCCTCTGGACCCTTTATAGGTGATTGACCCAACTGCCACCCGAACCTAGTACCCTTGCTGTTAAGAATTGCTTTAAGGCCTTGTTTTTCCTTTCTACAATCAAATTTCCCTTGGGATGATATTGAAAGGTGTATCGCAATGCCACATCCAAGCTTCCCATGGCTGCCTTGTAAGCTTGAGAACTGAACACGGGGCCATGGTCAGAATGTAATGTGCAAATTGCATATGTCCCTATGAAGAATTGCAAATCTTTTCTAACAGTTCTGGCGGCAGCTGAGAGCTGAGTCAAAACCCACAGAAATCCAGAGCATGAATCCACTGCCACCAAGATGTACTTGTAAGCCCCATCAGATTGTAAGGGGCCGCAGTGGTCCAAATAGACACATGCGAGTGGTCTGGCTGAAATCAATAGTGGTGTTAGTGGTGGACGTGCTACAGTGGAACCCTTCATCTGCTGACAGATGTCCCACTTAAGGATAAATGTTTTTGTCTGTTTGGTTAGACCTGGTCACCAATAACGTTGTTTCAACAATGAAACTGTCGCAGTGTTACATACGTGTGCTGATCCAAGACCCTTGTGTGCAGCTAGTATTAAATCTAATCTGCGATCCATGTTTGGTATTACTCTATCCCCCACTCCTGGAATTTGAGCATACAGAATATTTTGTGCATCTAACCTGTAGGAGTACTTGAGTGGATAACCTTTTGGCAAGGCTGTGCTGTTTTTGCGTGAAGTGATGGAAGCTACCATTATCTGTCCGTCTACTCTCGTGCGAGAACAAGTGATTGCAGCTACGGCAGCAGACCTCATGGTCACCTTGGTGTCTTCATCAGCGAATGAATTCCCTTCAACATACACACCAACACGGTGCTGACTCAGGGCATGAATCAAGTGTGCCCACGGCAGGCCTTTTTTCAGCTCTGCCAGATGTTACCAAAGCTGTTTATGTTTTATTGTGCAATCTTTTTAATCTTTCAGTCCATTATGGCCCCAGTAGTGAAGATATATTCCTTGTAAGACTGGACACAGTAAAAGGAATCGCACACAATAAGTTTTGAGAAATCTTGCTCCATATTTTTTAGGGCCAGTACCAGGGCTTTTAGTTCTGCCAGCTGAGCCGTGCACCCTCCTAGAGACTGTATCGGCGTATTGCTAGGACAGAACTTACTGTCTCGCATACGATCCTTGACAATAGCACATGCTGCGCTGTATTGCTGTTTACTTCCTACGGCTACTGAGCTGAACCATCAGTTTAAATTATATATTCATACTGATCTAGAGGCATTATTTCATTTGGGAGAGGATATTCTTGTTCATACTGCAGAAATGCTTGTTTTTTTAATGTAGAATCAAATGTATAGTCTACATCTGTTACAGTGAGAGAATTGCCCATTGTAACTATCTTGGATGCAGTGCTTTAGCATTGGGAAAGCTTGCTTTTAACAGCCTCTATAGTTGGTACTGGAGTCATAACAATTATTCTTTTCCCTGAGCCAGTGCTCTCTCTCACTACAGCAGTCTGTACTGCTGTTAAAATATTTTCAGTGAATGCAAAGCGCATCTCAGCATTTGTGTACAACTGAGATTTGTATGCAATGGGTACTGTTTTGCCTTCATTGAAGGGGAGGTAAGTGTACTCGGATTGACTGGTTATTACACGGATCACCAAATTTGTAGTGTTTACACATGTGTAAGTGTTTGGAAGCTATCATGTCAGCTTGCAGGGAATGATGTATCTCTGTGTGTTCCGTGTCCAATATTAAACAGAAAATCTGATCTAATTAAGTCGTTGAAAGGTTTCACTCTTTCTGAGTAATCCAAAATGTATGTTCTGCCAAAATTTAGGAATCCTAAAATGGATTGCGTATTATTCAAAGTTTTTGGAGGTTGAAGCAGCGCACATTTTTCTAAAAAGTTTGCTGCAAGGCTTTTCCCTTCACGTGAGAGCTAGTATGCCAAAAATAGGACATTGAGAGGGGCAATTTTAGTTTTCTCAAAGTTAAATTTGTAGCCCTCTGAGGCGAACCCCAAAATGATGTTGTTCACCCTGGCCAAATGATCCAATAGTTCGCAGTCCATTGGATAACTATCATCTACTTAGGACAATGCCTCCTCGTCAAAGTTCTGAAGTAACGCTGATACTCTTGCTGAGAACAACCCAGGGCTATTCTTATACCCTTAGGGCAGTCTACAAATTTGACGCTGAGAGCCTAGGGCTGAGAATGCCGTCATATATCTGCTCTCAGGCTATATTTTGGCAAAATAATTCATTCAAGATATCTAGTGTTGTTTTATATTTGTTCCGCACAATGTTATTCATTAATGCAGCACTGTGTGCATTTTGTACTGCAATTTTTTTCATCCATGTGTTTAAATGTCTGTAGTCTAAAACTAGGCTATATGAATTATCGGATTTCATTGTGGGAAACAAAGGATTATTCATGGGAGAGGTTCAATTCTTTATTACACCCTGGTATTCAAGTTGATCTAAGATATCCCTTACTTGTTTTTTCTTGTCATGTTTTATTGGGTATTGTCTCTGTGGAGATGGAGTATTTCTTATGGGATTATATGGTGAGGTGACTCAACATACCACCCTACATGATTCGGGTATAATGCAAGCTAATGCCACCGCCCACTCCTGCATGTATGAATGTTTCAGTGATTCTGGAACAAGGTCGGAGAAGGCTGGTAAAATTACTGTTTCTCTCTTTGGCCGGACCATATCAAACTCAGCCAGCCAATCTTTTTCTGCTAAAAAGATATTGTATCCAAAGGACACGTTCTCCCAAAAGAGACCTTTAACTTTCCTGGGTATGTCTCCTTCCATATGGAGTGTCATTTCATATAACTGAAGTGGGACACTCACCCAAGTATTGGGTGTCTCCACCATGATATGTTCATTAAACACTGATGTCACCAGAAATTCTTTCAGGTTCTGGTGAGCTATTGCTACTTCTGCTGTGCTGTCTAGCATCGCCAGAGCCCATTCCCCATTCAGAAGTTGTGTCCTCAGCAGCCTCTGTATTTCTTATTTTAAGGCCTGCTACTTTCTTCTTTTTAAATTGAGGTTTTGTTTTTGGTTTATATTTTTTGATATTATAATCCGAAGTGCGATGTGTGTCTCTTGGCTTGGCTCGTTCTTTTGCTCTGTGTTCTGACCGTCCTTCCCTCTTTGAGTTTCTTGGTGAACCCTGAAATGAACGAGAGCTACGTGTATCAGTGTCCTGATACTGGTCAGGTTTTTTAATGTTATCACGGTTTCTAAGGTTATACCTCCTGTCAGAGGGCTCTGTTGAGAAGACCCACCCAGTTATGGTGATGCATTTTGCTTATTATTTTGTTGTTTATTGTCCCATTTCTTTTTAGAAGGATCTGGTGTTTGCTTAGTGTTATCCTTCTGAGGATTACCCATTTCTTGTGGTTTTATAGGTCTAGCTCTCAAATTATCTCTACCTAATTGGGCGTATGTTTCTTCAATCATTTTTGCTAAATCCTGCTCCTGTTGTGCAGGAGTGCATTCCCACAGGCGTTAGTGTATGACCACCACTGCTGCTTCCCCTTTTATGTTTGCTAAAATAATTGTAGATACCTGGGAAACATTTCCTATTAATTTCATCCCTAAGTTTAGAGCAGGCTCTGCTCCATATTTGTTCTGTATTTGCCCTAATATATTTGGTATCACTGCTATTGAAGGGGTGTCATGAGTCCTGGTATAGATGGCAGCAAACACTGTACCCCAAGTAATACAATCCTCTATCGGGAAAGCTATCCCCATTGGCAAGCAAACTGTCAGTAGTCTATGTTTTTCTTGTGGGCCTGTGTGTAGAAACACTGCCTCTAACTGTACTATTTTCTGTACTATCCAGAATGGCATTTGCTCACCTTTCAGTGGGCATTATTACCATAAATGCGTTGAGTGTTTCTGGGGTCATTTTAGCTGACCTGATGGAGTAACCCTTGTGGGTTGCAGTGTGAGTGTTCTCATAACGAACTGTGTCAGATTTCTATAAATCTTTATTATTTCTTTATGAAATGGACGTAAGTCTGCTATTGGCGATGTGTCAACTTCTGGATGTGGTGTGTAAGCAGTCAGGACTTGCCAAGTCGCTCCTTCTCTGCTGAGCGGACGGAGTTTTGCTTTGTCTGTGGTGTGTGGGAGGGTGCCTTTAAACAAGTTTAAATGTTGCTGGTATGTTAAGAGGACTTCAATGTCCTCGTACGCATAGTATTCTTCTGGTATTTGTTCCGGAATGTAAGAGAGAAATGTATGTGTGTGTGCATCTTCAGGTGGCAATTTAATCCACAAATAGAACACCTCCGTCTCGTATGCTTCGTGTGCCTCAGCCACGAAGATAACAGTCTCACCTAATGCTAGGATTCCAAAATCTGCTCATTTTAAAGTAAGTGCATTTCAAAAGAATTCTGAAATGTTTATAGTACCTTCCTGCTCTGCCTCTCCTGCTGCAGTTCCAGGTAATGCTGCTCCTATGTTATGTCCGACAGACATTGTTAAAAATAGTTTCAAGGAGAATAAGATAAGTTTTATGCACAATGTAGGGAAATATAACCCTTCAAGCTTGAATAAACCTACAGCCAATATACAGGATATACCTACTCAGCTGCAGCAGATTTTTCCCTTCCCACTCCAGACGTCTGTGGATATATGTGAGTAGGGATCTCTGAGAAAGCACAACTGAACTACACAGATTTGAACATTAAATAAAAAATAAACAAACATTGGCGGCACCATGTTGTGTAATTCCTGCAAATCAATATAGGTTCTGGGCATTCAGACAACATAAACTAAGGGATCGGTGTCCAGAATGATTCCAGACACCCACAAAGGGGCTCCTGCTAATTCACAGTGCCACTATGAGCCCCTCTTACCAACGAGTACATTTTGTTTCAATTCAGTTAGTTAAAATACTTTATTTTGTTCTATAGAATCTACTTAGAGAATAACATATTCATTCAAATATATAAAGGTTCAGATCAACCATAGGGATACAACATATATTTAAATGTTAGTTCTCACAAATTAAAAGATCTCATTGTTTATAATTAACAAAAAAAACTAAACCTAAAACAAGTAATCATACAATTAAACATCTGCAATATGTTATAAATTAAACTAGTCCTTACTTTAACAGCTGCTCTACTAAATCTCCTTTTATTGCCTGCTTACAGTAGCAACAATAGAAATAATTTAGAACTTTAAAACATTCCAGTAAAGTATACAGTACAGTAACATGCAACCATCTTCCTTCTTTTGTTGTTGAGGCTCACAAGATAAGTACCCTTATTTGATATCTCTCATTTATAGTATGATTGTACTCTTCGGATTAACTTTCACAAGCTTTTCTTGATAAGACTGTTATACCTGCTGCTCAGCCATTGTGACTGTGGTGACAGAATGTTGGTGAGTGTGAGTCAGTTGGTGGATGGGCTGAGCAGCAGGAAAGCTGCTCCTGGTGGGGCTCAACTTAACATCTTATCCTGATTAAATATACTTGGAAGAAACTACATGGATTGGACTATCTTTTATTCACCACATTTTGTCGATGATTTTAATTTTAATGTGAAAAACCTGCATGTGCTGCCTGTATGGACTTTAATTATCAAGAAAGTAACTGGAATTTAAAGAAGAAAACTTGTAGGAGTAGCTCTTGTACTGTAACCTGGCAGCCCTGAGCCCCATAAGTGACACACTACCGGTCAGCCCTAACCCGGCCGTGCCAGTTCCTGCTTAGCTTGCTGTAACCGTGGAAAGTGTCTCTAGTTCCCGCAAACTTTGTGGAAAGAGCGCCTTTAATTTGTAAGGAATGTACCTGTTGTCATCTAACCTGGACTTGCAGCGTTCTGCTTTCTTATGGCAGTGATATGTGTCCTCTAGTGGTTTAACGTAGGCACATTTGCTGTGTCATCTAGGGCTTGTTGGAACGGACTTGAGTTGAATTGACCGGTTTTGATGACTGCTTTCACCTTGAATTCAACAGAGTAGTGCTGGGGCATTTTTTTATTTTAAAACATCTTTTTATTAACAAGAAAAAACAAATGCTTTCTATTCAATGAGACAATATACTCAGCAGTGGGTCAGCCAATACAGTTATTTAACATTATTCACACTGTACAGTTCTCTTAGTCCTCTAATAGTCCGAGGTGATTGTGGTTTACCCCAGAGCCCCCCCGCACCTTGGTTGTCTATACCCCTCAGCCAGTCAGTAGATCCCTCCGTATGTCATCCATGCCTCCCAGATCATTTCCCACTTGCATGGGCACCCTCTACTCTGGTACACAGTGTTCTGTCCTTTCACATCCTTTTTTCAGCCCTCTATCGATGGAACCTCACCAGCACCCCAGAGTCTAGCTATATTTCGTTTCACCACTACGCCCGCTAACGCGAGCCAGGTTGTAGCCCATTTGGGCCAAACTGCCTCCCCGGTCACACCTAGGATATGCCACCTGGCGTCTACTGGGACCGTGGAGTCCACTACCTCGGACATGACCTGCGCTATGGCTTACCAGTACCTTTTGTATCAGAGGACATGCCCACTGGATGTGAAAGAATGTTCCAATCTTGTTACATCCCCGCAAGCACTTGTCAGACCCACAATTGCCAATGCGATACTGCACTGTCCTAGGAACATAGGAACTATGAAGAATTCGGAGCTGAACTAGGTGGAACCGTGCCCTCACCGCTATGTCTCTGGAGCTCTGTATTGCCTCTGCCCAGTCATCATCCTCAAGGAAGCCTACGTCTGATTCCCAGGCCTCTCGTAATGGTCCCAGGGGGTCTTGGTGTGTTGTTTGTTAGTTTTTTGTACGTGAGTGAGAGGGATTTATCCTCCATTGGATTGAGCAATAGCCTATCCTCTAACAGACTATACTCCGGCAATCGCTCCCCATCCTTCAAATGGCAGAGAATTGCATGCCTGACCTGTAGGTATCGTAAAAGTTCCCCCTTCTCCATCTGATATTCCGACTGCATGGCGGGAGAGTCGAGCATCTTCCCCTTTTTCCAGACATCTCCCAGGGGATCTATACTGATGTTGCTCCAGCCACGGAGGCCTCTCAGACACACATAAATCGCCTTCCCACAGTGGGGTTTGTTCCTTGGGTTTAGCTTCCCACTCCGTCATCTTTGTTGCTTTCGATAGGAAAATAAGGTTTAGTATGCCAGAACTCAGAATGTTAAAATACATCTTTTATTGTGGGTGATTTTTACATTCTGCGTTTGAAAATACCAATTTTAGAAAGTAGGTATTTTCTTGCCTAACCATCCAGAATGCCTCTGCTAGGTTTGTGTATTCCATATCTGGTTTGTGAATGACAGGGGGCTCCAGCAGTCTGATGGGTCAGGGCTGGGCTGAATAGGACCTGCATTGAATAGAGAATAGGGGGAGGCGATTTCCTTTCACTAACCTGAGCCCTCATAGAATAGAGAGTAGGGGAGGAGTTTTCCTTTCAGCTACCTGGGCCAGGTCTGTTTTCAACAATGCTGTCTCCACCCCCTGCCAGGAAGCTGCACCAGGGAGGACAGAACTGGTTTTGGCTGGGCACAGACACCCTCTACCTTCAGAGGACAAAAGATTTTGCAGTATAAATATTGGGGCCCAGACCCCAGAACTTTAGATCACTTCTGGGAATCAAGATGAACCCTTTGTAAAGGAGAGGAACCTGAGAAGCTGTAGGAAGATTACTTCCCCTGGGCTGTTGCTGTTTGAGGTTGGCCTGCAGTGCCAAGGAAAGGAGAAAAGGAACTTTATGTGAACTTTTACTATCTTGAGGAAGATCTCCAAGGGCATGAACTTGAAGCCTGTCCCGGCTCCAAAGTTCATCGACTTTGCTGCACGGCCGTCAGTCGTGTACACATCGCATCCAAGTTGTAGCCTCGCATCAAAGACACGATTTTGTCGCATGGCACTGGATCGTCGCATCGCATCGAGGCGTCATCTTGTTGCTTCATGGCTGGAACGCAGTAAGAAACCAACGCATTACCTCCTCTCTGGTAAGTAACCGATGCATCACCTGCCCTGCGCTGCAGTGAGGAGCCAACGCATCACCTTCCCTGTGACCCTTTTGTTTGTTTTACGTTACGCATCCACGGTACTTTGAGCGTAAAGTGTCGCTTTTATCATCTACATTGAACCAAGCTATTTCTACCATCTGAAAGTCATATTTTTGTTACTGCATTGTGGATTTTTGTTGTATGGTCTTGTGTTAAGTCTAGTATAGATTACTTATTTTTCTAAACAGGTGTGTCCATTTGAAGTGTTTTCACTGTATTACTGTATGTGTTCACAAATGCTTTACACACTGCCTCTGAGATAAGCCTGTCTGCTCCTGCCAAGCTACCAAGGGGGTGAGCAGGGATTATTTTTGGTGTATACCCACCTTTCTCTGTCTAGAAGCAAGGGTCCCTACTTGGACAAAGGTGGAGACCATTGCCAACTAGAGACCCCCATTTCTAACATTGGTGGCAGCAGTGGGAATTGGACTGACATTTGTGACTCATATACAGTGATTGGTGTACACTACTAGTGAGTACAGACCACAACGCAACCACATACATTTTGGGAGATTTTTTTCCTTGGGATTTCTATTTTTGCTAAGAACTGCCAATTCTTGCCACCATGACCAAAGCAGCATCCAACGCATCTATGGATCTACAATTTGAAAAAGATAGGGTGGATACCTACTCTGTTCCACAGCTTAAAACCTTCTATAAAAGATTTCAAATCCCTGTGAAAGGCATCACTAGGAAGGAAGAGTTCCAAAAGGCGCTGAGGGCCTGGTTGGAATCTAGAGATGCTACTGAGCATCATGAAGAGCCTAGAAAGGAGGCTGAGAATACAGATGGGCAGCGGGATGGGCCATTGGGCCTTACCGGGGAGAAAGTACCTTACAGGCCAGGCAGCAGTGTTTCTTCAAAGGGCCTGTCCCCAGAGGAGCTAAAGGACAGGGAGAGGGATAGAATGCATAAGTTGGAGCTAGCCAAGCTCAAGCTGGGTGGTCAGATGGAGTTAGAGAATAAGAAGTTAGCCTAGGAAGAGAAGAGGATGCATTTAGAGCATGAAAGGATGTTGAGGGAGTTGGAATTGAAAGCCAAGAGTTTAGAAATTACTCCCTCCGGTGGCAGCACACCATCCGTGCCTGTAGAAACAAGAGTATTCATCCCCAAAGATGTCATTAAGGAGTTCCACAAGAATGAAGATATTGGGTAATGGTTTAAGGCCTATGAGGTAGCTATGACCTCCCACCGGGTCCCTGAGAAGGATTCGGGAGCAGGGTTGTGGAGGCAGTTTCTCAGTGATGGGCTGGATACCTTGTTAGATTTGCCCTCTGAGGATCAGAATTCCTATGTCCACATGAAGGAAGCCTTAATGACCAGGTATGGGTTGACCCCAGAGCTTTATAGACAAAGGTTTAGGAATTGTAAGAAACTAGAGTCAAGAACATGGGTGGAATATGTGTCTTTCTTTGCAGAGCATTAGATGATTGGGTGAAAGGTAGCAAAGTTAATGATTTTGAAGCAGTCTATAACTTGATTGCATGGGGGCACTTGACTAGTAATTATTTTCCAGAGCTACGCAGCACCTTATTGATAGCAAGCTGACTAACCCTAGGAAGCTTGCTGAGGAGGCAGACCGCTGGATGAGTACCCGGGTCCACAAGGGTCATGTGGGAGGATTCACCAAAGCTGGGCAGGGTCCCCAGCAGAAGAGTGGGGGGGACAAGGGTAAACAGAGGGAGTTCCAGAAAGGGCCCCAAAATAATCCCCAAGGCAACCAATGAAACCAAGGGAAGGGTTACCAGCCTCCTCCTGAGAAGAAGTCAGGGCCCCGGCAGATAAGCCTGTTCAGAGGGGTCCCAAGATATGTTTTGTTTGTGGTCAGCGGAAGAACCCAGAGAGTCCGCCTTCCTCCATTCAAGTCCGAGGCCTCTGAAGTCATTTGCGGCGTACCCCAAGGATCCTCACTCAGTCCCACCCTCTTCAACGTATACATGAGCCCCCTCGCGGCCATCGCACGCCAACACAACCTCAACATCATCTCTTACGCGGACGACACCCAACTGATCCTTTCTCTCACCAAGGACCCCAGCACCGCCAAAACTAACCTACACGAAGGAATGAAAGAAGTTGCTGAATGGATGAAACAAAGCCATCTGAAACTGAACTCAGACAAAACAGAAGTCCTCATCTTAGGTGCATCCCCCTTTGCATGGGACGACTCTTGGTGGCCGGAAGCCCTTGGAAAAGCACCCATCCCGACAGACCACGCACGGAACCTTGGCGTCATCCTGGACTCCTCACTCTCAATGAACAGACAAGTCAGCGCCGTATCCTCTTCCTGCTTCAACATTCTTCGCATGCTCAGAAAAACATTTCGCTGGATCCCCTCCGAAACAAGGAAAACAGTCACCCACGCTCTGGTCACGAGCCGACTGGACTACGGAAACACCCTCTACGCAGGCACCACCGCTAAACTCCAGAAGAAACTCCAACGAATCCAAAACGCCTCAGCCAGGCTCATATTAGACATCCCACGCAACGAACACATCTCTGGTCACCTTAAAGACCTCCACTGGCTACCCGTCAATAAGAGGATCACTTTCCGTCTGCTTACCCACGCACACAAATCACTCTACGACATCGGACCAGATTGCCTCAACTCTCGACTGTCCTTCTACACCCCCTCCCGCCAACTACGTTCTTCCGGCCAAGCCCTCGCCACGGTACCTCGCATTAACAAGACCACCATAGGAGGCAGATCCTTTTCATACCTGGCTGCTAAGACATGGAACTCACTCCCCGCTTACCTTCGCCTCACCCAGAACCACCTAGCTTTCAGAAAGCAGCTTAAAACGTGGATATTTGACAAATAATCCTCCTCCCCTCCTAAGCGCCTTGAAACCCTCTGGGTATGTAGTGCGCTATACAAATTTTTATGACTTGACTATGACTTGACTTGACTTCTTCTGGGATTCTCAGTGTCCCAACAAAGGTAAAACAACAGCCACTGGTGCTCGACCCCGGCATATGGCTAGTGTAGCCTGAGAGAGGAGGTGGGTGCCCAAGGTGGGTGGGGTCCCGCAGAGATGCCCCTGGTCTCTTTAGGAGACAGTGAGATGGTCCCCAGGAGTCAGGTGCCTGATAACATTAAGAAATACAGGCAGTGGATGACCATCAATGGGCAAATGATGGAGGCTCTGAGAGACACCGGAGCCAGTGTGACAGCTGTCAGTTGTCAGCTGGTGTCTGAAGAGCAGGTGATCTCAAATGCATGGGCGTGTATGACCACTCGGTCTATGGCAGCTACTAAGGGTGTTCATTAGGACCTGGAGCCAGAAAGAGTGGCCCAGGTGCCTGCCTTAAAGAAAAGAGGCAGGGGGTGCAGGAAACCAGCCCCAAAAGCTCCCACGGTCCAGGAGGAGGCAGATAGTGAGGGGGATGCCCTGGAACCTACAGGGGAGCAGGTAGCTGAACTGGGGGGCCTACCTGAGCTGACCCATTGGCAGCAGGAAGGAGGACCCTCCAGGAAAGAGTTCTGCAAGAAGCAGAGGTGGTGCCCTTTTCTTGTGGGTTTGCAGGAACAGGCCACAAACCAGGTACTGGTAGAATGGTCTCCTGTATAGCGAGCCTAAGGTTGCTGAGCCTGGGTCAGATCGTGTGCTGGTGGTACCCAAGCACTTCAGAGCCTTCCTACTGGGTCTGGCTCATGATGTGCCTTTAGCAGCACATTTGGGGCAAGACAAGAGTTTGAAAGGCTTGTCACCCACTTTTATTGGCCCCAAATGCGCAAGAGTTCAGATACTCATTGCAGGACCTGTCAGACTTGCCAGGCAAGTAGTGAGAGTAGAAGGAAGCAAAATGCTCCTCTCCAGCTGTTCCCAGTGGTCAGCACCCCCTTTGAAAGGGTGGGCATTGACATTGTAGGGCCTCTGAATAGGTCTGAATTGGGAGGTTTTCTGCACCAACGTGACTCAAGCCACCCGTCATTCCATGAATCTGCGTGCCGCCATCTTGTGATTGCAGGATGCCACAAGCACCAAGTATGTTTTGCCCTTACGAAGTGCATGTTACTGTTTTACTGCCAGATGCTCCGGTCTTCCTCCTCCGTGTGGGAGTGTTTTCTTCTCAGATGCTTGCTATACTTCTTTGGGGAGCGCACTTGGTTCAGTTCTTGCACGATATTACTTCATACTTGGGACCGTCCTTCGCTACATGCCGCCATCCTCACCTCTGCTGGTCATCATCGAGGTGTTGCCAACTTGCGAGATTTTGTAAAGAGAAATACCATTTTCACCGGGAAGTCGCCAGTTCTCTGTTCTACCTCTGTGAGGGGAGCCTGTGTTGTTTTTCTGTGTCTTTAATCAGAGCCTGTGAGTACTGAGCATTTTTTTCTTTTTATTTGGGAAATTGCTTTATGTTTCCTCCTTGTTTGGCTAGGCTCCTGGGACATTTCTGCAATCGGATTTGTTTCTGCCTTGGGACACCTGTTACCATGGAGCATTCTATTAGTTCAAAGTGCCTCCACACTCAGGTGAGAGATCGCTCACCGAGTAAAAGATTTTCTTTGTTTAGTTTTGAATCTATTTCTGCTGCTGTTTTTTATTTTTTTTATTTAATGTACTTTAAATGTTCTGTTGCACAAATTTAGATGTGAATGGAAACTAATACATAGTATCTCTAATAGCATAATACACAGTGCTATTGTGAAGGATTGTACTTGAAACCTTTGTTGTTTTGCTATGGTGTTCATCAATTGTACGTTTTAATTGGATTGTTGTGTTTTAGAATCCCACCATTTTCTGATTTTGTGGGTGCTAGCAGTTATATTATGAGGACTCTTTACTTTAAGTTGGGGTTGTAGAGTTGAGTACCACATTACTGTTTTGTGGGGTGTGTGCTTCATTCGGAGTCAGAGCATTTATCTTACTGCTGTGAGTAGTGTTGTGTTCTTTAGGTGTGTAGCCTGAGAAGTGAAGATTGTCATGTCTTTGGTTAAAGGTGAAGAGTAGAATTTTGCTTTTTTCTGATGTTTGGGGTTTATCAATGCATCTTTACAAGTTCATTGTGAAGCCTTTTTCCACACGTCCCACCCTAACTTTGGGTTTGGGTGAAGGGCTAAAGCTAGATTTGCAAAGAGTGTGTGTTTTTGCTAGTGTGTGCTGTTTTCTATCACTACCTGTTTGGATGTAGCGTTGTGCTAGTGATTGGTGTTCTTTTCTGGGTTTGTATCGACTTTTATTCCACACTTTCCACTACTTAGGGCTTAGGTAAAGGGCAGCTTTGGTGTTGATGTTCATGTGTTTACTACGAGGCTGGATGTGGAACTTTGTTGTTCCTTTCTGGGTTCGAATGGAATCTTATTGCAAATGTTTCAACCATGCTTCGGGCATGGGTGAAGGGCAGTTGTGATATCGTTGGTTCCGCGTGGAGTGTCTTTCCACACTTTCCACCTGTGCTTTGACTTGGGTACATTTTTTTTTAGTTGTTGTTGTTGGATGGTTTTCTACTACACCTTGTGGTTGGCACTCTTTTTACTTTTCTCATGTTTGCCTGGCCAGCTGGCATGTTTTAGGTATCTGGGTTTGTTTGTGGTGTAGTAGAGCATGGATTTTGCTGTGGTAGAAAGGGAGATGATGCATGAGTGTATTCCTACTATAGCACTTGTGTTCCTTTTTCCTCTCTCTCTCTTTTTCATTTCTTGTGCATGATATTTTCCACCTATTACCTTCATGCTGACGTTTCAGATTGTTGCTATGTTCCTTATGTGTGGCAAAGATTCTCATATCATTCTGTTGCATGCTATTGTTCCTATGTCATCCCTTGCTTGCATCAGACTTCATTGTTATTCCATTTAGAGTTCTTCTGCATTTAATATAAAGAAAAGAGATGTGTTGTACCTGCTGCTCAGCCAGTATGACTGTGATGACAGAATGTTGGTGAGTGGAATGTTGGTGAATTTGTGAGTCAGTTGATGGATGGGCTAGGCAGCAGGAAGGCTGCTCCTCGTGGGGCTCAACTTAACTTATCTTTATTATTTAGCATAATACAGAGATAGTTTCCCTTATTTTGCTTATTTTAACCAATTGTACACCAGTGCAGCAAGATGTCAGAGGAACAGCTTGAGGGTGGTATTGAAGGGATGCTAGAAGAAATGGTAAACAGGGCAATAGAAAAATAGATGGGGTCGCTGGATGAAACCATCAACAGGAAGTTATAGTGTATTACTAAAAAGGGTTTAGACATTCCTGATCAACCCCAATGCTCCGAATGGGCAGATAAGACCCAGAGGAAGAGAATTGCAAGTGACAATCCTCATAGACAAACTAAAACATCTAAAGTAATGGATGAGGATTTGATACCGGAGGGAGCCGGCGATGGATTCAGTGTTTCTGATACTATGGATGGGCAAGGAAAAGGCCCTGTTGTCCCTATTTCTAGTGATACTGAGGATGAGGTTGATCCCCTTCTCATTTAGCATCCCTTGTCACATGAATGGGCACCATCGCCACATGTTGCGGAGTACATTACTTATTGGTTAAGAGGAGAGATCCTCAAAGATGTGAGATCTTGCCTAAAATCAGAGTGCCCTCATCCATCCCTACCTGACAAAATAACCCTGACCCGCAAATTGGACCCTAAGGTAGAAGCATTTATTAATGAAGGGGGTGAGGACCAAAGAAAAGGGCTGGATAGGGGGCTAAAATTATGCTAAGATTGCTTGTTGGATATCATCGGACCTCTGACAAAGATATTTGAAATGGCAAAAATTGCCTACCTAAGTGAGGCTCTAGTTGACCCTAAGAAATTGCGCCAGTGGGGACAGAGAGCTATCTGCCTCTAAGGACATGCAAACACTGCTCTCTCTAATGAAAGGAGGAAGAGTGTCCTCCTCAAATTGGATTCCAAACTTATCGAATTGGCATATATGGAAGGGGGGCAACTCATGGCCATCTCTTTGAGGATGATTTTTTAAAGGACATTGCCAAGTACGAAGGGGTTTTCAGTTCTATACAAAAAGAGATTTAAAACATTTTTCAAGATAGGGTTTTTGGAAAGACCGGGAGTACGAGTGGTCAGTTCCTCAGCCAAAGTCAGCCCTCTTCTAGATCCTATATGGGACGTGAAAACCATTCTACCAGCATTCTAGCTTTGTGTCCTATCAGAATTTCTACCCCAAGAGGCAGAGATCCCACAGCAGATCCTCCAGAGGAGTTCGGAAGTAGAGGGGTTTTTCAACAGGTAAGTACAATAGAGACCTTTTAGATACCCCTATAAGGGTGGGGGACAGGTTGTGACAATTTTTGGGCAATTGGACAATAGTGACACAGGATGCTTGGGTACTGGAAAAATGTCAAGGGATACAAACTGGAGTTTATAGATACCCCAATCCAGAAAATAATCCCCAGGGAAATAACTTTTTCTCAAGATGATACAACATTTGTGACACAAGAGGTAGAAGAGTTAGTAGCAAAAGGAGCCAACCGGGAGGCATACAACTCTCGTAGGGTTCATCAACAACATTTTCCTAGTAGAGAAGAAGGACAAAGGAAAGAGGCCTGTCATAAATCTCAAGGAGCTAAACGAATGGGTGGGCTATAGCCACTTCAAAATGGAAGGGATTCACCTAATAATGGACATTTAGAAAAGGAAACTGGCTAACATGTTTAGACCTCAAAGAAGCATACTTAACTATTCAGATTTGGCCTCCACATCGGAAGTACCTCGGTTTCACTTGAAAAGGCAGTCTTTGGTAGTTCTCAAGTCTCCCTTTCGGTCTTTCCTCAGAACCTTGGTGCTTGACAAAAGTCCTATACCCATTAGTGGCTTGGGTCCGGGCAAGAGGAGTAAGACAAAACATTTACATGGATGATATTCTAATAATGTGGCAGTCCAGAGAACTTGTAATACAACACACACATTGGACAATTCAATTACAAGAAAAACTAGGTTTTATAATAAATCAGAAAAAATCTTGCTTAATTACAGGTCAGGATACAGTTTCTGGGCTTTTTTGTAGACATAGTTCTAGCAGAAATCCTACTACCAAGACAAAAGTTAAAAATATTACTCAAAGAGTTGAGGAAGGTATTAAAGGATAGGAGATATCATTGAGAACCTTAGCAATGATTTTGGGCCTACTATTTTCAATGATTCAGGAAATATTCCACAGCCCCTATGCTAAAATACCCTCCAAAAACTCAAAACAAAATGCTTGTGAAACAATCAGTCATATTTGCAAATGCTGGCTTTGGATTAACGAATCAAGGAAAGAACTATTATGGTGGCTGAGGAATCCAAAAGCATGGAATTGGAGGGCCATTTTCAGGGAGGAACCAGAACTGGTATTAGAATCATATGTGAGTTTAGGATGGGAGCGAGATGTGGGAACTATTCCACCGGCAGCCGTTGGACACCTCAAGAGGTGAAGTTATACATCAATCGCTTAGAATTGTTAGCAAGTTCCTTTGCAGTATGAAGTTTTACATAGGGAATGATGAGATGTTGTGTGATGCTCCATATGAAGTATCAACAGTGAGGTATATCAGCAAGATGGGAAGACTACTTTCTAAGGGCCTAGCAGAATGAATGAAGGACTTTTGGGGCTATTGTCTGAGCAGAGGAATATCTAGTATAGCGGATCATATTCCTGGGTTAAGCAAAGGTGTAATGGACCGGTTCTCATGGAACACAGGGACTCTAGCAACTGGAGACTAGACAGAGAGGTCTTTCTCAGTATTCACTAGAAATGGGGCTCCTTCGGAATGGACCTCTTTGCAGACAGGTTAAACACACAGTTAACAAGTGTCTTCAGCTGGAAACCAGACCCACAGGATTGTGGGGTAGATGCTTTTCTGCAGAATTGGTGAGGTCTAACACCCTATGCCTTTTCGCTGTTTGCCATGCTACCAAGAGTTCTGCTGCAAACATGCAGATGTAAGGAAACTGTAGTAATGATAACCCCACTCTGGAGATCACAAGCTTTATTCCTGATAATGTTAGAAATAACAATAGATTTCCCATTACTAATACCGAATTTCAAGAGTGTAATCCTAGGGCCAGAGGGAGAATTTCATCTTCTAGTGCAGAGGTCTTCAAACTTTTTTAGGTTGAGCCCCCCAGCTGAATCTTTTAGTTGTCAGGCCCCCCACCACCTGACAGAAATGTCTGGAATCTGGTACACTACATAATCGACTGCCATCCGCATATCCCAGGCCATATCCGGTAAATAATGTTAGACAGACTAAGAGTGTTTAGTAAACTGCAGGTAAGTGAGTGGGTGTGGTTAAATGACAGAGGCTTATTAACCAGTCAAAATCAAATTTTTCCAAGATAAGTTGTTTAAAAAACGATTTCCCTTTCTGTGATTACTGTATTTGCATGTGGTTGTTACAGTTTAAAATTGCAGTTTTTACCTGCCTGTGATTGCATATTTTATCACCTGTTTTGTGTTTTAAACTTGTGGTTTTCTCTCCCCATGATTGCTTGCATTTAATGTGTTGAATTGTGGGATTTGCAGTCCAACCTCTGTAGTTTGTCTCTCTCATTCCTTGGTGACAAATCTGTTTTCCCTGCAAATTTCTCCTCTGCTCTGTGCTAAGACCTGTGTGATAAAACAGTGCACCCCCAGCCACCATTTTGTGTTCACAAGCCAGTGAGGCCAGCCCCCCTGCCGCCCCCGCAACAGGGATATTCTACATCAGAGGGTGCTTCTGTGAGCTGTTTAAACTGTATTTACTGGGGCCTGTGCACTTCGTTTTTTGGACAGCAGAGGGAGTAAAGTTGTATTCAAACTGTATTGTTAGATTTCGAGTTAGTGAAGTCTTTACCTGCGGAAGTCCAAAGTGTGGATTGAGCCTGTCTGTCTCCTAGGAGATTCTGAACAGGAGAAGCAGCTCCTCCAGCCCCCACCCCCAGGCCAGCAGACCATTGGCTATTCAGCTACCAGGCAAGTCTGAGCCCTCCTCTCACACCTGCCCAGGCCCCTTAAGGCCTTGCTGGGTGCACTCCAAATCTGTTTTCCCTCCAAATGTCTCCTCTGCTCTGTGCTAAGACCTGTGTGTTAAAACAGTGCACCCCCAGCCACCATTTTGTGCCAGCAGGGGGAGTAAAGTTTTATTCAAACAGTATTTTTAGATTTCGAGTTAGTGAAGCCTTTACCTGCAGAAGTCCAAATTGTGGATTGAGCCTGTCTGTCTCCTAGGAGATTCTGAACAGGAGAAGCAGCTTCCAACTCCCTGGCCAGCAAACCTTGTCTGAGGTCACTGGGACCTTATATGGTCTGCTCGTGGTTGGCACATGTGTACACTGATCGGTGGTTGTATCTGGTGTTTCTATTGGGTTAGGTTTGATGTCCTCATTGGTTGGGTATTTGAGGGTTCTGATTGGTTTCTGGGTCTGTGATTCAATCATTGTAGGGTTGAGACTAGGGCTAGGGTTAGGATTTCTATTGGAAGTAGAAATTAGGGCTTCCTATGTTATTGGTTGGTGGGAGTAGGGTGGGACTAGGGCTAGGGTTAGATCTTTAATTGGAAGTAGCTATTTAGGGCTTCTGGTGTGATTGGTTGTGGGACTAGTTGTGGGACTAAGAGTAGGGTTAGGCTTTCTATTGGAAGTAGGGACTATGGCTACCTGTACCATTGGCTGCTTGGACTTGGGTTGGGACTACTGGTAGGGCTAGGGCCTTTATTGGACATAGAGATCAGGGTTTTTTAAGTGATTGGGTGCTTGGACTAGGGCTAGGATTGGCTGTAAGGTCCTGGTCTCCTATTGGTTCTAGATTTTAGGGCTAATGTTGTAATTGGATAGTGTTAGGGCTAGGGTTTCCATTGGCCGAAGGGGTCACCTGATTACTAGGGCTATAAAAGGTCATGGTTAGGGCGTCTCAGCCCAGTCGCCGAGGCTAAGGGCGGGGAGGACAAGGGTAGTTGCCTGTTTGATCCTGTTCAAGACTGGTCAGGACTAGGGTCAGAAATGCTGCCCTTTTTCTCATTTAGCAATACCCAGCCCACACCATCCACATCCACAAACAGAGCAACACACTCGCACCAAATGTACACCACGCACAACTCTATGCCCAGATTAATGTACCAGCCTGCACTACAAACCCAACCAAACCACATCTACACACCCTACTATCCCACTACCACACATATCCACCATCACCCACAAACAGTACACAACTCTATCCTATACCACTAATCAATACACACATCACTAACACAACGCCAATCAACACCATACGTAACTACATCCCATTCAGACACACTCTCCCTGCTGTAATTACACCGAACAGGCCACCTTTTATCACTAACAAACATATAATGATCCTTCCATCAGTTGTCCAACAAACACCCTCCTCTCCCTTCTACCATAATAACACTAACACACAACACACACACTGCACACCACCACACTTTGTAACTCTTGCACAAACCAGTCTAAGATAAACATTCTCACCTCTACGTCATTCCCTCCTACACACAACATACACTGTACTCATAAACACAACACCACCCCCTCTACGTCACAACCTCCTCTAACAAACAATACTACACAGCCAAATCCAGTGCATGAAACATATACATCAGCACCCCTTTTCACTACACCTCAAAAGCAAAACATATCACACACACCAGCACAACAAGATCTTCAGAGCACAACACCTCATAATACTTACCATCACAAAATACATAACATTGACAAATCCCACCATACGAGAAAATGACCATGGGTGGCACATCCTTCTCTGTTCAAGCAGCCAAACTATCGAACTCTTTACCCCCCAACATAAGATCCACTGACAACCACCTTATCTTCAGAAAACGACTCAAGATTTGACTCTTCCCGACATAAGCACCATACGGAAACAGAAATTTACAGCATATCCCTGTGTATATAAGCATTTGTTTTCACTATGGATATGTACCTATCTTTGTGTATTACTTTATAAAAGATGTAAAATAATTATGTTGTTAAGAGAAAAGAGAAAAAATAAAATAATAATAATAATATTAATCAATAAATAAAAAACAACTTTGGTCTACATGTACATACTTCCATTGTGCATCGATGTACCTTCCATGTAGGATCTGTGTGTCTGTTACTTTTCTCCTGAAAAAGCATATGCAATGCACTACCCTATTTCTCATCCTGTGCCTCTATCAATATATTTAATCTAAAAATACTTATTTCCTTTATGTATCTATATACTTTCAATATACTTATGGATCTATATATTTATCACTTTCTTCTAATTTAGCATTTCCAATGAACTAACCTATTTCTCAGCCTATACTTCGCTCAATATATCTTCTAGCCCAACCTTCTGACCCATCTCAAACTTCTTTCTACTACTCCTTCCCATGCACTACCCTATCTCTCAACATATACATATATCAATATATCCTCCACATCCACTCCCTCATTTATCCCAAACCCCATACCACTACTATGATAGCCAAAATAACCCTTTCTAGACTCTCTCCTGCTCTACCCCTCCTTGCATCATCTGACACCTCTTTTTACGACACCGATCCCCTAAAACAAACCTTTCTAATCTCTCCCCTCTGACTCCTCCCCTCCAAAACTCCTTTTTACTCATCCAAAAGCCTCTTCCTACTGCTAATTGATACCGGAGGGAGCCGGCGATGGATTCAGTGTTTCTGATACTATGGATGGGCAAGGAAAGGGCCCTGTTGTCCCTATTTCTAGTGATACTGAGGATGAGGTTGATCCCCTTCTCATTTAGCATCCCTTGTCACATGAATGGGCACCATCGCCACATGTTGCGGAGTACATTACTTATTGGTTAAGAGGAGAGATCCTCAAAGATGTGAGATCTTGCCTAAAATCAGAGTGCCCTCATCCATCCCTACCTGACAAAATAACCCTGACCTGCAAATTGGACCCTAAGGTAGAAGCCTTTATTAATGAAGGGGGTGAGGACCAAAGAAAAGGGCTGGATAGGGGGCTAAAATTATGCTAAGATTGCTTGTTGGATATCATCGGACCTCTGACAAAGATATTTGAAATGGCAAAGGTTGCCTACCTAAGTGAGGCTCTAGTTGACCCTAAGAAATTGCGCCAGTGGGGACAGAGAGCTATCTGCCTCTAAGGACATGCAAACACTGCTCTCTCTAATGAAAGGAGGAAGAGTGTCCTCCTCAAATTGGATTCCAAACTTATCGAATTGGCATATATGGAAGGGGGGCAACTCATGGCCATCTCTTTGAGGATGATTTTTTAAAGGACATTGCCAAGTACGAAGGGGTTTTCAGTTCTATACAAAAAGAGATTTAAAACATTTTTCAAGATAGGGTTTTTGGAAAGACCGGGAGTACGAGTGGTCAGTTCCTCAGCCAAAGTCAGCCCTCTTCTAGATCCTATATGGGACGTGAAAACCATTCTACCAGCATTCTAGCTTTGTTTCCTATCAGAATTTCTACCCCAAGAGGCAGAGATCCCACAGCAGATCCTCCAGAGGAGTTCGGAAGTAGAGGGGTTTTTCAACAGGTAAGTACAATAGAGACCTTTTAGATACCCCTATAAGGGTGGGGGACAGGTTGTGACAATTTTTGGGCAATTGGACAATAGTGACACAGGATGCTTGGGTACTGGAAAAATGTCAAGGGATACAAACTGGAGTTTATAGATACCCCAATCCAGAAAATAATCCCCAGGGAAATAACTTTTTCTCAAGATGATACAACATTTGTGACACAAGAGGTAGAAGAGTTAGTAGCAAAAGGAGCCAACCGGGAGGCATACAACTCTCGTAGGGTTCATCAACAACATTTTCCTAGTAGAGAAGAAGGACAAAGGAAAGAGGCCTGTCATAAATCTCAAGGAGCTAAACGAATGGGTGGGTTATAGCCACTTCAAAATGGAAGGGATTCACCTAATAATGGACATTTAGAAAAGGAAACTGGCTAACATGTTTAGACCTCAAAGAAGCATACTTAACTATTCAGATTTGGCCTCCACATCGGAAGTACCTCGGTTTCACTTGAAAAGGCAGTCTTTGGTAGTTCTCAAGTCTCCCTTTCGGTCTTTCCTCAGAACCTTGGTGCTTGACAAAAGTCCTATACCCATTAGTGGCTTGGGTCCGGGCAAGAGGAGTAAGACAAAACATTTACATGGATGATATTCTAATAATGTGGCAGTCCAGAGAACTTGTAATACAACACACAAATTGGACAATTCAATTACAAGAAAAACTAGGTTTTATAATAAATCAGAAAAAATCTTGCTTAATTACAGGTCAGGATACAGTTTCTGGGCTTTTTTGTAGACATAGTTCTAGCAGAAATCCTACTACCAAGACAAAAGTTAAAAATATTACTCAAAGAGTTGAGGAAGGTATTAAAGGATAGGAGATATCATTGAGAACCTTAGCAATGATTTTGGGCCTACTATCTTCAATGATTCAGGAAATATTCCACAGCCCCTATGCTAAAATACCCTCCAAAAACTCAAAACAAAATGCTTGTGAAACAATCAGTCATATTTGCAAATGCTGGCTTTGGATTAACGAATCAAGGAAAGAACTATTATGGTGGCTGAGGAATCCAAAAGCATGGAATTGGAGGGCCATTTTCAGGGAGGAACCAGAACTGGTAATAGAATCATATGTGAGTTTAGGATGGGAGCGAGATGTGGGAACTCTTCCACCGGCAGCCGTTGGACACCTCAAGAAGTGAAGTTATACATCAATCGCTTAGAATTGTTAGCAAGTTCCTTTGCAGTATGAAGTTTTACATAGGGAATGATGAGATGTTGTGTGATGCTCCATATGAAGTATCAACAGTGAGGTATATCAGCAAGATGGGAAGACTACTTTCTAAGGGCCTAGCAGAATGAATGAAGGACTTTTGGGGCTATTGTCTGAGCAGAGGAATATCTAGTATAGCGGATCATATTCCTGGGTTAAGCAAAGGTGTAGTGGACCGGTTCTCATGGAACACAGGGACTCTAGCAACTGGAGACTAGACAGAGAGGTCTTTCTCAGTATTCAGGAGAAATGGGGCTCCTTCGGAATGGACCTCTTTGCAGACAGGTTAAACGCACAGTTAACAAGTGTCTTCAGCTGGAAACCAGACCCACAGGATTGTGGGGTAGATGCTTTTCTGCAGAATTGGTGAGGTCTAACACCCTATGCCTTTTCGTTGTTTGCCATGCTACCAAGAGTTCTGCTGCAAACATGCAGATGTAAGGAAACTGTAGTAATGATAACCCCACTCTGGAGATCACAAGCTTTATTCCCGATAATGTTAGAAATAACAATAGATTTCCCATTACTAATACCGAATTTCAAGAGTGTAATCCTAGGGCCAGAGGGAGAATTTCATCTTCTAGTGCAGAGGTCTTCAAACTTTTTTAGGTTGAGCCCCCCAGCTGAATCTTTTAGTTGTGAGGCCCCCCACCACCTGACAGAAATGTCTGGAATCTGGTACACTACATAATCGACTGCCATCCGCATATCCCAGGCCATATCCGGTAAATAATGTTAGACAGAGTAAGAGTGTTTAGTAAACTGCAGGTAAGTGAGTGGGTGTGGTTAAATGACAGAGGCTTATTAACCAGTCCAAATCAAATTTTTCCAAGATAAGTTGTTTAAAAAACGATTTCCCTTTCTGTGATTACTGTATTTGCATGTGGTTGTTACAGTTTAAAATTGCAGTTTTGACCTGCCTGTGATTGCATATTTTATCACCTGTTTTGTGTTTTAAACTTGTGGTTTTCTCTGCCCATGATTGCTTGCATTTAATGTGTTGAATTGTGGGATTTGCAGTCCAACCTCTGTAGTTTGTCCCTCTCATTCCTTGGTGACAAATCTGTTTTCCCTGCAAATTTCTCCTCTGCTCTGTGCTAAGACCTGTGTGATAAAACAGTGCACCCCCAGCCACCATTTTGTGTTCACAAGCCAGTGAGGCCAGCCCCCCTGCCGCCACCGCAACAGGGATATTCTACATCAGAGGGTGCTTCTGTGAGCTGTTTAAACTGTATTTACTGGGGCCTGTGCACTTCGTTTTTTGGACAGCAGAGGGAGTAAAGTTGTATTCAAACTGTATTGTTAGATTTCGAGTTAGTGAAGTCTTTACCTGCAGAAGTCCAAAGTGTGGATTGAGCCTGTCTGTCTCCTAGGAGATTCTGAACAGGAGAAGCAGCTCCTCCAGCCCCCACCCCCAGGCCAGCAGACCATTGGCTATTCAGCTACCAGGCAAGTCTGAGCCCTCCTCTCACACCTGCCCAGGCCCCTTAAGGCCTTGCTGGGTGCACTCCAAATCTGTTTTCCCTCCAAATGTCTCCTCTGCTCTGTGCTAAGACCTGTGTGTTAAAACAGTGCACCCCCAGCCACCATTTTGTGCCAGCAGGGGGAGTAAAGTTTTATTCAAACAGTATTTTTAGATTTCGAGTTAGTGAAGCCTTTACCTGCAGAAGTCCAAATTGTGGATTGAGCCTATCTGTCTCCTAGGAGATTCTGAACAGGAGAAGCAGCTTCCAACTCCCTGGCCAGCAAACCTTGTCTGAGGTCACTGGGACCTTATATGGTCTGCTCGTGGTTGGCACATGTGTACACTGATCGGTGGTTGTATCTGGTGTTTCTATTGGGTTAGGTTTGATGTCCTCATTGGTTGGGTATTTGAGGGTTCTGATTGGTTTCTGGGTCTGTGATTCAATCATTGTAGGGTTGAGACTAGGGCTAGGGTTAGGATTTCTATTGGAAGTAGAAATTAGGGCTTCCTATGTTATTGGTTGGTGGGAGTAGGGTGGGACTAGGGCTAGGGTTAGATCTTTAATTGGAAGTAGCTATTTAGGGCTTCTGGTGTGATTGGTTGTGGGACTAGTTGTGGGACTAAGAGTAGGGTTAGGCTTTCTATTGGAAGTAGGGACTATGGCTACCTGTACCATTGGCTGCTTGGACTTGGGGTGGGACTACTGGTAGGGCTAGGGCCTTTATTGGACATAGAGATCAGGGTTTTTTAAGTGATTGGGTGCTTGGACTAGGGCTAAGATTGGCTGTAAGGTCCTGGTCTCCTCTTGGTTCTAGATTTTAGGGCTAATGTTGTAATTGGATAGTGTTAGGGCTAGGGTTTCCATTGGCCGAAGGGGTCACCTGATTACTAGGGCTATAAAAGGTCATGGTTAGGGCGTCTCAGCCCAGTCGCCGAGGCTAAGGGCGGGGAGGACAAGGGTAGTTGCCTGTTTGATCCTGTTCAAGACTGGTCAGGACTAGGGTCAGAAATGCTGCCCTTTTTCTCATTTAGCAATACCCAGCCCACACCATCCACATCCACAAACAGAGCAACACACTCGCACCAAATGTACACCACGCACAACTCTATGCCCAGATTAATGTACCAGCCTGCACTACAAACCCAACCAAACCACATCTACACACCCTACTATCCCACTACCACAGATATCCACCATCACCCACAAACAGTACACAACTCTATCCTATACCACTAATCAATACACACATCACTAACACAACGCCAATCAACACCATACGTAACTACATCCCATTCAGACACACTCTCCCTGCTGTAATTACACCGAACAGGCCACCTTTTATCACTAACAAACATATAATGATCCTTCCATCAGTTGTCCAACAAACACCCTCCTCTCCCTTCTACCATAATAACATTAACACACAACACACACACTGCACACCACCACACTTTGTAACTCTTGCACAAACCAGTCTAAGATAAACATTCTCACCTCTACTTCATTCCCTCCTACACACAACATACACTGTACTCATAAACACAACACCACCCCCTCTACGTCACAACCTCCTCTAACAAACAATACTACACAGCCAAATCCAGTGCATGAAACATATACATCAGCACCCCTTTTCACTACACCTCAAAAGCAAAACATATCACACACACCAGCACAACAAGATCTTCAGAGCACAACACCTCATAATACTTACCATCACAAAATACATAACATTGACAAATCCCACCATACGAGAAAATGACCATGGGTGGCACATCCTTCTCTGTTCAAGCAGCCAAACTATCGAACTCTTTACCCCCCAACATAAGATCCACTGACAACCACCTTATCTTCAGAAAACTACTCAAGATTTGACTCTTCCCGACATAAGCACCATACGGAAACAGAAATTTACAGCATATCCCTGTGTATATTGGCATTTGTTTTCACTATGGATATGTACCTATCTTTGTGTATTACTTTATAAAAGATGTAAAATAATTATGTTGTTAAGAGAAAAGAGAAAAAATAAAATAATAATAATAATATTAATCAATAAATAAAAAACAACTTTGGTCTACATGTACATACTTCCATTGTGCATCGATGTACCTTCCATGTAGGATCTGTGTGTCTGTTACTTTTCTCCTGAAAAAGCATATGCAATGCACTACCCTATTTCTCATCCTGTGCCTCTATCAATATATTTAATCTAAAAATACTTATTTCCTTTATGTATCTATATACTTTCAATATACTTATGGATCTATATATTTATCACTTTCTTCTAATTTAGCTTTTCCAATGAACTAACCTATTTCTCAGCCTATACTTCGCTCAATATATCTTCTAGCCCAACCTTCTGACCCATCTCAAACTTCTTTCTACTACTCCTTCCCATGCACTACCCTATCTCTCAACATATACATATATCAATACATCCTCCACATCCACTCCCTCATTTATCCCAAACCCCATACCACTACTATAATAGCCAAAATAACCCTTTCTAGACTCTCTCCTGCTCTACCCCTGCTTGCATCATCTGACACCTCTTTTTACGACACCGATCCCCTAAAACAAACCTTTCTAATCGCTCCCCTCTGACTCCTCCCCTCCAAAACTCCTTTTTACTCATCCAAAAGCCTCTTCCTACTGCTAAGACCTAAAAAGAAAATCCTTCACTCTTTATCCCTCCACCATCCTTTTCAATCAAAATTAACAGACTAACATGTTCACTTCTCAAATTCCATATTCAACTATACTAATATACTGCCAAAATAACTGACTAACATATCTACTACTCAAATTACTTCATATTTATACTAAACTAATTTTCAACACTAATCCTTTATGGGCTCCGGAGTGGCGTGCTACTCGCCAGAAAAGCGCTTCAACACCCATCAGGGGTAACAACTCCAAGTAACAGACTAATATCCACCACTGAAATTACCTCACATTTCACCATATTAATTCACCACTAATCCTTTATAGGCTTCCTGAATAGCGTGCGTCAACAAGCGATAAATAAATACAAATCTTCATCCTCCTCTATCCTTCTGCTATCATTCCAAATCCAAATAACTGACTAACCTATCCACCACTTAAAATGTACTTGCATGTTTCACGATACTAATTCAACACTAATCCTCTGAGTCCCTGAGTAGCTTGCTACCCGCCGAAAAAGCGCTTCGACGCCTCGTCAGGGGTAGTAAGCGCTATATAAATGCAATTACAATACAATACAATAATGGGACAATGTTATTTGGAGCAGCCCCTTCACCTCCGAAGTAATTACCCTGAAGTCAGGGAAAATAACTTTCCTTCCATAGCAAGCATGGAAGGAAAGGCTAGCACATTTATTTTAAACAGGAGGATATTACAGGATGTTGACATCCCTTCCTGTGATGTCCTGTGACACCAATGCGAATTGCTTATGCTAATTAGCCCCCCACTTGTTTTTTTAGGACTTATGCCCTGAGTGGAGGCTTGGGACGCATGTCAGGCTTATGTTTAAAAAATAGAACTAATAAAAACTGAATGATGTTGCCTATTTTATTTTAGAGCAATGTTGTCTGACAGACTTTGTGGTGATCAAATGAATCTCGGTCCAGCCTGACACTCAACTGGCAGCATTGCAATGCATGTAAATACAGCGGCAGCCGACGCAGGTAAGTGCAATGGGGCGGCTGCAGCGGGGAAGTCAACAGACGATGGAATATGTCAAATTAAATAAATAAATAAAACCTATTCAGTCCCCCCGCCCCACTCTACTGCCCACCACGCCTGCCTGCACCAGCCTCGACTGATGTGTGCGCCTCCAGTGAGTGGGTCTAGGCAGAGAGCAGAAAAGACTGTTAGGGGCTGAAAGGGTTTATGGTGGATGCCCAAAGGCAGTGCTTAATTAATAATAATAATAATAATATAAGTACGGGTGCCAAAGCTTTTATTACTTCACTTCTGCCAGTTCTGGCTCTTGCCAGGGCGGCCGTTTGCCAGGGCTGACGAGTCTTGAAGGAACCAACACACACCTCCTTCTTCCTCCACCCTCCTATTTATGCCTCTGTCTCATTCTTGCAGGTTGGTTTTTTAGCTCTGCTTTATCCCTTTGTCTCTGTTTTCACAGCTTTCTTGCCCTTTTTCTTTCACCCTATTCTGCTTTGCTCTCTCTTGCTCTTGGTCAAAGTTGGATGCTGAAAAATAATTCTTGGTTCCTAAAAATGAGTACCCAGGGCCACCACATACCTCTGATATAAAGGAAGCGCTGCCCACATTAGAGTCAGGTCAGGAATGGACTGGTTGGAAGCACTGTTTGTAAGATCCCCGTTTGCCCCAGAACCACCCTTGGCCTAGTCAGCTATGTGCTGCAACGTTAATCGTGTTGTCATTTGTGTTAATTGCCTTTATGCTTCTGATTTTATCACTATATATTTGTATGCCACATAAAGGGCAGACATTATTCGGTCAGGCAACAAGTGGTGCTTTACAGAGGTGATAAAGTAAGAAAATAAGGCGTGAGTTGCGTACATTGCTAGAAATCCTTTCGTCCGACACAGGCATGGAAAGGCTGCTGAAATTTCCCATCATCAAACGCTCTCTTCTGCCTTTCTGCAAGACTGGAGAAACCCTACTTTTGAAGCACGTTATTGCGAGATCACTATGAAGCATTTATTTGGGAGCAAAATGTGACCGCTGCAAATTGTGTGAGTTAGCCACGCTTGCAATTCACATAGCTGCACATTTGCTACTGGCACAAAATGAGCATGGCACAATCAGTGCATGTAAATGTAAAAAAATATATATTGAATATTTAGGTTCAGAGCAACATGCTCAAAGGATGTCAACCTTGTCACTGACGAGAATGGCATTATTCAAAGTTCTCACTTTCTTTTATTTGCCGTCTGAGGCTCCTAGCACAATTTCCACTTGAATTCCATTCACTTAGTACAAATAAAATGGTAGATGCTGAATTGATTACAGTCTCTTGTGAGGGAACCTCAACTGCCCTTCATGTGACCCCTAAGCCATTTGTTTTCAGTCTATTATAAATAAAGATCTGTCTTAAAAGTGTGCTCTTTGAGCACAATGTATAAAACAAGCATGAAAATAGCTACATTAAATGTGCACTTCTGTAGGTTTTTAAAGAAAAACCCTGAGTGTATGGCATGCCCATACTTAATGTAATTTAAAGAGAAACTTTGCTTCGTTTCTGGGAAAAACGAACCATCTCGGCACAGTTAAATTCCAGAGCTGAAATGTTTTGCTTTCGGTTTTCACAGCACAAGAGACTCCCTGCCTCCCACAGCAGCTGAAGCATTTCAGCTCTTGGAATTAGCTTTCTTTGAAATTACAAACGTATGGGCACGTCGTGCCCCATCCATTAGGAAACAGTGAAAGGTTAGATCTTACAGTAGAGTTTGAGCACCCCTTGAGATGGAGTTGCGCCTCCCTAGGGGGGTGTGCCCCACAGATTGAAGAACTCTGTTCTAGTTGAAGAGGCTCTTCTCACACCGATGCCTTGGAAGATTTCAGGATATAGTGGGAAATCCCAGGGCTTTCAGCAGATGCTTTCAGACTCATATCAGAGTCATGGGCTTCTGGAACAAGGAAAGCATATTGACTGGCTTGAAACAAATCAAGCTGTTATTGTCTTGTACGGGATTTCGATCCTGTTTCCACTGATTCAGTATACATGATTAACTATTTAACAGAGTTGTTTGGATCAGGCTTGTCCTGCAGAACAAGGGTTATAGGTCAGCTATTCCAGCTGGACATGGATTGTGTGGATGACATACCTGTCAGCCAGAATGTATTGACATGAAAAATCATGTGAAGGATGAAAGTTCTAAACCCAAGTATACTTCATTGTGGGATATTAAATATGTTTTACAGCTGCTTGAAGATTGGGATGCAACCTGCACTTTATCGCTTAAACTTATGTCTTACAAACTGACAGTCCTTTTCTGTCTTGTATCATTTAGAGGCACTTCAGATGTAAGAGCTTTAGATGTTGCCAGCAAAGCATACCAACCTGAAGGGGTCTGCTTCTATATTTAAAAAAGAATGGAAATGTTATCTACCGCTATTTTCTAGCCTTTCTTCGAAGGAAACGGAAAGCTTTGTGTGGTTAAATGTTTATAAGAGTACGAGAAAAGAACTGAAAGTGTGAGGAATATTGTCGCGCAATTGTTAATTTCACACATATGGCCTCATAAAGCAGGGTCTCCCCCGGCCTTAGCAAGATGAGTGAAAGATGTGCTGAGAAAGGCTGCTTTGGATGTCTCTAAATTTGGGGTGCCTCAGCCGCAAAGGCTTTTATCTTGGGAGCTGGCTAGCAAGACGTTATAAGAGCAGCATGTTGGTCAAATTAGAATGTGTTTAAAAGTTATTTCAGACTACTTACTAATGCAATTACTAATGTGTTAGCTGCAATTTAAACTTGCATAATGTTAGTCTCTGTGTCCTACCTTAAAATGTAGTGTTTCGCAGCCTGGTGGGCAGAAAATCTGGATTTTATTAAAGACACAGAGGCTAATATTTTCCTACTACATATACCCACCCGGGTGGAATAACTTCATGTCTTTTATATTTTCTTTCAGATTAATAAAGTTTGGACTCTGATTTCTGGTGTGTCTTTTGGGAAGCATTCGAATTTGGAATCTAGCTCAGCAATTTAATTTATATTGTTCGCAGCACTGGAAGAAGAAGACGGCTGCATGTTACTGTGCTATATACTTGACTGGAATGTTTTACAGTTCTAAATTCTTTCTATTGCTGCTATTGTGAGCGGGCAATAAAAGGAGATTTGCATAATCTTAGCCTCTGTGTCTTTAATAAATCCAGATTCTCTGCCCACCAGGCTGTGAATATTTGACATTATCCTATAACATTAGTAAAGGTCTTGATACTTTATTGGTACTCAATGAGGTGACAAAAGAAACAAGCATTTACAATGCAATGGTTTCGCCTTTGTCGTGAAGCAGTGAATCATGTGTAAACCGGGGTTAGTGAATGAGCCGGCCCCGAGCTGCTGAATATATCAAACACCACTTAGAAGCGTAAATGGAGGATTCGGTAAGAGATAGCGAATTAATAAAATTAAGTGGATTAAAGGGCTGCTCTCCTGTTGTCCAAAAAGCATACTGCAACGTTGGAGAAAGCAGCAATATACAGGTTGTAATCCAGTGCTATGGAAGCGTACCACGGGCTGGGGCGGGAAACCTGCTGATGTGTTGTGTGGATTACTCGCTGGCACATTTTTAGATGCTTGTTCAACAATCTCTCACGCAGGCAACACGTAGTGCCTGCCGGGTGAGTAGTGAGTGGGGTGCGGTGAAGCGCGTCACCAGTGCACACTGTAGAAACATAGCAGGCTCCGATGCCTGGGATGACAAACTCCAAACTGACTCAAAGAGCTGCAGCCGCTCTGGAGGCAACAGACGCAGGAGACCAGCTCTGTTTCTATCCAAGGAGTTTGCACGGAAACTCCGTGCAATCTGTGCCTCACGCACGGTAATAACTTAAAATGAGCACAGTGACGCTGGAAAGAACACAGCACTTTTTAATGATTGGGGTGGGTGCAATCTTATTTTCTGGAAGCCTGAAATGCACATGTATGAGGAAGCAGCCCGCACAAAGCATGTATACCTGTAGAACAGGATCAGCGCGGCGGATTCTGCATTTTCATTCATGGAAAGTAGCGCTTTCTCAAGCGCCTAGTTGCGGCGCGAACCGGTAACATGCAGTGCACGGTGACCCTTACCTGCAGCCCCCGCCTCCTCAGGATGCTGGACTCGTCCATGGCTCCCCTCAGTCCTCCCGCGGCAGCCCCTCCATTCTGTGCAGGAGCCAGACCCCACAGCAGGGCGATTACATCCAGCAGCCGCCGAGCAGTTACATCACGGCTTCTCCCATTGGCGAGGGGGGAGTCAGCTGCCCTCGCTGAGTTATTCACTCCAACAACTTCGGAGATCTCGTCTGCCCGCAGCGCACTGAGCGGAGCAGCAGCAAGTGGACTACAGGCGCCTGGAAGCGCAGGGAGTCCCGCCAAGGCGCAGGGCAGTGAGCGCGCCTGCCACCGGCGGTGTCCCTGGGGCACCGCCTAGAGCACCAGCTCCGGGGTCAAAGTGTCAGGAGGCTGCAGACGCGACCCCCACTGAGGGGAGCTGCTGAACTTTGAGGTGGGCGCGGCCGGCCGGTCTGGGCAGCTGCACACACCCACCATGCTGGCACCAAAGACAAGAAACGCAGGCAGCCTTCCAGCAATGCAAAGAGACAGACCTGCTTCCGTCCGCGCTGACAGCCCTTCACCGCCATGCGTGGGGAAACAAACAAGTCAATTGTTTTCAGTCATAGACACAGGAGAGCCGGGGAAAATGTGAGGACGGCAGAAACAAACAAGTCAGGTCCCGGGCCGTGCTGTGATTGGCTGACGTCAAGGGGGTGTCCCGGGCGGCAGCCAATCACAGCGCGGGCCGGGAAATGACGTCACTGGGGTGTCCCGGGCCGACAGCCAATCACAGCGCGGCCCGGGACACACGACATCAAGGGGCGGGATTTAAAAAAATAGTCAGAAACTCCCACGATTCGCGTTCTGACCGGGAGAAAGGGATTGACGCTGATGTCTTCCAATGGCTAGCCTCCATTTATGGAGCTAGCCAATGGAAGAAGGGGAGTGTTCAATTCCCCCTAGTGTAAACAAAAGCTTTCGCCCTGGGCGTAGCACCTGCGGTGCTACGGCCAAGGTCGAAACCTAAAAATAGGTTTAGGCCGGATTGGATATGCTATCATAAGGACAAGGAGATTAGTTTTTCTCTGGAAATCTATCCTTGGAAAAGTTCAAGTAGTTCAGATAACATTGTGAATCTAAATTGTAGCAAAAGCATTCTCTCTACCAGGTTATTAGTCCAAACTAATCCGGCTCCAAGACAACAAAAATCTTGATAACACTGAAAGATTTTTTAACTCAGCCTATTTTACTCAGTAATTACTGAATGTATGTCAATTACAAATTGCACTTGAATTTCCATTCCTAGAAAGTCCACCAAGATATTTTTAGTAAGCTTGGAGAGTGGACAGGACCAGAAATTCCCACAGTAAGGGACGCAATATAATCTCTTCTCCAAAATATCCAACTCAATCCCCTGAAGAGAGAAAATTGAGGTAAATTGTAGAAAAGCTCAAAGTATGTCCCAGGAATCTGTTTTCCTCTACTTGCATTGTATTAGTATTAGAATAAACTTACACACTCTCCTCATTTTAAGCCACTGCTACACTCTTGGGCACGATGGCAAGTAAATTTGTTGCTATATGACGAACTCCTTATTTTTTGCAAAGCTTCTTAAGCCACTATGTAATTTGCCTATTTTTATAAAGTTAGTCCCTAGTCTCCATTTCACATTTACAAAAAAGTTACAGCCAAATAAGTAAGTGTAACTTTCCCTATCATGATTGCCTTCTCTCACAGACTTCGGCACTATAGGCATCTTCAATTTACCAATATTACATTTTCTACCTATGTTGGTCCATAAACACCACTAATCTGGCAGGTATCCAACTCACTATGCCATCTGCACAGAGAAATAAACGGATGCTTCTTTTGTTGAGTCTAGGAGGATCCAAGAGCAGTAGGCTAAGGTTGGTTAGCAAGACATTTACGTACAGGGCAAATGATATGTCAAGGGCACACAAACTACCAGGCTTGCAGAGCAGAATTCAACTTCTGCAGCTTAGACACCAAACCGACCTCTACTCTCACCCCAGGAAGAATGCATTACAATTTGAAGCCATTAACGAAAACAAAGGTGTAGTTGACAGGTTCTCAAAAGCTAAATATAACCCTTTTCTTTTTATACAAGTGGAGGCACAGCTTAAGACACTGTTATTGGGATCCCTAGCCCTCCTAAAAAAAGTCCTTACGGTAAGTATTTTCTCAATTGCCCACGCTTTAACCCTCCCTAGAAGAATTCTGACCAGGAATGTTAGTAAACTTTCTAGGAGTAATATTTGTTTTTAGCATCTGATATTAGATCTATCACTATTTAAAAAAAATATGAATTATGATAAATACAGCAACAATTTTGGAAGTCTGCTTTTGATGCATATTGTTTTAAAGACTAATGAAAGAAAGGAGGTTCTGAGAGAACAAATGTGCTTCTTCAAATCAATTGGCACTATGATATGGCAAGGGATTTTATTGGATGGCATGTTAATAATTGATTGTATGCCTTTCCACAGATGGAAATAAATACGTTTATATTTCTGGATGCTTTCAGAGTATCTAATAAGTTAAAACCCCAGATCTTTAAGAGAATCCTAAGGCAGGTTCTCTGCAATTTCCACATCCCGAGCATGATTTATCCCTGCCCTGTCACAATGTACCGAAATAGCCTCCACTTTCTATCCCTTTGCGATTTGTTAAAGTCGTGCTATTTCTGTTATGCTTTGCAACATGAATGTGGATACCCAGCTTCATTAGCCCTAACTACATTGATGTCTCTTTGGCAACATTTCAACACATTCTAGTACTTCCCTCTGTGTTTTTTACAATTAGCATCAATCCTCTTTTAAACTTTTGACATTTTAGCTTTGACACTTTCGACCACAATAGATTGAGCAATTGCTTTTTTATATTCTCAAAATCGTTAATGCTGTTTGAATCATCTCACTGAGCTAAAACTTTAATCATGGAAAACTTCTCAGGATCAACCTTTATCTGGAGCAACCTCCTCTCGTCATTGGAGACTCTATCTGTAAACATAAGGGAGGTAGATCAGTGATTTTTACCTTAGTTGAAGGTTCATAACAACATGATTGTGGTCATTATCAGATCTCTGTATCTTACTATTCAGTATACCCAAAAAGGTGACCTAGTAGCAGAACAATAGCACTTGACAAAGCCATAAACCTATAGATAAAGCTTGCAGCTGATCAGAACCAAAGACACTTGAGAAGGTTAACAATTCATTAGCACTACTAAATGAATGCATTAGTTGATATTTATAGAGCTATCTTTTTATCCAACAGGGTGTCTAGCACTGGATAAGCAGAATCAATTTGCACATTGAAAACCAGGCTGCATCGTCTCTGCTCACTTGCACTGTCAAAATCCTAATGCCTCACCATGTGAATCTCTGCAGGAACCAGGGTCTCACAGATCATCTCTGCGCTATGAATCTGAGGTAGCCATGTCAGTCACATTCTGAGTGGGTCTCTTTACTGCTGTGGTGCTCAAGCTCACTTATGGTAAGACAAAAAAATAATGCCTAAATAACAACCACTACTGCTCACGCTGTGCCTTAATGTGACTATCAACCCTGTATGGTAGCTCGTTCAGTCTCCTGGTGCTAAATCTTGCCATGAGCTGCGGGACCATAAACAAAAAAGAGCCGCTGCTGTGTTTGTTACTGGCCACAGTATCGTCAAAAAATATTTTCACAACTGAACATCATCGTGTTAAAACCTCTAACTTTTTTACACAAAAAAAGAGGCCAATTGTATGTGCAAGTTTACTTGCAGGACAAAATGGGATAGTGAATAAGGCCCTCTTTTGGGTGCAGTTAAAATGTAATATGATTCAGAGTATCTGTATACAAAAGAATTTTGTACTAATCATATATGACAGGAAGAGAGATGCTTTAGATACCAAACCGTGTTAGTGCTTGGTTTTCTGTTAGAGAATTCACTAAACAAATTGCCCTTTTGTACTGAGGGTGAAGAGTGCTACACAGGCAGAAATTGTATGACTTTATAACCACAGCTAAATCTTAATTAGGAATGTATCCTGTTTGCCACATATGACATCACCTGCCATTGATTCTGCACAGTTTGAGAAAACAAAATAGCTCTAGTTAAATTGATCACTAGATTAAAAAAAATACATCATGAAAAATGCAGTCCAGCTTTAGACACATTACAGGCATTTATATCACAGCTAATACTAGAGTAGTGAATAGCCTATGCTGCAGTTCACTGAAAAGTGGATTTCTGAAGAGATCAAACAAGATATTTGTGAGGTCTCCTAACCTACAACTTATTGTGCCATGCTCCATCCTTGGCGGCCCCCCCCCCCCCCCCCACACCCGAGTAGGACAATACCAGTCTGGTGGACTCAACGTTACAGGGAGTTCTTAGATATTCTTTATCAGGACAATGGCAGGGGTCCAGGTAAAAAGTAAAAAATTCCTGAGGGTATACCCAAAGGGTTTCTTTTTATTCATGGGTACCCTTAGTATGGTTAAAAGCTAGTGTAAGTGGGTAAATGGTGAATAACAAAGATTACCCTATCTACATATAGTTGCCAACATGTTTTAACCAGCCTTCTTCATCTAACTAGTGCATACATCCCCTTCATATAAATAAGGTGTCTTTGGCAGTCCAACAAAGGCACCCTAATCTGCAGTACTTATGGACATCATAGTTGTGATAAGAGGGCACCTACCCTGTAGCCACACATATATCTAGGAGCAGCCTGCCATACCTAGTTAACCCCGGTATGCAACCTTTACAACGCAACTTTTACCACGCAGTGCTGTTACAACGCATGTATTACAACGAAAACCATTACAACGCATTACACAGGGGGGCGCTCTAGGATAAGGAATAGTTTTAATTTACTATCCAACGCCTTCCCTAGTGTCCACGGGGACTGGAGTTGGAATAGTAAATTAAACTATTCACTATCCAGCACCCCCAAGTGTAATGCGTTGTAAAGGTTTTCGTTGTAATACTTGCGCTGTAACAGCATGCGTAGTAAAAGCATGCATTGTAATGTCATACATCCGTTTACCCCCATCTGCTGTATAGTTGACCCATTCCAGATATTACCTAAACACCCATCACGGAGCAGTCCAAATTTGTACAAAAATGACAACTTAATGATGAAAAAGTAGGCAAAATGGAATAATCAGTATCATCTCGAACTAGATGTTCCTTTTATTTATTTATTTATTTATTTATTTATTTTTTATCATTGTCATACTGCCCCTTCCCTTTTGTGGCACTCAATGTGGAAGAGCGGTGAGTTGAAACTCTAACAAGATATTTTAAAAGATTTTGAAAGCTTGATGGCTTCTCTAACGCTAAGTGACTCCAATTTGTTAAGAACAGTTTTTACAGGATTGACTTGGCCAAATTGTTTGATGATCCAATTACATGTAAGTCAATCTTAAGGACAGCTCAAAAATACCTATTTCTAGAAAAGCATAGGAAAGAAAGATGGGTACTCAATCATACTAAGCCAAGTATTAAATGATAACTGTCAACACCAGGAATAGATTCAACCGTTCCCTCATACTTAACTTTTATAACGCATCCTAGGCAAAGATTTCTATTAACAAGGTTTTGGTGGAATTATATTACCCTTATGCTGGATTATCCAACAGATATATATATTCTATTGATGCCCTTTCGCCACGTCCATGTGGTTCCAATTCCCCTTAATGTGATCTTCATCTCCTATTTTTCTGTAGTCTCTATATTAAGGAAAGGATGACTTATATTGTCCCTTTATTGCGTAGGCTGAATTTTTGACAATGCCACCCAGCTTTATAATTTTATTAATTAATGGATCCTTTTACCTGCTATTGTGTGGCTGGTTTTCTCCAGTATGCTTTAAAAAAGAGAAAACAGAATCCGTGCTGTGCATGATTATAGTGACCTTCATGTGCCATATTGCCATGTTTTAAATGATTATGTATTTAAAATGAAACTTAAACTGGAATGGTAAATTATAATTGTTATTATTAAGGAATTATTTCATATGTAATTGTATTCTTGATTTTTTTTATTCCTATTGTATACAGTATACTTTTAATGAAATTTTTGTAGTGGCGAAATAAAGTAATAGTGACTGACTGAATAATCAGTGAAAATAGTTAAGAAACGATTAACCTTTAATATAGTTCACAACTACTCACTCTATATATGTAGTGCTTTTGATGTTTTTCCCAAGATTAAATTCTACCTAACCGTGCATTTTCTACTTTGATGCAATGCAGTTAATAATTAGCTGACATATGGCAACAGATAAACAACAATACATTCACATTAAAATATATCTAAGTAGATTCTAGCAACTAAAATCCATGGCTAATGATTAAATAAAATCTTGCACAGAAGACACACTTTGAAAAATGTGATTATTTTGTTACAAATATTTTTTAAGCTTTGAACACAACTTTGCACTTACTAAGAACATACAACTTCAATCCATCCTCTTGCAAGAAGCAAGAAACTATTAGCATGTCACAGGTATATTTTTCTAAAGTAGATGCTGAGGTATCATAGAACTATATGGGTAGCCCGATGATGCCACTGACTAAAAAGAGGCATTTTCCAATTATCCTTTAAAGTTGAAGTTAACAGGGCACTAAAAAACGTGTCCTGTATCTCGATCTGGTTCAATCACCTGCTGCTTGTCGTTGAAAAGCAAATGAATCCAAGATCAGCAATGCTACAAAAACAAGTATTTGGCGGAGTCAAATTCCTGGGTCCACACTGCATTGAAAATGTAAAATCAGGCTAACCAATGATGCAGACCGACTACAAATGAGAAGGTCGACATCAGTACAAAGATCTAAGGTAATACATAGACCAAGTATATGACTGCATCTAAAGAAGGAAATAAAATCTATTGAGATACTTTGGAAGAAGTAATGTAAGGTTGTGTTTCCACAGTAAATCAAATCCGGGACTACAGCCAACCTGTAAAGATCTCAAGCACCAATAAAGAAATTAAAATTTGAGGTAAGAGGGAAAACACTAATACTAGCAGTATCAAGGGTATTTAATGGCAGGAATAATAATCCTTGACTGTCTTTGATAGCCCCCGAGAACCAATTGTGAAGAAATAAAAGGATTTGTACAGGGCGAGCTGCTTAAAAGAGGATACCACTTTGAATGACTAATATCGCTTGAGTACATTTGAATTCAGGTTGGAACCTTGCTTTTTTTTTTATATTTGGTGTACTAAGTAAAGAAGGAGTAGCATTTAGCATATAAATCGTTTTGTTCCCACAGTTGACTAGACTAGCAACAACCATCGATAAGAAAATAATCATACGAAACTAGGAGCAGAGGATATATATAAAGTCCGTCCCTAGAGATAAAAAGTAAGTGAACATAATCTTGTGATCTAGAGCTCACTACGATTGCCCGGAGATAACATAAGAGTCGTAACTGAAGAAAATACTCGTTATGTTACAGTATAATTGAACGGCTGGTGCCCCAGCAAGTATCCGGTACCACAATTTAAAGCCAATTTAGTTGAACTGAAACAAGAAATCTATTGAATAAGTGAGTATCGATTTTGATTTGATTTGATTTTGTGATTTGTAGAGCGCACAAATGCCCGAGGGCGTCTTGGCGCTGCCACTGAATTGAGCTGCCTGACAGTGAAATTGGTACCCCCTAGGCTAAGCTGAAAAAAGCCCGTTTTTTAGGTTCTTTCGGAAGGACCACAGTGAGGGGCTGTTTTTCAGTTCGACCGGAAGTTTGTTCCAGGTTTTAGCAGTGTTGCCTACGAAACTTCTCCCCCCCACCTCAATTGTTTGAATTTTTGGGTTATGAGGAGCTTGGCACTACTAGATCTTAGCGTCCTGATTGGTTCATAGGGTTTTAGTTTGTTGTTTAGAAAACGTGATCCAGAACCGTGTAGTGTCTTTTAGGATAGGCAAGCTGATTTGAACTGAATTCTTTTTTCTACCGTAAGCCAATGTAGTCCTCTGATCTTTTGGGCTACAGGGTCTAATTTGGGGATGTTGAGAATCAACCTGGCTGCCGCATTCTGTAGCCTCTGTGGTTTTAGTAGCAACTGTTTTCTTAGCCCTACATATGACGCATTGCCATAATCTAGTTTAGATAATGCTAGCAAGGTGACCAGGGTTTTAGTGGTGTCTGGTGGGATGTATGGTAACAATTTCCCGATGAGTTTTAGTGTATACCAGACAGTTGAGGTGAGGTTGTTTATTTGTGTTTCAAAGGTAAGTTTGGAGTCAAATATGACACCCAAATTCCTCACATTGTCCACCAGCGAAGGACAATTCCAGAGGCTGTCTGGCCACTAAAGGTTGGACCAGATGTCCGGCTCAGCATAACCTCCGATTTGTCACCATTTAATTTTAAACAGTTGTCCTGCATCCATTGACTGACCTGGACCATGCAGAGCCTGAATCTATCTGCGGTCTCTGAGGTGTTATTTGAGATTGGCACCACTATTTGGGTATCATCCGCATAGGATAGTGGGATGAACCCGCAGTTCCGAATGATGGCGGCCAAGGGGGCAACATATAAATTGAAAAGGGATGGGCTCAGACTCGAGCCCTGGGGGACTCCCCAGGGGAGGCTGAAGGACCTTGAGACAAATTCCCCAAGTTGGACTGAGAACGTTCTATTTCCCAGGAAGGAGGCCATCAGGTTGGTAGCAGATGCATGAAGGCCTAAATCCTTCAGCCTGTTAATAAGGATATCATGGTTTACAGTGTCGAAGGCCGCCGACAAGTCTAGCAAAATGAGGACGGCCTTCCCTCCTGTATCCAGTATACCCCTTATTTCCTCCGCTGCCATCACCAATGCCGTCTCAGTCCCATGCTCCTCCTGGAACCCATATTGGGAGTCGTCTAGGGCATGTGTGCTCCTGATGAAGCCTGCCAGTTGGGAGTTTAGCAGTTTCTCAAGAATTTTGGCATGAAAAGGGATTCTTGAGATTGGCAGGAAGTTGGCTGGAATGAAGGGGTCAAGACTAGGCCTCTTCAGTGAAGGCAGGACCGAGGCTGCTTTCCATGCTTTCGGGAAGCAGCTGGACTCAATTATGTTGCTGAAGAGTGGTTGGAGTTGGGAACTCAGCAGATCCTGGAACATGCGTAGGACCTTAGGCGGGCAGGGGTCCAAAGGGCCTCCGGATTTAATGGACAGAACCAGCTGTCTGATCTCTTCTACTGAGAGTACTGAAAACTTGAATTTGGAAGTGGGGGAGCTGGGGTCTAAGTGGCTGTCATGAACCATATAGTTTTAACTCATCAACAGAGTATGTCAAGAATTAGGAGCCCACAGAGTAACAAATAGTAAAAGATATGATAATTCAACACCTATGTATTTGTGTATCAGTTCTTTTGATTTTTGTCCACCAACTTGTTACTTTTGTTTAATATGATGCAATAGTAGCAAACATTTACATCGTACGAATGAGAAAAATAGTCCAAAAAGATTAAATGTATGCCATGAGTTCTAAGGGATGATATATATAGTAAACAGAAATGTAGAAATATAGGACTGTAAATAAAATATGGAGTAAAAGCATATAGAGGTTGTTTCAGAGGAATGTTTAGCAATAAACAATACATTTTTATTTTTATTTGTGTAGATTGTTTTTAATATAAGAAAGCATTGTCCTGAAGAAGGTGATCAACACTTTCACCGAAACGCTGCATCGACAGTTTTTGTGCTTTTAAAAAAAAAACGAATTGTAATGTTATGTTTTAATAAACTATATGTGACTAATTGTTTTTATGGATGTGATGATGAACCAGACGTAGAAACAACATAATCGCGACCGTTGCGAGCCGACATGTAAGTTCGCAATTGCGAACTGGTACAAAACCCTCGCGAACTGGCAGAAATCCTTGCGAACTGGCAGAAATCCTTGCGAACACAAAAAAAACATCCGCAAATTCGCGGATTTTGCGGATTGCGAGTTCGCAAATTTGCAAAATTCGCGAACGCCAGATTCGCAAAATTCGCCCATGCTTACTACTGATGCAAATCTCAAATTGTTTAAAATTACAAATATTCAAGTGGGGAAAGTAAATTACTTATACTGATGATACTTTTGTAAATTTGTTATTTTGTGGTGTGGGACTCCATTTAGACTATACTCATAGGCTATCGTAAAAAACAGCTTGACAGAAAGACTATGAGCTTAGTCTTATCTGTCATTTAAAACTAGGAAAAGGGAACTTTTGATATTTGTTGATTACAAACCCATTCCCTTTTTCTTCATAAAGGGTGTCTCCCTATATTTTTATTATTATTATCACACTGCATTGCTGTCATCATCACCTGATAAGTGTCCTACTCGGACTTTGAATAGTGGATATTTCTAAATATGCTGTTAATTGATTTTATTTAACTCCTGATGGATTGGAGAGAAGAGCATTGCCTACAGCTGGAACAAACTTGTGCACGTTTTAGTGCATGTAAAACATTGTTTTCCTGCTAAAAAGAACCAAAAAGAATTAAGGAAGCTCAATGTTAGATGCAGAAACAAATTCATGTCCACATAAGTATACCATATTCGTACGGCGGCTGATGTTATATTTGCATTTTATTTGATCTTTTCTTTTCATTATAAAGCTTCATGGATAATTGATGTTTCGACTACAATATTTTTAAAGCAGCATTTTTTAAGATGGCAGTTAGATTATAAAAGAACCCATGACAACTATGTTAAGGTGCATGACTTCAATGTGATGTTTCCTCATATATAGGCAATTAAATAATGCCAATGGCACCCTTTTTCTATGTTGTTTCCTAAGATGTTTAAGTTTACACTAAAATCTCTAGCTTACAATTGCCGTTTAATAATAGCCACAATGTTATTTAGTTGTAGGAGGTTATTCCTAGAAAACCTGTAGACTTTTTTTTAATATTGATGAAGATTTAATCAAGCAATGGGGAAGTTTTGATCAGGGTATTGGAGGAGTTAGCTACTCTGTCCCAGACACATCTCCAAGCACTGTCATACCAAAGCATGAATCAGTAGAGTGTACCCAACACTCATGAAAGTAGTGAGAGAAAGCACATGTTGGGCTATATTTAATACAATATTTAACATGAATGTAACATTTTAGAATTTAGCATAAAAACTACACACCTAAAAGACAATTTGCATCAAATCTTATTTACACTACAAAGGGCATAACTCTGAATATTTGAGCAGATAGTGTAAAATCTCCCTCAACTGAGGTGCGAGGTGCTTCTCTTAAGCAAACACTAAACATCATTCTAGAGATGACCTCAGGCACTCTCGAAACACCTGTGGAGAGGATTTTGGGCAACTGTGCCATAATTTGGTCCCCTGGTGCAGGTGTCTTCTTCCCACATTCCATGAGCCACCAGTTGAGTTCCTTCCTTAAGTTCAGAAGAGAAGCGCAAGTGCCCCCAATCCTCATAGTATCAAGAAAGAGATTCCAATATTAAAAAAGGCCAATACTGACCCTGATTGTTTAGCAAATTTGAGGTAGTCTTGCTGCTGCCAGCAGCTTCTAAGGTGTTGGAGAAGGTGGTAAACCAGCAACTTACCACCTTCTTAGTGGATATAAACTTGCCCCACACCTCGAAATAAGGGTTCCGAGTCAGCCACAGCACCGAGCCCACACTGTTGGAGGTCTGTGATTCAATCAACTTCAATCTGGACTCTAGCAGCAATGTGGCTTTGGTGCTGCTGGACTTGTCAGCTGCTTCTGATACGGTGGATCATCACATTCTGCCGCACAGGTTAAAACATCTGGGAGTAGTGGGCTCTGCATTCAGTTGGCTGGGCTCTTTCCTTAATAGCCGCGAGCAGGTGGTTTGGATGAATCCATATGCTTTGGGAGGTAATGAGTTGAAATGGGGGTGCTGAAAGGCTGCTCCCTCAGTCCTACACTCTTTAATATCTGTATGTCTCCCATGGCTCATCTGGTGGAATCCTATAATATCAAGATAATCTTTTATGCAGATAATCCTCAACTCCTGCTCATGTATGATGAGGAACCTGAGAGGGCGAAGGCTGCCTTCGTTAATTGTATGGTGGCATTGTTAGACTGGTTGAGGGCTAGCATATTGCAGTGCAACCCAGATATAACCAAAGTCCTATTATTCACATGGGATCCCCTTCCTTGCTGGGTTGGGGCCTGGCCGTGTCTCCCCCCCCATCCCCACCAACGGCGATGGCAAGAAATGTGGGTGTACTGTTTGATACCCAGCTTGCATTTGGAGCACAGGTGTCAGCTGTGGTGATATCCTGTTTTTGGATCTTACGTATGTTGAGGAAGTTTCTCAGTTTCTGCTTCCTCATGAGGCCTAAATCACAGTGGTTAAATCATTAATTCTATCCAGGTTGGAATATGCTAATGTCCTGTATCTTGGTCTCCGATAATATTTGATCCAGCATCTACAGGTCATGCAGAACATGGCAATCGTCTATTTTACAAAATTCAAATTGCAAGTCGGTCTCAGCATACCGAGCTAAACTGCACTGGCTGTCAGTTTGTCAGCAAATTAGGTATAAAGCTCTGACCCTAGCGCATCAAGCCCTCCACAACAAGGGACCTAGCTATTTAAAGGTTTGCATTAAGGCTTATTGCCCAGGGAGATCGCTTTGGTATGAAGTTTCAGAGGTATGGGAATGGTGTCCACCTGTCTATAAGCAAATGACGAACCAAAAAATGTGGCCATTCACTTGTCTGTTTACCAAAGAATAGGCAAGAAGGTCAAAAGAAGTATGAGTGGGAGTTGTTAGGGCACTCAGGAGGAAATAGGTTGAACAACTTCTCAGTAGGAGTTATAAACTTCTGGTCTTCGGAGCTTCTCTTGCCCCTAAATTCTCTACACACACCTGCATTTTTTGCCTGACCTCAACTGATAGATGTAATTAAATCACTTTCCTTCAGGACAGAACCAGCCCGGAAGTGACCACCATTAACACGCAACTGTCGGTAGACCACACACATGTTCCTAATTTCACAGTAAGCTAAGTGGATGTCACTTCACTCAACTGGAACGTCCCAAGTTATGCTTGTCTGCTTAATTCAACCATAATCTGTGTTTGTCACAAGACCTGGGACCAAAATGTTTATCAAACATTTACCACTCTGGTTCTGTTTATGGGAGTTGCTAGACACCTGATGCACTAATACCCCACTAGGGAAAACTTTTACAATGGGGTGCAGTATATCCCGGCAGTGCTATTACCATACTATTGGGATTGTGGTCTTCACATAAAATTTACAAGCCTGATTTGCTTGTAAACTCTCATTACCAGCCAAATACAGTTTTCTTCTTTTCCTTTCATGTGTGCCTACATGTACATCTCTCTAGGCACTCTGTAAGTGAAGTGCTGGATTCATACATAAAATGGTCTCACCAATTTTCCCATGGGGAAAATAAAGAGTCCATGATGTTAATATAGTAGGACTCAGAACAATCAGGAGAATAAATAATACTTATAATAGCCAAAACCACACATGATGAGTAAGTGATATCTTTTTAGTGCTCCATATGAAACTTGTCATTCTCCCATGTAAAATCCTAGACCATTACTTCGGCACTACTGGCTACCCTGAACAGTAGGACATCATTATTTCAAGCTTAGATAGTGGCAGGTGTCCAACCATCCATGTCTTTTTGAACAGGAGCAGTAGAAACATAGTCAAATAATGATGGAATTCATAGCAAGGAAGATTATTTGTGGGGCCTGCTATGTTAAGGAGTTCTTTGTTGTTGAGAAGCACTTATTTATGCCAGCTAGTTATAAACGCTGATAATTTTTATTTGCCGTTTTGAGGTGTATCTACCCAAAGTTGGTAAATTCAGACATGCCACCGTGAACAGGAACTGTATAGTTCGAAACGCGTATGAGTGCAGGATGGAAATGGGTGAATAAACCAGCTTTTTGAAATCATTCAGGAGGAGTGCGGCGTGATTATTGTTTTCGCTAAAACATAAACTTGCAGGAGTGTCCTTATCCTGCCGCCAGCACCAGCTTACTGTTGCTCTCCCCGCTGAGGACATTTGCGTATATATATATATATATATATATTTGGAGCAAGGTTACTTGCATATTATTTAGCACGTAGCCAGCAATCCACAGTCCTTTTACATCCTGGATGGATGCACCCCCGCTGAAATTAAGCTCATATGGTGGGGAAAAAGCGGGATTGAGGATGTGCGCGATGAGAGGGGCCCATACAGGGCCTTTTGAAGCCCTGGAGCGGGGGTGCGTCCATCCAGGATGTAAATGGACTGTGAATTGCTGGCTACGTGCTAAATAATATGCAGCCCATCTGGGAAACAATATTTACCAAACAAAGGAATTCACAGGACCATAATGCACCCCTCTAACTTTTCAAAACCCATGAGGAAGTTACTAAACGAAACGCATCGGTGGTGAGAGTCAGGTGATTGTAATTAACTCTCACCGCGCATGCCCATACCATTAAAAGGCTGTTGGGGATAAGCCTCTTTGTCTCGTGTGCCGCTTAATGTTGGACTTCCCCGAGGAGCTTGATGTATGTATATATATATATATATATATATATATATATATATATATATATATATATATATATATATATATATATATATATATATATATATATATATATATATATATATATATATATATATATATATATATATATATATATATATATATATATATATATATATATATATATATATATATATATATATATATATATATGTTGAAGCAAATGCCCTGAGGCTTAGGAACACACTCGAAGTCACTCTGCCCTCCGGCTTGTAAAGATGCAGCCTGCCTTAATGTTCCATAAATTATTAAAGTGCCAACGCGTTTCAGGGTTCCTTGACCCCTTCCTCATGGGCTTAACACACAAAGCATCGGAAACTTTCATGCCTGCATTTCCGGTTTTTAATCATTTGCATTACATCCTGTTTTGGGCGTGTGCTGAAAGCAATGTTAATTATAGTGCATGTTGGGATGTAATGCAAATGATTAAAAACCGGAAATGCAGGCATGAAAGTTTCCGATGCTTTGTGTGTTAAGCCCATGAGGAAGGGGTCACTTTGGCACTTTAATAATTTATGGAACATTAAGGCAGGCTGCATCTTTACAAGCCGGAGGGCAGAGTGACTTGGAGTGGGTTCCTAAGCCTCAGGGCATTTGCTTCAACATTTTTACACGGAGTCCTGGCCGTGGGGAGCTGCACCATCATCACCTGGGAGAGAACCTGCAACCAGATGGTGAGGCTGCCGTTTTGAACTTTTCATTTTCGGATCAGCAAGTCACTCTATATGCTAAATCTGCCTGCCTGTGTGTGACATCACCTACTTAAGGAAATAATGACAATTGAAAAACGAAATCACACAGATTATGCATTTTCAAACTTACGAAAGGAACACTGTTTCACAACATGCACTATAATTAACATTGCTTTCAGCACACGCCCAAAACAGGATGTAATGCAAATGATTAAAAACCGGAAATGCAGGCATGAAAGTTTCCGATGCTTTGTGTGTTAAGCCCATGAGGAAGGGGTCAAGGAACCCTGAAACGCGTTGGCACTTTAATAATTTATGGAACATTAAGGCAGGCTGCATCTTTACAAGCCGGAGGGCAGAGTGACTTCGAGTGTGTTCCTAAGCCTCAGGGCATTTGCTTCAACATTTTTACACGGAGTCCTGGCCGTGGGGAGCTGCACCATCATCACCTGGGAGAGAACCTGCAACCAGATGGTGAGGCTGCCGTTTTGAACTTTTCATTTTCGGATCAGCAAGTCACTCTATATGCTAAATCTGCCTGCCTGTGTGTGACATCACCTACCTAAGGAAATAATGACAATTGAAAAACGAAATCACACAGATTATGCATTTTCAAACTTACGAAAGGAACACTGTTTCCCAACATGCACTATAATTAACATTGCTTTCAGCACACGCCCAAAACAGGATGTAATGCAAATGATTAAAAACCGGAAATGCAGGCATGAAAGTTTCCGATGCTTTGTGTGTTAAGCCCATGAGGAAGGGGTCAAGGAACCCTGAAACGCGTTGGCACTTTAATAATTTATGGAACATTAAGGCAGGCTGCATCTTTACAAGCCGGAGGGCAGAGTGACTTCGAGTGTGTTCCTAAGCCTCAGGGCATTTTCTTCAACATTTTTACACGGAGTCCTGGCCGTGGGGAGCTGCACCATCATCACCTGGGAGAGAACCTGCAACCAGATGGTGAGGCTGCCGTTTTGAACCTTTCATCATTTTCGGATCAGCAAGTCACTCTATATGCTAAATCTGCCTGCCTGTGTGTGACATCACCTACTTAAGGAAATAATGACAATTGAAAAACGAAATCACACAGATTATGCATTTTCAAACTTACGAAAGGAACACTGTTTCCCAACATGCACTATAATTAACATTGCTTTCAGCACACGCCCAAAACAGGATGTAATGCAAATGATTAAAAACCGGAAATGCAGGCATGAAAGTTTCCGATGCTTTGTGTGTTAAGCCCATGAGGAAGGGGTCAAGGAACCCTGAAACGCGTTGGCACTTTAATAATTTATGGAACATTAAGGCAGGCTGCATCTTTACAAGCCGGAGGGCAGAGTGACTTCGAGTGTGTTCCTAAGCCTCAGGGCATTTGCTTCAACATTTTTACACGGAGTCCTGGCCGTGGGGAGCTGCACCATCATCACCTGGGAGAGAACCTGCAACCAGATGGTGAGGCTGCCGTTTTGAACTTTTAATTTTCGGATCAGCAAGTCACTCTATATGCTAAATCTGCCTGCCTGTGTGTGACATCACCTACTTAAGGAAATAATGACAATTGAAAAACGAAATCACACAGATTATGCATTTTCAAACTTACGAAAGGAACACTGTTTCCCAACATGCACTATAATTAACATTGCTTTCAGCACACGCCCAAAACAGGATGTAATGCAAATGATTAAAAACCGGAAATGCAGGCATGAAAGTTTCCGATGCTTTGTGTGTTAAGCCCATGAGGAAGGGGTCAAGGAACCCTGAAACGCGTTGGCACTTTAATAATTTATGGAACATTAAGGCAGGCTGCATCTTTACAAGCCGGAGGGCAGAGTGACTTCGAGTGTGTTCCTAAGCCTCAGGGCATTTGCTTCAACATTTTTACACGGAGTCCTGGCCGTGGGGAGCTGCACCATCATCACCTGGGAGAGAACCTGCAACCAGATGGTGAGGCTGCCGTTTTGAACTTTTAATTTTCGGATCAGCAAGTCACTCTATATGCTAAATCTGCCTGCCTGTGTGTGACATCACCTACTTAAGGAAATAATGACAATTGAAAAACGAAATCACACAGATTATGCATTTTCAAACTTACGAAAGGAACACTGTTTCCCAACATGCACTATAATTAACATTGCTTTCAGCACACGCCCAAAACAGGATGTAATGCAAATGATTAAAAACCGGAAATGCAGGCATGAAAGTTTCCGATGCTTTGTGTGTTAAGCCCATGAGGAAGGGGTCAAGGAACCCTGAAACGCGTTGGCACTTTAATAATTTATGGAACATTAAGGCAGGCTGCATCTTTACAAGCCGGAGGGCAGAGTGACTTCGAGTGTGTTCCTAAGCCTCAGGGCATTTGCTTCAACATTTTTACACGGAGTCCTGGCCGTGGGGAGCTGCACCATCATCACCTGGGAGAGAACCTGCAACCAGATGGTGAGGCTGCCGTTTTGAACTTTTCATTTTCGGATCAGCAAGTCACTCTATATGCTAAATCTGCCTGCCTGTGTGTGACATCACCTACTTAAGGAAATAATGACAATTGAAAAACGAAATCACACAGATTATGCATTTTCAAACTTACGAAAGGAACACTGTTTCGCAACATGCACTATAATTAACATTGCTTTCAGCACACGCCCAAAACAGGATGTAATGCAAATGATTAAAAACCGGAAATGCAGGCATGAAAGTTTCCGATGCTTTGTGTGTTAAGCCCATGAGGAAGGGGTCAAGGAACCCTGAAACGCGTTGGCACTTTAATAATTTATGGAACATTAAGGCAGGCTGCATCTTTACAAGCCGGAGGGCAGAGTGACTTCGAGTGTGTTCCTAAGCCTCAGGGCATTTGCTTCAACATTTTTACACGGAGTCCTGGCCGTGGGGAGCTGCACCATCATCACCTGGGAGAGAACCTGCAACCAGATGGTGAGGCTGCCGTTTTGAACTTTTCATTTTCGGATCAGCAAGTCACTCTATATGCTAAATCTGCCTGCCTGTGTGTGACATCACCTACTTAAGGAAATAATGACAATTGAAAAATGAAATCACACAGATTATGCATTTTCAAACTTACGAAAGGAACACTGTTTCCCAACATGCACTATAATTAACATTGCTTTCAGCACACGCCCAAAACAGGATGTAATGCAAATGATTAAAAACCGGAAATGCAGGCATGAAAGTTTCCGATGCTTTGTGTGTTAAGCCCATGAGGAAGGGGTCAAGGAACGCTGAAACGCGTTGGCACTTTAATAATTTATGGAACATTAAGGCAGGCTGCATCTTTACAAGCCGGAGGGCAGAGTGACTTCGAGTGTGTTCCTAAGCCTCAGGGCATTTGCTTCAACATTTTTACACGGAGTCCTGGCCGTGGGGAGCTGCACCATCATCACCTGGGAGAGAACCTGCAACCAGATGGTGAGGCTGCCGTTTTGAACTTTTCATTTTCGGATCAGCAAGTCACTCTATATGCTAAATCTGCCTGCCTGTGTGTGACATCACCTACTTAAGGAAATAATGACAATTGAAAAACGAAATCACACAGATTATGCATTTTCAAACTTACGAAAGGAACACTGTTTCGCAACATGCACTATAATTAACATTGCTTTCAGCACACGCCCAAAACAGGATGTAATGCAAATGATTAAAAACCGGAAATGCAGGCATGAAAGTTTCCGATGCTTTGTGTGTTAAGCCCATGAGGAAGGGGTCAAGGAACCCTGAAACGCGTTGGCACTTTAATAATTTATGGAACATTAAGGCAGGCTGCATCTTTACAAGCCGGAGGGCAGAGTGACTTCGAGTGTGTTCCTAAGCCTCAGGGCATTTGCTTCAACATTTTTACACGGAGTCCTGGCCGTGGGGAGCTGCACCATCATCACCTGGGAGAGAACCTGCAACCAGATGGTGAGGCTGCCGTTTTGAACTTTTAATTTTCGGATCAGCAAGTCACTCTATATGCTAAATCTGCCTGCCTGTGTGTGACATCACCTACTTAAGGAAATAATGACAATTGAAAAACGAAATCACACAGATTATGCATTTTCAAACTTACGAAAGGAACACTGTTTCCCAACATGCACTATAATTAACATTGCTTTCAGCACACGCCCAAAACAGGATGTAATGCAAATGATTAAAAACCGGAAATGCAGGCATGAAAGTTTCCGATGCTTTGTGTGTTAAGCCCATGAGGAAGGGGTCAAGGAACCCTGAAACGCGTTGGCACTTTAATAATTTATGGAACATTAAGGCAGGCTGCATCTTTACAAGCCGGAGGGCAGAGTGACTTCGAGTGTGTTCCTAAGCCTCAGGGCATTTGCTTCAACATTTTTACACGGAGTCCTGGCCGTGGGGAGCTGCACCATCATCACCTGGGAGAGAACCTGCAACCAGATGGTGAGGCTGCCGTTTTGAACTTTTCATTTTCGGATCAGCAAGTCACTCTATATGCTAAATCTGCCTGCCTGTGTGTGACATCACCTACTTAAGGAAATAATGACAATTGAAAAACGAAATCACACAGATTATGCATTTTCAAACTTACGAAAGGAACACTGTTTCGCAACATGCACTATAATTAACATTGCTTTCAGCACACGCCCAAAACAGGATGTAATGCAAATGATTAAAAACCGGAAATGCAGGCATGAAAGTTTCCGATGCTTTGTGTGTTCAGCCCATGAGGAAGGGGTCAAGGAACCCTGAAACGCGTTGGCACTTTAATAATTTATGGAACATTAAGGCAGGCTGCATCTTTACAAGCGGGAGGGCAGAGTGACTTCGAGTGTGTTCCTAAGCCTCAGGGCATTTGCTTCAACATATATATATATATATATATATAATAAAATTATACAATTTCATCAAACTATTGTGCAACTTTCCCTCAACACCTCTAATGCATTTTTCAATCTTGTTATGGATTACTGAGCTTGTTGTTAAAATGAGCCATCTGACCTGGATACTACTAGTGGCCTAAGTGTACGTGTAGATCCTGATCTGTATTCAATCCTGACGGGATTCTGGCATTAAACAACATTATGTATTTTGATTTTAACAGACGCAATTTTCTCTCTCTATTGCATCCTCTTCTCATTTTGGCCACTTGGTCAACTGCAAAATAAGTTAGATCTTCTAGTTTGCCCTTGCGAATCTCATGTATGTGGTGTGCCACAGGATAAGTTTTACATTGTTTTTAACTGCCATTAATATAATTTTGGGCAGGAGCACTGTAAGATTTAAACTACATGGTCACTCCGGTAGTTCACAAAACATCTAATTTTCCATGGGGTCGCCATTAATGGGGACATGACTGATTTGGCATTTTGGGCAATTGTACAGGCTCTTCACGTTAGGCATTTATAAAAACCTGGATTCGTCCTCAGCCAACTCTCCAGTTTTGTCAGTTCCGGACTGCTGTCTACCAGCTCTTGCCTCATAGATTTAGCTCTTTTGAATGTCACCTGTGGCCTGCGTTTTACCACTGTTCTGAGCATTGGGTCACTTCTTATCAGGTGCCAGTGCCTACTCACAGTCTCTCACACTTGTGTGGTAGTGTTATCCTCTCCGTCCTCAGGATCAGCTTGTGGTACAAGTAGGCCACCTCCAGATCTATCCAAGCCCCGAATGCTGTAATAGCCGTGGGCTAGAGAAGGATCAGGTGAGGGCAAAATAATAAACAGGGAGGAAAGGAAGGGGACTGCAGGGAGGGAGAGCTGCGAAGACAGAAAACAAACAAACAATTGATTGGTGTCAATTCTCAGGAAAGTTCTCTCTTTACTCAGGCTACCAATCCGACTATACAGTGCTATACCTGTAATAGGAATGCTGACCGCACTAACTCATGAGATGCCTCTCTTCTACTGAGGGTACGTAAATTCAGCCTGTGATTGCCTTCCCCTGTGAACACAAAACTTAATAGTAAAACAGCCCCTAAGACCCCGGTAATGGCAACACCTATATAGGTAAAGAAGGACACTACATACCCTAATCTTTTTCCATCAGAGTTCTGAAGAAACATAGACAAGGTTCTAAGGAATGCGTAGTAAGTATACAGTAACTCCCACAAAGTAAATAAGGGTTACGTCACCCAAAATAAAGGAGAACAAGGTTACCTGAAGGAAAGTGATTTCAGGTGTAGGAAACTCTTCGTCCCAGCCTGGGACTAAATAAAGCAGATCCTCTGCAATAGCCGGTGCAAGAAGGCTTTCCAACAGAGGATCTGGTACAGTAAATAACGCAAAAACAAACAACTGTTTCCTCCGCAATAGCCGTAGCAAAAAGGCTCGCCAACGGAGGAAACGGGATTAAGCAAAACGTGTCCTCCGCAAGAGCCTGGGCAAGGGGGCTCGCCAACGGAGACACGTGCACTAAACCTTGGAAATATAATGACTGTCCTCCACAATAGCCGATGACAAGGCTCTCCAACGGAGGACAGAACCGAAACAACAATGCCGGAAATACAAGACCGTCCTCCGCAATAGCCGGTGACAAGGCTCTCCAACGGAGGACAGAACCGAAACAAAAGCGCCGGAATAAACGCAACTGAGGGCGTCCAAGATACAGATTATAACCAGAGCTTAGGAAACACCTCACCGCACAGTCGACAGGAACGCCAGGAACCACGAACCGGAATATCCGACACCGGTTGCAGGAAGTGGTGTCTATTTATACTCCGCCTCTCGGCCGCTGAGCCTTCTGGGAAATGTCGTTTTTCTCCATCTGTACCCATTAGTTTCTCGAGGCGCGACAGATTCTGACAGGTAGGCACTGTATCCAATGATCAACCTCATTCCCTCATTGTCCTGCCTTTTCGTTCCCTCCTTTCTTTCTTTTGGTCTAAGTAGGACATCTCTTTTGATACCACTGACTTTCTGTAGTGCTTTATTAAAAACATGATCTTTGTAACCCCTTTCCGAGAATCTTCTGGGCAAACTGTTCTGAGCATCCTCCAGTGCCTGCCTCTCACTGCAATTTCGTTTCATCCTAAAATGCTCAGCATAAGGGATGCTCATTTTTAATCTAGTCAGATGATAACTATTCACATGTAAAATTGAATTACTTGCCGTGGTTTTTCTGAATGTGTGTGTATGTAGTATGTTGTCTCTTACATATACTTCTCGATCTAGAAATGTTACTTGGGAACTACTAATGGTATCTGTAAATTTCAAATTTAAAGTGTTGTTGTTAAGTTGAGTAACAAAACATTTTGCAGATTCAACCGATCCTTCCCTGACCACAAAACGGGCATCAATAAACCTTTTCCACAAAATCACATTCTCATTCCACTCCTTGGCGTAATCAACCCTGAGCACCTGCTCCTTTCACCGGCCCATATGCAAATTAGCATAGCTGGGGGTGAAGCCGGTGCCCATGGCCATTCCGTCAACTTGTTTGTAGGTTTCATTCTCAAACATGTTAACAGTTATTCTCTAGACACAATCTGCCCATTTCGCGAAAGGAGATATGTTGTGTGTCTACGAAATGACGCATGGCATTCAATCCTGCCTCATGCTCATATAAAGCGATGTAGCATCAAGCGTAATTAACAGAAAAGTGTCTTTCCAGTCTAGACTTTCAATTTTACCTAGAAAATCTTGGGTATCTTGAATATACGCAGGAAGTTTTGTGACAAACTCCTGCAGGAAATGATCCAAATATCTAGACGGTGTTTCAAAAAGGATCTCAATGGTGGAAATGATAGGCCTGCCAGGTGGTGTTTCCTTATTATTATGGATTTTGGAAATCAGGTATAAAATCCATGTCACAGGATTGTCAACCTTTAAATTTAAATATTCTCCTTGGGATAACATCCCAAGCCCCCTCCAGCGTGCAAGGTCTTTATGGAATTTATTTTTCACCTCTAAGAGGTTACTATTTGGGATCTTCACATAACAACTGTTGTCTCTAAGCTGTAGTTTTGATTCTGAATTGTACATTTCTAGTGGCCAGAGGACCACATTGCCCCCTTCATCCGATTCCCAGACCACTATATCCTTGTTCTTTTTTATTTTTTCCCTGACCTGATTATATTTCCAGTCATGGAAACTATTTCCATTTTCAAAATCCTTACTAGATGTCAGAGCTAGATCTTTTAAATCTTTAATCACAGCCTCAAAGAAGAAATCAATCAAATCTTTTGGCACATTAGGTACAAAAGTAGATACTGGTCTGAAGTTTGTCTTAACCCCTTTATAAATATCCAGTCCCAAGACTCCTGCTGTTTCTCTTGGTGTTCCTTGGGGCTGCCATCCCTCACACTCTCTTTCAAGTTCATGAAGTTCATGCAAGATGTTCAAATCTCCCAGCTCCAAATGAGATGTGTTTTCCAGGTGTGTCTTGCATGTTTCCAGATTGGTTTCTTAGAAAAAAAGAATTTCCTCAATTTTAGCTTCCACACGAACTTGAAAAAGTCAAAGCGGGTCTGGCTGTAGTCAAAATTAGTTCTCTTGCAGAATGACAACCCCAAGGCTAATATGTTATTTTCTTCTTCTGAGAGCACCATATTTGTCAAATTAATTACTGTGGCTAGATCACATCTTACTTCTGGTTGTATATTTTCTTGGTCTTTGTTCCACTCCCTCCCTGTCTGGCTTTGCGCCTCCTTGCTGATTTTTTCCTTTTTGATATTGCAGCCTCATTCTGTTTTTTGGGTCCGATCTACACCTAAAAAAAGAAACTCATCAACTACAGTCGGAGTTACTTCAGTGCTACCTACTGGCGGTCACCAGCAGGTAGTTATAGTTAGGACATGTTTTCATAAGAAAAGCATTTTTTGACTTGCATATATCCTTAGTGCTGTTTGACAAACCTTCACAAATTGTTCCTAAAAAGATATCAAGTTGGGTCTGGTTGTGCATAGAAAGTTTCAGGATGATCAATCAAATTAGGGCCGGGGAAAAGGGGGGGTCAAAGAAGTGTGTTTTAAATTTGAATTTCTACACACCTGCAGCCTGAATCGCTGAACATAACTACACCAAACTTGGCGGAAAGGTATATTTTGTTCCAGAGATCCTGCTTTTTGTTATTTGGTGTAAAGCCGTTCAGTTGTTTTGAAAATATTAAAGGGAAAAAAATTGTATACCTGGGCGGAGCCTAAGCACAGATCTCATGGTGGGATCTGATTGACTGTCAACACTTCAACCAGGAAGTGTTGGAAGCCCTCTTGGGACCAATATACATGATAGCATGCCATTGAAATGCATTGTAGTAAATGGCAGGTTTTGAGGGTTACAAAAAGGAGAACATAAAAGGATGATAACAGATTTTAGTTACAATGTAAATAATTTTTTGATACTACCATACTCATTTCAGGATTTTTCGATGTGTTCTAGAGGGATTTTGCACTTTGAAAAACCCTTCTGCTGGGATTTCAAGAATCATGTTTGAGAGAAAACGTTTTTTTCATGATCTTCCCATAGAGCTTATGGAAGGTGCTCCAGAAGCTAAGGATGAGGATTTTGTGTGGAGATAATCCAGTTCTCCTATCAGGAATGCTGTGCAAACTCACAAAAACTAAACGCAATGCATCAGGTCATTTTAAAGATGTTGAAGCACATGCTTTTGCCAGCCTCACCTTTAGTGTCCCATTAATCTCCTCCGCAATGCCTCATGCCTGTGGCCTCTTACTACAATGAGGTCTCTGATCCACATTTAAGGCAGTACACAACAGCTTCATGATTTCACTGTTGGAGTGTGTTCCTCTGACTCAAATGTAGTTAGAAATGTTATGTTATGTTATGTTATGTTATGTTATGTTGATTTATTATGCGCACAGATACTCCAGCCAAGGAGCGTCTCGGCGCAGTGGGATAAGATCCGAAGCGTGGGATAAGCTTCCTCAACAATAACTATGCTAATGTGGGGCTATCTATCACACCTTCTAGTTGGATAAGCTCCCACCCACCGTGATAAATGCACACAACAATCAGAATGTATTGCAGTCCATTACACACAGGAATTTCAACAAAGTCCAAATGAATCCAATAGAAAGGATCCCCGATCTCCCAATGTGACTCAAAGTAACCCCAGTTTTCTTTCCAGCATTCATTTGTTGACACGTAACACACCGATGGCACATTGCGTCAGCAATGACACGGAATCTCAGATTGAACCAAGTCTGCCTGAACAATCTCACCACTGCGTCTCATCCTAAATGAGCTGCTCCATGAATCTGTCTTGCCCTTCGGTTCAGCAAACAATTCTGTAACCCTGCCCTACCAGCAGTTGAAACCCAAATGTCACCTTCTCCCTTTTCACAACCTGCTCTGTTCCAACCGTCTTGTTCCTGATCTGTTGCTTCCATTTGTAACCGACTAACTTCATCCCATGTATCTGCAATAGCTAGCATCATGCTGAGCTCTGTCTTCTCTGTGCTCTTGCCAAGATATTCCCCATTAAATATGCATGATTGCGTGGCACAAAAACTTTCAACTTGCGTGCCTGTTTCCCACTGTGACAAAATCATCCCCTTTATCGTGGGTTGCAGCAACAGATTTGAGACATCTGGGTAACGTTGAAGCTACAGGATCTAATGCAGCTCAGAAATAGGCCACTGGTCTACGGGCACCTCCATGTGTCTGGCTGAGTACAGAGAGAACACGACTTCCCTCTTGTAACAGAACAGCAAAAACTTTGTTGTAATCAGGTATTCTTAAAGCTGGAGCACAACAAAGACCATCTCTAAGCTCCAAGAAGGCAAGTAAGCAGTCTTTATCCCAGGGTATCGAATCACTCACATCTTTGTAGGTCAACAACTGTAAAGACTTCGCCATCAAGGAGAAGTTTGGGATCCATGGTCGGAAATAGTTAAGCATTCCCAAAAACATCTGGATCTCATTCTGTGTAGTATGTGGGTGTATTTTCATGATCACCTCCACTCGCTCTGGTGACACCTTCCTCTTGCCTTTTTCAATTTGATGACCCAAATACTGAACTTTTGTCCGACAGTATTGTAGCTTGCTTGGAGATACCTTGTGGCCGTTGTCAGCCAGGTTATTCAGCAAGACAACAGTATCGTCCCTGCAACCCCCCATATTTCAGATGCAATTAGGTAATCAATATTCTGGACTAACACTGAGTTTCGAGGGAGAATCAAGCTCTTGAGGTTCTTCTTCAAGACCTGATTAAAGATGAATAGACTTTCAGTATACCATTGAGGGACCAACACCAACTTAAGATACGGTTCTCCAGACCAAAAGCAAACAAGATTAGCTTTCCTCATGCAGTGAGATGGAGAAGAATGCTTGGTAAAGAATCACAGTGAACCAGACAGCTTCACAAGGAATCTGAAATAGGAAAACAGATGGATTTGGTAACTCTGGACAACATGGAATAACAATGGCATTGACTTTTCTAAGATCAACTATGCCTTACTTTCCACTCAGCTTCTGCAATCCCATGATGGGTGAACTGCAAGGGCTTTCTATGATCTCCTTCTGTATGCCCTGCACAATTATGGACTAAATCACAGGTGTAATTCCTGCCACAATTTCCGGGGTCAGATTGTATTGGGGTGTTCTCGAAAACTCTGCATTAGGCTTGATCTGTATGCAGACTGGCTCGACTCCTCGAACCAGTCTCATCTCTTCCCCTGTGAAGTCCCATACCACTGGAGAGACAGTGTCTCTCAAGTCCAGGGGCATGTCCTTCACTGTCAGCAAAGGAAACCTGTCTATGCAATAGTGGTGGTTCACTAATTTGAAAGCTATATCATCATCATTAGTCTGCAAATCAATTCTCCTTGGTGTACAATATATAGTACAATTCAATTTGCACAAAAGATCACCCCCTAACAAACAGACTGGACTTGAATCACACACCACGAACTGGTGATGATCCTGGAAGGGTCCGAGTTTCACTTGCACCTCTTCCATCAATGAGTTTGTCATTTTTCGGTTGGCAACTCCTACAACTTGGAACGATTTTCCCAAGACGGGTAGGTTTGGGACTACTGCAGATCTCACAGTAGAATGGGTAGCACCAATATCAATCAAGAATGTAATGGGATGAACATCTATGTGTGCCTCTATGTATGTTCCATTCTGGACTACCTCTACGACTGCTCCAAGAGCACAGTCCTCCTCCCCCTCAAGTTGCAACCACCGTCATTGGGCAGGGTCCTGATCAAATCCATTTAGCGCTTCCATAAAGGGCATCTGATGGTATGTTCAATTATTCTATGAGCTTCTCAAGAGGATGTAGCACTTGCACTAACTGAATTTGATTCCCTCCATTATAGATTTTTGGCCTTGTCATGGTATTCCGCCCATCTGACAGTTGCATGAGGTGTCCCTCCTGCCCCCTGATTAGCTGGATTTAAGTGACACTTGCGCTGGCAATCCCCAATCTTATGGCAAAAATGATAATCAGTCAGCATAGCAATATCTATTCTTGTTTTAGGGTCTATAGGTACACCTCTTCCTCTGGTTTGTCCGGCTGCACCTGATGAGCCCTGAACACCTCCTTGGGTATTCCCCTGAATATGACCTACTATTCCTCAGGTTGCCTGGACCTGATCTCCCTTTTGTACGTTTCACATTTGAACCAGCATTAACTTTTCCTTTATCCTCCTATGCTTGGAATCCATTTAATCACTGCATATCGTAGAATTTCGTCCAGACTTACTTTGCCAGCAGATCAAATGTTGCTGGATCATGAGGCTAATTTCTGGTCTCAGTCCTGTTACAAATTTTGAGATTAAATGGCCCATGTCTTTGGGATCGAGTGTATCCAACCCACTGTACTGCTTGAAGGCTTGCAAAAGCCTCGCATAGTAGGCATGCCCTGATTCTTTAGGCTCCTGTGTCGTTCGATATTCCTTAACCCAATCGATGTCTTGTGGGACTATTTTGGACTGCAACCATGTGATCACCTGATCGTACTTGTTCATGACCAAGGGTGAAGGACCATGAGTTACAGGATCCCTCTCTGGGTCAGCAGCAGGCCAATCAATAGCAATTTCACATGCAGACCATAGACCACTAGGGACCACAATTTCAAACACTGTATTCAAATCAATCCATAACACCGTCGAGATTTTAACAAAGCAATCAAATTGCTTGTAGTGTTCAACAGGTTTCTACCTCAGCCTAGGAACATCATTTGTGAATGCAGCTAAATTACCTCTACTACATGGAACATGTCCATAACCTCCACTAGGCACCTCACGTAGCGGATACACCTCAATTCCCTGTGTTCCCCCTCCTGGATGTGGCGTTTCCCCTGCCGCCTTCCTAACACTTCCCTTCTTAGACCACCTTTCCTCCCACTTATCAAGCATACTCCAAACTGGTATTCCTATAGCCAATTCTTGGTTGTGTGTTTTCAATCCTGTCACTCTCTTTTCCTCCAGCTGCTGGCCACTGTAGTTGAGTCTTTGATTTCCCTGTAGCATTTCCGTTCCAAACAAATCTATATCATATCTGTGAGCTAATTCTGACTTCTCATATGCTCGTCTCGCTTTGCAGGTGAAATCCATTGTTATAAACAGGTCATCTGGCTCATAGAGCTCTATTCTTTCCAAAGGTTATTACCTACTGATAATAACATCCACCTAAGATTTTTGCCTCGCCACATCCAATAGTTTCGCCTTTACTGCAACCTTGATCGTTCCCTGACTCGAGATACTGTTCTGACCTTACTTGTTGTTGTTTTTTCTCTCAGCTAAGTCTCTAAATCTGTAGCATCTAAAACATGCTGATTTCCCATAACTCCCTGACTCCCACTTGTTCCTGACGCCACACCTTCTGGTCCCCGACTGGAGTTTTCCACATCCTCAAGTCTGAGCTCCTGTTCACCATGGGTGTAGTTCATATAGTACTGGAACGAATGCATATTCCCAAAGGATCAGCAGTAGCTGGAAAAGGGGTACTAGATTCAACAAGCACTAGAGATGGACCATGTCCAATCGTACTCTGATCTTCCCAATCCAATTACCTCTGCCGATACAGGTTGGCGCTGACTGAGGTTTCTCCCTCAGCTCGGGTCATACACGGAGACAACAGAACCAATGGTGAATGGAACTGTAAGAGCTTCGGGTAACCATGAAGCAGCATTGACTCAGCTTTGTTCTGCACCTCCCTTGGCAGACACTCCTGTCCCCCCATCTCTTGGGGATTTCCTTCCTACAACTCCCGTACTAGGACCCATCTGAGATGCTGACACACTACAGTCCCTGTATTCACCAAATCTCGCCTTTCTTCTTCTGAGTGTGGATTGTAAGGTGGAGGACGCTTCGATAACAACCTATCCAACAATCTGTTGTCTGTATCACTCATTGCTTCCACTTTATCTTCCCTTCCTATTCTTAAAATATCCCTCTCTTACCATCATTGGGTACAACCTTTCTCCTTCAATGGTATCCACTCTCCATCTCTTAAGCTGTGCATCCGATTGTGCTCCCTGTCATGCCCTCAAAGCTTTCTTCATCTTCCTGTGGTATCTCTCCTTATTCTGTGCATGTGCTGCCCGCATCCATGCATCTAGCACCTCAAACTGTGTTGGTCTAGGCAAGGGTCGTAGCGCAAACATCAATCCTCTCCACTGGTGTAACACTTCCAATCGAAATGAACCAGAGTGGAACTGCCAATTCCCCCTCTTTCTCAGTGATTTTGTGCCAATTCTGAAGCCAAATTATAGCATGGAGCCCTACTTTTGTCACCATATAATGTGCTGGAGTATCCTCAGTGGAGTTTCTTTGCCCACTCGAGTGATGGCTTCCTGATCACACCGGAATAGAACCTGCAATACTCTAAAACATCGCATGATTCAATCACAAGTTCTTCAAATTTTACAATGAACAAAATTTTCCCCTAACAACAACTACCTAATGACTGCCAACCAATCCCAGCACAGTGTTACACCTACCGATCTATTGCAACGCGGCATCCTGTGATGTTACCTTTACTTTTTGCAGCACTTCACCCTCCTTCACATTTTCTCCATTCCCCTTTACTCACACAATCATCTTGAACTCCATAATTGTCTGACATCTAAAAATAGAATTCAGTCATCCGAGAAACATTCACACATGGCAACCCCTGACCTGCACGGGTCAACCCAATCACTATAGTTCACCTCTGTACACAAGGTTTACCAAACGATTGCCATACGTCCCATTCACACAAAGTTCCCTGCCTTAGCTGCAACTGTCGATGACGTCTCACGAAAACTCCTCAATTCTTCGGTCAGACATTCACATTAACTCTGTATCTTCTACACCATTTGAAATATATCCAGTGGTCTTAGGCCACTTCGGATCTGAAACTCAAATATCACTTCTTGGATTACGTCCGGCCCAAAACCACATTTACTCAACTCTCATGCCAACTCCACCAGAGATCACACAAACACTTAATTCCTACAGGCAATCATATGACACATCCCTATTGATAATCACTCACTCGGTTTGCCTGGGTTCTCACCGCACCATCAAGCTCCATTATTCTCCACCAAAATCTGTTGCTCCCTGTTCTCGATCATCAGGCTCTATTTTGTGGCTCTGGGGTTCTAAGTCTCCTCTAGAATAACATGTGAGAACCATCCTACACTGCTACCAACTGAAAGGGCCGGGCCTGTACATTCTAGATCTGTTCTAGAGCTACAAGTCGATGGTTCTTTTTCTCAACATGTAAGCGTGGAGGGGATAGAAATTATTAACAATGTCAACCAGTTCAAAGCAATCTCTCTAGACACAACCACAGACCACCAAGTAAGGTTATTAATTTATTACAAAGCCAAAAAGAACTGGATATAAAGACACCTCAAGACAAGGGTGTAGAAATGCATTGGAATCAATATAAAGACAAATCTGTGGATGAAGTTGAGTCGGTACAATATGCACAAGACAACTAAGTCAAGAAATAGAATGCAGAGGATCACAAAGCAAGAGTCTAAATTTCCCTGCATCGAGGGCTGAGGAATATAAAGGATCAATCTATCCCTACACTAACACTACTGTGACATCCCTACTTAAACTTTTTGGGGGGCAAGATAGAAAAAGGTATCAGCATTTGGAGTCTTTCTAAGAAGTCTCTACACACCAATGGGTCAGTTAGCATGAAGTTACTGAAACAGAGCTTATTCTGAGATGCTCTCTCTCCAAAGGCAGAGAAGAAGTGGGGTTCTTTCTCTACTTGCACCGTTCAAATATCACAAGTATCTTCCCAGGATTCCTTTTGGGTCTCACCATCCCCTCTGACCACATTCTCATAGGTAGTTTTCCACAGGATGGCGATGTTCCTGAACATCAACATAAAAATAATGACCTTGATTCCCTGGCCTTCTCCTGTGTGAAAATACAACAGTTCTCCTTATCTGCCATAGCTCTCAATGTAACCTCTTCTCTCCCTGTCTAATGCCTAAAGCAAAGACATTATTCAAACTAACAAGGGCATCTCTTCCACCTGCAACACAAACATGAGAAAGAACGAAATCCACAACACACATAAAATTCAAACGGTTAATTCTAAAGTAAGAGTTTCCAGGGAAATGCATTTCAGGCCTACAAGGTTCAGCTAACATAAGAGAAATTAAACATGAGCTTTACAAATCGCATGGAATATAAAGCGGATTTGGTTAATATTCCTACCTACATATAAAATGAACACGAGTAACACATGAAATAATGAGTAGTCATCAGATGCACAACACAAATTCTTCACGTTCATGTTTTCTGATAGAAAACGTGAAGAAGTAATGTGAAAATCAAATGTAACTATGTAACCCACCCATTAATGCACGGCTGACTCACGTCGGAGCTACACTCTGCTCTATTCTCCCAGACCCACTCCAGCAGACTCATTCCTGCACCCGCAGTGATCTCCATGCATTAATGGATGATTTTCCTTACATTTCCGAGGAGCCCTCTTCCCTCCCTTGGCTGTAACTCCCAGTCGGACTCAAGCTGGTGACGTTTCCATTTTGAGGTTCCTTGGACATGCCTCTGCCTTTTTGACTCATGCCCTCGATGCGATCATACAATGGGCGCATGACCACTGACCACAAATAATCCCTTCTTGCCCACTCCTTGTTCCAGCAGCACCTATATTCACATGCAGTCCTTAATCTGTGAAGTGCCTTCCTCCCCTTCCTCCCGCCTCCCTTGATCGCAACCTGTCCCTGCAATTTTAAAGTGCCGCCTATACGTTATCTTGATTGCTCATACCCGCAGCACTGTTATCTCCGATAATTTGTAACTTGGTCCTGATGATGGTCTAATACTGTGTAAAGGCGAAATGCCATCGACTTCTACAGCGTAATTCACGCTGCCTCCCTCGTATTGCCTAGATAATATTACTCTGTTCTTAATGTATCAAATGTATGGGCATTATTAGGAATACACTATATATCACTTGTTTTTTTGCACCTTCCTTCACGCTGTATATACCCCTTTGCGTGTCACCCGTGCCATTCACCATCTCATGAGCACTTGTGCACTACATAATAGAGATTACATGTCATTTAACGTAACAGTGCATTTATAATTGTTAATTTGATTGTATAACCTAATATATGTAAAAAGCATTTCTTCAATTGAATGTCTACGGGTCTCTTGTCTCCCTACTCCCTTCCCCCTAGTTGTTGCAATGTATTGTACTTACTTGCAAATTGTCTACTAAACAAAATCCTTTGAGACATTGTTGTATGTAATACACTAATTACCCTGGTCTCTAAAAGGTTTATGGGCATCCTCCTGTAGTTTGTTACAGCTTGGTATATTCAAGGCTGCAGTACCACCTCCTGTCTACAGCGGCAGAGCGGAGCAAAAAAATAAACACACTTGATAAATACAGATCCCCACAAAACATGTTTTTAAAAAAGTTGTACAGATTTACACAGATGTTCCTGAAGTAATTTTGTATCATTTACGATACATTACCTTGTGTTACCCACATTGGGAGTGTGAGACCACACCCAAGTCCCCCGAGAATAGTAACACTTTTTAAAGAAAGATGCCTTATATGCCCAGCACAGAATGAAACAATAGCCCACATTCTTTTTGCATGTCCAGCATATAAGAGCCCCGGGGAAAAATGGCTCAAACCAATTTGTTGTAATTTGAGAACAAGATCAAGCATGGAAGTATTAAGGATTATGAAGAAAAGCACTCAGGAATACATTGTGACTGCAGTTGCTAAGTTTTTAAGTTTGATGTGGGCCATTCGTGCTAAACAGATGAGGGAATACCAATCTTGTCAGACTTAACTAATGTTTTAGTCCCCAAGGCTCGGAATTGTAATCCTAAATTTCTAGAGACACATGTATTGGCACCCCTATTGCGCACATAGTGAACCAAAAAACTGTGTGAAAGGCTTTGCTAGTCTTGCTCCCATGTGTTTTAATGTTTTTTACCTTCTATTAATTAATATTTTTTTTAAAATGTGTTTTAATGAATGTGATTATTCCTATTTGTGGGTTGTTTTTGGCATTAAGTTGGTCATGAAATTTCATATTTCTTTGATTTTATGTATTTTGAAGTAACATTAGGGGTCCGATGTAGGTCGCCAATTACCGGTCGGTAACGGACGATTTCGGCCGTTACCGACCAGTATTTGGGATCTGACATGTAGGTAGGCTTAATTTACAGAATCGGTATATTTACCGATTCAGTAAATTTACCGATTCTGTAAAATACCGAATCAGTAAATTTACCGAATCGGTAAATACAGATGTAGGTGGCACTGAAAACAGTGCCACAGGCCATTACCGATTAGTTATTTACCATGTAATACTATTTATTTATTTATTTATTTATGGTTTTTATAGAGCGCGACACTCATCCCGAGGGATATCACGGCGCTTATACCAAGTGAACACTACTGAAGACTTAGGCAATAGGACCTAACGATGAATAGGAAAGAGGTGGGTCTTCAGCTTTTTCCGAAACAAGACATAATTTGTGGTGTGTCTGAGGTCATCCGGAAGCTCATTCCACCTCCTGGCTGCCAGAGAAGAGAAAAAAATTAAACAACAGGGGGTGGTGATGGACAGAGTTTCTGAATTAAGCAGAATACTCTCACCCAGTTAAGAGATCAGGGCATAATCCAACACCGTTTTTTAGCTCACTGCACCATCCCAGCTCAGAACCTGGCTATATGCAAATTAGTCTGTCCCCGGCCCAGTGTATCATGGGTACAGGGCAAACCAAACTACCAAGCCAATTCTTTAACTGGGAAGGAAACAAGCTACCGGGGACCGGTTTCTGGCATTTCAGCCGTCTTCGGCCCGGCTTGCTTGAATCCTGATGGTGCAATGCGCAAGGGACTCACGTCTGAGTATACCCTTCCACGCTTATGGTGGACAAAATAATTAAACAACAGGGGGTGGTTCATCACCACCCCCTTTTCTGAATCGCCAGATAAGAGAAGCAGCGCCAACCTGTTCTAACTTTATAAATGCGTTTCATCCTGGTTAATGCTGATTGAGCTGATCGTAGGTTCCTAGTGGGGACGTAAAATTCAATCTTCCCTGAGAGAATGGTAGGGCCCTTCCTATGCAGGACCCTATGGGCATGGCAAAGTAGTTTAAAGGCAGCCCTCTGACGCATTGGAAGCCAATGAAGTGTATTCAGACATTCCAATGCCGAGTCTAGCCTGACCTTGCCGCAAATCAGTCTTGCTGCCGAGTTCTGCAATACCTGTAGTCGAGAGAATAGATGTTCATTCATCCCCACAAATAGCGCATTGCCGTAGTCCAGGCGGCTAACCAGTAAGGCCTGTGTTACTGAACGTCTACACTCCAGGGGTATCCAGGGAAAAAGCCTGGCTAACAGTTTCAAAGTGGTAAAGCCCTTGCCACAGAGGGATCGCACATGATCTTTCATGGATAAATCATCGTCCCTGATAATCCCCAAGTTCCTAGCATGATGTTTAGGAATAGGGGCTGAACCCAACGAGGGCAACCACCATGAGATGTCCCATACTCGCTTGGCACCACCGAATAAAAGGATCTCGAACTTCCCCGCATTCAGTTTTAAACAGTGGGCATGCATCCATTGGGCCATTTCTGAAAGGCAGCCGTGAAGTTTGGTTTTGATAATATCCGGCTTCTCATTCAGGGCCACCGTCAACTGCGTGTCATCCGCATATGAGCAAATGCCGATGCCCCACTTCCTTCCAATGTCAGCTAAAGATGACATGTATACATTGAAAAGAGGGGGGCTCAGCGAGGCGCCCTGGGGCACTCCGCAGTCGATGGGAGTAGGCCTAGATTGGAACTGACCCATATGGACTGCCTGGGTGCGATTACTCAAAAAAGAGTAAAGCCATTTCAAAGCGTTGGAATAGACTCCTTTCTGCCGAAGTATTTTCAGCAGACGGTGGTGGGACACCGTGTCAAACGGCGCTGACAGGTCAAGCAGTATCAGTGCCACCGCTCCTCCTTGATCAGTGGAGAATCTGATACTGTCCGACACTGCCAGCAACTTTGCCTCGGTGCTATTATTGGCTCTAAAGCCCGCTGGGAGGGATCCAAGAGAAGATTATCTTCCAGGTATTTTGTCAGCTGAGCATTGACCAATTTCTCCAGGACCTTAGAGAGATAAGGGAGCTGACAAATGGGTCTGTAGTTCTCTGGATTGAGGATATCGGATCCCGCTTTCTTCAGGAGGGGGATCACAGCAGCATGCTTCCAAACGTCGGGGAAGGTAGCAGTACTGAGCGATTTGTTAAAAAGTTGTGTAATTAAAGGGAAGATTGTAGACCCCTGGGTGATAAGCGCTATATAAATCCAATATACAATACAATACAATACAATACAATACAATACAATACAACTAGTCTCCAAGCTCGTTTTGATATTCTATGAGTGGTACTTAGTTTCTTAATCTTATAAGGGAGGTCAAATGAAAAAGAAATAAGAAAATGATCTGACCAAGACAAGGGCTGGACCTCAGATATGTAAGTTGACTCTATGTTGGTGAAAAGTAGGTCCAATGTGTGGCCCGCTATATGAGTAGGGCCTACTACCCACTGTCTGAGATTTAATATCTCCATGTCGTCTTTTAATTGGGAGGTAGCCAGAGTGTTTATTTTCTCAAAATGGATATTAAAATCGCCAACAATGAGGTAGTTCTTAAATTTTAGGTAGAGAGGTAGCAACTGATTGAGTAGTTTAGCGCCAAAGTTGGTTTGTAGTCCAGGGGGGTTGTAAACTACGGCTCCTGCTAGTATGGTAGAGCCCTCATGGCATACTCTGAAGGCTAGGGTCTGATGTTCACTGTAAGTGACTATAGGTTCCACCTGACATGTCAAGTGCTCCCTGAATATCACAGCTACACCCCCTCCTCTTTTAACAGATCTGTCTTGTGTAATGATCTTGTAGTTACAGGGGAGGGCGTTTGCTAGGTCGGGGGTGTTAATATCGGACAGCCAGGTTTCGGTAATGAAAACCAGGTCTGGAGATTTAGAGGTAAGTAAATCCCAAACGTCCAGAGCATGTCTGGGTAGGGATCTAGCATTACATGGTAAATAACAAATTCCAGTGTACATGCACATCTGTGCATGTATGTGTGTCACATGGCACACAAGCCAGAAAGAGGGGTGCAACAGGGTGTCAAAGTGACACCCTGTCACCCTTGCAAAATCGGTAATTTTACCGAATCAGTATTTACCGATTCGGTAATTGACATTGATTCCTATGGGCCTGTAGGCCCATAGGAATCAATGGCAAATACAGAATCGGTAGATACCGATTCAGTAATTACCGAATCATACAGATTCAGTAAAAATTACCGAATTTTTGCCTACATGTGATTTACCGAATCTAGAATACCGAATCTGTAAAATTCGGTATTATAGAGTCGGTAAATCAGATTTACCTACATCTGGGCCTTAGTCTTTTATGATGCATGTATGTGTGTCACATGGCACACAAGCCAGAAACAGGGGTGCAACAGGGTGTCAAAGTGACACCCTGTCACCCTTGCAAAATCGATAATTTTAGCAAATCAGTATTTACCGATTCGGTAATTGACTTTGATTCCTATGGGCCTGTAGGCCCATAGGAATCAATGGCAAATACAGAATCGGTAGATACCGATTCAGTAATTACCGAATCATACAGATTCGGTAAAAATTACTGAATTTTTGCCTACATCTGATTTACCGAATCTAGAATAGCGAATCGGTAAAATTTGGTATTCTAGAGTCGGTAAATCAGATTTACCGACATCTGGGCCTTAGTCTTTTATGATTGTAATAATCGAAAGAAAGACTAACTGAACTGAACTGTAACAGATGACCAATTATCATAGTTAAAATAGAAATATTTTTTGTTTTCTTTTAATGTGCCCAGCGCCCACCTCTTATTTAACATGATCCTTGAAAATGAACAAGCAGTTTCTTGCCTGGTCTTGGATAGGGCATGGAATAATTGTCACTTGCGCCATCAACATTTCTGTCTCTCTACCAGCAATAATGCTGAAACCAGAGGCCATATAGTATGGGGTGCTAAAACCCTGGAAATGTATACCTTAAATTATTAGCTTGTGATTTCAAAGAATAGATTTTTAACGCTAAGATATCATCACTTGCATTTTAATATCTGGTTTCCCTATTCAGGTTTGTGTAAACAAAGTAAGGTACAACCACACTTTCGAATAACCGTTCAACAACTTGGCAAATAGAATTTAATGTTTTTGGTATATTGTTAAAGTTACTGTTTTTTTGTATTAACTAATGATACACATGAAGTCCTGTGTTTTTAGTGCCTCTTTTTGATCAGATTAAATGTCTTTGAATGATAGAAACTAGTAAAAATAATGATTGGGGCACAGGGATGTGAACTAATATAATCCCATTGAGCTTGTTAGAAGAATGGTGTTAAGATGTTTAATTACAAAAATTCAGAACAAAGATCATTGCCTTGCATTACATTCCCAGTTAAAGTCCAAGAATGCTTGTTTTTAAAGGTATTTCGCTGGTTGACAGGTATAGCAACTTGAATTGGTAACTTTGAATTTATTTAATAGAAAAGCCTTATCTACGAGAATACTAGTTTCTAATTCATCACATTTCATGGTTAATCACTTACTGCTTAATCTTTCTAAATTCAATGGAGTACCATTCTAATAATTTCAGGGACAATATGTCATTAAAGATGCTGCGTTAAATGAGGTTAGGAAATTGGCTCTAAGTAGCTGAAGAGATAAATCATTCTGCTCGAGGGCTTCTCTAAACTCTGGAAAACAAATTACTTCAGAATTCTCGTGTAATTTGCCTGATTAGTCTAAAATGAAATAGGTGAGTTGAGTATGATGTTATGTCCAGTCTTAAAGTTGTAGTGTTTCAGTAGCTGCATTAGGAAGTAAGGTACCACTTAAGCATGTGCTCTCAGCAGATTTGTTAGATAATGTCGAGATTGTAGAATGGAAATATTATACAGAAAATTGTGCAACTGTGCTACGATAAGAAGAGCAAGATCCCACAAGCTGAAATCAGTTCAGAAGTGTGCAGCTAGCTGTACTTTTAATGATTAATTCAAGGCAAAAATGATGGAGCGGGGAGTGTAAATAAGAAAAAACAAGTTCTCTTCAAAGTATGTTGCTTAGTACGAAATGAGTGTATGCCACTGATGAACCCATTTATAACTCTAGGTTCAAATTAAATCAAATCACCTTCAGCACAGTTTTCAAAGCATAAATATATCTTGTGAATTGAGCTATGTAACCCTGGCCACTTAATAAATCTCCATAACAAAATTGTTGTGCAGAGATTTATATTTTTGATTTGCGTTTCTGGCTCATTAGAAGCCCAATTTTTCTAGACTACATTTTAAATATGGCAGATGTGGTTCAGTGATGATGTAATATTTTAGGAACCTTGAGATCTATATATCTTAGGTGTCAAAACATATGTTTTTGGGGAGCAAGTAGTCTTACAGAGACAGAAAATAACTCCTCAGAGTAACCTTTCTGCCATTTTCCAAAATGACGGCTCTATAATGATGTGTTTTAGCCATCACACTGGTAATTTATTTTAATATTGTTTTTGTTTCAGTTGTTCAAGGATTCAAATTCAAAAACATGACCAAAGCAGGTGGTAGTAGAGGATCTTTACCTCCTGGCAGACTGTGGCTAACTACAAAATCTGAGGACTCCTTCAAAGAAAAATGTGTCATATGCCAAACTAAGCTAGAATCAACTGTGGCTCGACAGAAGAGAGTTCAACATGCTGCAGAAATACGGCAAGACAAAGCTCACAAAAGATTGAAATTGTTGGGTGAATAAGATCAAATATTTTATCATTGTAACAACAAGTGCTACAAGTTGTATACAATGGAAAAAAGCCTGGGAAAAATGTGTCAAAAAATATATGAGGGAGGCAGCGTGAATTACGCTGAAACCAGAGGCCATATAGTATGGGGTGCTAAAATCCTGGAAATGTATACCTTAAATTATTAGCTTGTGATTTCGAAGAATAGATTTTTAATGCTAAGATATCATCACTTGCATTTTAATATCTGGTTTCCCTATTCAGGTTTGTGTAAACAAAGTAAGGTACAACCACACTTTCGAATAACCGTTCAACAACTTGGCAAATAGAATTTAATGTTTTTGGTATATTGTTAAAGTTACTGTTTTTTGTATTAACTAATGATACACATGAAGTCCTGTGTTTTTAGTGCCTGTTTTAGATCAGATTAAATGTCTTTGAATGATAGAAACTAGTTAAAATAATGATTGGGGCACAGGGATGTGAACTAATATAATCCCATTGAGCTTGTTAGAAGAATGGTGTTACAGATGTTTAATTACAAAAATTCAGAACAAAGATCATTGCCTTGCATTACATTCCCAGTTAAAGTCCAAGAATGCTTGTTTTTAAAGGTATTTCGCTGGTTGACAGGTATAGCAACTTGAATTGGTAACTGTGAATTCATTTAAGAGAAAAGCCTTATCTACGAGAATACTAGTTTCTAAATCATCACATTTCATGGTTAATCACTTACTGCTTAATCTTTCTAAATTCAATGGAGTACCATTCTAATAATTTCAGGGACAATATGTCATTAAAGATGCTGCGTTAAATGAGGTTAGGAAATTGGCTCTAAGTAGCTGAAGAGATAAATCATTCTGCTCGAGGGCTTCTCTAAACTCTGGAAAACAAATTACTTCAGAATTCTCGTGTAATTTGCCTGATTAGTCTAAAATGAAATAGGTGAGTTGAGTATGACGTTATGTCCAGTCTTAAAGTTGTAGTGTTTCAGTAGCTGCATTAGGAAGTAAGGTACCACTTAAGCATGTGCTCTCAGCAGATTTGGTAGATAATGTCGAGATTGTAGAATGGAAATATTATACAGAAAATTGTGCAACTGTGCTACAATAAGAAGAGCAAGATCCCACAAGCTGAAATCAGTTCAGAAGTGTGCAGCTAGCTGAACTTTTAATGATTAATTCAAGGCAAAAATGATGGAGCGGGGAGTCTAAATAGGAAAAAACAAGTTCTCTTCAAAGTATGTTGCTTAGTACGAAATGAGAGTATGCCACTGATGAACCCATTTATAACTCTAGGTTCAAATTAAATCAAATCACCTTCAGCATAGTTTTCAAAGCATAAATATATCTTGTGAATTAAGCTATGTAACCCTGGCCACTTAATAAACCTCCATAACAAAATTGTTGTGCAGAGATTTATATTTTTGATTTGCGTTTCTGGCTCATTAGAAGCCCAATTTTTCTAGACTACATTTTAAATATGGCAGATGTGGTTCAGTGATGATGTAATATTTTAGGAACCTCGAGATCTATATATCTTAGGTGTCAAAACATATGTTTTTGGGGAGCAAGTAGTCTTACAGAGACAGAAAATAACTCCTCAGAGTAACCTTTCTGCCATTTTCCAAAATGACGGCTCTATAATGATGTGTTTTAGCCATCACACTGGTAATTTATTTTAATATTGTTTTTGTTTCAGTTGTTCAAGGATTCAAATTCAAAAACATGACCAAAGCAGGTGGTAGTAGAGGATCTTTACCTCCTGGCAGACTGTGGCTAACTACAAAATCTGAGGACTCCTTCAAAGAAAAATGTGTCATATGCCAAACTAAGCTAGAATCAACTGTGGCTCGACAGAAGAGAGTTCAACATGCTGCAGAAATACGGCAAGACAAAGCTCACAAAAGATTGAAATTGTTGGGTGAAGGAGATCAAATATTTTATCATTGTAACAACAAGTGCTACAAGTTGTATACAATGGAAAAAAGCCTGCGAAAAATGTGTCAAAAAATATACGAGGGAGGCTGCGTGAATGACGCTGAAACCAGAGGCCATATAGTATGGGGTGCTAAAACCCTCTAAATGTATACCTTAAATTATTAGCTTGTGATTTCGAAGAATAGATTTTTAATGCTAAGATATAATCACCTGCATTTTAATATCTGGTTTCCCTATTCAGGTTTGTGTAAACAAAGTAAGGTACAACCACACTTTCGAATAACCGTTCAACAACTTGGCAAATAGAATTTAATGTTTTTGGTATATTGTTAAAGTTACTGTTTTTTTGTATTAACTAATGATACACATGAAGTCCTGTGTTTTTAGTGCCTGTTTTAGATCAGATTAAATGTCTTTGAATGATAGAAACTAGTTAAAATAATGATTGGGGCACAGGGATGTGAACTAATATAATCCCATTGAGCTTGTTAGAAGAATGGTGTTACAGATGTTTAATTACAAAAATTCAGAACAAAGATCATTGCCTTGCATTACATTCCCAGTTAAAGTCCAAGAATGCTTGTTTTTAAAGGTATTTCGCTGGTTGACAGGTATAGCAACTTGAATTGGTAACTTTGAATTCATTTAATAGAAAAGCCTTATCTACGAGAATACTAGTTTCTAATTCATCACATTTCATGGTTAATCACTTACTGCTTAATCTTTCTAAATTCAATGGAGTACCATTCTAATAATTTCAGGGACAATATGTCATTAAAGATGCTGCGTTAAATGAGGTTAGGAAATTGGCTCTAAGTAGCTGAAGAGATAAATCATTCTGCTCGAGGGCTTCTCTAAACTCTGGAAAACAAATTACTTCAGAATTCTCGTGTAATTTGCCTGATTAGTCTAAAATGAAATAGGTGAGTTGAATATGACGTTATGTCCAGTCTTAAAGTTGTAGTGTTTCAGTAGCTGCATTAGGAAGTAAGGTACCACTTAAGCATGTGCTCTCAGCAGATTTGTTAGATAATGTCGAGATTGTAGAATGGAAATATTATACAGAAAATTGTGCAACTGTGCTACAATAAGAAGAGCAAGATCCCACAAGCTGAAATCAGTTCAGAAGTGTGCAGCTAGATGTACTTTTAATGATTAATTCAAGGCAAAAATGATGGAGCGGGGAGTCTAAATAAGAAAAAACAAGTTCTCTTCAAAGTATGTTGCTTAGTACGAAATGAGAGTATGCCACTGATGAACCCATTTATAACTCTAGGTTCAAATTAAATCAAATCACCTTCAGCACAGTTTTCAAAGCATGAATATATCTTGTGAATTAAGCTATGTAACCCTGGCCACTTAATAAACCTCCATAACAAAATTGTTGTGCAGAGATTTATATTTTTGATTTGCGTTTCTGGCTCATTAGAAGCCCAATTTTTCTAGACTACCTTTTAAAAATGGCAGATGTGGTTCAGTGATGATGTAATATTTTAGGAACCTTGAGATCTATATATCTTAGGTGTCAAAACATATGTTTTTGGGGAGCAAGTAGTCTTACAGAGACAGAAAATAACTCCTCAGAGTAACCTTTCTGCCATTTTCCAAAATGACGGCTCTATAATAATTTGTTTTAGCCATCACACTGGTAATTTATTTTAATATTGTTTTTGTTTCAGTTGTTCAAGGATTCAAATTCAAAAACATGACCAAAGCAGGTGGTAGTAGAGGATCTTTGACTCCTGGCAGACTGTGGCTAACTACAAAATCTGAGGACTCCTTCAAAGAAAAATGTGTCATATGCCAAACTAAGCTAGAATCAACTGTGGCTCGACAGAAGAGAGTTCAACATGCTGCAGAAATACGGCAAGACAAAGCTCACAAAAGATTGAAATTGTTGGGTGAAGAAGATCAAATATTTTATCATTGTAACAACAAGTGCTACAAGTTGTATACAATGGAAAAAAGCCTGGGAAAAATGTGTCAAAAAATATCAGAAGCCGGTGGGCCTGGCCAAGATGGCGGACAGTTAGGATGCGAGGCTGTGTCATTTCGGCACTGCCACTCTTTTGCCTTGTGCTAGCGCCCATCCTCGGTTCTAAAGGGGGCTGTACAGGCATGGTGGTCACCTGTAGGAAACCCGTGCCCCAGGCTGTGAGTGCTAGGCGCCAAAGGGGACTGGTGCACGATTCTGGCTTTCCCATAGTCTCAATCCTTGGACACAGACCCAGCTTGAGGAGTCGGTTGTTGTGAGGGCTTCTCTGGGAGTGCTTACGGAGGATGCGGTCCCGGCGGCCCTCTCCACGTGCAAGTGACAGGTCTGGAGGACACAAGCCTGAGCCAGACATGAGTTGGAGTGGGAATGGCTGGGCCTGGATTGTCTTAGTAAGTAGGTGTGCAGCGCTCCTCGGGGCTGGACTGGGAGGTGCACGAGGCTAATCCGACAGCATAGGAGAACGAATAGTCCGTGGGGGCAACATGGCAGCGGCACGCACCAAGAAAGAGAGGTCACTGAAAGAGATGCTCCTGAAGGCCCCACGCCCTCCACAATGGCAGTCGAAAGGCCCAAAGGGTCATTAGAAGGGGGTGATGGGCCAGCCACCAAGACCTTCATGGTGGCGTTTTTCTCGGCCATCAAGGAAGATCTCCAAGACCTCAAGGGCCAGCTCTCGGCCAATCTCAAAGAGGTGAGGCATGATATTGAGGAGGTGGGAGAGCGGGTGGCTACTCTTGTCCTCGTCCCTCAGCCGGGACGAGGAACTCCATTATATGTTACAAGATCTGCTCCGCCTCCAGGAGCAACATCTAGATCTAGAAGCACATGCAGAAGATCTTGAGAACCGCTCTTGGTGGAACAACGTTCAGATTCGGGTTGTTCCCTGGTGATAAGAGGGGGATGATCTCTGATCTTATGTCCCGGCGTAGTTTTTGCAAATTGTGGATGAAACTGACCGTGTCCACAGGGTGGGCCTCCCCCGGGGCAACAAAGCGTCGCCTCCGGACATCCTTGTGCGTATCCATGACTTCCAACTCAAAGAAACGAATATTCGCAAGGCCAGAGACGCCCACCCGATCCAATTCCGGGGTCAGTCACCAGCTATCTTCCAGGATCTGGCAGCATCTACATTAATCAAACTGCGAGAATTCAGGGCGGTCACCTCCTATCTTCGTGAGCATGGCATTCGATATCTTGGGGCCATCCCTTCCGTATAATTTTCAATTTCCAAGGAAAACTGCATCAAATCCGTTCTCTCACGGAGGTGCTGGAAGTGCTTGGCCTTGATAATACGAAGTCAACGAAGCAGACAGGGAGGTCCAGAGAGTAATCTCCTCGCCGATCCACATGATGGTAGCTGGTTGGCAAAACGCCTGCCAAACTGAAGCCTGGCTCGGCCACGATAGCCAAGGAGCAGGAGGCAGCGCTCTCCTCCCTCTCCCAGTCCTTGGAGCACCCAACCACCCCATGAGCTGTGCAGCAGGACTACGCAAGATGGGTTGATGCAGCTGGCTGCTAGGGGGCACAGATGGTCACCTCCGATGCTCGTTTGCAGGCTTTTCTCTTTCGGACTGGGTGGGCGTGCCCGTTCTACTTTATCTGTATAGAGGCCAATCTGCAGCAACAATTCTTCTTTCAGTGGACCCAGCAAGATATAACATATCTGGGTATATGCCTAGCGCTGACTGTCGCCCGGACAGGGGCTCTAAACTATGCCACCTTACTGGAACATACGACCAATGCACCGGACGCTTGGACCCGTCTGCGATTGGCCTGGTTCGGGAGGATTGCAGGTGTCAAAATGACCGTTCTTCCACGCATCCTTTATATCTTTCAGACGATCTGGGGGGGGGGGGGCCTCCGCCACGAGCGCTAGCTCAGTAGCAGACCCTCTTAAATAAATTCATACGTGGCGGGAATAAACTGCGTCTCTCGTTATCCCAAATGGTTCGCCTGAAATCCGAAAGGGGGGTGGGACTTCCTTTGATTAGCAGCTACTACCAAGCGTCCTGTTTTCACTACATTGTTGAATGGAATAGACCATGTGGGGTAAGCATTGAAACATTATGGACCAGACGGTAGCTGGAAATAATATATGGAGGGAGCTCTGGCTTCAGCGCAAGCACAGGGCCTGGGAGTGCTACTCCTCACAAGTCACTTCCCCCACACTGGAGGGTTGAGATCGGGTGGCTCTTAAAAAAGGGTGGACGAACTTTGCCCCGCCTATGACTCCCATAGTAGACAACCCGGACTTTCCTCCAGGGCGTGGAGAGAGGAAGGTTGCAAGAGAGTGGGATCACACTTTGACTCAGAGGGTTTGGCCCCGTTTGTCCAGCTTAGGCGTGACGATGATCTTCTTGCGACAGACGAGTATGCATATCGCCAATTATATCACTGGGTCACCATGCCGTCTAATTATAATAAAATGTCTCGACCTCTCACCTCCTTTGAAAAATGGCTGCTCCGGAAGCGAGATGATCGCCGCCTAATTTCTGAACTGTATACTATGCTTATTGTACTTCCATTAGAGCAGCGCACAAAAGCGCAAACCAGATGGGAAATGGAGTTGGGAAGGCCACTTTCTGCAAACTTCAGCGCTACTGCAATGAGGTTCTCAATAACATTGACGAGGCATTTGACACAGCCTTACCCCTGTCCCCGGAGAACACCCTCCTTGGACTGTCCCATCCACGGATCTTCCCCTTACGATCGCTGAGAGGTCGGCAAATGGCACTAGCTTTGTTGGCAGCAAGGTAAGTCATCTTAGTTCTATGGGGCACAAAAGTCATACCAGATCTCACGTCCTGATTACATCGCCTGTGGATCGTCTTAGCTATGGAACGCCTGTCCTTGATAATGGTTGGAAAGGGGGAGGCATCCACCAAATTATGGGCTCCATTTCTGCAGCTGGTGGCCAAAGATATGAGGGAAATCCCTGTCCTAAATACCTGCAAAATCTTAAACTACTGCCACAGGATATGCAGGGTGTTGCAACTTTGAATACCAGTTGAGTGTCACCAACCCTAATACCTCTGGGTAGAACTGAAGCAGGAGAGATTTGTACTGAAAAGAGAAAAAGCGGTTTGACATAATGTATAAGGATCAACTACCACACTTTAATTGCCATAGTAAGAGTTTTGTCCAACCAGCCACTACAAAACAGGCTGCAAAAAAAATAACTTTCGCAAGCACGTAACGCGAGATGGATGTAGCAGAAGAAAGGGGTGAATTTGTCAAGAATATTCTGTCACATGATCTTCTTTCAGAAAATGCATTTTTTGATGAAGATGCTGCAACCAAACTAGTGAAGCACAAGCTCATACAAGAGCCTGGAAAATTCATTCACCTGAAGAATTTTCACTCGAAAAGGTGTCCTCATTTAAAACTGCTGTTGTTGTGGACTATATGTCACAATTGTGAATGCACAAGTTCTCATTGATGCAAAACTTTGGAGAGGTTGTTCGGACTGTTTTATAGATATCAAAGTCAGTGTGCACCTTACAAGAACCTCTCATTGTCTTTGACAGATATCTTGAACTATCTGTCAAAGAATGTGAGAGAATCAGATGAATGTCTACAAGAGGAACAATTAACCTTGCCTGCATCAACAATTTGACACCTATACCTGTGCAACTTGATAAATTCTGGTCATCAACATCAAACAAGATGAACTTAGAGATGTTAACTTGCCACAACTTTGTTATTGCTTCACTCAGCAGTGAATTTCCAATTATTGCAAGTGGAATGATTGTCAATGGGCAGTTGGTGCGTGGGAGAGCTTGAACCCATACTCCTAAATTCTTTAGACCAATGGTTCTTTTTATGCAGCATGAGAGATAAAGAGAAAACTCTTTTTGCAATATCTAGAATTTAAATGTCCATGCTTTAAAGTAAAAATAAAGGTTGACAACCAAATTTGGGTTAGTTTGTTTAATTCAAACCATGAAATAGATTAATATGCACCAATTGAAGTATTATGGTGTAAAAATAAAAAGTAAACAGAATGAAGCAAAATATCCAAAACCGATTGAGGCAGTACAGCAAGAAGAAAACAACTAACTCAATCACTGCAGTGTAGGTTATCAAAAGACAATAATGCTCTTTGGATTGCATCAAGTTTTAGGTAAAAGCACTATAAAATCTCTAACTATCCCTGCCTACAGAGATATATTCAAAAGGTACGGGCCATGTTGCTCAAGAACTTAACAGCAAATTGGAGGAAGCTGACCTTCGGTTGTGCCACATGTTAAGTGGTCTTTTCGAAATAGTTTCAATTGAGTCATTTAACTGTTAAATGACACAGATATTATTGTGTTACTTAGGTTTTGCTGCAATGTTCATAAGTCAAGGTTTCTCAGAGTTATGGATATGTTATGGCACAGGCAAGAAAATACACTTAATCCTGCTTTATATTCTGTACAAGAAACTTGACCCATAGATGCCCAGTGTTCTTATCAAGGCGCATATTCTTACGGGTGATGACACTATCAGCAAAATTGGAACAAATCTTGGATGTTTAACTGCTGAACCTATAAAGTTTTAAAAAGGATTTTCTGAGACAGAAGGAGAATGTTACTTTAAAGACATAAAAAAATATCTTGTGCATGTGTGGAAAATAAGCTCTGACTGTCACACATTTGACAATCTTTGGTACAGTGAGTTCAAGAGATCAATCCTGCTAAGTGATCATCCACCTATGTCATATTCTGTGCGTGGACACATAAATAGAGTGTTCTACTTCATCAGAAGATGTGTAAATGTTTTGGATCATGCATATGAAGAGAAAGATCCGTGTGACTTTGGTTGTGAAGACACCCACAGAACTTACACGTACATGCAATAGCAAGCAGCTGAGGAGTGGAGCGGAGCAGAGCGGAGGCTTAGCTGAGCGAGCTGAGGGGGCTGAGGGGGCCACTGCAAGCAGACGAGGACGAGGCAATTAGCGTTGCAGCGCTTCAGTGTCCCTCATCTGTATTTTGCAGGGAGCGCACTTTGACGCAGCGGCAGCAGTGGTTGGAGAATGGGACATATTACAAACCGACTGGTGCTGCTGCTATAAACTTTTGCAGCACCCGCTGCGCGGGCACTAATCATTAAAAGAGACTTGGGCTTACTGAACGGGTCGTTGCCTTCACCCCTGCTGATCGTCGCTGGAACGGAACCCATCTACCATCTGGACGCGGCTCCTTCCTAGGAGCTGCCGCTGCTGACCAAACGACCCGCCCTCACCGCCCACACCACTGCGAGGCACTTTCCTCACCTGCAGCCTCTTTCCGCAGCGGCCCCGCCCCCGCCCCCGCCTGGTGCTGCTGCTACAAACTTTCGCAGCACCCGCTGCGCGGGTGCTACTCATTAAAAGAGACTTGGGCTTACTGAACGAGTTGTTGCCTTCACCCCTGCTGATCGTCGCTGGAACGGAACCCATCTACCATCTGGACGCGGCTCCTTCCTAGGAGCTGCCGCTGCTGACCAAAGGATCCGCCCTCACCGCCCACACCGCTGCGGGACTGCGAGGCACTTTCCTCACCTGCAGCCTCTTCCCGCAGCGCCCCCCCCCCCCTCCTGGTGCTGCTGCTATAAACTTTCGCAGCACCCGCTGCGTGGGCGCTAATCATTAAAAGAGACTTGGGCTTACTGAACGGGCCGTTGCCTTCACCCCTGCTGATCGTCGCTGGAACGGAACCCATCTACCATCTGGACGCGGCTCCTTCCTAGGAGCTACCGCTGCTGACCAAAGGACCCGCCCTCACCGCCCACACCGCTGCGGGACTGCGAGGCACTTTCCTCACCAGCTGCCTCTTCCCGCAGCGGCCCCGCCCCCACGCCTGGGAGGTCATAATCAGTCTAATCGTCTCACGCAGCGGGACGCGCGCGGGACGAAGCTCGGGGCGAAGACCGGGCAAAGAGCGGGCCGTTTGAGGCCGTTCGAGAACGTTAGTGAACGGAACGGGCCACTCCCTTTGCACCAGAATCTTTTCACCGCTTTCGCTTACCCAGCTTCCCCCCAATTTTCTTAAACTATTCTGCTGGCAAAGCGCAAAATGGAGACAAGGAGCAAAGCCAATGTGGTGGCTGCGGGACCTACAACGACCGCTCCCATTCAAGGTAAAATAGACAACTATTTTCTTATAGCGGGATCTTTGTTAATTGAGGACATCACCCTCTTAGAAAGACGCATTTCGCAAGAAATAGAGTGGGTTCGTAGGTCCTCGATGGGTATCATAGCGACTGCGAAAACCCCAGAGGACAGGAGGGATTCTGACATTTCTCAACTTGGAGCTTGCGGAGGATCTAATTTACATACCAGCATAGATCTCTCAGAGGGATCTATAACTGACCCAGAAGATATGAGTCTCCTCTCGCTCCCGTTGACACAAACCACTCAACCACCGAATACACAATATAATGGAGAGGACACTGAATTAGCCACCCAAATCCCTATCCTACTGAGGGAAGAATCTCCTCTTGCAGCAAATGCCCCAAACCCTATAGGGCCACAAAACACAGATAGGGGCAAAATGGAGGGTGTAATTCAGAAAAGAAAAACAGGAAAACAATGTCCCAAGGAAAAGAAGGCTAAACAATCAAAGATTAGGTCAACACACAATGCTTCAGGGAATGCTAACTCCATACAGGATAGACCGCCATTGGCGACATCAGATGCCCCTCCCCCAGAACCAGGCAGAATTAATTCTACTGATCTGCTAGTCCCATCTACAGAACATACCAGTGAGGCAGCGGAAGAGGATATAACATTAGCTGACATAGGAAATCTCCTCAAATCAATTATAAATCCCCTGGAAGCCCGTTTGATAAAAATGGAAGCAAGATTAATTAAAATAGAGAGAACTGCATTACAGTTCATGGACTTCTGTAAACCTGGGACTCCCTGCCCCACAGCCCCTAACAGTGACCCGAAACCTAAAAATACTTCCAACCCTTTGAGATTGGCCAATGGTACTGATGCCGTAACAACAACCGGCACCAAAAATCCTAAACCAGAAAATACCAAACGATTAAACCATAAAGCCAATCCAGCTATCCCAGTGACCCCAGCAGGGACTCAAAATAATCAACCATCCAGTGTACAACAAACACACTTAGTCACTGGTTCTACAAATTCCTATTTACAGCATAAAAGTCCACCTAAATCGTCACTAACTAACAAACAAAACTTCCAGAACTCCAATATAACAGTGCAAAAAACAGTCACCGTCAATCTACCACCTGAGGTAGCTCCATACACTGTCATTTTAGCGGGGGTGCCCGAATTAAAACCAGACACATATGAGACAGGGGACTCTCTAAAAAACAAAGTAATGAAGTGGTTATCTACATACAGACCACTTCCTAGAGGTATGTCAAGTGAAATTCGTATGGTCAGAAGAGTCTCGTGGGTAGGAACAAACCTAAAACAATTAGTGGTGACTGTATACTGGTGAGCTTTAAAGAACCAGGAATAGTCTCCTACATTTGTGGCTCCTTTCTAGAGGATGAGGGAAGCAATATCCATCTACTCCCCCTTGCTTTCTTCTATCCAGCAAACACCCACGCAACTAACAATCAGAGACAAGGGTACCCAGAGAATCGACAGGGAAATAGGGGGGGTCATCAGGGAGGAAACAGAATCCCCTACAACTCAATGCGAACATCGCCTGAATATCTGCCAATTTTCGACGACCCTCAAGGGTGGGAGACTGTTAATGGTAGAGGAAAGGGCAATGGAGGATTTGGAAGAGAAGCACCCTGGCCCCCTAGACAATTTCAGCCACCGCCCCTACCCCTCTACAATCGATACGATTGTCTCAAAATGGTAGATTGACAATTGATTCCTGAGAGGACGCAGAGGCGATTATCAGGGTATGATAATGGCACCCACATGATCCCCACTTGCACCAATGGGGAGGTGAACACTCTTATCACTAATTTGGGCTAGGACCACAGAGAGAAGAAAGGGGAACTAATCCGGAGTGTCCATCTGTGGACCATGAGCAGATAAAGAGGCCAGCCTGAACAGTACACAAAACACAATTAACTAATCGAATAAACTACCAGGCTGAGTCTCACTGCTCTCAATCTTTAAAATTGCTCTCTTGGAACTTGGCAGGCTTGGCCAATAAAATCGAATTAGATTCGCGGGCTGAACTAATAAACACAAAAAGCATCTGCCTCTTTCAAGAGACTTGGGCGAGGGAAGAGACCATGTATAGGGTTTTTAAGACCTTCTCGATACAAGCTAGCTGGGGCGGGAGAGGCCGACTGTCTGGAGGTCTGGCGACCTGGGTGTCCACTGACCTAGGGTGCTCAGCCTCACGATATACAGTGGATTCGGAGGACATATTGGCAGTTTTACTAGAATGGCCGGAACTTTATAAGTTACTTGTAATAAACCTTTATTCCAGGCCAGTCCCAATAGCTGCCACCTCCAAAACCATTGAGGCACTGTCCCGGTTCCTTGAAACCATTCCAGAGGGTCTACCATACCTGGTAGGGGGGGATTTTAATTCACATTTTGAACCGCTACCTGGCCTACTTGATGGACCCTCCCTAGAGGAGGATTCAAGTTGGCAGGTTCCTTTAACAGAAGCCCCCCCTCCCAGAGCATGGACCTCGCTGGCCGTTCAAATAAATACACTCAACTTAACTTTCGGCTTGAGAGCCTGCAACGGCCACACTAGGTCAGACATTCCAAGCAAATGCACATTCAACAGGGTGGGTAGAGAATCCAGACTGGACTATTTTCTAGTCCAGTTGAAGGCATGGAAAAGGGTCCTGGATTTTAGAATTTTTCCCAGACAGGATAGCGACCATAATACTTTAGAATTAGATTTCGCTATCCCCTGTCTGGAAGAGAGCCCCTCATGTGAGCAAAAGCATGGAGAGGGATACCTCTTGGAAAACAACAGGAGGAGGATTAAATGGGGAAACCTGGCCTCTAGTGAAGACAAGATAGCCAGCTTATATGCTGGAATTATTCCAATCCTGGAAGAGGCCTTTGAGTTATGGAACTTAGGTTCCATAAGGGAGACCAACGAGGACATAGCACAAGTCCATGGACATTTAACTAGAAAGCTTGAAGCTGACCTCTTTAGTACCAGAGTGCCTAGACCTCAGGGCTTGAATAAACGCACTTGGTTCAACAGAGCCTGCCGAGATGCAAAACGTGATTTACTATCCAGTTTGAAAGCAGGAAGCCCGAGGGAGGAGATCACCGCCAGAAGTAAGGCCTATAAAACACTCACAGCTAACGCTAAGATAGAATGGGATGTACAGCATTGGGAGAATCTATCGGAGTCCCTAGCAACAAGAGACTCCCGTAGATTCTGGAGAATAATCAATCATGGCTGTGGGGACTTACCCACCGCAATCGAACCCAACATTGCTGCAAATGTTTGGCAAAAACACTTCCAGCAACTGTACTCCATAGAGAATGAGGACACAGAAGCAGAAATGCCAATAACACCTCCTGAACAGACTTCTGATCCCTTCACTATAATTGACATCAGGAAGGCGATAGCGGGACTTACCTCTGGAAAGGCACCGGGCTTGGATGGGGTGCCGGGCGACCTATTTAAGCATGAGCCAGGAATTTGGGCACCTTACCTTATGGTTTTATTCAATGCAGTGCTGGGAGGGATGAAAATACCGGATACTTGGCTGGGAGCGGAGGTGGTCCCGATATTCAAAAAGGGGTCGCCACTGCTCCCAGCCAACTATCGCCCAATCAGCCTCATTGATGTGTCCCAAAAACTGTTTGGTAGATTAGTTCTGGATAGGTTGCTAGGTTGGATGGAGGAGATGGATATCCTGAGCCACCTCCATACTAAGACTGAATATTATATATTGGAAGACTGTGCTCTCTGAAGGTGGGACTTTGTATGCAGTCTTTGTGGACCTCCGCGCCGCCTTCGATTTAGTTCCTAGAGCTAAGTTGTGGGCGGTGCTTGCGGAACTGGGCATCCCAGGAGATATTCTCCAGGGGGTAGTCAGGCTCCACACCAACAATTATGCCCGTGTGCGATATGGAAAGGGCGGCAAACTGACAGACAAATTCCCCGTGCGCAGAGGGGTAAGGCAGGGCTGCGTTTTGGCGCCAACCCTGTTTTGCTTATTTGTGAACGGGGTGATAGAGCATCTGAATGGGATCCCTAACACCGATGCGCCACAATTGAACGGCAGCAGGGTGCCTGCGATCATGTTCGCAGATGACACCCTGCTGCTCTCAAAATCACCAATGGGGCTGCAGAGGGTTCTGAATGGGTTTCTGGGGTTTTGTAACGCAAGGGGCTTAGAAATAAACCCTTCGAAAACTAAATTTAGGATCCTCAATCCCAGACCAAAAAGCTGCCCTAATCCCTATCTAGGAACTACATCCCTAGAAAGAGTACACAAAATAGAATATCTCGGTATAACTCTTAACTGAAACCGACTTGGCTGCCACACAAAATAAAAGCAACCACCAAACTTGCCCAGAGGGCAGGTGCCATCACAAGAATTGCCAAAAAATCACCACTTTGTCCATTTGGCACCGGCCATTCACATCTACAAAGCCCAAGCCCGGGGGGGTATCATTTATGGAGGCGAGCTATGGGGACATATACCATTGCACACCATACAGGTTGCAGAAAATAATTTTATAAGACAATTGGCTGCACTTCCCCCGAGTATTCCATTGCTTCCCCTAAGAATGGATCTGGCATTGCGTCCAATCACGGAGGAATTGGTTCTTAAACCACTGACCTACTAGAGGCGCCTGTGGAGTAGTCAAGAACTTGTACACTACAGAAATGAACTCCAGGAATTATTGCGAACAACCTTTGCTACTAAAATCCCGTGGTTAAAGTACATTAAGGACATGTGTATGCTTCTCGGAGTCCCAGAGTTATGGTCCAACCCGGAAGCAGAGGCTGTAAGGCTTTCCAGAAAGGATCTCTCAAACCTGTTTTAGAGCGTCATGCTCCAGAAAACCATGAACTCCATACGGGACGGATCCCTAATGGACAATTTTATTAAAACAAAAGACTCCTACAGTCCCGAATATGTACTAGACACTATGATGCCTGTGTCTGTTCGGAAGATTTTCATGCAATGGAGATACGGCTCCCTTCCATTGAGGTCTATTACAAAATCCTGGGCTGGCAACTTGGAAACAGGAGAGTGTCCAGCATGCAAGTACAAACTCGAAAGCGATCTCCATGTGGTCCTGTTCTGCAGAGCTTATAGCAGAATCAGAAAATACTGGCTGGTCCCTTACTTGAGGAACTTGGGTTTCCGTACCTATGCCCCGGCTTATAGAGTCCTAAAGACAGACTTATCGCCACCAACTGTGTTTGCAATGGCGAAATTCTTGACGTCAATGTGGCGCTTACGTGCAATAATTCTTAGGAACTCTAAAGCCCCATGAATTCTTTCCTCTTTTCTAAATTACAATGCTCTTCCAGATAACCTGATTCTAAGCATGAGTTGGGGGTATTACTCTTAATATATTTTTATCTAATGTTTTTTATTGATGTAATTCGTTTTTATCTCTTTTATGATCTTGCACGATCGAAATAAAGATTGTTTGAATTGAATTGACATGCATTTGCAAAACCTGTACTGCAAAAAGATGTCCCTGTCGATATGCTCTTCACAAATGTTCAACATTCCGCAAACATACCATGAGCGATTGCCGAAATGAACAAAGTGAAATACGAAAATGTGCCTAAAACGGGAGTGATCAACATCCTTTTTTTTTATATTCAGATCACAAAACATTGTTTGGTGTATATATAAAATGATTAAAAACCGTTATTATTTTTTTTCATTTCATTTCTATCTGTGACTCTTCTTCCTCTATTATAGCCGCGATTTTGGAAAACGGCAAAAGAATTTCTTTAAGGAGTTATTTTCTGTCTGTATAAGACTACTTGACACCAAAATGAAGTATATAGGTCTCATTGTTTCTGAAATATTACATCCAAAAATGACATCCAGAAAAATTTGGCCCTGATCAGCAATGTCTACTCAAGCTAATGTACAAACCACTCTTTTTAGCATGCAGAAGTTAGAAAAAAGCTTTCTAGCCACGTCTGGAACTTTATTTCTAAATGTCGGAAGGGTGTCAATGAAAGTCTCTTTTTGAATTTTTTGAACAATTTAATTTTTGTGGTTATTTGTTACAGTTTCATCAATTAAATCCCTCTGGTGCATGAAAGCACAAACCAAGGAGGATCTATTGGATATATTTGCTTCACTCAACTCAGATAACGCAATTCAGTTATGCGAGAATGCTTGAAAAACAAAAGAAGGTATCTGTGTGCCTCCTTTACACAGCATTTATAGCTACGATGGACAGTCAGCCTTATTCATGTGTGGTTTTCCTACATTATGCTATGCCATGGAGTGTGTGTAGTCTCTTGTGTTGCTCTGTTGTATTGTAACCAGAATTGTGTGATGTAGTGCAGTTAAATGTGATGTAACCTACTGCAATTTAGCATACTGTACTATAATATTGTATTATGTTGGATTGTAGTGAAGTTGTTATGGTGTAGCGGCCAGTTGTGATGTAGTGTAATGCAGTGTAGTGTTATGTAAAGTTGCAGGTTGGGTTGTCTTGGGCTATGGTAAAGTACAGCTTGTTGTTGTGTAGCTTTGTGTTGTGGTGTAGGGATGTAGACATGTAATATGGCATAGTGTTATACTGCAGTACAATGTTTAGATGAGCAATATAGTAGTGCAGATTGTATTTGTTGTGGTGTAGTATTATTTAGAGCTATGTTGCAGTATACCTTTGTACTGTAGTGTCAATTAGGAATGCGTCCTGTTAAGGTCAAATTTGAGTGGCAGGCTTCAGCCTGAACCTTGCATCAAGAACAAAATATACATTAGGATTTTACCACATGGAGGAACTGCAGTCAGAAAGTACAAAGTAATAAAGATTTAGAAGATATTGTTTGGGAAAAATATTAATCAGCAATATATCACTATATTATTTCTTAGGCTATTGCTTTATGGGGTTAAGTTAATGTAAACAAGTTTTATGCCACATTAGTTAGTTGAAGATGAGGACAAAGAAAAGTCAAAGCAATGAGAGAGGTGGGATGAGAAGAGATACTATGGAAGATGAGGATCTGTGCACTTGCAAAAGCAACATGGGACAGAAGACAGCTTATGAAACTTTGGAGAAAGGGAAACATTGTTAGAAGCCTTGGAGTGTACACGGTGGATGGAGAGCCACAGGGGTAGCCAACAGGTTGCACTAGACTAAAATGAAGGATAGTCTATGAACAAAGACTGAGTGATGCTGCTGCTCACAAAGGGGCTGATTACGTCATCAGTGGGACCGCCACCAGCAGGCCTTTGGTGGAGGCCCCACTGACAAACAATCCTTCAGTCCGCCCAACGCATTATGATGCAGGCAGTCTGACCTAAATCATCGGGGTGAAGACCACCGCCTCCGACAGGATCGGTCGGACTCATATCCCTGAAATGGGGGCGGTGCCTCTGTCAGTCCCAACGCCATGACAAGGCTATGAAAAGGCTGTTGGTAAGGTACTTTGGGGGTCCCAAACAGGGCCCCTGTCCCTAGTGGGACACTGCATAGTGGCCCTGGAGCCGTACATCCATGAATGGATGTGCACAAAGTGCTTTCTAACACTGGCTTGTGCAGCAGCCCTTTTCCTGGCCTGCAACACTAGCCGCAGTTTAGAGAGAACTTTTCTGATCGCCACCATGGCGGTCAAATCGCAATCGGGTGGTCGGACAGCCACCTGCCTGTCGGGCCGTTGCTGGACCGCTGTGACAGCGGGTGACAGTCCCATTGCCCGGCATCGTAATGATGCCCATAGTGGTTTTTTAAACATTCTAATTGACACATACGTAGGAAATGACCAGTCTGTGTAGTATGTTTGCCACCATCACTCCAAGAGTGTTAAGCATATTCTACAGGGTGCTGGTCACTGACACCCTGGACAGCAGGCACCAGGACTCATTAAGCAGCAAATTCTCAAACTTGCATACTGATCTTTATCCGGCCAAGGCATTACACAACACCACACATATGCTCATAGGGTATGGCTGCGTCACAGCAGCAATTGTTTTTGTAAATTTCTGGTATTCTGTGGAGCACGCCGTCTAATGTAGTAAGTAGGACACCTCTGACTTTGCTTATTCCGTGGCAGAATTAGAGATAATGGGATTTTTTTAACAGAAGGAATGTGCTTCTCTTTGCAGTGTTTGACACGAGGGATACTTGCCAGTAATGTGGGGTAAAATAGGAACCCCTTTTACTGTACATGTAACAAAACAAAAGGGCTGTGCTAGCCAAAGGTAGATCCACCCAACTAAAAAAAAAACAAGTGTGCTATGGAGCAACAGTATAGGAGGGGGTGACACTTTTCTAGCAAATGTATGTGTGGGTGCATTTATCAGTATGGAATAAATAGATCTATGGGTGCATGACATGTTCCTTCACTGGAGGAACACAAACAAAAGAATAGTTTAGGTGTGCTTTTTAAGAATTCCACGTTTCAATAAAAATGTCACTGCGCATTGCTATTATTATATACTTTGTAAATCTGTGCCACAATGAGCAGTGTGTCACATTTTTAAGCACAGTGAGGGAAGATAATAGTGGCAAATAGATTCTCTTCTGCTATATTCTGTGTTTCAATATTGAGACACCCGAAAGTCCCTGGTTGAAATGACGCATAAATATCCAAAATTTGATAAATGCTGAGTACAGGGTATAAATGTATGTATGATAAATGAATAGAAAGTTGGGCTAGTTACCCTGTTAAACATTGATGTATATACATTTGGACCAGGCTGGTCCTGATGAAAGCTGCACGACCTTATTGGCAAGTACAAACCACTGAAAAATGTTGACCCAAATATTTAGGAGCCATACATACTCCAATGACGTCCGGTTTTGTTCTATTTAATCTGCCTAAGGTGCCAAATACCTGGAAAATAAAGCACTTTTTGCGGGCATTTTAATTTGTTCCTGGTCCTTAGATGGACTTTAAAAATATATATTTTTATTGTCAGCAAGGGAACAGCGTTTCAAATTATCTTTAAGCAAACAAAAAACAGAACCACATTAGAGGTAAATCGTGACGCATATATAGACATTCCTGAGACAGTACAGTACCAACAATATCTTAAATAATAATTACAATAAACTTGAATCTATATTTCTACTTCTGGGAGGATTCTTTTCAGATTATACATTGCACGTTCACTCCATCTGATCCATTATCTTTGTGCATCTAATGCCAAATGCCCCCATATAGCCTCCAATTTAATCAAGAAGCGAGTTCTTCTTGCCCTGGCTAAAGCTTTCTCCATTTCGTAGGTTTCTCTTACTATGACCCACCATTCACCTGCAGTAGGAGGTTTAGAGGCAATCCAAGCCCTGGCAATAGTAAGTCGAGCAGCAACTAGTAAAATTGTAATAAGACCTTTCAGGCCTTGACTCTCTTCTTTGTAACCCAGCATATTTTCTATAACTGTAGGGGGGACATCTACCCCTAGTTATTTTCTCATCACCTGACCTATCTTCTGTCTGAAGGGTTCTAGCTCTGGGCAAGTAGAAAACATGTGTGCTAAGCCTGCAGCATATATTCCACATTTGGGGCATTTTTTCTGATCTCCTCTTTGACCCTCCTGAGCCCAACTAGCAATCTTCTCTGGAGTGTAGTAAAGCATACAAATTGTGCGGAATTGCTATAGTCTTAAGTTAACAGAGTGAATTGACCCCTCTATATTTCCTAGTGCCTGAGTGCTGGTTGTCGGAATAACATTTATCCCCAAGATCTTAGTCCATCATGCCGCAAGCTTTTCACACCCACTCTGCCTAAAATTACTAAGACACTGATACATACATAGTATTAATTATTGATTTCGATTTTTCCGCATATAGACAGTCCCATATCTCTTACCTAAGCAGTTAAGGCTAGATGTTTCACAAAGTAGTCCCTGATTTGAAGATACTTAAAAAACATTCTCCTGGAAGATTGTAGAGAAGCTGCAGGTTCTCAAATCTGCTGAAGCCCTTACAGTCATACAGATCGCCCAGGTGTTGTATCCCATGGCTAGCCCAGAACCTACTAACAGTGTCCTGAAATACCGCCGGTAGCATGGGGTTACCACATAGTGGGAGCTTGTTGTGAAAGAGCGACAGTACTTTTAGCAGACATAGCACGCCATATATCCACACTATCTGATAGTCTTAAACCTAACCCTTTTAAAATAGTTGGGGTTGTTAGTTTTATGTAGAAACATTCGACATTCGGAACAGCAACTGGTGAGAAAAGTTTTGATTTTCGGGATCTAGAAGGCTTCACAAATGTCCCGCAAACGCTGCCCAAAAATACATTTTCAAATCCGGAAAACCAAGCTTCCTCTGATTATAAGGGAGTTTCAGTAAATCTATTGCCCGTCAAGCTTTTTTGTACCCCCCAAATAAAGCTGCCTAACACGCCTTCTAACTTCCTAAAGAAAACATTAGAGACAAGGAGAGGAATTGACCACAATAAATGTAAAAACTTAGGGAGTATCTTAATTTTTGTGCCAACTCTTCAGTCATTTAGCTGTTGCCTCTAATAGGTGCTCATAATTCAGCATAGGTATACGCTCAATCTGCGCTGAAATACTCACTCCAAGGTATGTGGCTACTGAGCACACGCCCGCTATGGGTCTGTCAGGCTAGAAGTTAAGAATCACTTGTGTCTTTAACCTTCAACTTTTTGGGATCCTGCCTCTGGAGCTGATATGCTGTATAACCACCCCCATAGGTGAGACTATAAGGCTCTTACACGCTTTATAAAACTCAGCAGGTATAGAATCCTCCCCTGCAGTCTTCCCAGAGGGAAGAGACAATACTGCCTCAATTATATCGTCACGCAAGATTTCCTCCTCCCGTAAAGCCAGATCTTCCTTACTCAGGACAGGTAGGCAGCAACCTCGGAGGTACTGCTGTAGATCACCCTTCTCTGTTACTGTAGGTTGTGCATATAGTTTCTGCTAATACCTGGAGAATTGATCCACAATTGCCAGCCGACATCTATGTACAATATAATTTGTCCATTTTATGGCCTTTATCCGAGTTGTAGATCTGTTGTCTGCTACTTGATGAGCAAGCACCTTCCCGATTTGCTCCCCATATTCATACTGTGAAGCCTTGTGCCTATTACATTTCACAGCAATTGTCTCTCTTAATGACCGACTCATAGCTGCCCTTGCATCTACCAAAGAGATATACAATTGGTCTTGGTCACCAGCTCTTCGTTGAGAGATGGACCTCCTACGTTATATCGAAGTGCTTCTCCCAAGATAGGGATTGAGCCCACCTAGTTGTGACAACTACACAGGGTGAGGACTCTATGATAAAACATTCCACATAGAAATATGTGGGTGGGAGTCCACATAAAAGAACAGGAGTGTCTCCCCAAGATGTATAGAAGACAGAATTTAGGAGGATCCCTCTCCTGTGGTGCTGATTTATGAATATAAGGGGAACTGAGGTATCCCCTTCGCCCCTATATAATGTCCTCTCTCCCTCTGTTTTATTAAGTTTGACACAATGTTTTACCTCATACCTCAATGTTTGATTGCAAAGAATCCAGTCAGAAGTGGCATAGAATGTTAGATTTGATGGTACAGTGAGTTTGATTCACAAACCAGTGTGTACCTGTGTTTTTGGCTAAATCAAACAAATAGCCTTTTTACAAAACTGTGTTAATCCCAAATGTGAATAAATCTACACCCAAGCAAGTTCATAATCCTCAAGATGTAGACTTACTAAACTTTGTGAGAATTGTCCTATTGAGGGCTAGCAAATAAAAACAAGAATGATGTGCTTGTTTTTATGATCTGTCATATTAACCTGGGCATGGGCCCTCTCTACCATTGGTGGACCAAGATTGCATTATGTAACCCTACATCAACAGCTGCGACCATTGTAGCATTTACATTTTCATTGTGTCCTCAGTGGCATTACATACTCGTGAGGAATTTGGCAGTACTTGGAACAAAAACATTGACTTGATGAGAAGAACTAGGAAGAGGGACATAGGAAGATCAGCAAATGGAGACACGATTTGGATAAGAAAGAACAGTCACAACACGCACACCAACTGGGAGCCTGACAGTGTAAATGGACATATCATGATTGCAGGTGAGGAAGCGTTCATGAGCAAAAGAGGAACAAAGCTGCCAAGTTCAAGATATGTCATCAAGCACCACTTATATAGCTGCGTATGTCCTGCAATTGTTGCATTTTCAGGCATATTAGAAAATTCAATCAAATATGCTATTAAAAAAGATAGATTGGGATTCAGAGTGCGCGACATGCGGTTGGGGTATTTCTGCTTCGCTTCCAGAAAACAGATCGCGCTCAACAATGTATTCATAAAGATCACATCCAATAGTTAGAAACATTTTTTCTTTACTTGTCAGCAATTAAACAACTATTACATAGCTATTCACATGTTCCCATGACTATTCATGTTTTGACCCACAAGATGCCAGTTAGTATTTTTCACCTAGCTTATATGTTTGATGTCTCACACACAACTACATTAACAGTCGAGGTTTTAGTTAGTCTAAGTGGTGCTTAAGCATCACTGATATAACTGCTGCTTTTGTTGTACAGGAAGGGAGCATATGGCAATAAGTTCCAATGCACTTCTCTTTTTGGAGCTCTGCAGAATTTAGAATTGCTGCAACTTTTCTTGTACTCACCTCTGGGACAGATCTAGATCAGCTTTATGTACTGCTTTATCTATCCAAGATTGTGTTTAAGTCTCTTTTGCTGCTACTGCTCATGTGCTGCGTGACGACTTCACAGTTTAATATCACCTGTATTTTGGCAGCTCTTAGTTGTCCTTTATATTCTGCAATCTACTTTTTCAGGAGCTTTTCACGTCTATGTTCTCTTGTATGTATTTGCAGTTCTACCCTCTTCCTGGTCTCATATTTATTTCATGTTCATTACATCTTTACCAATTCTGGTGTCTTAGTAGTGCGATTTATGCCTCTCAGTTTTAAAGAATATCTGATTGCTTTCTGTGTTAGTTATTTCAAGATTTAATAGCTCTGTTATATTTGTCCCCTGTTTCAGAGTTTTTGCTTAATGTTTCCTTTCAGCATCTTTAGAAGGATGTCTCTGTACTTGAAAGGGTGATTGCATTGTGTGAAATAGTCTTTGTCAAGTGGTACCAGGAACAGTATGCAACAGGATCGGAAATGTATTTAGAGATTCCTTCTGTCCTCAAAGTAACACAGTCTTGGGCAAATCTGGAGGATGAATGATTGATGATGATGAATACATTTAAATGTGCAATTTAAGTCAAACATCTCTAGACACTAGGAACCTTACTGTCTGAAACAGTGCACTGAGACAGATAGGAGAACTTATGCATCAACCAGGAGGTTACTGAAAAAAATGAAAATTGAGGCGATTCAAGATGCATGCAGTCTAACAAGAGAGGTCACTGAATCCCATACTAGATAAATGATAAAGCAAGAGACCTGAAAGCCCCTTGCTGGTAGATCTCAGGTCTCTTGACGTCTGTAATTTTAACAGTGTATTCAATGAAGAAACATGACCTTTGTAAAAGACCCAGTTGTTGAGTAAAGAGACGTTTACATTTAAATTACTTTGTGAGAGTAAACCCATGAAAATCCCTTTTGGAAGTAGAAATATGATCTATGTCGCAGACTCACTAGTATAACTCGAAAGTTCAGTGCTCTCTTAATCTTCTGGGTCAATGTTTTCACACCCGAAGTACAGTGAGTTGATGTTCTCCAAGAAAGACTCAACAAGAATACTTATCTCTATTGACAATTAGAATGGGGAGAAAGTGACACGTTTTCCTCAGGCTACACAAGTGATAGAAAATATATTTAGTTCAGTACTCTATCAAGGAGTGCATTGAGAAGATAATCTGACATGGTCAAGGGGTGTTTTTTTTATACTTGTTGAAGTTGTGAGGTACTGGTGAAGATCTTTGCAGTTTTGCTTGATAGTTTGTTACAATAGCAACACAATTATGAAAAAAATTCTTTGTCAGTTATAATTGTTCCTTCACAGCTCTCTTTAAAGTGCAGATAGTCATCTATGAGCAATCCGGTCCCTTTCAGTAATGTTTTATTAACCTCCAATTCTTCTCAGTGTGTGGAAGTGCAAGAATCAGTTCCCATGCACAATGCTTTTTTTAAAGCAAAGAAAGTGACAGAGAATTCAGAATGGGGATTTTTTTAGCACAGTATGCACCAAAACAAGAAAAGCCTGAACAATTTAGAGCAACTGGCAAATATAGATCTTATTTGAAAGTGAATAACAGGACTGGTTCAGTCAAGCAATCACTTGAGGTGATTCAGGGACGTGTTTTCTCTACACCTTTATATGGAGCAGAATTGTCAAGGAGAACAGTACTCACAGATAGCAGAGATTCACAGGAGCAGAGTGATGCGTAATTCCCAACTCCCAACTGAGAATCCAACCCAGCCCTCAAACAGTAATTGAGATCTAAGTGATTTCCCAGGGGGGAAGGGGAAAGGGATAGAGAAGAGACTACCTTCTCTAGATCTTCTTGGGCTCTTAGCTACCTCGCTCCATTCTGTTCTTTTTGTCTGACTGGAATATTTGAGTGTTGATGAGCTGTAACAAATAATACTAATTAACACTCTCCACACTTTCCCTATCTATTACCTGTTCCCACAACCCTCCTGTCTGTTACTCTTCTTACCCTCTACACTAAGGTTGATTGCACCTCTTCTTATGATGTACAATGTAAAAGGCACTTTTGCTTAGGTGTTCTTATACCTTACTGTATTTTATGATCTCTTTCACAGCTATTCTTATTATCAATTAATTACACCTTTTCACCAATGCAATAGTTCTTCTATAATGTGTGTGGTGTGTGGTGGGTGTGTGGTGTTGTGTGGCTCACTGGTTAGAGGCGGCAGACCCGGAAGCAGGAGTCGGCCTGGGACCAGGGTTCAATTCCCGACGCAGCAGGGTCGTGGACCAGGGTCAGCGGACTCGATAATTCTCACCTCGGTGCCTACTCTAACCAGGGGTCCCACTCGGCAACTCTGGGCATTAGCTTGCCTAATCTCCACAATGGCCCCATCAATGCCGGGGATGCCTGGCTCCACCTTGGGGACTCCCAGTAGGGACCATCCCACAGGGAAAGCCAGGACGGGTTCCCCAGCGGTATACCGCGCCAGGATACTCCGGTAGTAATTGTGCGCGTTACAAAACAGCATATAACATATACTAATATAATAAAGAGAGAGCCCAAACCTTTGAGGCGGGTAATCTCAGGAACCGCAGCACCAATCACAACACCCAATACAGCGTTGGAAAGGGCAGTTGCAGCAGAAGGACATAGGCTATGCAGACGCCCACCATATACATTTAAAAGGTAAAAGAACCGTGCCAGCAAAGTAGTCCCTTGTGGGCATGTCTGCGTTGTGCTGTCGGCGTGACAAAAGCTGGGGCGTGTGGTACGTTCCGCCCTTCATGCCATGTTCCATATCGTGTGCTGTGGGCGTGTGCAAGGCGTGGGGTTGTGGAAAAAAAGGCGAGTGTTGTGCCCAATATTTCATTGTTTTTTCTTCCCAGGTTTTGTACATTCCAGCTCCGAGTGTGCTTGCCCCGCGCTCCCAGTGACATGTACCTGCTTTACTGTATGGAGGTCAGGCATGGCGCTATTCCCAAGGGCCGGAAGGAGCGCAGGAAATGTAATCTTGCCTTATCTTCCGGTGACGCCTGAAGCGCACACTGGAGATTTTCCACTTCTGTTGCGCACAGGCCTCGCGCCACACACATCCGGCCACAAGGGCCGCCTCTACGAAAATAGCAAGAAAGGGACTATCCCTCCCCCGGGAATATGTGATGATATTCCGCAAACCAACATCCCGCATACCATCACTCCGCAATTTTTATAACGCGGGACTATTACTCCGCAAAGACATCATTTCTAAAACTTTTACAACGCATATGACTTTATCACGCATGCCATTATAACGCAAATGCATGTGTGGTAAAGTCATATACATTGTAAAAGTACATTATTAAAACATCAAATATATGTTTGTATATATGTGTATTTATATATATATATTAGCTGCCCACCCCGACGTGGTCCGGGGATGAAATAGAATCTCTGCAATGGTTGTAATAGGCAAGGCAAATGTATTTCAAAACTTGCCTGTGCGTCCGCTCAGAAGCCCTCATTCGGTACCGTTGAAGGTGAGCGTGTGCCCTTCTGTTTGTTGTCTTTGCCGCAATATGCGAATGTGTGTGTCCACTCCAGGTGACGCGGCAGCCCCGAACGAGTTTGTCCGCTGTAGCGCCACTTAGACGCAGCACATGACGTCAACAGCCAACAATGCCAAATGCAACTCTCGCGTCTAATGGCAAATCCAACTTCCGCTTCTCGCAAGCGGTGGAATCCATGTTTGTTTTGAGGAATGCAGCGCCCATCACTGTATGCACACTCCCCCCCCCATCGCTCTATGCACACGCCCCCAGCACAACGCTTCTCGCAAGCGGTATCATTGAGCAGGGTTGGGTTTTGACGAATGCTGCGCCCATCGCAAGCAGTATAATTCAGCAGGGTTGGCTTTTGGCAGGGTTGAGTTTTGAGGAATGGCGCGCCCATCGCAAGCGGTATAATTCAGCAGGGTTGGGTTTTGACGAATGCCGCGCCCATCGCTCTATGCACACGCCCCCAGCACAACGCACACAACGGACTACTTTTTCCAAACGTTCTTTTTCCCTTCTAATGTATATGTTGGGCTGGTGTATAGCATATGTCCATCTGCTGATACTCTCCTTTCCAACGCTGTATTGGGTGTTCCGGAGCTTACCCGCCTCAAAGGTTTGGGCTCTCTCTTTATAATATTAGTATGGATATGGATATAAGTTACGACGTTTAGAGACCAGATATATATTAGAATTGGACACTAAACATCCTAAGGGTCTCAACACTTGTGAAGATTTGCACACATACCTATAATTGATTAGGGCATTGTGAAGAAGCAACCCTTACCTCCCCGGGGCGGCGACCGAGTGTGGGCTCCCTGGCCTCCGGAACCGCGCATGCAGCATCTCCGCCAACCAGGGCTACTCCTCTCTCTTTCTCCCTACAGGGGCCAGCAGCAACAGCTGTACGCAGCGGACCGGAAGCGACCTCTCGTGACCCCGGAAGTGAGGCGATTCAGGAAAGACCGGAAGTGTCCGCACCCGACCCCGGAAGTAATCACCCAGGTTCCCGTCCGGAAGATAGAAAAGCCGACAAGCAGGGAGACGAGAGGTTCCCAGGAGTTAGCAGTCAGCGAAGAACCAGCAGCGGAGAGCGGAGGAGAGAGGAAGACCCGAGACGCGGAAGAGGAGGAGGACGTTTGGTGCGAAGATTGGTGGCAACCTCAGGAGGATGGCTGGAGAGCGGCCGTAACTCGGAAGAGAGTTACGGCGGGGCACGTGAGTACCTTGTCATCTTTCTCCGTGTTTCCCCTGTAGATTAGTGTAAATACTGTATATAGAGGCACGATCAGCATCTCACTGTAAAATAGTCGTACCACTGGCACTATGTATAGTACCGGACACCATTTCCCCACAAGCAGCAGCCTCTCCCCGTTACCCATCTTAGCTTCCCTTCTCCACCTACCCCTACCGTCCCTTCCTCACGCTCGCTTTCACTCCCTCACTCCCCGGTGTGGGTGGAAGTACTCCTAAGTCCGTTTTGCTCAGGACTAATCGCCCTGTACTTTTTCTCTTCCCGTATACCTCCGAGGGACACACCGTTACCTATTCCCCGAGAAGACGACCTCAGCCCAGCAGCGGACATCCTACAAGACGACCCCCTCGCCGGACTCACACCACGACGACCCCAGCCTGCATATCCAACCGGGACTCAACACCCAGCACATGTACTACAAGGACCTTGTTTCTGTAAACTTAATAAATCCTCGCTGATCATAGCGCACTTCATCCGGCCTCCGCGCATGTTATTCCGGTCCGCCCATACCCCTACTCCACAGTTGGTGTCAGAAGTGGGATATCCCGGAAGCATGGAGGCCGCAGTCAAACAGCTGGCGGAAGGCCAAGAACTTCTAGGGAAATTGATGGAACGATTCCTCAAGACAGCGGAAGATGATCGTGGACAGCTGCACGACGTCCTGAAGGGTCAGGGCACAGCACAGGACCAAGCCCTTGAGAAGCTTACTACCGTCATGGGGCAACAAAGACCAATGGCCTCTCTACCCTCCGTGGTCTTACAGAAATATGTGGCAGGTGAAGATCCCGATTTCTTCTTTACGAATTTCGAACGCCTGGCTCAGGCCGCCGCCTGGCCTCCCGACCGATGGGGCCACTACCTAGATCCTCTTTTGACGGGGGAACTACAAGCAGCCTACCAACAAGCCAACATACAGGGACAAACCCCCTATCCCGATATAAAGGCTTGCATCCTGGAGCGTCTAGGGAGCGACGACCAAACATACAGGGTTCGACTACGTCAGGCATGGGAAGGGCCCCAGGAAACTTCCCGGGACTTGTCATTTCGTATCCAGGACTTGGCTAATAGATGGTTGAAACCCGCCACAGCCAGCAAGGAAGAGATTCTATCCAAGATCTACCTGGAACAGTACCTAGCGTCATTACACCCGGCCACACAGAAATGGGTACGCCAACACGCTCGATTGACCGTGGACAGTGCAGTGGAGATTGCCAGCGCCTATAGTAGAGCACAAGAGTCCCAGCGTGTTAAGGATGAACACCCGTCACGTATACCACATGGCAGCCATCTCCGGCCACAAAGGCCCCCTCCTGTGGCCAGAAAACCGGATCCTGTTCCCTTGATGCCCTATCCTGTCATGTCCCGGCCACCACAACCTGGTTCACAGTGCTACCATTGCGGTGGGTATGGACACATAGCCCGCATATGCCCCCAGAAGGAGGAACCCATGGATATAGGACTGACTAAGAACTATGTTTGTCTCACTATGGAAACAACCCCTCCACCGTTCGGCTGTCCCGTTAAGATTGGTGGACACCGAATGATGGCGCTTGCCGACACGGGGTGTCGACACAGCGTTCTGCGACCTCAGGAACTGCCCCACCCCGTTGGACCCGTGACAGGTACCGTGGCCATTAAATGTGTCCACGGCGATACTAAGAGCTACCCCACAGCAAGAGTGTGTGTGCAACACCCCACTGATAAAGGAAGCCTGCTAACGGTTGGTCTGGTACCTAATCTTCCCGAACTAGCTATTCTAGGTAGCGACTACAGTGGCCTTTCCCACCTCCTTCAAGATACAACAGACTCCCTGAAGAGATGGTGGACGGAAGCCCCTTTTTCCCATGACTCTCCTTCTTCGGACTTCTCCTCCAAACCACTCAAATCCAAAACCCAAAAGAAAAGGGAAAAAAGAGACTTTACCCTGGCTTGCCCCGCTCAGGTGGACGCACATCCGTGGAAATCGGATAGGGAATTCCGCGCAGCTCAACAAGAAGATCCTGTGTTACATGACGCCTGGGGTCGTGCCCTCCCCAATGAAGATCCGTTACAAGTAGGTCCCTACTTCTTCATAAAGAACGGACTCCTGTACAGGAAGGGAGGGCCGCAGACAATACCCCAGTTGGTTATCCCTGGACTGTTTAAGGATAAGGTACTGTTTTTGGCCCACAGTCACTTACTCGGAGGACATTTCAATGATGAAAAGACTGGACAAACGATCCTGGAGAAATTGTATTGGCCTGGAGTATTCGCACAAATTAAAAGATATTGCCGGGAGTGCCCGGTGTGCCAGAAAACCAGCCGGTATCGTCCCCCGAGGGTACCACTCCAACCCCTCCCTCTCATAGATGTTCCCTTTACTAGAGTAGGGATGGACCTTATAGGCCCCATGTTACCCTCCAGGAGCGGATGTAGGTACGCTCTGGTATTAGTAGACTACGCCACCAGATTCCCGGAAGCTGTGCCCCTGCGACAACCCACCACCCAGAACATAGGCAAAACCCTCATTTCCATCTTCTTTAGGGTGGGTTTTCCCCGCGAGATATTGACCAATCAAGGGACGCCCTTTGTCTCATCCCTCATGCGCCAAGTATGTTCTTCCAATCTGGGTATCAAGCAAATAAGAACCCCCGCTTACCATCCCCAGACCGACGGGTTGGTGGAGCGTTATAACGCTACCTTGAAAACCACCCTCAAAAAGCTATTAGGCCTTGAGAGGAAAAGGTGGGAGGAGATGCTTCCTCTTGCCCTTTTTGCCATCCGCTGTAAGGTACAAAGCAGCACTGGTTATTCACCCTACGAACTATTATACGGATGAGCCCCCCGGACTCTCTTAGACATGGCTCGGGAAGCTTGAGAAGCCGATCCAGATCGAACTCGACCTCTACCCGAATATGTAGACAGCCTCAAGACCCACTTAGGTGAGATTAGAGAGATTTTGAGGCAGAACCTGTTGGCCGCCCAAAACACCCAGAAACACCAGTACAACAAAGGAACCAAAGCCCGATCCTTTGTTCCCCGAGGCCTCGTGTTACTACTCCTGCCGTCTGCTGACCATAAGCTGCTAGGGCAGTGACAGGTCCCGTTCCCCGTCCAAAGACAAGTGACTCCTGTCACCTATGAAATTGAAACAGACGCCAGCAGAGGGGTCACCCAAATCTACCATGTTAACCTCCTAAAAAAATGGGAGGGACCCCGTCCCGTCCTCTCCGGGAGTCAATCCCTTCCTTTTGAGGGATGCTTTGACCCAGACCTGCCTGAAAGCAACAAACAGGACCTCCAACGATCCATGTCCTCTTTGCAAGCAGTGTTTTCCTCCTTACCAGGACACACCACCGTGGTGGAACATACCATCCAGACAGAACCTGGAAAGACGGTAAGACAACGACCATACCGAATCCCTGAAGCACGTAGAGCCGTCATTAAAGAGGAAACGAACCAGATGTTAAAAATGGGCATAATAGAACCCTCCAGCAGCAGTTGGAATTCACCCATCGTCTTGGTTCCTAAGCCCGATGGCTCTACTAGATTCTGCATCGATTTCAGAGAGGTGAATAAAATCTCTGCATTCGACTCCTATCCCCTACCCCGTGTAGACGAGATGGTGGAGCGCATAGGCAAGGCTAAGTACATAAGCACCCTTGACCTGTGCAAGGGCTATTGGCAGATCCCGTTAAAAGAAGCAGACAAACAAAAGACCACATTCTCAACCCCCGAGGGTTTGTTCCAGTTTAAAGTAATGCCCTTCGGGCTCCACGGAGCCCCGGCTACATTCCAGAGGGCTATGAACCTGGTCTTACAACCCCATTCCCAATACCCCGGGGCTTACCTAGACGACATCGTCATATATAGTGATACTTGGGAACAGCACCTATACCATTTACAGTCTGTTGTCTCCTCCCTTGGTAAATATGGCTTCACCATCAACCCCTCCAAGACCACGTTAGCGGCACAGAGTGTGAGGTACCTAGGATACTTGTTGGGAGAAGGGCACATCCGTCCTCAGGACAACAAGGTCAAGACCATCCAAGCCATTCCCTTCCCACAGACACGGAAAGAACTCCGTGCCTTTCCTTTGTTGGGCTATTACAGGAGATTTATCCCCAACTTTTCCCAAACAGCGGCCCCACTGACCGATCTACTAAAGAAAACCGCAAAAACAGAAGAGATACTAAAACAACCGTCTCCCTTGCTGTTACACGCATTTAACCTACTCAAGCATTCCCTGGTTTCTGAGCCTGTATTAATCAGTCCCGATTATACCCAGCCTTTCATCCTACAGACCGACGCGTCCGATCAGGTTTGGGGGCTGTCCTGTCACAAAAGGATTCAGAGGGGGCAGAAAAACCAATCCTTTACCTCAGTAGGAAGCTCTTCCCACGTGAATTGAACTATGCAGTAGTCGAAAAGGAGGTACTGGCTATTAAATGGGCAGTAGAAAGCCTCCGGTATTATCTGGAGGGACGGGAGTTTCTCTTATACACCGATCACGCCCCGCTAGAATGGATGGCACGCAACAGAGGCCACATCGACCGAGTACTCCGGTGGTTCCTCTCTCTGCAACCCTTTTGATTCAGAACATTACACCGGAAAGGGCTAGATCAGGGTAATGCGGACTACCTCTCCCGTTATCCGCCTCCTACAACCCCTACAAGAAAGACTGCTAGGGAAAGGGGATGTGAAGAAGCAACCCTAACCTCCCCGGGCTGCGACCGAGTGTGGGCTCCCTGGCCCCCGGAACCGCGCATGCAGCATCTCCGCCAACCAGGGCTACTCCTCTCTCTTTCTCCCTACAGGGGCTGGCAGCAACAGCGGTACGCAGCGGACCGGAAGCGACCTCTCGTGACCCCGGAAGTGAGGCGATTCAGGAAAGACCGGAAGTGTCCGCACCCGACCCCGGAAGTAATCACCCAGGTTCCTGTCCGGAAGATAGAAAAGCCGACAAGCAGGGAGACGAGAGGTTCCCAGCAGCGGACTCGTGGCAGGAGTTAGCAGTCAGCGAAGAACCAGCAGCGGAGAGCGCAGGAGAGAGGAAGACCCGAGACGAGGAAGAGGAGGAGGACGTTTGGTGCGAAGATTGGTGGCGACCTCAGGAGGTGGCTGGAGAGCGGCCGTAACTCGGAAGAGAGTTACGACGGGGCACGTGAGTACCTTGTCACCTTTCTCCATGTTTCCCCTGTAGATTAATGTAAATACTGTATATAGAGGCACGATCAGCATCTCACTGTAAAATAGTCGTACCACTGGCACTGTGTATAGTACCGGACACCATTTCCCCACAAGCAGCACCCTCTCCCCGTTACCCATCTTAGCTTCCCTTCTCCACCTACCCCTACCGTCCCTTCCTCACGCTCGCTTTCACTCCCTCACTCCCCAGTGTGGGTGGAAGTACTCCTAAGTCCGTTTTGCTCAGGGCTAATCGCCCTGTACTTTTTCTCTTCCCGTATACCTCCGAGGGACACACCGTTACCTATTCCCATAGAAGACAACCTCAGCCCAGCAGCGGACATCCTACAAGACGACCCCCTCGCCGGACTCACACCACGACGACCCCAGCCTGCATATCCAACCAGGACTCAACACCCAGCACATGTTCTACAAGGACCTTGTTTCTGTAAACTTAATAAATCCTCGCTGATCATAGTGCACTTCATCCGGCCTCCGCGCCTGTTATTCCGGTCCGCCCATACCCCTACTCCACAGGCATCTACTGTTTACATCTGTGCTATCCATTGCACATATCTAGCCGACTGATTTTTATCCAGTATTTTGGGCACATATTATTTTATTTATTTTATCTATGTAATTGTGTGTTTAATGGTTGGACATTGATCGGTGGGTTCACTATGTTGGTCTAATGATTTATGAAAATGTTATATTTGGGTCTACAAATGTCTTACGGATGCTGGGATTCAACTGTAATAAGAACTGAACCACTGACATCTGAGATACTAAAATTAGCAATATCTCATAACTTGTATATATTACACTTTTTGATATCATGTGTAAGTATAGGAGGATTTTAGGTAATTTATTGGAATTTTAGGTTGGAATGATTTTATATCAATTTTTATATGGTATATATTATTTAGTGGGAACCAATCTATTGACCTTTTCTTTATAATTACTGAGTTGTTCTTTCCTATAATCTCCTTTTGACCGTGTGGCAACCAGCACACAAGTCGATTATTAGAATTTGATCTTGTCTATATTTATATTATAGTTTTCTAACTAATAGCTGACTGTACTGACTATAATAATTAATATATATAGATTTATTTGCACTTTTTGCACATTAGATTGTCACATAGGGGGTCTCGATTGTTTATAACAATGGGGGCATTTTTCCTTTTTGCACTTAGTCACTTTATTACAGTATCAGTGAGAAAAAAGTGTGTGGAGCAGGGGTATTGTTTTCCTACATGATGTATAATAGGATAGACATATTCAACTATCCTCTAACAGGACATTTAATGACATTTCTAAACAAAGAAAGTAAATAATGTGTGTATTATACAGAAACATAGGTGCTGTTTAGGAGGATATTTGTCATTAACGGTTTGCCCCACCATGAAATAACTGATTTTACATGCATTTATGCTGCTATATTTGGAGTTTTTTAAAGAATTTTTAAAGAATTTATGCTGCTATTTACAGTATTGTTTTTGAAAAAATTCTAAAAGACTTTAAAATATGTTCTTGTATTTTAAAAGCATTTACGCTGTCATTGGGTGCCATGTATATAGTATGTTTTTTATTTCTATGCTGAAATATGTATCACCTTGCACTTTAAAAAGGAGACACTGCCGCCCATGCGCTGTTGACTGAACAAGGCCGGGTGTCTCCGGCCGAAACGCGTCATGGCGACAGGGTGGTAGCACAATAAAAGCACTTAAATCAATTTGGGTCTGCACTTGCCCTCTTCGCGCAATAGGAGGATCGAGGCAAGCGTACTGCAATATATATATATATGTATATACACATTTTTTAAATTTAATTAAAACATTTATTCTTTTGAATTGCATTATTTATATTATTTGTATTTATTATTTTATTTTATTACCCTTTACACCCTAAAAACTAATCCCACCCTGCTCTCTTTAATACCCCTGCACCCCATAATCATAACCCACCCTTACTCCTTGAAATATCCCAACACCCTTAAACACTAACCCATCTTAACCCTATCAATATACCCTGTACCCCAAAACCCAAACCTATCCCTAAACCCTAAAAATACCCCCGTACCCCAAAAACCAAACATAGCCCTGAACCCTATAAATACCCCTGTACCTCAAACCCAAACCTACCCCTGAACCCTAAAAATACCCCTGTACCCCAAAATCCAAACCTAGCCCTGAACCCTAAAAATACCACTGTATCCCAAAACCCAAACCTACCCCTGAACCCTAAAATACCCCTGTACCCCAAAACCCAAACCTAGCCCTGAACCCTTAAAATACCCCTGTACCACAAAACCCAAACCTACCCCTGAACCCTAAAAATACCCCTGTACCCCAAAACCCAAACCTAGCCCTGAACACTAAATATAACCCTGTACCCCAATACCCAAACCTACCCCTGAACTCTAAAAATACCTCTGTACCCCAAAACCCAAACCTAGCCCTGAACCCTTAAAATACCCCTGTACCCCAAAACCCAAACCTACCCTCAAACCCTAAAAATTCCCGTATACCCCAAAACCCAAAATAGCCCTGAACCCTAAAAATACCCCTGTACCCCACGACCCATACCTATCCCTAAATCCTAAAACTACCGCTGTACCCCATAACCCAAAACTATATCTGAACCCTTAAAATACCCAAACACCCCAAAACATATACCTCAGTACCCCAAAACATATACCTCTATACCCATATTTACCTTATCCAAACATTAAAAAAACATGTTTTTACCATTCATACATTTACAACGAATTTCGGTGTAAATGTATGCGTGGTAAAAGCATAAAAAATATAATGCCATGCGTTATAATGGCATTGCGGAGTCATGGTACTTTCGTAATGAAAGTATGCGGAGTGATGGTATACGGGAAAAAAGTTGCAGAATAATGGGTGTTTACCCTCCCCCGGTAAGTACATTGGTGGCACGGCGGCCCACATCTTCAGCAACATAATCATATTCACCACCCATTTGAAAAATGCACAGGTCTCTCTCATTGATGGCCAGCACCGACATACACTTTTAGACGCACCTCCCACCACAAGTTCTAGAATTGCGAACTTTAGAGCTGGGTAGCTACGTTCGAATCTCAGCATCAGCTCAATATCCTGTGATTTCAGGCAAATCGCTTTGTCTCCCCGTGCCTACCACAAATGAATGTGTTCTTCTGTAATGTAAATTGTGCTCATGCCATGTTGTCGAGTTCGCGCTATATAATATTGCAAGGAAAAATAAAGTAGGGAAACTCGAGTTCACACACTACTGAACGCGCCCTCTTAAATGCATCAGCAGTGCACTGGGAATCGGAGCATTTCACAGGCCTGTCACAGATAATAAATGCTATCAAAACAAAATCCTACAAAACAATATACTACTGGCCGGCAGCAATTCATACCCGGACAACGTCGGGAAGGGCTGCTAGTTTTGGTTATAAAGACACTCAAAGTCAAAGTTTATTTTCTCTCACAAAATAAATTTTTATAATTGTATTACTCTTTTCAGAGACTGCTGTACTTGCATGATACTTCAGTCCATCAATTCTACTTCTTCGAAACATGACCGCAGAATTCAGGTAATTGTTTCTGGATATTCTCTTCAGATTTTGATTGTCTGAGGCTTCTTTAGTTTGAAATAGTTTGTAACAGGAATCTCACATAATCGTACGCTAAGAGCAAAGACTTCAAAGATTTCCGCTCGATAAAACTAACTAACTGAGCCCACGCACTCGAGAGACACTAGACTATTGCCACAACAACTATGGGCATACATGAAAACACTACACTATCAACTATCTGACTGAGTCGCGGAAGCGTGATTACAAGAACACTATCGCTGAGGAGTCCGAGGTGAAGTGTTAGGCTCAGAACATTATGCGCACACTTCACTGCTCTCCGTAAAACTCATGTGATATCTCGGAATTAACAAGCATTGACAAAGCCAATAAGTCTCACCTTTGGGACTTTATAAGTGTTTAGTTATCCAGCACAATATCCTTGGTGCAACAACATCAAGTGTTGCATGGCTACACAGTTATAAGGTCCGAGAGGTGAGGCCTATTGGCTATGCCAATGCTTGTCTGACTATATGCTCTGCCAATTTTCTGCAGAGTGCCCATAGCGATAGTTACATATGACCTAGTTATAGTTGTTTTTGTAATAGAAAAGTGTGTAAAAGTAGGTACAAAGATGTTGAAATTACAGCGACAAAGGAAAAGAAAATACAGTGTATATGTGTCTGTGACTGTAAAGGGATGGGGAAGTGGAAGAGACGAAAACAAGTACATCCTAGGAAACAGTGACAAGACAGTGATTGAGAGGAGTGAGAAAGTGTGATCTGTGCTGATGGTGGGATCATCCCACCTAAAGCAGTGGCTTGAGTTGTCATGAGAATGTGCGAACACATGTCCTATTAACCAGCGGCGACCTTTTTGAACCAGGTCTGTTATAAAAGCGGGTACATATTGTGTACCTTTCACAAATCACACACACTGGAATTTCTCTGATCCTAAAAGGAACCTAAATGCTGACATTAATGAACGGCGCACCAAGTCCCGGAAGAAATAACGAACCGTAAGGTTTAAAGGGCGCAATGAGCAAAACGCTTCCTTATCTCCTGCGCTGCATGCTTCGTTGGATAGCATTTGGTTGCCCCGGCGACGGCGTGGCTTCAACGCATCACTGAGCTAGTGTAAATTACTCAGCAACGGACCCAAGCAAGAAAATATAGCCCACAGACGCTGGGAGACAGCGGTCAGATACAGGCTGCGAGGAGACTGTAGCGTAAAACTAACACACCTCCCTTGCAAGACCAGGCTGTTACCGGCAAGCGGCTGCCTGTTCTAATTGTGTTTTTTTCAAATCGGAGGCAGTCTCTGCACAGACTGGATTGGACTGCATCCTTCCTTTCCTTTTTAGCCAGACAGGAACAGGAATCTTGAGGATCAACTTGCATCAGTGAAATGTAAACTGTGTAGTTTAAGTTGCCTGAATTGTAGGGCCAAAACAGCAGATTGTTTTTAGTTTCGAAACTCCTTGGTTGATCAAGAAATAATTAAATGAATCCTTTTTTGTGCTTGTGGACAGTATGTTCTCATTCTACTGCAGGTGCAGGAATTCAACCTCGTTATTCCTAGATTTAAGGTGATACCCCGAATGTCTTTGAAGACTGGGAAGGCGAAAAAGGGAAAAGACCTTTCGTGTCTGGCTGATTTGAGAACCTAGGCTACTGAGAAGGAGTTGAACAAACACCGCTCCTGTGGAAATCTACAGAATTGTTGAAAGTGAAAAAAGTTCTTCATGTGTCGTATTGTAGGCAAAAGATTGTCTTTTTTGTATGATGTGCTGGGTCAGGTAGAGAGAGCCTTCTGCTAATTTTCGGAGAAGGAGGAGCATCTTTGAGCTAGCTCCATAGGTTTAAGCTATCAGACCCATTTCACGTGAGTACTTCTTAGGAAGTCAACACGTGCTGACACCTTTGGGATATGATATAGGGAGATAGGTAGGACCCTCTTCAGAATAGTGTAGGGAAAGATTTTGGATTCTTTAAATGAAAAGAGAACTTAATTCAGCTTCTATTCTTTGTTGCGTTTTGATTTTGGAATTCATCACCGTATGCCTCTTATGCCGAATGAGTTATATTCGTAGATCCAGCTCTGTATTGAGTTTTCTGTACCTATATACTTTAATACTAAGGTGTGATTATATTCAATTATTTTTGCCATTATAATAAATCCACAAAATTGGAATTTGGAGTCTCTGGTTCATTAAAGTATGACTACATTTGAAAGCATACTCTTGAATTGTTTTACTCCCCTCATCCACTTTTAGCAGGTTAATAAAAGACCATCTGCCTGAACTTGGTAGGGAATCGAATCAAAACATATGACTCAAGCGAGTTGCTATTTGTAGCTAAGGATGTTACTAAAAAGGGAAAGAGAGCTCACGAAGCATTGGTACAGCTGGCACGAAGGTATGAGGTGGATTTGACCAAGAAAAAACTGATGCAGGGAAGCTGTAGATTGAATTATACTGATCAAGACTTGGAGGAAAAGCGAACAACAGGATTAAAGGCACAAATTAGAGATTTGATCATAGCGATGCGACCATGCAGAGAATTAGATAAATGGAAAGAAAGGTGGTCCAAAAAGAAAAGTACCAAGAAAGTGATAGGAGATACTCTACCTCCAGGTGGAGAGATGGGAACAGCAGGAAATTTCCCTCTGAGAGAAGTACAGAATGGGGGTTATGTACATGTGCCATGGAGCAGGGGTGATTTGGCAGTTTTTACTAATGATTTTTTTTTTTCGATTTTTATGGATCGATTTGAATACCTTGTTAGATATTGTGGTTCCAGGTGATTTATGGACAGCATGTCAGGTTGCCGTTGATTGACCCGTTACAGAACCAGCTAAAGATGAGTTGAATCATGGTCCTTCACCCGAGGTAATGAAGAAATATGAATAAGTGATTACTTGGTTGCAATCTAAAGTTGCTCCTCATGAAGTGGTAGGGGAATGAATCAGGGGACGGTACCTCAACCTGGACAAGGAAGAGGAAGGGGTATAGATGCTGATATGGGAGGTGATTGGGTGGCAAATCAGAAGAAGGTCACTACCTGTCGTTATTTTCACAAAATCGGGCATTGGAAGCGTGAGAGCCGAATGAATCCAGCAAATCAACTGCAATATAAGGGATAGGGTCAGATGACAGAAGGTTTGAGCACTGTAACAAGACCAAGGTCCATGAATGGGGGAGGTTGTGAGTCACAAATGCTGATTCCTCAGCCTCCGAGAATACCCACAAGTAATCAGGTGTGCTATCAGAGGCCTGTTTTTGAAATACAAGACAGATTTTCCCAAGTTCAAGGTCCTCATGAGTATCAGAGGGGGGTGCAGGGAGAGTGCACTTTGGGTGCTGCCTTGGAAGTAGATCAAAATGGACCATTTGTAGATGCAGAGGTGAATGGACACCTTTCTATTAGATACCGGAGATGCACACTCCACAGTAAGGACAGAAGTGGTCCCAAATGTATCTCTTTCAGGCAATTGAATCAAGTGGTGGGAGTTACCAATCTGAGAATGATTAACCCGTTGACAAATGAGTTACCAGTGAGAATAGGACCATTCCGAGAGAAACATCAATTCGTGGTATGCGACTCAAGCCCAGTCTGTCTATTGGCACGAGATCCTTTGTGTAAACTAAATTGCACTATATCATGCACTCGGAAGGGTGTGGAGTTGCACATTACAAAAACCCTCGGACCGAGAGGGTCTCCTGGAATATTCTCCGGACTTCTTTATGTTCAAGTCCACCAGCTTAACGAACAATAATACTCCAGTGTCGAAGTCTCTTTTCACACTGCAAAAAATCCTGGATTCGGTCCTCGCCCATCTAGGTAATATCTTGGAGAACTCAGATCAAACACTTGATGTGCAAATAGGAATTTTAAAATTCCTAGTGGAAGAAAAAAGGAAAAAAGAGCAAACCGAGATAACCAAAGTAAAGAAGTAATAAGTGACATCAAAAGCACCGGCCATTTAGCGCCGGCGAAAAGAGAAATGGGAACACAAACCGGTAATAAATCATGTAAGGGACCAATAAGTAACCAGTGTAAAACTACGGTTTATTCCCTAAAGAAACTCTTTAAAGAAGACACTTATAGTGAGTCTAACCTATATCCTATATTCAGGAAACCCAAAGACAAACTTATCATGGCCAGTCCTGTCATGGACCAAGAAAAAAAGGATAGCATTGGCCTAAATGGCGAGGATGCGCAGGATATACAAAATATAAAAAAGAAGCAAGTGGAAAGAAAGAAAAAAAGGGGAAAGCGGCTAAGAAGATTTAAAAAGAAAAAAGCGCATAAACTCAAATTTCAGAAGACCACCACCCCTCCCGATGCCCACCTTGATCACGAAGAAAGTATAAAATTGCCCATATCTCTAAAGAGAATAAATCAAAACTTGATGGAAAAATCTAATAATAAAATTCCCCAACAAAACCCGTTAAACCCAAGGGCAAAAGACTTCCTTTATGAGCCAGTAAGCCCTGCATTAAGAGTTCATTTTAAAGGATCCGAAGACTACCGGAAAAAAGACCCACCACAAGAAGATTTAATATCGACGCAGCTGCAATTAACAGAGCTGTTTCCAACAGACGAAGCCCCTCTCAACCGGGGTCGTATTATTAACCTCCTTCAACGTATCTTGCCCCTACAAACTCTAACACGAAAAGAAATCAACTTAGTAACCTTCCCGGATAAAGAAAAAATGAAAAACGCCGTGGTAGAATTTTGGTCACCAGTGCTCCCGGGAATTATTCTGAAAGAAAAAGAGACTCTCCATAAATGTGGCTACGACCTGACCTCAATACAGAAATCTACAGACGGTAAACCGAGAAATCTGCCTAAGGGATCTTTACAAAAAACCCTTTATCAGCAAAATAAAAAAACCAATTACATAGGCGACTCTGCAGATCATCTAATTATCTTAGTAAAGGACGGGGAGAGAGAAATCTGGAGCCAAAGTTCCAAAGATAAGGAAACAGTAAATGTAGATCAGTCTTGGTTATGGATTGCAGAGACTCTAAACAACAAAAAACAAGTACGGAACAAGAATCACTCAGTTTAGCAGTGGTCTACTGATATCATCTTGGAACATAGCAGGGAAAACACCAGAAAAGATGATGGAACTGACGAAAAACCAACCAGCTATAATGGCAATTCAAGAAACTTGGTCAACAAAAAGTTTTTACCAGGAGGGGTATTTCACCTATGATATCCCAGCGCAGGAAGTTGGCCGAGGGCATGCGAAGGGAGGTATAGCAATCCTTTTATGAGAAGAGTACAACTGGGCCCAAGTAATTATCTCTACAAAATCGAACCACTTTCAATGTATTAAGATCAGGCTGGGGTTAGACACTTCAGACCTGAAAAAAAACTTTTTGCTCTTCAACGTATATATCCCCCCTGGACAAAAAAACGACGGGCTATTTGTTGAAATCTTGGAGGGTATCCAGCTAATAATAGAAACTCAAGCCTATCTCCCTTTTATAATCATGGGTGACCTCAACGGAAAACTATCTAACACAGAAATATCGAAATGGGCAAGCTGGTATAAGGAGGAAGCTCTTGACATTTCAGTGCCATTGTTCCCGACCAGAAGCAAGGCTGACAAAAGGGGGAAAGTATTATTACAATCACTACCTTTACTAAATGGAACTATCCTAAATGGAAATGTGGAAGGTGACATCCCCGCGTCTTATACGAGACAGGGAAAGAATTCAATATCAATTTTGGATTATATGATCTGCAGCTTGGATATGTTCGGGTCTGTTTCACAGCTTCAGATTTACTTTGTCCAAGGAAGCGACCATGCCATCTTGGCTTTACACACCCAATGGACAACAACCACATGCTCAACAAGCCACATCATGTTTAAATCCAGTACAGTTACGGTAAAGACAAACCAAAGGCAGATATATTGGAATTCCGCTACACTCATTAAAGTCACCACTCTAATAAATACTAAGCAGCTCCTTCAAACAATCTATTCCTCCAACCTAATAACAAACTTTGAGATGATAATCGAGACATTAAAACAAATGCTCCAACACAAATTGCAACAAGCAGTACCAGCAAGATTAAAAAATAAAACTAGTAAGCCATCTACAAGCGCAAAAAGGTTAAATAAATTAATAAGAACGCAGTTCCTGGAGCCCTCTATATCTAGACAAGCAGAAATTAATAAATTAAAGACCCAACGCAAGAGGGAGAAACAACGGCAAAAAAATATAACACAAGATAAAAATTGGGTCGACTTGCGGATAGCAGCAAAACAGTACAACCAACGTACTTACTGGTCATTAATTGCTAAAGAAACAGGAACAAAAAAGGCCCTGCAAGCTATCCCAGTCCCTCCTAAAGAATGGGAGATATATTTGACCAACTTGTATAAATTAAATACTAACTATGAAAGGCCTATAACTCCTACAAACAACTGCGAAGGAATCACCCCACCCATTGGAACTGTGTCACCCTTTCCCGCAGAAATGCAAATATGGAAGGCAAGAACAACAGGAGCCACCGGACCAGACCAAATACCTATTAAGGTCCTTCAGACTGACCCTAAGGGATGGAGCACGATACTATCTCCCCTCTTCAATTTCATCCTCAATACAGGGAAATTGCCGCAATCTTGGAAGGGTAGCATCGTGATACCGATATATAAAAAAGGACCGAGACAACAGCCTGGCAATTATCGGCAGATAGCACTACTGGATGCTACGGGAAAGATCTTTGCTGCAGAGGTTCGGGATCAACAAAAAAAATGGGCCTTCACACAGGGACTGATCCCGCTCTACCAAGCAGGCTTTAGGCCAAAGCACTCAGTCTTAGACAATATCGGGATGTTACAAACTATCCTTGACAAATATGTGGTAGTTAAATCCCAGCCTGTGTATGCAGCATTTATCGACTTTACCACAGCGTTCGACCGAGTGGATAGAGTGACCCTATGGAAAAAACTGAGGAAATTAGGAATTCCTGAGCAGCTGTTACGAATTATAATTGCACTGCATACAGACACCTGGTGCCAAGTACAAATGGAGAGGGAAAAGGGCCTGACTAATACGATCCCAACCCCTAACGAACTCAAGCAAGGGTGCCTCCTTGCCCCATTGCTGTTCTCCTTATACCTCAGTGATTTGCCTCAGCATCTACAGCGAGAACTAAACTTCCCACCAAAGGTAGCTGCCCAAAACGTTCATGCCCTACTTTACGCGGACGATATTATAGTGTTGGACCAAACACCCTTTGGACTGCAAAACGATCTGGATGCCCTGTATAAGTATACTAAGGAAAATTTTCTAATACCTAATTTAACCAAAACAAAAATAGTCTCTTTCTCAGGGAAGAAAAAAAGCAGTAAATACTGTTGGAGACTTGGTAACGAAAAAATCGAAGAAGTTAAGGAGTATACCTATCTGGGTAGGATCTTCACTAAGTCACTAAAAAATAACCGCCAGTTTCTAAACTTGTCGAGAAAATCAGAGGTGCATGCAGGAGCACTGCAAAGGTTATACACGGCCTCGGGAAATAGACATTTCTCCTCCCTGCTTAAAGTCTACAGTGTGAAGATCCCTGCAGTGTTATCATATGCTTTGGAATACATTCCTATAAAGCAGTAGACATTCCTGGACCTAAAAGAAGGAAAAATATTGAGGAAAATGCTAAAAGTAGCGCAGTCTATCCCAGTACAAGCACTCCGCCTTGAACTATTGCTCACGAGCTCTTACTCTCGAGGTATCGCAAACATCATTAGGTGGGCATACAACCTGCTCCATGCAAAGGATGGCACACTTTGCTCCCTGCTTAAAACAGAGACCTTTGATAGTGATTCTACGAAGCACATATTTTATAAAAACATGTCTTTCGCCTTCAAACTGGCGAATATTAGTACTGATCTGTTGCTGACTTGGACACCGCCTCAATTGAAACTCTTTTTAAAATGCTACACCCCAAGACTAAGCTTTGACCTTGACTCATCGCATTGCGCCAAATTAATTTTATATAAAAACTTTGCTGAATCAGTGGTATTTAAGAAAACCCAGAACTATATAGATTTTAATCTCACTCATGGCGCAAGGAGATTAATTATCCTGCTCCGGTTGGGCATTCTACCCACCCAAACTTTAACATCAAAATGGCATCAAAACGAGTCACCAATATGTAGCCTATGTAACGGCGGGGAGCAGGACTTAGAGCATCTACTTTTCATATGCCCCAATCTAAAAGTAGTAGCGGCGAGAGCAAAACATCTGTATCCTATATATCTCAGATGCCGCATCACCACTGTCAAGGAATTGATTATCGCTTGCAAAACTCCCCCAAATGAACTAGTTTGTTATAAACTTTATACATTTTTAAAACCTTTTTTATCTCTGTATTAACATGTGAACTTTTAAAAGCTGTAATAATTGAATTTTATATATTATTTGTGGTCCTCAGTGGAGTACCAAACCAAATAAAAACTTGTTACTTGTACTTGGTATGCGACTCAAGCCCAGTCTGTCTATTGGCACGAGATCCTTTGTGTAAACTAAATTGTACTATATCATGCACTCGGAAGGGTGTGGAGTTGCAAACCTATGATGACGATTTTAAGATGGCCAATATGAGCTTGTGTGCAGAATTGTTCGTGGTTCTTACAATAGAGGACCTCCCGTATGACTTGAGAGATTCGGTCTCTCCGAATGTGTGGAATTTCACAGGTGAGGAGATAGGATTGATTTGAGGGGTGGGGCCTGTTAAGATATAGGTCAAACCAAATGCTGAATTGCCACATATTCAGCAGCATAAATTGACTCCAGAAACTGTGGCTGGAACAACGCCTGTAATCAAGTCCATGATTGGACAAGGCATTCTGAAGGAAGTAAGAGGAAGTCCCTGTAATTCACCTATAATGGGACTGCAGAAGCCTAGTGGCAAGTACAGAATAGTGCAGGATTTGTGCAAGGTTAATGAAATAGTGATTTCATGTTGTCCTGTGGTACCGAATCCAGCTGTGATATTATTTCAGATACCATGTAAAGCAGAATGGTTTACAGTCATAGACCACTGCCAGGCATTTTTCTCCATACCATTGCATAAGGATAGCCAGTATATTTTTGCATTTAGGATGGACGACCGTGTGTTAACATGGTGTTGGATCCCTAAAGGGTATACAGACAGCCCCTCTATTTTTAGCCAGTGTTTGAAAAAGAATCTTGAAGGACTGGTGATGCCTCAGAGTTCAGTCCTGGTTCAGTATATTGATGCCCTTTTGGTCACTTCAGAGACTGAGGATGCTTGCAGGATCGATACTGTGGCTTTGCTGAACCATTTGGCAGAGAATGGACACAAAGGGTCCCCAAATAAGCTTCAGTATTGCAAGACAGAAGTCCAGTATCTAGGTCATCGGATTGAGAACGGAAAACGAAGAGTGTCACCAGATCGCACACCACTGGAGTCAAGCTATCCAGGCTGATGAAGACTGATAGCCAGAAACCGGTCCTTGGATGCTTGATTCTGGTCTGGGAAAGACATGGCTTGGTAGTTCGGACTGGACTGTTCCCATGAGGCACAGGGTCAGAGCTGATTTGCATATAGCCAGTGTCTAACCCAGGGTGGTGTGGAGTGCAAAAAAACGATGGATTTAGGCCCAGATCCTTGTACTGGGGTGAATGTATGACATTGTTCTACATTCTGTCCATCAACTGTGTTTTTTGCAATTTTCACCCCGAGTGTGCTGGGTATACTCAGACGTGAGTCCCAGGCTCTCCACACCACTGGAGTCAAGCTATCCAGGCTGATGAAGGCTGATAGCCAGAAACCGGTCCTTGGATGCTTGATTCCGGTCTGGGAAAGACATGGCTTGGTAGTTCGGACTGGACTGTTCCCATGAGGCACAGGGTCAGAGCTGATTTGCATATAGCCAGTGTCTAACCCAGGGTGGTGTGGAGTGCAAAAAAACGATGGATTTAGGCCCAGATCCTTGTACTGGGGTGAATGTATGACATTGTTCTACATTCTGTCCATCAACTGTGTTTTTTGCAATTTTCACCCCGAGTGTGCTGGGTATACTCAGACGTGAGTCCCAGGCTCTCCACACCACTGGAGTCAAGCTATCCAGGCTGATGAAGGCTGATAGCCAGAAACCGGTCCTTGGATGCTTGATTCCGGTCTGGGAAAGACATGGCTTGGTAGTTCGGACTGGACTGTTCCCATGAGGCACAGGGTCAGAGCTGATTTGCATATAGCCAGTGTCTAACCCAGGGTGGTGTGGAGTGCCAAAAAACGATAGATTTAGGCCCAGATCCTTGTACTGGGGTGAATGTATGACATTGTTCTACATTCTGTCCATCAACTGTGTTTTTTGCAATTTTCACCCCGAGTGTGCTGGGTATACTCAGACGTGAGTCCCAGGCTCTACACACCACTGGAGTCAAGCTATCCAGGCTGATGAAGGCTGATAGCCAGAAACCGGTCCTTGGATGCTTGATTCCGGTCTGCTAAAGATATGGCTTGGTAGTTCGGACTGGACTGTTCCCATGAGGCACAGGGTCAGAGCTGATTTGCATATAGCCAGTGTCTAACCCAGGGTGGTGTGGAGTGCAAAAAAACGATGGATTTAGGCCCAGATCCTTGTACTGGGGTGAATGTATGACATTGTCCTACATTCTGTCCATCAACTGTGTTTTTTGCAATTTTCACCCCGAGTGTGCTGGGTATACTCAGACGTGAGTCCCAGGCTCTCCACACCACTGGAGTCAAGCTATCCAGGCTGATGAAGGCTGATAGCCAGAAACCGGTCCTTGGATGCTTGATTCCGGTCTGGGAAAGACATGGCTTGGTAGTTCAGACTGGACTGTTCCCATGAGGCACAGGGTCAGAGCTGATTTGCATATAGCCAGTGTCTAACCCAGGGTTGTGTGGAGTGCAAAAAAACAATGGATTTAGGCCCAGATCCTTGTACTGGGGTGAATGTATGACATTGTTCTACATTCTGTCCATCAACTGTGTTTTTTGCAATTTTCACCCCGAGTGTGCTGGGTATACTCAGACGTGAGTCCCAGGCTCTCCACACCACTGGAGTCAAGCTATCCAGGCTGATGAAGGCTGATAGCCAGAAACCGGTCCTTGGATGCTTGATTCCGGTCTGGGAAAGACATGGCTTGGTAGTTCGGACTGGACTGTTCCCATGAGGCACAGGGTCAGAGCTGATTTGCATATAGCCAGTGTCTAACCCAGGGTGGTGTGGAGTGCAAAAAAACGATGGATTTAGGCCCAGATCCTTGTACTGGGGTGAATGTATGACATTGTTCTACATTCTGTCCATCAACTGTGTTTTTTACCAGATCGCATAGGGACAATTCTGCCAATGGGAAATCCGAAAACACAGAAAGAAGTCCGCATGTTTTTGGGAATGGTCGGCTATTGTAACAGTGGATCCAAAATGTTTCCTTGGAAACAAAGCCATTGTTGAGATTGACTCAAAAGGACATTAGTGATCTGGTACCATGGAATAATGACTGTTTGAGAGCCTTCCACCAGCTGAGAGAAAGCCTCTGTCGCGCTCCAGCTCTGGGATAGGCGGATTATAACAAAGCATATTCGTTCTCCTGCTGTGAGAAGGAGGGATGCCCATTAGCGGTCCTTGTACGGACACATGGAGGTGCCTGTAGACCTGTGGCTTACTTTTCAGCTACATTAGATCCAGTAGCTTCTGCATTGCCCTAATGTCTCAAATCCATTGCAGCAACAGGTGTCAGCATTAAGAGATAAGAAAGCATAGTGATGGGTCATCCACTTATTGTTTATGGGCGAAATTTAGTGGAATTGTTAATGACAAGAGCCAAGACACAGTATCTAATGAATAACAGACTTACAAAGTATGAGCAGGTTATATTGGCTTCTGAAAATGTTACTTTGAAACGCTGTACTACCTTAAATCCTGCCACATTGTTGCCTCTTCCACAAGAAGAAGGAGAGGATTGCGACGAGCATGACTGCCTTGATGTTCCTGAGCTATCTACCTAACCCAGACCTGACATTGTTGATGAACCTTTACCTGAATCTATTTTGATCTTGTTTGTTGATGGTTCATGCTTAAGAGACAATTAAGGGTGTTTGAGAGCAGCGTTTGCTCTATGCACCATCTTGGGGGTGATGGAAGCTGCCTGTTTGAAAAGAGTGTACTCTGCTCAGGTGGTGGCTGAAATTATTGCTCTGATAAGTACCTGTACCATCTCAAATGGTGTCCGAGAGACTATCTATATGGCCAGCCAGTATGGGTTTGGGGTGGTTCACGATTTCGGCCAGTTATGGTCCCAAAGCGTGTTTTTGGCATCCTCGGGATCCCTAATCCGTAATGGAGAATTTGTACGCCAATTGCTAGAAGCTTTGCAGAACCCAAAGGAAATTGCAGTTATAAAATGTGCAGCTCATGGGAAGGGAGAAGACTTTGTCAACAAAGGCAACAACTATGCTGATGAAGTAGCTCGTTTTTGTGCTATCCATGCTTGTGTCTTCAATGACAGAAGAGACCTGGCTCAGCACGATGTTAGCTACAGCCGATACATGGGATGAGGCAAAGCGACTGCAGGATGAGATCTCAGAGGAAGAAGCTGCACCATGGGTTAGAGCAGACTGTGAAAAGAGAGAAGATGGCATTTGGGTGTCAACAGGTGAAAGATCAGTGTTACCTAACTGTTTATTGAGCCCAAAGGCAAGGCAGCTTCACGGCGCACTTCGTCTTGGGAGAGATGCCATGGTGCGGGTGTTTAGCTAAACCTGGTTTAACCCACGATTTTGTGTGCATGCAGAAGCACTGTGTCACAAGTGTGTTACGTGTCAACAAATGAATGTTGGAAAGAGGACTGTGGTTGCGATGAGTTACATTGGACGATCAGGAGGTCCTTTAATTAGGATACAATTGGACTTTATTGAGATGCCGAGGTGCAACAGGTTAAGATATGTTTTTGGTGGTGGTGTGTATCTTCTCACGTTGGGTTGAGGCATATCCAACTAGAGGATGTGACAATCTCACAGTGGCAAAACAGCTCTTACGAGAACTGATACCGCGTTTTGGATTTCCGACCTCAGTGGAGACAGATAAAGGAACACACTTCCATAATAAAATCATGAAATTGTTGTGTACAGCTTTGGAAATCAATCAGAGATTGCACTGTAGCTACATGCCTGAGGCTTCTGGTCTTGTGGAGCAGATAAATGGCACAATCAAGATGAGGGTGTCAAAGGTGTGTTTGTCAACTTCTTTGAAATGGCCAGATGCGCTGCCTTTGGTATTGATGAGTCTGCGTAGTACTCCTGATAAGAGGACAGGGATGTCTCTCCACAAGATATTGATGGAAAGAGCTATGCGATTGCCCACAGTGCCAGCTACTGCATTGATAAACATCACAGATGATTTGGTTATGGATTATTGTAGAGGACTGGCTGATGTGGTTAATTCTATGTCCCACCAGGTTAGGGCTATGACTGCATCTACCTCGAGAGACCTGCTGTATGATCTTAACCCGGGTGACTGGGTGCTTGTCCGAAAATGAGTGAGGAAGAGCTGCCTTGATGCTCGCTGACGAGGAGCCTACCAAGCGATTCTGGTCACAAGTACAGCTGTGAAGTGTGGAGGATTGCCAAACTGGATCCATGCTTTGCATACTCGTCAAGTTCCAAAGCCTGTGGAGGAAACGATTCCCCTTGTTGTGAGAAGTGCAACTGAGAATGCAACAGAAACGGAAGGAACAGGTCACGTCATGAGAACTCTTGATGAAGCCAAACAATCAATCGAGCAAGAGAGAAGAGATCAAGCTGCTCCAGAGTTAAGTTCAGAGTCTGAGATAGACGACATTGCAGAAGTAAACTTTGAACCAGATCAGAGTGAACAGCCTGGTGAAGAAGGGTCAGAACGAGAGGCAGAGAGGAGAGCAGGTGCTGGAACAGAAAAGTTGCCAGCAAAGAGAGAAATGCTAAACCTAAGGCTCGCATCTGAGAAAAATCTTGCTCCGATTCCTGAGACGTCTGAATCAGAACAAAGCGAAACCTAAGAAAGACCGGGTGGTCTGAGACGATCCAGAAGACAGAGGGTACCATCTCAAAAGTACGCATCTCCTGAGTGGACGTGCCTGGCTGCAGGTGCCTGGGACAGGGAGATCCAGGAGGTTGGGGACCGGTACAGTGAGTTACGGAGGGAACACATTGACGATTGATATTCAGTTGCTGGTCCCTGGAGTTGAAGCCTCTGGAACCCTATCTCTGATAGTCCCTGACCCACCAAGGCTAAGGGGTTTACACTTTTTGATCCTTAACTAGGTTTTCTTTCCTACCTTTGGCCGACAGCCCACTGCACAAGAGCTGGGAGAGATTCGTGCAGAGATTCTGAAGCTTGTTCTTACCATACTTGGATCTAATATCATTAAGGATGAAGCTTGAACTGTGAAGGAAAACTTATTAGCCTTAGAAAGAAGATAACCTAGGCCCAAGTGGAAGAAGATCTTAACTGAGAGACTTTCAATAGAAGAAGAATTGAGGACTAGGGCTGACTACATCTCTACAATAGGTTTAGTATTATTGGACTGAAAATTGCAATAATCAAAGGGAAAAGGACAATAAAAATATATTGTAATTAAAAGAATCAAGCAAAGAAAGGAAGAATAAAGTACTTTGCTGATTTCATTTGCGCTTTAAAAATCAAACAGTGATTCAAATTGGAATCTGGAAATTAAGGACGCAAGCACAAAAAAGAAAATGGTAACCTTATTGTTGTAGTGCCTATTGTCATAACTCTGGTGATTGTTACATGTTTGGTTGGGTCTCATGATGCTGAAAAGAATGGGGAACAAGTGACCCTTACCCCACCCACCTCTGATTTAGAAAAGGGTGCATCCGCAAAAGAGAGAGATATGATCAGGGAAACTAGTCGGATGTTACAAGTAGATTTGTCAAAAGGTGATTTCACGTTGAATGCACATGCTCGCTTGTTGTATATGTATGTTGACACAATGGAAGAGAAAGATTGTTCTGTGTGCATGCAACTACCAGCAGAAGAAGACATTCAATATCATCATTTACCTTTAACGTACGGCATCACATGTAGTGTGTTGGTGAGCATGTTTTATAGCAAGTCACACTTTGATTATTATTTTTCAAATTATGATGTGGTACTCTCAGAGGTCCCTGTTCTGAAGTACATGAACAAATATAATTACTATAAGGAGGTAGAAAGAATGTCCACGTATTTTGTCCTAACTATTACTTTAGATACATCTTATGCCCATAGACACAATTTGACCAGCATGTTGGAAAAGTCGGGATTTCTACTCGAAAACCAGAATAGCATTTTCTAGAATCCCGTCACAGGTCGACTAGACCTTTTTACCTGTCATAGAGTGTAGAGGGCAATCTTTCTCACCAGTGTAACATCAATTTGAACGATCCCCATTGCTTACCCCAAAGAACCACTGACATAAGATCGAATTTAAAGATTTATTATAAAGCCAAAAACAGTTGTGTATATAAACACCTCAGTAAAAGATTCAGAAGATAAATAGGCACTAATACAAACATGATTCTATGGAAAAGTCTTAATCGACTAAGAAACAATACCAGTATCAATTCCAAAATCATCAGGCTAACAAGAATTGCTATAACCTGTGTTTTAGTAGGCATCGGAAAAGGAAGGAATAAATCCAGATGAATCTGTACCTACACTATACTAAGTGACATCCCTCCTATCAAAGGTGTCAGCTGTGGTGACTTTCAAAGAAGCACACTCACTTTGTTCGGACTTAGCCTAAGAACCCATCTCACATAGCAAAGCTCTCTGCCTGACCCACATCTTTCTTCGCCCTCATGCGCATCTGCTCTGCCTCTCCTTCGGGGTGCTGTCCCTAATACAAAACCCCACAATATGGACGACACGCCCCAAGGTACGCCCCTCTCGAGGTATTAACTTTCAGTAATTTCCATTACGACATCTTCATCCTTGTTCGTTGAAAAACGTCCTTGGGTCCCAGAGTCTTCTTCTCTTGAAGTTGCTTCCCTAAATTCCGCAGCCACTCCTCCATGTCTGGGACTACCATCCTTACGCTCATACACAATGGGCCCTTTTTCTACAATCTCTAGTTAACGTTGCGCCTGCAAAAGAACGCACATAAATCGGCTCACAGTTCCAAGCTACTTGCAATTAATTTTATAAAGCAACCTTCTAGGAAAGACATTTCCATGATTTAATGTGAAGTGAAACATTCTCAGTCCGGCCTACACAATCTTTCTCCCCACCTGGGCCTCTGCACATTTCTAGATATCACATCCTAACATGAGCAAAACATTTTTCGTTCATTAGGCCTTCAACATTATAGCAAAAATACATTTTCTAAACACATCTTCTAACTTAAGCACTTCTATCTCGTTATATGAATACAATAATGAACTTCTAATAAAGCATCTTAATACACTAATGACTCTATTGACCATCTTTTAATTGGATTAATACTTCATTGCAAACAATATTTCTAGATTAACATGGCATTAGTACTTTCAAAACACTCTACGTTACTCTATGTAACTTCTGGCACATTATTTCATAGCTCTACATCACAATTAAACATGATTATAGTCTTTTATATATGTGGGTGCTGATTATTCATGAATATGGTGCACCCCTTACAATTTCTAACTCAGTTTTGCGCTCTCTCAATGTTATCTGACATTGAACAGAAGTTTGGAGATCAGATAGAAGATCGGCATAGGCAGACTTTATTTAGACCAGATCCGAAGCATAAGGTTATTCCATGGACACGGGAAGAATAAGATCATAAGGCAGAAGGAAGTTCTGGTCCAATAGCTTTGGATTTTCAGCAGAAAGGGAAACTATGCATTAGACACCCGTCAACATATTATGACAACATTTGTGGGTGAGAGTGATTGTGAACACATTTTACAAATTGAGGAGTCAATTCAATTCAATAAGAAAGGCGCTATTGGATAAATTAATTGTAGTGCCAAATGTGTATTTTGTATGTGGAAAAAGTGCCTATGTGAAATTTCCTAAGAATTGGTATGGTACATGTTATTTAGCTGTGGTATTTCCTAAATTATTCCATATGGATAATTTACGGCCTTTGGGAGGAAAAGGGGCTCACAGAGGAAAACGTGGTGCAAGTGCTGGTGAAATTGTGGGAGATATATTTGGAGCCATGATACCTAGTGTGGGTGTGATTTTGAATGATATGAAAATTAGAAGGTTGGCAACGATAGTGGATAAGCTCTCTGTGAATACAGCCAAAATTCTTTTACTTGTTGATGGGGCGATGGTTTCGATAAGGGCTATGGTTCTTCAAAGCCGTCTTGCTTTCGACGTACTATTAGCAAAAGCCAGAGGAGTCTGTAAAATATTGAAAGTTCAACAGTGCTGCACTTATATTTCTGACAATAGTCGGGATACCTTAGTAACATCTCAGAGATACAAACAGATTTACGTGATCTTGCTCCAGATGGACTTTGGGAACACATTGGTAAGGGATTTGGAAATATTGGGAGCTGGTTTGGAAGTCTGGGTCAAGGTATAATGGGATACATTTTGAAACCCATCATAAGAGCTGTCATTTGTATCATTGTATTGTTGGGAACCATCAAAGCTTACAAATGGCAAAAGGCATGCTATAATGAAAACTTTGTGAAAAAGCGAGAACAGCAGTTAGAACGACGCAGGACAGTCATTATCTGCACCTTAAAGGAAAAGAAAGAGTCAGACAAGGACGGCAAGCTACAACTTCTGTTTAGAGCGGTATTTTCTACAAGGAGAAAATTATGAAAGGATAGAGTGGTGGTGTTATGACACTAGTCATAAGAGGGGGGCACTGATAGAGCGCTTACAGCACTCTAAATCGTATGGGTGCGCTACACATATGGTTAAAACTCACTCACATGTATTCTTGTCATTTGCAGTGTTTTATGTTTATTAAGATGCATTTACTCACATTATATGGGCACTGAAATGTAGTGTGCACATTTAAGTAGGATTGTACATGTATTAGAGACATTTATAATTCCTGTATGTGTAATGTGCAGGATGAAATTATACTTGTGCAATGCAAACTGTGTAGTCTCGGAAGAAATAACCAACTGTAAGGTTTAAAGGTCGCAATCAGCAAAACGCTTCCTTATCTCCTGCGCTGCGTGCACCGTTGGATAGCATGTGGTTGCCCCGGCAATGGCGTGGCTTCAACGCATCACTGAGCTAAATTACTCAGCAAATGACCCAAGCGAGGAAATACAGCACACATACGCTGGGAGACAGCAGACCAGTACAGGCTGCGAGGAGACTGTAGCATAAAACTAACACGCCTCCCTTGCAAGACCAGGCAGTTACCTACAAGTGGCTGCCTGTTCTGAGTGTGTATGAACCAAGCAAGGAAATACAGCACACAGATGCTGGGAGACAGAGGACAAGTACAAGCTGCGAGGCGACTGTAGCGTAAAACTAACATGCCTCCCTTGCAAGACCAGGCAGTTACCGACAAGTGGCTGCCTGTTCTAAGTGTTTTTTTTTCAAATCGGAGGCAGTCCCTGCACAGACTGGATTGTATTGCATCCTTCCATTCCTTTTTGGCCAGACAGGAAGAGGAATGTGCAGGATGAAATTATATTTGTGTAATGTAAACTGTGTAGTTTAAGTTGCCTGAATTGTAGGCCCAAAACAGCAGATTGTGCTTAGTTTCGAAACTCCTTGGTTGCTCAAGAAATAATTAAATGAATCCTTTTTGTGCTTGTGTACAGTATGTTATCATTCTACTGCAGGAATTCAACCTCATTATTCTTAGATTTAAGGAGATACCCGGAAAGTCTTTGAAGAGGACTGGGAAGGCGAAAAAGGGAGGAGACCTTTCGTGTCTGGCTGATACGAGAACCTAGGCCACTGAGAAGGAGCTGAACAAACACGGCTCCTGTGGAAATCTACAGAATTGTTGAAAGTGAAAAAAGTTCATCATGTGATGTATTGTAGACGAAAGATTGTCTTTTTTTGTATGATGCGCATGGTCAGGTAGAAAGCGACTTCTGCTAATTTTCAGAGGAGAAGAAGCATCTTAGAGCGAGCTTCATAGCTTTAAGCTATCAGACCCATTTCACGTGAGTACTTCTTAGGAAGTCAAGACGTGCTGACACTTTGGGATATGATATAGGGAGATAGGTAGGACCCTCTTCAGAATAGTGTAGGGAAAGATTTTGGATTATTTAAATGAAAGGAGAACTTGATTCAGCTTCTATTCTTTGTTGAGTTTTGATTTTGGAATTCATCACCTTATGCATCTCATGCTGAATGACTTATATTCGTAGACTCGGCTCTGTATTGATTTTTCTGTATCTATATACTTTAATACTAGGGTGTGTTTATATTCAATTAGTTTTGGCATTACAATAAATACACAAAAATGGAATTCGGAGTTTGTGGTTCTTTAAAGTATGACTAGATTTGAAAGCATACTCTTGAATTGTTTTACTTCCCTCAACCACTTTTAGCAGGTAAATAAAAGACCATCTGCGTGAACTTGGTAGGGAGGCAAGGCCCAAACTTAGAGTAGTCACTGTCCTCCGCTACTTACTTAAGGTGCAGATTCTTCATGTGCGATAATGTCCCTCCCATCCTGCATGTTACTGTAAATGGCTCACGGAGTTCAATTAAAACTGCACAGTATGACAGGTGTTTCTAATTGCGTGTAGACGTTATTGGCATAGAAAATAGACTGCCACTGGAGACTAGTAGTCTGTTTTTTTGTATATATCTCAGGTTGTGAACCTTTAGTGGTGCATTAGGTATACAAACTCTGTTTTCAGTTTAGATATATTGTTTATCAATGTCCTTATTTTTATATAAACAAATTAAAAAATATTATATATTTTGGAAAATCTGTTTCTCTTTTGCCTTAGTGAGTTTAATCTGACAGAATTGTGCTTTTGTTTGTCTCGATCCTGTGTATGGAATGAGTAGACAAAATATTGAAATGAAAAGTGGAAAAAAAAGAAGATGGGGGAATACATGGGGGAAAAGAAAGACGTCCTCTTCGTATTTGAATGAAAACAGGTGTCGCGCTACTTCTTAGTAATGTTTCTTTTACCATGGTAACATCATGAATTTGGGAATGTGGTTCCTACAGTGTGTTGTCAAGTTCAGATTTAGTTCTCCTTGTTGGGTCAGGAAATATTTCCGACTTGCTGTTCGGTAGTAGATACTACCCATTTGCCTGATGTAGTAAAGATGGCGCGCGGGATTATCAGCTCAGTTTATCATACTCACCTGGGCCCATAAACATACACACCTTGAACCGGTAATCCAGCTTCTACCTTCCTGCCAATCAGAATTTTATTTTAATTCAGGACTTTACCTATACACCTTGACTTACCAATCCTTGTCACCTGTATTTAAAGTCCTAAGGGATCAAAGGGAGTTAGAATAATAGATAGCCATAAAACATTTACTTTTCATAAACTACCCACAGACTCAGGAAAGTTTTAAACACTTTTATCTTGGTAGAATCTTGTTAGCATGAGTCCATACAAATGCAGTTAACGCCTTTTCAAGTAAGAAAATGATAATTAAAGCAATGATCTGAAGGAAGGTTATGAAGTTTCTTTTGGACATGAATACCTGGGAAGAGTGAGAAAGGGAAACAGTACAAGGACATACCCACACAGATTATATTTATCTAGAATGGTGTGAAGACCAACCCTGGCCACGGGCTGGGACAAAGACAGGGCTCCCGACTAATCCGGTGCCAACGGGACAGGACAAGGGCAGGTTCCCTCAGGTAAGTGCAATGCCAGCGTCACACCACTCTCTCTCTCTGCGGCTAACACTCGGACCCCGATTGGGTCATCGATTCTTCTCCCTCAGCAAATTATCGATTCTTCTGACAGAGCGCTTGACTAGCACTCTGCTCTCGATCTCCCCCAGAATACGTTGGGTCAGTGACAGGTCTGTGACAAGTTGAACAATCTAACTGACTAAGCCTTCCTTAGTTATACTATTTTCCAGGGCAATGTACCACCCCCCCAGTGTTGCAAATTCATGTATTCCCTTCATTTGATTGGTCAAAAGGCGAGGAGAGGTCATCACACCATACCAATATGAAGTCATTTTTCTTTCAATAATAATGATCAATGTTCCCGCCCATAATTTACTTTCCCATGAATTCTTTATTCCACCCAGCAATATTAGTTTCAATTTATACAATGTTAAAATAATTAGCAAGTTGTCTTCCTCTTGGATGTTCACGAGGGTGAGTTCCCAGGCACATCGCAGGCAAGACTGTCATTGGCATTAGTTCAATGCCACTGCTCGAGGACTCTTGGCATTTTGCTCATGCGCAGTCATGGCTTCAATATGGCGTTACAAATCATGCTTCAGGCCCAAATACGAGCTAATAGCAAAGTCAAAGAGAAACATATTAGAATGCGGAAATAAATGAATGCACTGTATACCACTTATCTCTACACTATTCCCATTACTTTATTTTAACTATAGCGTTAATAGTTAAGCAGAACGAACAAGGTTTAGTTCAATCAGAAACAGGTACAATAGTGTGTGAGACATGAAGCGGCCATCTTGGCACTAGTGCGCAGCTGCAAGAAATTCCCACCAAATAGAAAGTACATCACGTGGATGTGGTAGACGCATGGGCAAATAAGTTCCCGCGTTTTCGGCGGCCATATTAGGACACTCGGGTTACTGTTAGTAAAAGCACATAGGAAAGCTTCCCCTAGATACTAAAAATGTTGTGTGGTGTAATTATTAGTAATACAAAAAATGTTGATTAATACACTATATATTATTTCGAGAGGGCTGAGTCTAAGCAAGTCTCGTTACATATGAAACCTTGCTCCATCAGTAACAAGGATAAATTCTCATGTTATGTGCCTGAGTATGTTGGTAAATCTAGATCAGGTTTATCTGGTTACTTGAGCCCAGGGGATATTATCATTGAGTCCATTATGGAAGGTGCCCAGCGGAAATCCAACGTTGTTTCTTTTGTAGCAGATTCTTTTCTGCATTTGTGTCAATGTTCTCTAGTGTTTCCAGTACTGTCCATCGTACATTGTTAACAGTGTCCAACTTTTAGTAAATGACTGCTCATCTTTATGGTGGATCTCTTACACCTAAAATTGATTCTGTAGTCACAGGTGAATGGTTCTATTGTCCTACATGCCATGCAATATAACAGGACTGACATGGACATGTATCATATATATGACGTGGGAGCTATTGCTACGTTGTGCTAACATTGAAAAATGCGATTTGTATGTCTCTTTTGCGTGCATTTGAAATCTGGTTTTAGGTCGATTGTTTTCATAGCAGTTGTCAGATGACAGACATAGCAGGATCCACATGGATAGTAGACCACAATAGGGGCAAGACCCCATGCAGACGTGATAGTTTATTGTCTTAATTCTCTCTGTTTGGGTTGGGTGAGGACAAGAATGTTACGTTAATTCCTTTCTCTTTTGTAGGCAAATCTGGGTTTGGGCCAATTGAATTCGCCTGTATTAATGATTTTGTAGTTCTTGTGAATACATTTTTGAAGATGATTAGAAGAAGCGCTACACGCTGTAACACGGGTTCTTTGTTTCATCCTCTTCTACCATGTTCATGATCATTTTTGCAATCTTCTGGTGGGATCTTCTGTAATGATCCTGCAATATCTGGTATCATTCAGTAAATCTGCACATTAGTTCTCATAGTGATAATTATAATTAAATATATTACTATTAATTATATTTAAATAATTAAAAACACATAAATTCAGTTTATTGAACTTTTCTGCTAGAATAGACACGTAAGCCACACCTGTATGTTTTTCTCAACATTTTAATTCATATATGAAAACTGCACAACTTTCAACCAGCAGTATTGGATCATTCTAGGTATGTACTTCTGCCAGTAGCAGGTGGGGGCTTTGTTTTGGATGATGGATTACATTGAGATCTCTCTTTGTTGGATTTTAAAGAGCATCTTTCATATTTTCCCTACCATGGGGCCATGCTTTGACAATTTCTTGAATATTGGCTGAATCTGCACTTTATATGTTAGGTTCTAAGCATGTTCTACTCGTTGTTGAAGAACTAAGGTCTGTTACTTTGCTTAACCTCTTCCGTGCATCGGACGGCCCCCGGTCGTCTGACGTCACAATGGGTGTGTGCGGAGGACGGCCGGGGGCCGTCTGCACTGCGAACGCGAGTAATTCCTCAGCACCGGGAGGGAATTCCCGCCGGAGCGAAGCGGCTAAGAAGGTCTTGGTAGAAAATCAGTCATCAAATTCTAGGTTCGGAAACATAACTGGCCCCGCTTGCATCCATCATCAGAAGCTATGGACTCAAAATCGTCTCCTACGCCGACAACACCCAGCTGATTCTCTCCCTCACAGACGAACCCACAGCTGCCAAGAGCAATTACCACAATGGGATGAAGACAGTCACCCCCTGGAATGAAGGACAGCTGCCTCAAGCTTAATTCAGACAAGACCGAAGTCCTCATCCTGGGCTCCTCCCACTCAACCTGAGACAACTCTTGGTGGCCCACAGTGCTCGGAATCCCCCCACACTCACAGCCATGTACAAAACCTCGGCATCCTTGCTCTCAATGAGCCTCCAAATCAAAGTTGTTTTGTCCTGCTTTCACAAGATCCGCCTGCTTCATAAGTTCTTCAAGTGAATCCCCACTGAGTCCAGGAAAACGGCCACCCATGGGCTTGTCACCAGCAGACTCGACTACGGCAACACACTCAACACCGGCACCACCTAGAAACTCTGCAAAAAAATGCAAAATGTCCAGAACGCCTCAGCCAGAACATCCTGAACATCCCAGGCTGCAACCACATCACCTGCCACATGGGAGCCCTACACTGGCTACCTGTGAACAAAAGAATCGCCTTCAAGCTCCTCACGGTTGCCTACAAAACTCTATACAACACGGGCCCTGCATACCTCAACCCCCGCCTCTGCTTATACACTCCCACGAGTCATCTCTGTTCTGCCCAACTGGCCCTGGCCACCATTCCACAGATCTGCAAGACCACTGCTCGAAGAAGCTCCTTCTCCTAACTCGCTCCGAAGACCTGGAACTCATTGCCTCTGGTCCTCAGGCAATCACCATTATTGTCGCAATTCAGGAAGACCTGGCTCTTCGACTGAACCACAGAGCCCCATCCCCACTTAGCATCTTAAGCCCCTCACAGGTGAGTAGCCGTGCTTTATAAGATTACTGATTGATTGATTGAATTTGATGCTGTGATCTAATTTTCTATTAACAAGGACCTTAAAAGCCACTGAAATCTTAATTGTGTGTATTTAATATTTTTATGGCATGGTGATTACGTCAGAATAAACCAGAATCGGGGTTTACACGGCCCGGACAACGTTCCATCTGGATTGTAGTTCAATTGAAACACCCTATTTCCAAGCTTATTACAAAAAAAAGTTTTAGTTCCATTCTACATATCACTAACAGTAGATGCTAGAGTTTCTGTGTGAAGAGGAGTTCTTTCTTGGAGGATTTGGAAGTTTATTAGAATATGCAACAGAGACATTTTTGGAGGTTTATGTATGCGTGTTAAGTAGTAATTTTGAGATCAGAATTTAGAGATTACTTAAGAGAATTAGCTCTGTTCGCTCTGCCAGACAAGCATAACCTGGCATTTGTTTTGTTTTAATTTACAACACTTTTTTTGCTCTAAATTTTGGGAGTTGGCTCCACCTTCTTGGATGTTTTTTAACTTATTTATATTATTTTTATGTGATTTCTTGTTCTACCTGGTTTCTGTTTATTCACTGATTTGTGTTTATCCTACTTATATTAACGTGTCTTATTATCCATGCATTCTTGTCATAGAAGGAGTTTTGTATCAGGGTGGGGGCATCTTTGGGCCAGTTTGACTCTTTGATCCCATCTCCTTAGTGCCCCTTCAGTTACTCTTAATTCTTGCACAGTCACAGGCACTACTTTTACCTACCATCCTGACTGAATCTGATGAATGGGCTATTTAGTCTGGTAGTGTAGTGGACATGTTCATTGGGCTCACCACTAGCATGTTACCCAAGGACCAAATTTAAGACCATTTGCGCCGATTCACATGATCATTGTTTGGTAGGTGGTGTATGCTTCCTATTTTGCCACACGTAGCCATGTCCCGTACCCATGCCAGAAAATTGCTGGCTTCTCTGAAACCCTTTCCTGCTACTCCTTCCGCTCTCATCACTGCCCTTAATGACATCAGACTAGCAATGGATGAGAGCAGTGTCACCACTGTATCCTTTTGGAATATTATTGGCTTTTGACACCATCAAGCATCTGCTGCTCATGTACTAGCTGTAATATGGCAGTACTCCCAGGCGCCTTTATGGTTCAAGTCTTTCCTTTTTTTCGGATGAAGCAGTCCCACCTTTCTTATTTGAGTTCAAGTCTGCCATTTGGGGTGCTACAGGGTTTATCTCTGAGTTCAACTCTTATATTTCTTGCGTCCCCACTGTCAGCATTTATCAGGACATTTCAGTTTCTCTTTTAGCTCTAACAAACAACATGTAGTCCATCTTAGCATCACCAATGTAGACACCAGTTTCTTTTCAATACATCATGGTCTCAATCACCGATTAGGTGGCCACACATACAATGACACTTATATTCAACCAGAGAGGGAGTCTGTTTGATTGCTTTCCACGTGTTTGGCCCACTGCCTGGTGGGCAACCCAGCTTTTCATAAAGTCAGCTAAAAGGATGAGGTGAAGCTGGATTGTTGATGGTTAATGCATTGCGATGTAGTGATATTTCAAGAGGTTAGTTTTCCACTCTTTTCTAAATTGGAGCCACATTTTGACGGTCTTGATGGATATGCAGATGTTGTTCCAGTTCCGGGTTGCATAGTTGAAGTCTGCTATCTTGTGTTTTTCTGTTCTACACTTCTGAATCTGCAGTCTGATGTTGTCCTGGCTGCGGGTGGGCCGAGATACATCAGAAATGGTGTATTCTCTGCCAGATAAGTAGGGTTGCTAGTCATGATATCTTGGTAAATGATGGAGCTGGTTTTGAAGATGGTGTGGGCTGGGAAGGGAAACCAATGGGGTTCCATCAGGATGGAGGGGATGTGATTGTATTTCTTCGGACCCTGGATACATGCTGCAGTGTGCAGGGTGCCTCTGTACAGTGACAACTGGCTGTGGAAGTCGGGCTTGTCCCAGACAGTCATCAACCACCTCCAGACTATGGCCAAGCACCTGTCATCCTTAGGGTTCACTATAAAAGTGCCAAAGTTGGGGCGTGGCCAAGATGGCGACCTGAACGGCAGCAAGACCTCAAGGCTCCCCGTTCCAGATCCCCTCTCCGAGCCTAACTTCCACGCTACTACCCCGATTCGGCAAACTTTGAGGCTGTGGGTGGCCCTCATGGAGTGCCTGGATGGAGAGCTGTGAGGGGTCTTCCGGAGAGCGGCTCGGACGGAGCCGAGGTTCATGATCTGCCGCCACGACATGGCGGCCGAATAAGGAGTGGGTGCAGTGGCGAGCGTCTTGGCCTTATCTGCCCTTCAACAATCATGACAGGGAGCAGTGTTCGCCTGGTCCCGGGAGTGCCGTCGGAGTGAAGCCGGGAAGCAGGCGGAGATTTCCGCGGAGGCCGGAAGAGGCTAGCAGCAGCGACTCCCCGGCGAGGGCGCGGAAATTGAGGTCCTGGCTTTGGGCCTATATCCAGGGGCGGGCCGCGAGCCCTGCGGGGAATGCCCGAGCACCTGTCGGCATGAGGGGGTGACAGACACCACTGCCCCTGAGGTGAGGAGTGAACCTAGCTGGGAGTCGGTACGGAGGGCCCGGGTGGGCCCGCAAATCTAGCCGAGGCTTGGGGCCCACACGACAATGCTGCGACAGGCCTGCCACCCCCCTGGCGAGCACCCACTGCACAAACACAGGATCCAGCATGGACGAAGGATGGGGGAGGTCGCGGCCCCTACAGTGTCAAAGTGTTAGGCGCCGAAGTCACAGCATGGCGGCCGAATGAGGAGTGGATGCTCCGACAGGCGTCTCGGCCCTATATGCCCATCGGCGCTTGTGACGAGGAGCGGCGGTCGTCCGGTCTCGGTTCCGGTGGTGTCGCAGGAGTGGGACCGAGCTGCAGGCGGAGACTACAACGGAAGCAGAGAGAGGTTAGCGGCGGCTGCGGAGACTCCCCTGCGAGGTCGTGAAAATTGAGGCCCTGGCTTTGGGCCTACATCCAGGGGTTTGCCGCGAGTCCTGTGGTAAATGCCTGGGCACCCATCTGCATGAGGAGACACACAGCTTCACTTGCTCAAGGTGAGGAGTTGCCTGTCAGAGGGACCGCAGGAATAGATTGACGGCTGAGGGTGCTAGGAGCCGGTATAGAGGGCCCGGATGGGATCGCAAATCTAACCTGAGGCTTGACGGCCCACACAGCAGTTCTGCGACAGGCTTGCCCCCCCTGGCGAGTATCCACCGCAAGGACACAGATATCAGCGCTGCCGGAGGACGGGGGGGTCGCGACCACAATAGTGCCAGGAGACAAACGCCGACACCACCGCTACGAGACCCCATTCTCACCGGCCTGGTGCAACTTCATGCCGTGGCTTAGCGGCCTACACTACAGGCCTGACTGCGGCCCAGTCCAACTTGGGCGCGCAGCTGCAGAGAGAACCAGCGGAACCAGCGGGAGCCTTGTAAGTGGCAGAAAGACCTAAGAGACACTGGGGTAGTAAACGCTATCAGCGCCACCCCGCCGATCCTGAGTAAGTTCCCCCCACACATCTTCCTCCAAAGCTCTGGTCCTTGCCCGAGCTCCATTGCTCTCCACCCTCGTGAGCCACAGAGACAGCTGTAAATCCCGGCCATTGGCGAGGCCGCCGTGAGGTGGGTGAAGAAGATGGCCAACGCGGGCAGGAGAGGAGGGCGCACTCATACCGACATGCTCATCAAAGGACCTCCTAAAGGAGACAGGAATCCCCCCTCTCCACCAGCTAAATCGCCTTCGGACCAGGGGGATGGGGAGGTGCCAATCACCAAATCTTTTCTCGAGACTCTCTTTAATTCACTGCGCGAAGATTCCATCACGTTGAAACAGGAGATGGCCGGGGAGCACCGGGAACTTTGCCGAGATGTGGATGGTTTGGGAGAGCGGGTGGCGGCAGTGGTGGAAGCAGACCTTGCAAGAGGCGAAGAAATGGAACAGCTTCAGCAGGAACTCATTCGCCTCCGTGACCAGCAAGTAGACCTGCAGGCTCACGCAGAGGACCTTGAAAATAGGTCCAGACGAAATAACATCAGGGTCCGCGGAGTGCCATCCAAAGCGGAGGGAGCGAGCATTGTCGGCTTCCTACAATAATGGTCCGGGGGATGCACAAGATTTTGAACTCCGCATCGATAGGGCGCACAGAGTTGGTCTGGAGCGCCGTGCGCCTGCACCCCCTCCGGATATTATAGCCTTCCTAACCGACTTCCCTTTGAAGGAGAGAATTTTGCGGGTAGCACGACAAAAACAACTCCTCACGCATCAAGGTCATTCAGTGGCACACTTTCAGGACCTTTCGACCACCACCCTCCACAAACGGAAATCCTTCAAGCCGGTCACAACATTCCTACAACATAAGGGAGTCGCTTACTCTTGGGGTCATCCCTTCAGACTGATTTTTAAATGGAACGGGTCCCTGCATAAAATGAGGTCTTTGCAAGACACATGCGCCCTTCTGGGCATAGACTTACACGACAACACCTCCTCGCCAGATAACTCGCAAGATCCTCCGCCTACTCGACCGCAACGTCTGCCCCAGCATGGATGGCAAAAGGTTAGTCGCAGAAGCCCATCTAGACCTTCCATGAAACCAGACCCCACCAGGGTGGCCCAGGAGCAAGCCATGGCCATTCAAGAAGTGTCCAAAGTGGCATAGTCAGCAGATTGACCGATGACACCAGTCCCTTCAAATAACTTAACCACAGGCCTGAACTGGAGACTACCTGGCCTGGGACTATGATGCATCCGGGGGTTTTCCAGGTTGGGGTTGGGGGGGGGAGGCGGGCAGAGGGTGTTTGGGTTTGGGTGGGGGTTGGATAAAGGTGGGTTTGGAGGGGGGAAGTTGTGGAAGGGGGGGCGGGTGGATGGGAGGGAGGGACGGGATGGTGGTAGGCGTTGGGCGAGTTACGGGGTTGAGGGGAGGGGGGTGGGAACCAGTGTGCCGACAGGGGCAGGGGCCCGTGCGCATGGTGCAATGAGACAGCGGGGGGCAAATCTTGCACACACCACTCACCGACGCCATGATGGCTAATGATACTTTAAAAATCTTAACACTAAATGTGAAAGGCCTCAATGACCCCATTAAAAGGCGAGCAGTACTATCATATCTAGAGAATTCAGGGGTTGTGATATCCCTTCTACAAGAAACACATTTATATTCTAAAGATTGGCACAGGCTGAGGTACCGGGCATTCCCTCAACAATTCGTCTCTTCTACCTCTGATAAAAAGGCGGGAGTCGCGATTTTAGTTGCCAGGCATTTCCATGGTCAAGTCAGAGACACAGTGGGGGAGATTAAAGGCAGACTTCTGGCCCATAGTATCACTGTAGGCAACATGCAGCTGACGGTGGGGTCCCTATATGCCCGAGCACGAGACAAGAACATTTCCTACAAGGCGCCCTTTCGGAGGCTTTGCGCTCCTCTGATCCTTTACTACTCCTGGGGGGTGGGGGGGACCTAAACTTAGTGATGGATAAGGACAGGGATAGGTCAGGTCACCGCTATGGCAGCACAGGAGTTATTTCGGAGACAGGTAAAGAATGGATAAAGCAAAGGGGGTTGGAGGACCTGTGGAGGGCTAAACACCCAGGGGCATCGCAGTACACCTTCTACTCACATGTACATCACACCTATGCCAGTTTGGACCACTTCATAGGCTCCTCAGAGATGGAGGCCCGGGTGGTGGATGTGGACATCGCCCCGGCAGCCATCTCCGACCACGATGCCTTGGAGCTCGCGATTAGAGTCCCTGTTACCAAGAGACCCCCTGGTAGATGGAGGCTGAGGGAACCCCTCTTGCAACGCGCAGAAGTAGTCCAGCAGCTCCGTAAGTGCATCACTGATTACCTAGCGGTTAATGATCGCCCTGAAACGCCTTTGACAGCAGTGTGGGGGGCGTTAAATGCGGTAGTGCGAGGTGAGCTAATTGCCGTGGCCGCGATGGAGGACAAAGATCGTGAAGCTAAACAAGAAGTCCTCACATCTAAAGTCGTAGAACTGGAATGAGTAAACAGCCGTACTGGTGCCTCGAGAGTCTGGAAACAACTAAAAGTGGCCAGGGTTCAACTAGTGAGTCTGGACATGGATCGGGCCGAATATGCAGCTATCCGCCTGCCGCACACCTATTATGTAGGGGGGAACAAAACGGGTCGCCTCCTTGCGAGCGCATTGCGAGCCAAGGTTCAACGTTCAAAAATTCTGGTCTTGTGCAACGAGAACGGGGACGAAATTCATGATGAGGCACAGATAGCGGGGGCGTTCTGCGACTATTACGCTTCACTATACACTGCAGACCCTATATCAGAGACTGAAGCGGAGGCTTACCTACAAGGCGCAACTACCACCGCGCTAAACTCAACAAACGCGAGCGCCCTAGATGCACCCATTCGAATCGAAGAGGTGATTGGTGCCATCTCCCGTCTCAAAACTCTAAAATCGCCAGACCCCGATGGCTTCCCAGCCGGTTTCTATGAAACTTTTTGCCTGCTGCTTGCTCGGCTGCTTACAAAGCTTTTTAATTCATTTCAGGGTCCCGGCTCCATCCCGCCCGAAATGCTGGAGCCAGACGTAATAGTATTACCTAAGCCGGGCAAGGACGCCACACAGTGTTCCGCATTACGGCCAATTTCTTTGCTTAACCTTGACCATAAGCTCTTTACGGTCATGCTGGCCTCGCAGTTTGGACCTTGTCTCCCCGGGATTATAGAGCCGGATCAATCAGGCTTCATCCCGGGCAGACAATGCAGTGATAACACCAAGCGCTTCCTTCACTTGATCGACAAAGCCCACTTCCAGCAATCGGACTCGGTGCTCCTGGCTATTGACGCTGAAAAGGCGTTTGACCATGTCGATTGGGGGTTCTTAAGGAGGGTTTTGATGCACTTTGGAGTGGGAGAGCGCTTTCAAGCCTGGGTTGCAAGCTGCTACCATAGCCCTCAAGCGCAGGTCCGTCTTAATGGCTTATGCTCCCGTCCCTTCGAAATTCAGTGCAGTACTAGGCAGGGGTATCCCATTTTGCCTCTCCTGTTCGCGCTCTATGTCGAGCCATAGATATTATACATCTTTCAAACTATCCCTGTGTCCCCGCCGGCCGGGACTATCACACAGTTGCAAGCGGCAATCCAGCATTTTGTCTGGGGGGGGGAGAGACCGCGCATGCACAAAGAACTGGCATACCGAGGGGTGGACGAGGGGGGGATGGGGATTCCCAATTAACAACAATATTTTCAGGCAGTGCAGCTGCGATACTTAGTAGAATGGTATAGGCCTGAATCAGAGAAGAGATGGCTCTTCCAAGACAGAGCCATGGCTCAAACATCCCTGTGGAAAATACATTCTTCCGCCCCGCACAGACCACGATACCTCCAGAATTCGCCCATCATGCGCACCATACAAAGGGTGTGGGACTCGGTTGCTGCTAGGCATAAGCTCACAACCCTCCCTTCGCCGCTCACTCCTCTATTGGACAATCACAAGTTCCCCCCGGGCACGGATCTCCGAGCATTCCCGCAATGGCGAGGTTCCAGCTGTAGATCAGCAGTACATCTCTTCAACTTAGAAGGCTTTATCCCATTCACCGAGCTGTCCCAAGGGTATGACATCACCTCAGCTCTTTCAATACTTTCAGCTGCGGCATTGGCTTCTGCAACCCGCGATTAGCCCATTTGTTGGTAGACATATGACCGCGTTTGAGAAATGGTTGGTTACGAAGGACTCGGATCGAGGCCTTATCACAGATCTATACAAGATGCTTACTCCTCTGCCCGAGATACACCACACTGCTGGGCAGAGACGCTGGGAACAGAAGTTAGGGAGAACGTTAGCACTCCGAGAGTGGCGATCGATTTATTACAGAGCCAACCACACATCGAGGAATGCAGCAGGCAGAGAATCTGCTTTGAAATTGCCCACAAATTGGTACCTCACACCTGCGAGGCTCCACAGCGCAACCCAACCCGGAGCGCATCCTGCTGGAGGGGATGCAGGGAAATAGGCACGCTAACACATCTCTTATGGGAATGCACTGAAGTCAAGGCGTACTGGACCACAGTCCTCAATGATATAGATAGCTCCCTAGACACTGAAATCCCACGGTTTCCAGCCTACACCATTCTAGGTCTCCCGAATCCACTCACTTTCCCTCTGAAATCCAATAGGGGGCGCCAAATGGGCCTTGCGATACAGGCTGCCTCCCAGCACATACTTTCCTTCTGGGGGGATTAGCACACGGCCCACCCACACGGGCTGGTTGCTCAGACTTTGGTTTACACTAGGAAAGGAAAGTATCCAAGCTACACTTACACAAACTACAGCAACATTCCGCACGGTATGGAAGACAATGCTTACACTTCTCTCTCAAGAGTTCAATGAAGTTACGTGCCCTAGATACCTCAGTCTATGGCGCCTGACAGACACAAACGATGATACCACAGAGCCTGAGAAGAACGCACCGTGAATGCGTCGTACTTGAAATATCCTATACTCACAAGGTTTGGCACACTGGTTGGGGAGGGGGGAGTTTTGGGGGTTGGGTGGGGGGTCTGTTCTTTCTGTTTTTGCTAGCTAAGCTTCACAGACGATTATTGCTCAATGCCGCAACTCATTGGAGTGACACAACGAGAGAACGACTACGGGATCCTACGAACTGTGTGAGTTATTTGTTGTGTCATACGAAGTGGATCCCCCAGCATGTTTGCTACTTTTTCTTGTGGCCGCAATATTGCATTGTACTATCTGTACTTTTTCTTTTTTTCCTGAAATCAGTCAAACAAATTTAAACATAAAAGTGCCAAAGTCACACCTTTCCCCTTCCCAGATGCTCCCCTTCATCTGAGCCATTCTTGACATGGTGGGTTTCCTGCCTTTCCCCCAGGGAAAGAGAGCAAAGGACATTCAGGCTATGATGCTGATCTTTCAGCCTCAGTCCTGAATTTCAGTGAGGCTGTCTCAGAGGTTTCTGGAACTAATGGCTCCTGAATCCTGCTTGTTGAACATAACAGATAGCAGATGCAGGCTTTTGAGTTGGATCTGAAGGCCCAGTGGGCCCAAAATCAAGGGGACCACTCCAGCTGTGTCCAGATTTCAGTGGAGACTTTGAAAGATCTACAGTAGAAGCTACTGGACTATGATTGGGTCACAGTTGACAACTGTGACTGGTGTTTCCCTGATGGGCAGGGGCCACAACCTGGTGGACTTGTAGATCAGGAGCCTCTAAGCTTCAGCAGAGTCCCAGCTCCATATCAGCCTTCTGGAGCGGAGGGACAACCTCTTGGCGCTGAAAAGTCTTCCTACCGTCTGTCAAGGGGAGGCTGGTACAGGTGCTCACAGACAACCATACCTCCATTTGATACTGCAACAAACGGGGTGCAGGAGTGGTCTTGAAGCCTGCGGCAGGACATGGCTGGACCAACAAGTAATCGTCCTGCTGGTGAACCACCTGACAGGCTCATTGAATGCCAGGGAGGACAATCTCAGCCGTTGGCGCCTAATGGTTTTGAAATGGCAGTTACTCCCAGAGGTGGCAAACGCTTCTTCCACAAATAGCGAGAACTTTGCCTTCATGTGGAGAACGAGCAATTCCAGCACTTTTGCACATTGAAGTTTCCAAGGACTCCTGTATGCCTTTCAGCCGATAGCACTACTGCCCTAAGTTCGCAAAAAGATCAAGACAAAACAGGCTTAAATCATCCTTGTGGCTCTGGACAGAGCATGGAGGATAAGATAGCAAGAACTTCTGAGCTTTAGCATCCGTCCTTCGATCAGGCTGCCCCTTTGGGAGGGTTCTCCACTAATGCCTCCACAACCTCCACTTTTATACATAGAGATTGAGCCGTAAGTGCTGAACACCTTCAACATTCTTCCTGAGTTATTTGATGTCATCTTTCAGTCAGGTATCCCTCAACAAAGAACGTATATTCCCGTCTTTGGGAAAAATATGTGGCTTGCTGCAGCATTCGCCAGATTAACACTCTCCCGGCCAGAATGTAAGATGTTTTATTATTTGTTCTGTTCCTCCCTCAGCAAGGCCTTTCCCTGGGCGCCATTAAGGGTTATCTTTTGGACATCTCAGCCTTCTTACAGTTGTCTGATCAACTCTCCTTGTTCAAATAACCAGTTGAAATGCATTTCTTGACAGGGATGCAATATATGTTATTCCCTTCTCTGTTAGTGATACCCAAAGAGACTTCAATATAGTCCTTACTTAGCTGATGTGCACTCTATTTGAGCCGTTCCACAGCTGTCCCTTACGGTTTTTCACCTTCAGAATTGTGTTCCTAGTTGCCACTGTGTTTGCACAGTGTGTGGGTGAGCTTTAGGCTCTGAGTGTTCATCCACCATAAACCACCTTCTTCCCTAATAAGCTGGTTCAGTGAACTACCGAAAGTTGTGACTGCGTTCCACATTGAGTAAAACATCACCCTGCCAGCTTTCTATGCTCCGAGTCTCCTCACTAAGGAGGAGGAAAGACTTACACCCCAAAACAAAGAGTGCTCAGCTTCTACATCGATCATACCAAAGACCACCAGGTGGACGGGTTGCAGGGTTCACCAGAGTCAAACAAGAAAAGGCTGAGCAGAAGCATAGCATCTCATGCTGGATCACGCTCTCCATTTAGATCTGCTATGTATTTGCAAAGAATACTACGCAAACAAATGATGGACGGAATGCTGAATAAATCATACATTCACCCCCAGTCAAGAGATCTGGGTGAAATCCATTGTTCTTTTGCTCACCATTCCACCACTTTTTAGACCCAGCCATATGCAAATCAGTCTTGACCCTGTTCCTCATGGGAACAGTCCAGCCCGAACTGCCAAGCCGGGTCCTCCCTGGACTGGAAACAAGCAGCCTGGGGCGGTTTTCAGGGTATTACCCATCATCAGCCAGGCTAGATTGAATCCAGTGGCACACTGAGCAAAGGACCCACGTCTGTGCATGAGTTGGATGGGTGGACTGTTCACATGGGTTAAGACTGATTTGCATATGGCTGGGTTTAAAGTGGAAGGGCATGGGGAGCAACAAACCGATCTCTGTACTGAGGTGAATGCATGACATTGTTCAGCATTCTGGTAATTAATTGTTCTTTTTGCATGCATTGGTAAAGGAGCTGTCTCTGGAAAGACTGTGTGGCCATTCCACCTGGGCCACAGTTGGTACCATAGAGTTAGCACGCAGAGTCTCTGTCCTAGACATCTGCCAGACAGCTATGTGGGCATCCCTCTATACATTCATGAAACCCTATTGTCTGGACAGCCAAGTCCACCGAGAAGGACATTTTGCCTGTATGGTACAGCAGGACTTTCTAGTTTGAGTCCATTCCCAGCCTCCCTCCAATTAGGTCTTGTTTTGGTATCTATTCAAAAGGTGAGAAATCTGCAGCCTAAAGTCTCTATCAGAAGAACAAGTTACTCACCTTCAGTAACAATCTTTCTGGTAGCGTTTCTATCTAGCCGCAGATTCCACATTGACCCTCTCATCAACCCGCTCTGTGATTAGACTCTATCTTTAATAATAAGATCCCAAGTCTCGGAATCTGCAAACTGGTCTGCTAATTTGCTTTTGTGGTTCCATGTCCATGGCTCCAAAGCAACTGACAGCACGCAGGAGTGGGGCATATATAAGCCCCACACATCACTTCCAAAGCGGAAAATCGTCAGAGCAGAGCCACATAGCACCACCTTCTGCTGCACAGAGGCACTGCTGTAAAGTTTCTGGATCCAGTCTGATGCCTGGGGAATATCCAGAAGGAATGGAATCTGCAGCTAGATAGAGTATATACCAAAAAGATTGTAACAGAAGGAAGGTAACTTGTTCTTCTCTTCAGTCTAGGTACAACACTTGTCTTTAGGATACACCCAGTATCCTGTCACACCACTGTGAGCCTCCTTATTTAATTTCTTTAAAATACTGTGTGGTTCCAATAGCAGATGGAAGTCAAATGCGTTTCCTCAATTCTGAAGGATCTATGCGGTTAGTTGGATTCCAGATTTCTGAGTCCTCTGTTATAACCAGCCCACTCCTTTCAAAGCTGAGCTTTACACATATGATGTGCAGAAATATCACTGACTATTGCACCAAATACCTAGGCTGCTTCTTCACCTGTAATGTGAGCCTTCAAGCTCACATCAACTCATTGGCTACAGGTGTACAGCATCAGGTTGTTATCCTACCAGGAATCAGATGATGATTTTAAACAAGCAATCAGTCCCTTATTCTTTCAAGGCTGGACAATGGGTAATAACTACTCTTAAGAATTCCTTAACCATGCCTAGTACCTCTCATCTCAGTTTTATGCAGAATACCAGCATGGCGACTGTAATTTCACTAAACTTCCCTCCCCCCACATTATGCAAGAAATATCTCTAAACTAGCCTGAATATCACAAGGAATTAAAAATGTCCTAGCTAGCGTAACGGAAAGTTTCAATTCTGTTAAGGACTCGGAGGCGAGGATTATGCTTTTATTTCTTCACTTTATTTAACAGCAGCCACTTAAAAACTACTATTCCCATGAATCAAAGGGAATAAGCAACAAAAACAATAGAGTGTCCACATACATAATGTCCCATCCAGAGCACCAATCAGGAGACCCCAGGGTGCTAATAGTCCTCTATCCACGTCCATACTTCCTCTTTCGTCGCTCATTCAGCCAATAATTCCACATCATGACTCTTGTTTAGTCGAATCCCCTGGAAAATTAAGATAAGGCGTAAGCGACTGGAGTGGCTAAGAATTAAGCCTGAATAAAGAAATCGTCAAGCATGAACATGAACACAGCAGTCACATGAACATAGTATAGCATTGAAACTAAACACCTTACTTACCCCAATACGAGGGAGGGAAGGCGACAACGAAGTTGTACCCTGGGTGGGATAATCCTCGCCTCCGAGTCCTTAATAGATATTGAAACTTTCTGTTACACTAGCTAGGAAATTTTTAATTCTATGTCAGGACCGGAGGCAAGGATTATGCATGTTTAAAGCTTGCTCACAACCAGTTGAGCCATGTCAATAACCGGTTTGAAGTAAAACTGCTTAAAGGTTGAGTCAGAACACCAGTTCGCTGCATTCAGGATGTCTTCGAGACAAGCTCCCAGGGTAAAAGCTTTGGAGGCCATAGCTCCTTTGGTAGAATGAGCCCCAAAGGCTCGTAAGTCAATGCCTGCTTCCTGCATGACCCTATGAACCCAACGGGCAATAGTGGGGGAGGGCACTGCCTTATGAGGTTTCTTGAGTGCAATAAGCAACTGGTGTTCCCCAAGGGGTCTCAATTCCTCTGTCATTTCCTCATAAGCCTTAAGGCAGGACACTACACACAACTTCGGAGAGTCCGAGAAAGCAGGATAGGAGACCGACGTTGTCCCACCCTTGGTGCGTGGACGTATAGTAAACGGGACACCCGTGGGAGAAAAAATTCTTCCAGACACGTCCAGGGCCCTAACATTGGATACCCGTGTGCAGGCGATAAGGCACAGCAGCATGGCTAATTTCGCTGATAAAACCTTGCTGGAAAGGAACCTATTCTGTTGCCAGGATTGGAAAATTTAAAAACCCTATTGACATCCCACAGCTGAGAGTAACGAGGTTCTGGGGGAAGTGAGAGCAGAATACCTTGAAGGAGACGACAAACCAAAGGATGTTCCCCAATAGGGGTGCCATTGATCAAAACATGTCCAGAGGAAATGGCAGACCAGAATGTATTGACGGTCCTATAGGCAAGACCTTCCTCAGCCAAGGATGCCAAAAAATTCAAAATATTGGTCACATCTGTTGCCACAGGATTGAAAGCCCGTCGCAGACACCAACGACACCACCATCTCCAAGTGGATCGATAACGTTTGAGGGTGATGTCAGCCCATGCCTTGGACAAGAAAGTCTCAGCCGCTCCCAAAAGGCCCAGGACTGCCCATCGTCCTCTGTAATCCACCACGTCATGAGAGCCAGGGAGCCCTGCTCTATCAATGGGTGAAGACGGCCCTCCGGACTGAAAATAAGATTCGGAAAGAGAGGGAGTGGAATTGGAAAATCCCAAGAAAGTTCGAGTAGAACTGGAAACCAAACTTGAGACCTCCAGATCGGCGAGATGAGCACCACGGTCGCTGTCTGGTGACGAACCTGGGCCGAACACCTGAGTTATCATTGCAAACTGGGGAAAAGCGTAACCACTTTCTACCCACCAATTCTGGAGGAACGCATCCGTCTGCTCCGCCAGAGGGTCCGGCCTCCAACTGTAAAACCTGGGAAGCTCAGGATCTAGGCGAGAGGCAAAGAAGTCCAAAGAAAAAGGACCCCAGAGACTCTGGAAATCCGCAAAGAAACCTGGGTCCTTTTTCCAGAGGCTCAGGTCGTGAAAATAAGAGGAGTGGAAATCCGCCACTTGGTTGTCTTGGCCGGGAAGATACTCCGGCGTGATGTGATGGTCCAGGCAGCACTGCCAAAAGTTTGCCGCTAGATCCGAGAGAGCTCTCAATCGCGTGCCTCCCAAATGATTGATATACCGGACCGCAGAGACATTGTCCATTTTGAGAAGAACACAGGACTGCACTGAGTCCTTGGTCCAGCATTCGATCGCGAACTAACCCGCCAAAAGTTCTAAACAGTTGATGTGTAACTATTGTTCTGAGGGAGACCACACACCCCCTGTGGTGAAAGCGCCGCAAGTTGCACCCCACCCGGATCTGCTCGCGTCAGGTTCGATAAAGATATCTGGTGCCGAACCGAAGATGGCGCGGCCCTTCCACGCTTCCATGTTGGAGAGCCAACACTGAAGCTCCTCCCTGGTCTTCTCTGTCAGACTCACCTTGAAAGAATAAAGGCAGCCCTTGCGAAGATGTGCCGCTTTGAGGCGCTGCAATGCCCTGAAGTGGTGCGTGGCGGGAAATATCGCCTGAATAGAAGCCGACAGGAGACCCACAACTTGTGACAACTGTCCGAGGGAAATCCGAGCCATGGATAACGCTCTCCGGATCTCGTAACGAATTTTCGTTGTCTTGCGCGAGGGAAGACTTAGAGTAGACTCCACGGAGTCTATTACAAAACCCAAGAAAACTATTTATGGGAGGGAGACAGAGTGGACTTGGACTCGTTTATCAGGAACCCCAGATTCTGAAGGAGGTCCACCGCTGTCTGTAACTGTCGAGAGAGGGTCCTGGGATCCTGCACCATCAGCAGGATGTCGTTGAGGTAAACAATAAGCTGCATGCCTGATGCTCGAAGGCGTTCCACCACTTGCCCCAAAACCTTGGTGAAACACCAGGGACCAAAGGAAAGACCGAAAGGTAGAGTGGTGAACTCGTAGAATTTTTCTCGCCATGGAAACTGAAGGAAATGGGAATAGGGGGGAGGGGGGGGGGGGGGAAATCGGTATGTACAGGTGTTAGACCTGACATCATTGGCTTGAGTCTCTCCTCCATTTTTTCTGTTTGCCTCTACTGTGTTATGATGTTTTGCTGGTATATGCTTTGGGCGCCGTGTCACTGCTGATCAGTGCCATAGCGCAAGTGCTCCCTATGTTAAAATGATGTATCTATTGTACCCATGTTTGGCTTATTTGGTTTACTGTCAGTCCCTAGTCTAGTGCACCAGGAGTGCCGGGGCTTGTAAATACGAATACCGCTCGTGGGCTTGCAGCACGTGTTGTGCCACCCACAGGAGCGGCCTTGTAAAAGAATGTCTACGGGTCGGTCATTGCGAGACCCACGTGCAGTCCTGCACTGTCACGTCGGCTGCGCAGGTATACCTACCTGCCAGCCCCTCCAACCTTCCCTTAGCTTCATGTTAGTCACCCCTATGGTAGGCCCATGGGCAGGGTGCATTGTAAGTGTAAGGAAGGACAAGCCTGACCAAGTCGGCATGTCCTGATAGTGAAGTGCCGCCATCTTAGGGCTTCACTATTGCGAGGTAGCCTGCTCTCCGTTGGATAGAATGGGCCGCCGGGATTACTAACGCTATGATCCTAGCTGGCTCGGGGAGCATGGTGCAATGTCGAGTTTGGTATCCCTGAACTCAGGGTTTAATTACGCATCCGTTGGTGTGGATGGGTTTTGGACTCTGGGTTCGAAAATAGCACTTTTAGAAAGTGTCTATTTTCTTGCCTAACCATATCTGGTTTCTGCTGGTCTTGCGTGTGTGTGACAGGAGCTGGGTGGCTCCACAGGTCTGGATGAGTCAGTGTGGGATGAGTGGGACATTTACGTTGAGAGTAGGGGGAGAGTAGTTGTTGATAGCCTGCCTTGCCTGATACAATGCTGGCTCCACCTCCTGCCGAGCGACGGATGGCTCTGTACCTGCCATGGACGATCCTGGCCCCACCTCCTGCCAGGAGGGCGATAGCTCTGCTCCTGCCAGTGTCAATGCTGGCTCCACCTCCTGCGGGGCGTCTGAGGACCCGGCCCGGCTCAATGAATAGGCCAGGTGCCACTGCCTAGCTCCACCCACCACAGACCCAGGATGTTGGGAAATCCCCGGCATAGACAAAGGGATCAAAGACGAAAAGGGGTATAAGAGAAGGACCCCTGAACTAGGAAATCAGATCACTTCTGACAAGGAACCCTGTAACCAAGGACAAGAAGCCTGCTGATCTAAAGGACTGCTTACCCCTTCTGCCAGTGTGCTGTTGTTGGGGGAATCCTGCAGTGCTTCTTTATTTTTGCCAAGGAACCAGGAGAGAGGAACTGTGTGTGTACTCTCTCGCTTGCTAAGAAAATCTCCAAGGACTGGAAGAGTGCCAGTCTCCTGCCGAAGTCACAGGGCTAAAAGACTTCACCTGCTACAAAGTGCTATCTGCTGGAAGTGTGAATCCAGCATCTCTGAAAGAACCAGCAACCACGACGATCGGACGCTGGGCCCAACCGACGCCAGCAGCAACGCCAGTGAGTAGGAGTACGGCTCTAACTCCAGAGGACCTCGTGTCTGCCCCGCTGCTGATCGCATCAACCGTGTGCCCTTCGACGCCGTGAGCGCTGCTCACTCTGTGCAACTGCATCATCGACAACGCCTGCTGTGGCCTGATCGACACCGAAGACGCGACGCCGGAATGCTCGACGCCGCTGATCAGCGTGTGCTTCATTTTCCTAAGGTACTGTGTTGTTGGGGGTCCGTGTGACTCCAGGCCCGACGCAGCGCTCCTCGCGGTCGACGCCGAACCTGTGGATTACCTTTGCCCCAGCGTTGTGTAGCTCCCGTGTGAGTTACCCTGTTGCTAAGAACGGTGTTTCCAAGAAGAAGAATTGCTTGATACTAAAGACTTTTGTGCTAAAGAAGAAACTACCTTTGAACTATCCTTTTTCCTTCCCGAACGTATTTATTCCGATTGTGTACAGTTTTGCCGTTATTTTGGTCTTGTGCTAAGCCTTATATAAAAATACTTATTTTTATAATACTACGGTGTCGTGTCCATTTGTAGTGTATTCACTGTATTACTGTATGTGGTCATAATTGCTTAACACACAGCCTCTGAGATAAGCCTGTTCTGCTCGGCCAAGCTACCAAGGGGGTGAGCAGGGGTTATCGAAGGGTGTGATCCCCTTGCCCTAACTAGAAAAGGAGTGTCCCTATTTGTCAGAAGTGTATACCTCTGCCAACTAGAGACAGCCGGTTCTAACATTGGATGCAGCGGTGAGGATTTGGACCTTGCATTTATGACCCATGTACAGTGATTAGTGTGCGCTACGTAGTGAAAGCAGACCATAACGCAGTCACAATCTGATTCGGAAGGATCCTATTTTTGTTCTCCGCTTTCCTGAAACTTGATTTTCTGAACACTGCCAGTTTAACCATGAGTGACAACGGAGTCACTGCCCCTGCTATCGTTGTTGTGGAGGAGTTCGAGAGGAGTAAGCTAAAGAAATACAAGAAAGATGAGCTGAAACACTTTTGCGACCAGTTTGGAGTTCCTACCACCGGCCTCTCGAGAAAAGATGATTTTTATAAAGCATTGCAGGCCTGGTGGGAGTCCAGAAATCCCTCTGATGTGGTGGTGGTACCCACAGAGGAAGGGGATGAGGAGGTGCCAGTGAATGGACCTGTGCCCTCTCCCGGAAGCAGTGTTTCCTCCAAAGGTCTTTCCCCTGAAGAAAGAGAAGAAAGGGCGAAAGAGCGAGCTTACAACATGGAGATGGCAAGGCTAAAGATAAATGGGCAGTTAGAGTTAGAAAATGCAAGAGGTAGAAGGGAAGCTGATTTAGAGATCAAAAAGTTGGAGTTTGAACGAGAGAAGTTAGCTTTGGAGCGTGAAGCCAGGTTGAGGGAACTGGATATCCAAGCTAAAAAGTTAGAGTTGAATCCCTCTGGTGGCAGCATTCCATCCGAGCCTGCAGAAAGTAAGTTTTACTTCCCGAAAGATGTGATCAAAGATTACAATAAGAATGAGGATATTGGTCAATGGTTTAAAGCATATGAGTTAGCATTGTTGGCCCACCAGGTCCCTGAGAAGAATTGGGGAGCAGGGTTGTGGGGTCGCTTTGTGAATGAGGGAAGAGATACCCTGTTAGACATGCCTGTTGCGGATAGGATGTCGTATGCTCATATGAAAGATGCTTTAATGTTGCGATATGGTTTAACCCCCGAGCAGTACAGACAAGCTTTTAGAGAATGTAAGAAGTTGCCTGGTACGACGTGGGTTGAATATGTGTCTTATTTTTGCAGAGCCATGGATGGTTGGGTAAAGGGCAGCAAAGTGGAAAGTTATGAAGCTCTCTATGATTTGTTTGCGTGGGAGCACTTGTCTAATAACGGTTTTCCAGAGCTGCGCCAGCACCTGATTGATAGCAAGATATCTAACCCTAGAAAACTTGCTGAGGAGGCGGACCGCTGGGTCAGTACCAGGGTCCACAAGGGTCCAGTGGGAGACTCAGCCAAAGGTGGGCAGGGTCCCCAGCAGAAGAGTGGGGGGGACAAGGGAAAACAGAAGGAGTCTCAGAAAGGGCCCCAAAGTAATCCCCAAGGGAACCAAGGGAAGGGTTCCCAGCCTCCCCCTGAGAAGAAGTCAGGGGCCCCGACGGGTAAACCTGTTCATAGGGGCCCCCTAACCTGCTACGGTTGTGGGCAGGTGGGACACCGGTTTTATGACCCCCAGTGTCCCAAGAAGGATTCGAATGCACCACCGCATGCACCCCCTCGTCAGTTGGCAAGTGTAGCCTTGGGAGGGGAGGAGATGGTTGTCCATGGTGGGAGGGGTCCCGCAGAAATGTCCCTGGTCTCGCTAGGAGACATGCAAATGGTCCCTCCACCCCCTCTGCCTAGTAACACTAGTAAATATAGGCAGTGGGTGACCATTAATGGCCATAGAGTGGAAGCTCTCAGAGACACCGGAGCGAGTGTGACAGCTGTCAAGTGTCACTTGGTGTCCAGAGAGCAGGTGGTTCCCCACGCATTCTACCCCGTGATAGCTGCCGATAACTCCCAGAAAGAGTGTGAGGTGGCTCAGGTTTCCTTTGAATGGGGGGGAGTTTCAGGTACTCTTCAGGTTGCTGTGAGGCCCGCCATGCCTGTCGACTGTCTCCTGGGCAATGATTTGGAAGACTCCCCTTGGGCTAAGGTGGAGCGAGCGGCGCATTTGAAAATGTTGGGTGTGCCAGAGTGGGTGTGTGCAACCACTCGATCCATGACAGCGAGTAAGGGTGTCGATGGGGTCCCGGAGCCTGAAAGTACGGCCCAGGACCCAGCTGTGAAGAGAAGAGGCAGGAGGCGCGGGAAACCGGCCCCCGTTGTTCCCGTGGTCCAGAAGGAGGTAGACCCTGAGGGGGATGCCCTGGAGCCCACAGGGGAACAAATTGCCGAACTGGGAGATCTGCCCGAGCTGACCCACTGGCAGCAGGATGGTGGTCCCTCCAGGGAGGAATTCTGTGCGGAACAGAAAGAGTGCCCTTCTCTTGTGGGCATGAGGCAGCAGGCCTCAGCCCAATCCTCAGGTGATCAGTCAGGGTCACATTTTGTGTACTGGGAGAACGACCTCCTGTATAGCGAGCCTAAGGCTGCTGAGCCTGGGTCAGCCCGTGTGCTGGTGGTACCCCAGCGCTTCAGAGCCTTCCTACTGGGTTTGGCTCATGACGTACCGTTAGCTGGACATCTGGGGCAGGACAAGACCTATGACAGGCTTGTCACCCATTTTTATTGGCCTCAGATGCGTAGGGATGTAGACATCCATTGTAAGACTTGTCGCACTTGCCAGGCAAGTGGGAAAAGCGGAAGGAAGCGGAAGGCTCCCCTCCAACCTTTTCCGGTAGTCAGCACCCCCTTTGACTGGGTGGGTATTGACATTGTTGGGCCCCTGGACCCCAAGACAGCCCTGGGCAACAGGTTCATCCTGGTCTTGGTGGACCATGCCACAAGGTACCCGGAAGCCATCCCTCTCAGGACAGTGACGGCCCCCGTGGTGGGACGGGCACTGATGGGTGTTTTCTCCCGGATGGGGTTCCCCAGAGAGGTGGTGTCCGACCGAGGCACCAACTTCATATCGAACTATATGAAGTCTCTGTGGAAGGAGTGTGGGGTAACCTACAAGTTCACCACTCCTTACCACCCTCAAGGAAATGGGCTGGTTGAGAGATTCAACCGGACCCTGAAAGGCATGATTATGGGTCTTGAAGAACCAATGAGGCGGAAATGGGACGTCCTCTTGCCATGCCTGTTGTTTGCTTACCGTGAGGTGCCGCAGAAGGCTCTAGGGTTCAGTCCCTTTGAGCTCTTATACGGTCACCCGGTAAGAGGACCTTTGAGTCTGGTCAAGGAAGGCTGGGAGCAATCTCCCAGGAAACCTCCCCAGGATGTATACAGCTACATGCTGGCCTTTCGGAACCAGACTCGGCGCTTCAGAGAACTTGCTCAGGCAAATCTGGAGGCCAGCCAGGAGGAGATGAAGCGATGGTACGACCGGAATGCCACTCTGGTAGAGCTTCAGCCTGGTCAGGAAGTGTGGGTCATGTCCCCTGTGGAACCTTGTGCGCTCAAGGACAGGTGGACTGGACCGTTTAAGGTTGTGGAGAAGAAGAGCGATGTCACCTACTTGGTGGACTTGAAATCTCCCAGGAACCCCTTGCGGGTCCTGCATGTCAACCGTTTGAAGCCCCACTTAGAAAGGTCCGAAGTGGGCATGCTCTTGGCGACAGATGATGGAACGGAGGAGGAGAGTGAGCCTCTTCCTGACCTCCTGTATGCTAAGGAGCAAGACGGGTCAGTGGATGGTGTGGTCCTCTCTGACACACTGACCCTTGAGCAGAAACAGGATTGTCGCCACCTGTTGGGACAATTCCCGGATCTGTTTTCCTTGGTTCCGGGTGTCACGCATTGGTGTGTCCATGACGTTGACACCAGAGACAGTCCTCCTGTGAAGCACAAGGCTTACAGGGTGACTGACAAGGTCAGAGCGTACATTAAGGAGGAGGTCTCCAAAATGTTCGCGTTAGGGGTGATTGAGTCCTCTAGCAGTCCTTGGGCCAGCCCAGTGGTCTTGGTCCCGAAGGCTGCAGCGCCTGGTGCTTCACCAGAACTCCGGTTCTGCGTGGACTACCGAGGGCTCAATTCAGTCACGAAGACTGACGCGCACCCCATCCCCAGAGCTGATGAGCTCATCGATCGGTTGGGGGCTGCCCGGTACCTTAGTACGTTTGACTTAACGTCTGGGTACTGGCAGATCGCCTTGACTGATGGGGCAAAAGAGAGGTCAGCATTCGCCACACCAGATGGGCTATACCAGTTCCGGGTGATGCCCTTTGGGATGAAGAATGCCCCCGCCACCTTCCAGAGGTTGGTCAACCAGGTCTTGGCTGGACTGGAGGAATTCAGCGCCGCCTACCTGGACGA